>NC_133112.1:9058678-10258678 GCF_022965805.1 Primulina eburnea | reverse complement strand
ATTTTAGCTTATTTATTTCATCATTTAATTTGTGAATCATTTCGTTGAACTTTTATTTAATCATCGTAGTAGTAAACAATCATCCGAATTATCATTAAATGGTTTTAATGGCTGAATTAATTATGATATGCATGGTTACATGTTTAAAATTCAGTTTTTATTTTAGAATGCATAAAACGGTGTTTTTAAAAGGTATTCGAGGAGCGATCGAGGAACGGATCGGGGACCATAGGAGAGAAATATTTTATTAAATGATTATTTTAAATTGTTTGATGAGTGGTGTATTTTAAATGGAATTTTCGGAAATGGGGTGTTTGAGGTGTTTTTATATGACGAGTTGTATTTTTAAACGGTATTCAATTTTCGACGAAAATAAGAACTTTTGGAGAACTCGGCTAATATTTCACAAACCTTCCTAAACAAAATAATTTAAATATTAACTAATGGGCTTAATGGACATATTATACAAGGTTAATAGGCCTAAGCTTGCACCATGTGTTTTAATTAAAAATAAAAATCCAGAAACCCCCCCACCATAAACCTCACAACTCTCGCCCCTCCCCCTAAAAGAAATACTAGGACTCCTTCATCAAATACACACACCACACGAAAGCTTTGAAGGAGGAACTCACGATTTTGAAGGAAAAAATTCAGCAAGGGTCGCATCTCCGCCAATGTTCCTCGCATTGCCAAATTGTTTTCGTGCGTAATAAACGTAAAGGCACACGTTAATCTTCTTTCAAACATCTTTCACACCATATTATGCATGTTTGGTTATCCTTGCATGAAAATATGATACACACGGTATATTTTCGTTTTTATGGCTATACATGCACAAAAATAGAGTTTTCTTTTTTAAAACTCTTCCTAATGATGCACAAAGGGGCTGAAATGGTAGGGTAACTTGAAGGGATGTCTTTCCACATGTTTAAGGACCATTAGGAGCATGTTTGAAAGCTTGACAAGGAGTGCTACTAGGTTGAACGAAAATTGTGTTTGTGTGTGGACTTGGGTTCAGCTAGGGTTTCCTAGAGGCGCACGACTCCTATCTACTCTAGGGCCACGTCTAGGAGACCTAAGGGGATGGTAGGATGGTCCTAGGGTGGTTTCATGGGGGCCGGATCGAAGGTGGAGGGCTACGATGCGATCTTGGGGCCGCGCATGGCTTGGGGGATTGTGGTTTTGGAAGCTGCGTGTGCAAGGGAAGTAGGGGTGGTTCCAGTAGGTCTCTAAGGGCTTGGTTATGGTCTTAGGAAGGGTAACTAAGGGATGGAATTAGTGGTTAAGGGCTGGAGTCGAGGGACATGAGGGTAGGCTCAAGTTAGGGCTTGGTTCGTAGCATGTAGAATCTTTAGCAAGGTCCTATGCTTGATTATGGGTCTGTATTGGCTTGCTTCGGGTTGTATATGGTATAGTAGGTGTTATTAAGATTTGTTTCAAGTTTGGAAAAGTTTGGTTTTGTTTTGAGTCAATACGAGTCAAAACAGGGATATACGTCTAAGTTTAATAACGAATTGGGAAATTAGTCGAGAATCTTAAGTTTACGTCTGAGAAATTTTTATGGGTGTATTTTAAGGTCATATGTTATGTTTGGATGGATTTGGGTTGTCGTTTCGAGGTCTAAGGATAAATTAAGAAATTTAGAGTTCCAGGGGCAAAACGCTAATTTTACACCTGAAAAAATGTAAGAATTCCTGGTAGTGCCATGAATGCTGTTAAAATGTGTATTTTAATTGTTTATGAAATTTTATGATGAAACGTCAATGCTAAAAGATATATTGCATGATTGGTTTAAAAGAAAAATAATTTATACGTGCACAGATTTTTATAAGTGATGGAAATATGAAAAGTTGAAGGAGGTGAATTGATTGTGACTAATACTATGATATGTAAGGCCAAGGCTCAGTTGACGGGTGAGAGTGTTGCTGATGTCCCCGCAGCACGGTACCGTGGTAATACGTAGATGGATTCATCGTCTTACTTCTAATACAAAAGTCACAATTGAGGATCTGAATTCAATAAAAAGAGAGAACATATACATATATGATGAAAAGAAAAAAGTATATGACGAATGGAAATATGTTTAAATTTATGTTCTTTAAAAGCGATTTTATTAAAAGTGTTTTCACTGTTGCTTGTGAATGTATATGTATTACTCGCTATCATGGTTAATGTTTGCTTAGTCAATAGATTAACTAGGTGTGATCAATGCAGGTGAGCATTATATTTATGTTAATGGAGGTTTTTATGGTTGACCTTACTGGATTGAAGGTGCACATAACCAGAGGACTGTCACTAGTTTTCTGCAAATAAAACAAGTTTATGATTACTTAAAGATTTTGATGACTCATGATGCTTTTGAGATGTTTTTGAGAGGATGTTATAGTTAAGTTCATTTTTGAAATAATGTTAGCTTATGTTGGTTGATGTTTCATGACTTTTTGCTTTGAATTAATTTCTTTTGGATTTTCAAATAATAGTTGATTGATTTATTTTAAATGGTCCAAAAGTATTTTAAAAATATATATGTGTGTACATACATAGTAATTTGGGCGGAATATTTGGGAAACAAAATTCTAGTAAGAAAGAGAATAGTGAATGTTTCAGTTGGTATCATATAAATGTTCCTGCAAATGGTTGTGCCACCGCCAGTTCCGAAGAGCTCAGTCGTCAAGCCTTAAGTCTGTAAGTTTAATTTCTTTACATGTTTTTTATGATGATACCTGCATATTTACATAGTTTATACGATTACGTTACACGTTTAAAAGCTTTTGATGTTAAATGATATATATGTTTAAATTTTTTAAAAATGGGATTAGTATATGCTGCATGATTAGAAACTTAAATTTAAATGCATGTTGGTTATGTTAGAGATTTGGAAAGATTTGGAAAACGTTAAGATATAATGCCAGCTAGATGCGCACCTAGTATTGATAGGCAAGCCGAGAGCACTGAGGACTGTCAAGGGAATGCATCCCCACCTCCTAATGGGGATGCTGCTACACGTTCTCTAGAGGACATGTCACGTTTCTTTGAGAATCATTTTCGGCATGCTCCGATTCCACAATACGACGTGTACGATAAGTTCGGGAGGCTGAGTTCGAAGGAATTTCTGGCACCACTGAACTGTTTGTTGCTGAGGGTTGGATTCAATCACTTGAGGTGCACTTTCGTTATCTAAATATGGGAGACGCTGCCTGAGTTAGGTGTGCTACTTATATGCTTCGAGATGACGATTCTATTTGGTGAGAAGGAGCTGAACATGGGGTTGATCTAGCCACCCTCAATTGGGTGCAATTCAAGAACATTTTATATGAGAATTATTTTACTGCCGATGTTCGAGGGCACTTGAAAAGGGGATTTATGACTCTCCGTCAGGGAGACATGACTGTGGCTGAGTTTGTTATGAGATTTGATAGGAGTTGTCACTTTGTACCTCTTATTGCTAGAGATGCTGCTGAGAAATTAAGGCACTTTATGGATGGATTTCTACCTTCCATGTTCCTTGATGTGAGGATGATGCGACCGACAGATTATGCAGCTGCCACTGATTGTGAATTCCAAGCTGAGCAATCCCTGACCAATATTGACTTTGAGATGCAGCGCAAGAGACAACAACACTAGCAGACTCTCAGCCAGTCAATAGGAAATTTACGGGACCTCCAAAAGCTCAAGGGCAACAAAAGTCCCAAGGACAATGGAAGAAGCCAGGGCAACATAATCCACCACAGCCTGGAGCACCAAAACTTGAAGAGAAGCCATTATGCAAAAAATGCAATCGCTTATACTATGGCAAGTGCATGTGGGTATCATATAGGTGCTTCATATGAAAGAAATAATGACATAAAGCTAGTGATTGCTCGAAGAAGAAAGGACCAACTGTGGGCAGAGCTTATGTTATGAACGTTGAAGAAGCTGAGGAGGAGCAAGACACGACTCTAATCATTGGTAACCTAGTTATTTAAACTTTTCATATTGCTTTTATTGCATGAAATATTAAATTGGTTTTGAGAATTGATTGAAATGATGAAAAACCTAGAAAAAATTAGGTTGCATGCTCTATTATCATTGGATTTAAGGTGTGAATTAAATCCAAATAAGAATTTTAAGGCTTGAAATTGAGAGAAATCGAGAATTTGGGGAATGTATGAATATTTTCGAAAAACCTAGAGGCCATAATGCGAAATCCGAAACTTAAGGGGCTAAATTGCACTTGGCCGAGATTTCAAGGCCTAAACTGAAATTTTGAGAGAGTCCAAGGACCAAAAATCGAAGAAGGATGAAAGTTCTAGGCTGAATCTGGAATTTTTAAAAAATAATTCCGGGACTAAATTTCAAATTTTAAAAGACTAGGGGTTGTTTTGCAAATCTTCGGTAATTAAGGGCTGTTTTCGCAATTTTCAAAATCATAGGGGTTAAATCATTAATTTCAGAAAGTTTAGAGCCAAATTGCAGAATTCAAAATTCTTGAGGGTTGGAAATGCCATCAGCGAAAACTTAAGGAGTTAAAATGAAATTTTCGAAATTGATGGGGCAAAAATGCTAATTTTCTGGGAGAAATTATTGTCCAAGCATGTAATTTTCGAAAAAGTTGGGAAAATAATGATAGAAATTACTTAAGTTTCAACACAAATAGATTTAACGGCGTATTCGTCTTAGGAAGGATATTCATTTTAGGTGTAGCTACCTACGCACTACTGGATTCGGGAGCTACACACTCATTCATATCCGAGATATTCGTCAAGAGTCTAAATATTATGCCCAAGGATATGAGATTGAGCTTCAAAGTTTCTACTCCTTCCGGTGATCAAATGGTCACTTCGAGCATCGTGAAGAATGTGGAGCTTCTTTTGCAAGATGATGTCGTTTGGGCAGATCTTATCGTACTCCCAATACCTGAATTTGACATCATACTTGGCATGGATTGGATCATTAAATGGAGCTTGATTTTCGGTAGAGGTAAGTGTATATTCGACCACCCAGCAGCAAATCTTTTATATTTGAGGTAGCGAGAAACAAGAAAATGTTGCACATCATGTCCTGCATTTGTGCGAGGAAACTTATGAAGCGAGGCTGCCAAGCTTTTCTAGCATGTGTTACTTCAACACGTGTTACTGTCAGTCAGAAGCTAGAGGATGTTGAGGTAGTCAGAGACTTTCCTAACTTCTTTCCTGAGGACGTTTCTGGCATTCCAGTAGCGAACCAAGAAGTGGAATTTTCTATTGAGTTGATGCCAGGCACCGTGCCAATTTCCAAGGTACCATCGTCTAGCACCCGCCAAAATGAAAGAGCTAAAGGATCAAAGTCAAGAATTGCTGGACAAAAGTTTTATTCACCCTAGTTTTTCTCCATGGGGCGCAAATGTATTATTTGTGAAGAAAAAAGATGGTAGTATGCGACTCTGCATTGATTATCGAGAGCTGAATATAGTCACCATCAAGAATAAGTATCCATTGCCTTGAATTGAAGACTTTTTTGATCAATTGCACAGAGTATCAATGTTCTCAAAGATAGATCTTTGTTCGGAATACCACCAGTTGAAAGTGAAAGAGTCTGATGTTTATAAGATGGCTTTTAGGACTTGATATGGGCAATACGAGTTCATGGTCAGTACCAAAGAGCGTAACCGAGATCTGTAGTTTCTTGGGTCTAGCTGGCTACTATCGAAAGTTCATTCAAATGTTCTCATCTATTCCGGTACCCTTGACCTCTTTGACGAAGAAGAATGCATAATTTATTTGGTGATCCAAACGCCAAGAGAATTTTGAGAAGTTGAAGCGATCTTTGACTTCAACTCCAGTTTTGTCGATGCCATCGGGTCACGGAGAGTATGTTCCTTATATGGACACTTCGAAACTTGGTTTGTGCGTAGTTTTGATGCAAAATGACCGAGTTATAGCTTATGCGTCTAGACAGTTAAAATTTCATGAGAAGAATTACCCGACACATGAACTAGAGCGTGCAGCAGTAGTGTTTGCATTGAAAATTTTGAGACATTACTTATATGGGGAGAAGTGCAAGATTTTCACCGACCATAAAAGTTTTAAGTACTTCTTCACGCAAAAAGAGTTGAATATAAGGCAACGAAGATGGTTAGAGTTAGTAAAGGACTACGATTTCGATATTAGCTACCATCCGGGGAAAGATAATGTAGTAGCGGACAAATTGAATCGAAAGACATCAATCATTACTCAATTATCATTTTAGAGACCACTGCAGTCCGAGATTCAGCGATTCGAGCTTGCAATATATGCTAGTGGAGAGGCCCCTGACAGTGCAGTCGACTCTGAAAGATAGAATTCGAGAAGGTCAGTCTTCTGATGAGCAATTACAAAATATGAGACTGAGAGATGAAGGAAGCTAAGGGTCGGAAGCTGTATTCTGAGAAGGATGACATAGTTCGATATTGAGATCGACTATGGGTTCCTAGTGGCGATTCACTAAGAGAGGTTATTATAAAGGAAGCTCACAATACGATGTACCATTCATCCTGGAAGCACAAAAATGTACAAGAATCTGTAGTTATTATATTGGTGGTCGGGCATAAAACGATACATCTTGCGTTTTGTGTCCGAGTGTTTGAATTGCCAGCAAGTTAAAGGTGAGCATAAGAGGCCAGCCGAAATGCTTAAGACACTTCCTATTCCTGGTTTTAAATGGGAAAATATTACTATGGATTTTGTTGTGGGACTGCCGAGGACTATCAAGGGATACAAAGCCATTTGGGTGATAGTTGGTCGTCTTACGAAATCAACGCACTTTTTACTTATCAAGACGACATTCACCATGGCACAGTATGCTGAGCTGTATATTCGAGAGATTTTCTGACTGCATGTGATTCCAGTGTCTATCATTTCTAACCGAGATCCGAGGTTCATATCATCTTTTTGGAAGAGTCTACATGCAGTGATAGAGACAAAGTTGTTATTCAGTACAACATTCCGTCCTCAAACCGATGGTCAGTCTGAAAGGGTGATTCAAATTTTGGATGATCTACTCCGAGCTTGTGTGATTGATTTCGAAGGAAGTTGGGAACCGAAGTTACCTATAGTGGAGTTCCCTATAACAATATTTGCCAATCATCTATAGGAATGGCTCCTTACGAAGCACTTTATGGAATGAAGTATAGATCACCTATACATTAGGACGAGGTTGGTAAGAGAGGAGAATTTGGTCCGGACTTGGTCAAGCAAACAATAGAGCTAGTAGTCAAAATCCAAGATAGGATGAAGACTGCGCAAAGCCGACAAAAAAGCTACGCCGACAAGCAACGAAGAGAGCTAGAGTTTGCCATAGGTGACTACGTATCTGTGAAAATAAAACGTATGAAGGGTGTTATGAGATTTGGCAAAAAAGGTAAGTTCAGTCCGAGGTTCATAGGACCATTTGAGATTTTGGAGAGGATTGGGACACTAGCTTATAGAGTGCCGTTGCCACCAACGCTATCCAGAGTACACAATATGTTCCATATCTCGATGCTGCAAAAGTACATGTCGAACCCTTCTGTAAGGTCCAAAAATAAAACGACGTAATCCAGCTGCATGGAAATCTAGGAAAAATAGAAAATAGCTAATTAAATGATTTTAATTGTTTAAATCAATTATGTTTGATATGTTTGTATGTTTTTAAAGTAGTTTACTACTCGAATGCCTAAAATTGTATTTTTAAAGGTTATTCGAGATGCGATCGAGGAACGGAGACCGATGGCTGAAAAATGGAAAAATTTTTATTAAATAATTTTTTTAATTATTTCAAATAAGGTCGATGCTTTATGATATTTTTGAAAATAAGGAGTTTTGAGGTGAATTAATACGCCGAGACGTAACTTTATCGGTATTCGATTTTCAACGAAAATATGAACTTTTGACAACTCGGCTAATAATTTCACGAACTTTCCTTAACGAAATATTTTAAAAATGCACTAATGGGATTAATGGGCCTATTGTACCATGCTAATGGGCCTAGGATTTTCCACTTACTGATTAAAAATTATTTAAAGCCCATAACCCCACCCCTAAACCCTCATATGCACGAACAACTCACACACAACACACACACACACGACTCCTAGCACCCCTCAAACACATCACACACGAGAACATTTCTTGAAATAAATCAGCAAGGGTCCTCCATTCGTCGCCATTTTTCGCATCTCAACTTATTTTCTTGCATATATGGCACGCCATACACCTTTCTTTTCTCATCTATTGCACCATAATACATGTTTGAATTGTGTTTGCATGGGAAAGATGTAGGCCTTGCTTTTATTGTCGTTTTTATGTATAGACATGTGATTAATTCATGATTTCTTGTTCCAAAACTTGAAATATTATTGCGTGAAGGGTCTGCCATCTTAGGGATACCAAAAGGGTCAAGTTTTAGAGGATTTAAGGGTAGAGACAGGCACACGCCACAACTGCACATGACAGGAACAAGGCTGGACGGAATTATTCATGTTGGTGTTCAAGGGGTTCGGCCTTGGGGTATTAGGAAGGAAAGCTGCGTGGGGATCTCAGGGTGAATGGCTGGGCTCGTGAGGGTCCTGGTCTCGAGCCAAGAAGGTCCACACGAAGCTGGGAGGGCTGGACAAAGAAGAGGCATACGGCTAGGACTCTTCCTAGCCGCGACCGCGTGTGGGAGTTGGGGCCTGCACGTTTTTGTGCATGGGCTGTGGGGGCTGGGCTAAAGGGATGATAAGGAGTTTAGTAATGGTCCTATGTATGGTTCAAGCTCGGTGGTTGCTCGAGGGTAGGAGTCCTAGTGTAATAGGAGTCCTACACCAAAGTGAAGACGGCTTGCGCGGCTCGGGTTCTTTGTACAAGGGGCTATAGAGAGTTAGGTTGAGTCCAGTGGGTTCACGAGGGTCCATGGGTAGTCTGGGAAGGGGCTGGCTCTGGGTGGCTCGGGTGCAACTCAATGGAAACGAGAGTTGGCTCAAGGGAGAGGGTCAGGGTTCAGTTATTATGTATTAAATGGCTAAGGGTCAAATTGTGGGTCCACGAGGGTGGTTCATGGTTCACAAGGGTAAATTAGGCAATAAAAAGTCTATGTTTAAAATTTGGAAATTTATTAATAAAGTTTGAATTAATTATGGAATTTAACGCCTACGAATTAATAATTAAGAAATAAATAGAAAGCCTCGAATTTAAAATAAATAAAAAATGAGAAATTAAATTTAAGCTTAAATAATAATTATTTGAGATGGTCTGAGTCAATGAAAGTGAGAAAAATAAAAATCTAGAAATAATACGTCTTTGGGTAAAACAGTCATTTTACACCTAAAAATTAGTAGACGTCATGGCAGTGCCCCGAAGGCTATAATTTATAATCAAATTTTAACAATGGTTATTAAATTTTATGAAGAAATGTTAAAGATAAAAGACATTTTGCATGTTTGGTTTAAAAAAATTATTTATGCGTGGTTAATTTTTATAAAACGATGAAAATATGAAATTTTGAAGGAAGTGAAGTAATTATGACTAATACGATGATACGATAATACGATGATATGTAAGGCCAATGCTTAGTTGACAGGTGAGAGTGACGCTGATGTCCATGACGTCAGTAATGTGGTAATACATAGATGGATCCATCGACAATTCAACGAAAGGAAATCATATATGTATAAGATGAAAATGAATATGCTTATGATTATACGAAAAATGTTTAAGTTTATGTTTGTTTATGAAATTTTATTTTAAGTAAAAGTATTTTCACTATTACATGTGATTGTATACGTATTACTTGCTATTATGGTTATGGTTTGCTGAGTCAATAGACTCACTAGGTGTGATTATTGTACGTGTGCATGATATTGATGTTGTTGAGGGTCTTGATGGTTGATCTTACTGGACTGAAGGTGCACATAACCCGATGACCAGTGCTAGTTTTTCTGCAGTTATGATTTTAAGTTTATGTTAAAGATTTTTACGACTTTTATATGTCATTGAGCGGTTTTTGAGACGTTGTTAGAATTAGCTTTATTTTGAAATATCTTTGAGTTAGGATTGACAAACGTTTGACGGTTTTGGGTGTTTTAAACTCTTTCGTTTTAATTTTAAAATATAGTTGGTTGGTTTATTTTTAAAATGATATCAAAAATATATTTAAGTATAGGTGTATGTATTCGGCCAAGATCTATTGTAGGAAAAAAAATTCTAGTAGTTTTAAGAAAAACGAGTAGTGGACATTTCACCTTCACATGTACTAAATGATGAGCCTATGCAATTGACTCCAAATACGTCATACCAGGAAAGACCTATACAAATCCTAGTTAGACAAGAAAGGAGACTCTGAAACAAAGTTATCCAAATGGTCAAAGTCAAGTGGCTAAACCACTTGGAGGAGAAATTACTTGAGAAACTGAGAGGGACATGAGGAGTCGTTATCCAAAGTTATTTGGTAAGTTCTAATTTCGAGGACGAAATTTCATTTAAGGGAGGGAGGAATTTTAAGGTCCAAAATACGTTAAAATAACCAAACTACATACAAATCTAGGGAAAATAGAATATGACTAATTAAATAGTTTTAATAGCATGAATTAATTATGATATGCATGTTTACATATTTAAAATGCAGTTTTATTTTAGAATGCATAAAAATGTGTTTTTACATTGTATACGAGACGCGATCGATGAACGGAAATCGGGGACCATAGGAGAGAAAATATTTTACTAAATGATTATTTTTAATTGTTTAATGATTAGTGTATTTTAAATGAAATTTTCGATAATGGGGTGTTTGAGGTGTTTTCATACGCCGAGTTGTATTTTTAAACGATATTCAATTTTTGACGAAAATATTAACTTTTCGATAATTACGCTATACTAGGTTAATGGGCCTAAGCTTGCACAATGTGTTTTATCTAAAATAAAAAACCAAAAACACCTGACCATAAAACTTACAACTCTCGCTCCTTCCCCTAAAATAAATACTAGGACTCGTTCTTCATCAAATACACACAACACGAAAACTTTGAAGGAAGACCTCACGATTTTGAAGGAAAAAATTCAGCAAGGGTCGCCTCTCCGCCAACGTTCCTTGCATCGTCAAATTGTTTTCATGAGTAATAAACGCAAAGACATGCCTTAATCTTCTTCCAAACATCTTTCACACCATATTATGTATGTTTGATTATCCTTGCATGAAAATATGATACGTATGGTATATTTTCGTTTTTATGCTATGCATTCACAAAACTAGAGTTTTCTTTTTTAGAACTCTTCCTAATGATGCAAAAAGGGACTGCCATGGTAGGGAAATTTAAAGGGTTGTTTTTCCACATGTTTGAGGACTCCTAGGAGCATGTTTGAAGGCTGGACAAGGAGGGCTACTAGGATGAAAGAAAATTATGTTTTTGTGAGGACTTGGGTTCAGCTAGGTTTTCCTAGAGGGGTAGGGCTCCTAGATACTGTATGCTCACATCTAGGAGACCTAAGGGGATGGTAGGATGGTCCTAGGGTGGTTGTATGAGGGCCGGATCGAAGGTGGAGGGCTGCGGCGCGAACTTGGGGCCGCGCATGGCTTGGGGGCTTGCAGTTTTGGAAGCTGCATGTGCAAGGGAAGTAGGGGTGGTTCTAGTAGGTTGCTAAGAGCTTGGTTATGGTCCTAGGATGGGTAACTAAGGTCTAGACATGGTGGTTAAGGGCTGGAGTCGAGGGACGTGAGGGTAGACTCAAGCTAGGGCTTGGTTAGAATCATGTGGAATCACCAGCAAGGTCCTAGGCTTGTTAATGGGCCTTTATTGGATTGATTTGGGTTGTATATGGTATAACTAGGTGTTACTAAGCTATGGTTCAAGTTTGGTTAAGTTTCGAGTCAATACGAGTCAAAATGGGGAAATACGCCTAAGTTTAAAAACGAATTACGAAATTAGTCAAGAAGTTTAAGTTTACTTCTAATAAACATTTATGGGTGTATTTTTGGGTCATATGTTAAGTTTGGATGGATTTGGGTTGTCGTTTCAAGGTCTAAGGATAAATTGAGAAATTTAGAGTTTTAAGGGCAAAGCCATAATTTTACACCTGAAAAATGTTAGACAACCTGGTAGTGCCCCGAATGCTGTAATATATGTTAAAATGTGTATGGTTGTCGTTTCAAGTCTAAGGATAAATTGAGAAATTTAGAGTTTTAAGGGCAAAACTGTCATTTTACACCTGAAAAATGTTAGACATCCTGGTAGTGCCCCGAATGCTGTAATATATATGTTAAAATGTGTATTTTAAATGTTTATGGAATTTTATGATGAAATGTTAATGCTAAAAGACATGTTGCATGCTTGGTTTAAAAGAAAAATGATTTATACGTGCATGAATTTTTACAAGTGATAGAAATATGAAAGTTGAAGGAGGTGAATTGATTGTGACTAATACGATGATATGTAAGCCCAATGCTCAGTTGATGGGTGAGATTGTCGCTGATGTCCCCGCCGCTCGGTACCGTGCTAATATGTAGATGGATCAATCGACCTACATCTAATACGAAAGTCACAATTGAGGATCTGAATTCAATAAAAAGGGAAACTTGTACGTATATGATGAAATTTTCACCATTGCTTGTGAATGAATATGTATTACTCGCTATTATGGTTAAGATTTTCCGAGTCAATAGACTCACTAGGTGTGATCGATTCAGTTGAGCATGAGATTGATGTTAATGGAGGTCTTGATGGTTGATCTTGCAGGACTGAAGGTGCACACAACCAGAAGACCGCCGCTAGTTTACCGCAAATGAAATAAGTTTATGATATATGATTACTTAAAGATTTTTATGACTCATGATGCTTTTGAGAGGTTTTTGAGAGGATGTTACAGTTAAGTTTATTTTTAAAATAATGTTAGTTTAGGTTAGTTGACGTTTCACGATTTTATGCTTTGAATTACTTTCTTTTGGATTTTTAAATAATAGTTGGTTGATTTATTTTAAATGATGCAAAATTATTCTAAAAATATATATATGTATATACATAGTAATTTAGGTCGAATACTCGGGGAAAAAAAATCTAGTACATTTTAAAGAAAAATGATTAGTGGACGTTTCATGTTTAGTTAAATTAAATCACAATTTAAAATTATTAATTAAGTCCTCCAAATTTTTATAATTAAGAATCCTACAAATTTTAAATTCAATCCATAATTAAATACTACCTAATATAACTAATTAAGTCATAAAAATAATTATTGAAATATTGTATTTGGAGTTGATATATTTAAATATCTTATTTTTGAATTTTACTAATTAAAATGTTTAGCATTCCTATTTCACTGGATAAATTAAGTTTTGTCCTTAAATGTTAAAATTCATAAATCTTTTAAATTACCTAATTCCTCGGCTTAAAAATATAACATAAATTTTTGCATCATAATCATCTGTGGTATCCTTTCTCGGTTCAGCATCGAAGATCGTTTAAAAAACTAAAATTCGAAAAAAAAATTGAATTGTATAATAAAATAAATATATATACATTTAAAATAATTTAATACATATAGCATGCATCACCTAAATTGTTAATTGAATAAATTATTTTAATCATACATGGGTTTATGTGTACTGGTTTTCGTGCATTACATTAGTGTTCCTACTAGCTACGCAGACGCGGTTGAACGAGCTTAGGCGGCTGAAGATGGATTAAGGAGAAGAGGTCCTCAATATTTTCCTCCACTCAAGTGTCAGCTCAGCAGCCTGCCTTGCGTTTGAAAGGTAAAATTTTTAAAAAGACTTGCTTTACTGTTTCTTCATCTTCTAGTTCTAGTGGATCCTAGTGATGGATTCTCTCTGTTGCTCCTTAATATAACAACTGTTGAGGGAAATATATTATTGAGCAATGTCAAGTAATGTTTGGTAAGTTTTATTAATGTTGCAGGAAGGCCATTCTTCAAGTGTATGTTCGGATAGGGGTATGACTTTTTTCTAACCTCATCCACGATTTCGAGGTGGCCCTAGTATTATGAGACATATTCCTCCTATTTTCTCCTTCAATTAGTCGAACTTTCCACGATATCGAGGACCTGATGGTCAGACTGTCCAAGGCCCTCCCCAAGCCAGAGTGTATTTCATGATTGAGGATCTGGCAAAGGAAGATCATGGTGGTTGTATTGTAGGTATATGTATGTTTTGCGATTATCCTACAAATATATTATTTGATACATGAGCATCTCACTCATTCAAATCTTATGTATTTGTTGCATCCCATGATATTATGTGTTCTTCATTGTATGATACCTTATCTTTAGCTATGCCAGCATGAAAGATTATTCTGTCTAACCAAGTTGTGCATACTTGTGTATTGATTTATGAGGATAATGTGTTATTTCTGAATCATATTTTCCTTTCAATGCATCACTTTGATTGTATTGTTGGCATAGATATCTAAGAATCAATCGAGCTACAATTGAATGTTTTCATAGAGTAGTTTGATGTCGACTTGTTGATGAACCCAAGTGGAACTTTCATGGAAAAGGTTTCCAAACCAAAATTCCCTTGGTATCTTATTTGGAAATGTTCCATCTTTTATTTAGCGGGGATGAGAGTTATACTACTTTTGTTGTTAATATGTATCTAAATTGAAGCACTATTTATCTGATATTCATGTGGCTAAATTTGTAAGGTCAAAAATGCGATAATGTAAATCCAACTGCATGTAATTCTAGGAAAAATGAAAAATTTTGAATTAAATTATTTAATTGAATTTATTGAATACGATACACATGTTTACACGGTTAAAATGTGGTTTTATATTAGAATGCATAAAATTATGTTTTAAAAATTATTCTAGAATCGATCGAGGAACGGATATCGGGGACCACGAAAGAAAAAATATTTTATTAAATGATTATTTTAATTATTTAATATATGTCATATTTTAAATGGCATTTTCAAAATGATTCTCTTTGAAGTGTTTTTACACGACCGGTATTCGATTTCGGATGAAAATAAGGACATTTTGGGAACTCGTCTAAAATTTTCGAAAACCTTTCTAAACAAAATAATTTTCCTATCATCTAATGGGCCTAGTAGGCCTATTATACCCATGTTATTGGGCATAAACTTGTACCATGTATTTAATACACCAAAACAAGCCCTAAAACCCAAACCTTATACACCCAAATTCACTAAACAAAATAATTTTCCTATCATCTAATGGGCCTAATAGGCCTATTATACCCATGTTATTGAGCATAAACTTGTACCATGTATTTAATACAACAAAACAAGCCCTAAAACCCAAACCTTTTACACCCAAACTCACGCCCACTTCTTCAAAAGCCCTAGGACTCTTTCTCCATCAGCAACACACCACACTAGGGCAGCACTTCACATGAATATTGAATGAAAATAGCAGCAAGCTTTCATCCCCCGTCTCTATACCAACGTCCCTCGCATCACTAGTTGTTTTTCGAGCGTAAAATATGCAAAGATGTGCCTTAATCTTTCTCCAATCATCAATCATACTATGTTATATCGTTTCATACATATTTGCATGAAAAACATGATACACTTCATGTATTTTCGTTTTTATGGCTATACACGAACAAAACTAGAGTTTTCATCTTTTAAAATTCTTGGTTACGATGCACAAAGGGACTGCCATGGTAGGGTTACTAGAAGAGAAGTTTTTCCACATATTTAAGGGTCCTTGGGTGGAATTTTAAGGGCTGGACAAAAAGGGGTGACATGATGAACGAAAATTGGGTTTGCATCGGACTAGGGTTTCACACTTGGCTTCCTAAGAGGGAACGGCTCTTAGCTGCTGTATGGACTTGTTCAATGGTCCTAAGAGAGGCTAGTCAAGGTCCTAGGCTGATCGCATGAGGGCTGGTTCGAAGGCTAGGGCTGAAACACGATTATGGGGGAGGCGCGCAAGGTTAGGTCATGGTTTTAGGGCTGCAAGGGTATAACTTGTTGAGTTCGGTCCAGTAGGGTCCCAAGGGTTCCGTCATGGTCCTAGGATGGGAAACTAGGGTCTTGTTGGGTTGGCTATGGGTTAGGGTCGAAGGCAATAATGGATTGTGCAAGCTACAATTTCGAATAACATAGGGCAGAAATTCAGTGGCTGATCTAGGCTTGTTCAAGGGTTTTAATTGGCTTGATTTGGGTTGTATAAGGTATGGTTAGGTTTTAATAAGCTATGATTCAAGTTTGGTTAAGTTTCGAGTCGATTCGGGTTAAAACCAAGACATACGATTAAGCTATTAAGAAGAATTGTGAAATTAGTCGAGGAACATAAGTTTACATCGAAGAAATATTTATGGGTATATTTTAAGGTTGTATGTTAGGTTTGGATGGATTTTGGTCGTTGTTTAAGGTATAAAGATAAATTGGGAAAGTTAGGGTTTCAGCGGAAAAACATTCATTTTACAACTGAAAAAATGTTAGACATCCTGACAGTGCCCTGATTGCTATAATGAATGCTAAAATATTTATTTTAAATGTTTTTAAAATTTATGATGAAACGTTAATGCTAAAAACGTGTTGCATGCTTGATTTAAAAGAAAAATTATATATATATGCATCGATTTTTATAAATGATGAAAATAACGAAAGGTTGAAGTAGGTGACTCGATTGTAACATAAAAGGATATGATTGGAGATATCGGGAAAAGGCCCCAGAAGGAGCCCGTTTACGGGAAAAGGCCCAGTGGAAGCCTCATGATCTTATTTCCATCGAAAGGATATGATGATATGTAAGGCCAAGGCTCAGTTGACGGCTGAGAGTGTCGCTGATGTCCTCGCCGCTTGGTATCATTGTTATTATTAGATGGATCCATCGACCTACAACCGAAACGAAGTCACAATTAACGATCTGGATTCAATAAAAAAGGAAAACGTATGTGTATGTTGAAAGGAAAAATGTTTAAAATTATGCATGTTCATAAAAAGCTATTTTATTAAAAGTTTGTTTCATTGTTGCTTGTGAATGTATATGTATTACTTGTTATCATAGTGTTGTGCCTAAAATATTTCAGAAGCCCGTAAGAAAAGCCCAGCAGATGAAGGCCCAGGGGAGTTGCCATTGGCCAGGGAGTTGCAATTGGCCAGGGAAAAGAACGTTACGGCCAGTTAAAGTCATTACCCAACATGGAAGATCGTGGAGAGATCATGGAGGGGAGCCAAAACTAACATGCAGAATGTAACAAAAGAGGAGGACGAAAAAGGATCAACAAATCAACACAAAAAAGGTACATCAAGAACTCTGCAGAATTCTTTGTCAATTTTATGTCTGTTTATGTCAATTTCTAGTTCCAGTAGCAAAATCTTCTAAATATTCCATAGGTTCATCAATCTTCTTTGTAAAAATATTGGTCAAGTTCATAGCAACATAAAGATATTTGATGTTGTTAATGGATTTCATCTATAATTTTGGCATATTCCTCATTGTGTGTTTTTGTTTTTGAGCCATTTCGAAGGAGTTAGAGCTTACGACCGAATTGAGATCCACAACGTTTGGTAAACGAAGTTATATTATTTCACAACTTTAGTACGATCACGTGCCTGGCACGCCCCGCAAGTTTCGTGAGAAACAAATTGCCACGCCCAGTGGGACCGCAGTGCCTCCAAAGCTTACTGAGAAACATGAAGGAATTCCTCCATCACAGGGGAAAGGCCATCGTTCACAGGAAGAAAAGACTGATGCTGATGGAAGATCAGTGGAACGACTGGTACACAAGTCCGAAGAAGAGGCTGTGAAGAAAGGAATTTCATTTTCTGGTGGTCAGGGACTTCCAGCAAACATTATGTTGTCCATTGAGAAAAATATCAGTTGTGATCTCAACGAAATGACCAAAGCCTTTACTACTGTTATGATGGACTTTATGGTGGACTTCCAGCAAACATTATGTTGATGGCAGAAGTGTTGCTGCAACGTCCATTATTGTACCTTGATCGTACAATAGCTTTTGTATCATTGTGCGTAGCTGGAATCCACTTAGGTAAGCTTGTCTTGATCTGCAACTGATTGATTCCTAGCTAATGCACCTAACTGGTCATCTGAACTGATATTCAGTTGGGTTGGTGAAATCAGCTGACTCGTCAGTGGAACTGATTTCACTCTTTCAGTTGAACTTGTCAGCTGGGCTCTTCATCAGTTGAGAACTACATCAGCTGGCCAGACTTTTGAAGCTCTTTTGCTGAACTACCTATCAGCTGGACAATCAGTTGAACTGTTCTTTGACATATTATTTGAGCTGATCCAGTTTGGGCAATCAGCTAGCACTTTCAGTTCGCATCTGTTAGCTTCAGTGTTGGCTCGTTTAACTGATCAGTTCGAAGTCTAATCAGTTCCAGCTTCCTACGCATTTAGGTAAATCATTAAAAATAAAATATCAAGTTTTGTTATCATCAAAATCAAGATTGCGAACATGAAATATTCCAACAATCTCTCCTTTTTTGATGATCACAAAACTTAACAATAAAAGAGATTTTTAAAGAATATTTGAATTTTAAAAATTTAACTGATTCTCCCCCTTTCTGAGAATAAAAACTATTTAAAAAAGATTAAAGAAACAAATTTCAGTTCGAGAGATAAGAAAGCTCTTCCTCAACAACTGAATTTAAAACCGGGTTAAAAACGAGTTTAAAACATTTTTCGGTTTGACGAATGACCCTCGATGGAGTCGGTAAACATATCAAAATGCATGCTAGTACGTATAGCCCATACATTGTCCCGGGTCAAAGGACTAATGGTGTACAACCATAACTACGCACTATTCCTGTAACGTCCCAAAAATTTGAAGGTTTACATGAACCATATATATGTAAATTATCAAATTTCTTAGGCATTTTAATTAATTATTTTTAATGCATTTAATGCATGTTTGTGACATGAATATGTGTTATATTGCATGGTTTATTAAAGTTTCATGCATAAGGCCTTTTAGTAGATTTCGCGCTCGAACGAGGAACGGAGACCGGGGATAATTAAGGAAAAATATTTTTATTAAATAATTAATTTTAATTATTTAATATATGGTGTTAATAAGGGTGATTTTTGAAAATGGACCTTGTTAAGGTACTATTACTCGACGAGTCATAATTTAAACTGGTACTCAAAATTTAATGAGTCGGGGGATTTTTGAGGACTCGAGTAATATCTCAAAGGTTTCAAGCGTAATTATGCAAAGGAACACCATAAATCCTTTTTTCTCATCATTTACGCTATTTTATGCTTATGTGTGTGTGTTTTCATAAGTAATGCATAGATATATTACATTGCACCATTTTTGCAAGGTTTTTCATGAAATATGCATATCGTTTTGCATATAACTCACGGTTTCCATGTTTTGGTGCAAGGGGCTGCTCAATCTAAGTCTTTTAAGGGCCTTTTAGGCCGAGATCAAAGGTGTCAAGGTGCTGAAGTCGAGATAAGGTGAAGGCCGAAGGTTTTGTCTAGGGTAAGGCTGGTTATGGCTAGATGATAAACATAAAAATTGTACATTAATTGAATTTTTATAATATAAATTTATAGTTTTTGTTTTATTAAATGTTTTATAATAAACTGTATAGAAAATAATTTGTTGTGTAATAATAAGTTTAACTATTTTTACAGGTTCGATAAAACAAAAATAACCTTGGCGTTGCAAACGGAATTAAGATGATTCTTGAACCTGTAGAAAGTTGATGATAATATCTACAATATTGGTGACAAGCATGAGATAAAAATTTTCTCACAATTTGGATCAAATTAAGCAACAAATAAAGTTACCAAAGGAGTGGCAGTTTTACCATGCTCTAGCATTTTGACCATATCTCGCAAATTACTTGGTCAAATGGTAAAAAAATACCACAATTCAAAGGACTCGAATATCTACATGTTTTGTTTTATGTGGAAAAGAAAATCCGGATGAGAAGATTTTCAAAAGTGATATGTATTAAAATATAATTTTTTGGAACACTAATGAAGACTTATGTGTAAAAAATAATATTTTATTTGTGGTTGTGTCCCAAAATTTGGCTATAAATAGGGGTGCATTGTAATGAATTGAGATATCCCTCATTTTATGAACATATCTTTGAGTTCATAATATTTCTCTTTTTATTTTTCCTTTATTTCTTCATTTAAATATAATTAGCATGTTAATTTCATATTCAAAGTTTTATACTTTGAATAAGGAGAAGCTAACTTCCCAAGGTTGAGATGAAAAGGTGAAGCTCTTGGTATGATAATAAGGTTATTTAAAGGTAATAATCTATGTTTTAAATTATTTAATCATTATTTATTGTTTATGTTATATTTATTTCTTTAAGTATTATTATACACTACTTATAAGTGGGCGTTTTGATTTATTGTTGCTATATGTTACACTAAATTATTGGAAGCATTTAAATGTTAGTTTGGTATTACCAACCATTTAAAGTGGATGCCTTGATTTATTATATATGAATATTGTTAAGAAAATATTATTCCCAAGAATTTTGGTGTAGGACAATAACAAGTATTCAGTTGCGGTTCGTATATCAAGATATGCAGCAGTTCAACCGCTCAGCTAACTGATCAAAGCTCAAGCAATTTTAACCGCTCACTTCATACCGTTATCAGAACTGATCATTAAAGAGAACTAGTTATCACTCAAAGACATTCTCTGAGCGGCTTAAATACATTCAAGTATTACATCGCTTTTAAGTCAACAATTTGTTACATCAGTTCCAAGATTGTTCTATATTTAATTATCTTTCCCAGAAAAAAGAAGACGAAGCATAGACCTAAAGTTATGTTCCCCAAAACAGTTTCCTTAAAAGGAACTCCTAAAGAAAAGCGATTCAGAACGATGCTGAGCAAAAGGAACATTAAATGCGTTTATCAGAGATCATTTAATACTCAACATATCGATAGCAACACGTCTGTACAGAGGATCAGGTTAACGTTGTTATGTCCTTTCCGACCGGAAAGGAAATCGTGTATGTTAACGGAAGAGTATGCAAGCAGAAACGGAAGAGATTCTCAGCTGCAATATTACAACTCGCTTGCTATTCAAAAAGATCTCAGAGAGCTCTTAAAAGTTCATATACTCCATCGCTCAATCAGCACGCACACAGGAGAAATTTATCTGATCATCTAAGGATCATTTTCGTGCTACTAAATCAAAACTATTTATTCATATCATTAACCCTTTGGTTATTTGATTCAGCTTTGATATCTGGTGAACTAAGTGTTCTTAAATATCCAGAAGTGTAAAGTGATCACTAAGAGTTCCAAAACAGGCAGTGTGATAAGTCCTGATTGGAGTGGGCTGTTGCAAGAAGTTTGTACAGTCAAAGTCTTTTAGTGGAATCCTTCCTAAGGAGGAAGAAGGGGTAACGTAGGAGTTGTTAATCTACGAACATCCATAACAAACCTGTGTCACTTTACTTTCCGCAATCATTTATCTGTCTAGTCTCTATTCATTGTTATAGCCTGATATTGTGTTTTAAGTTTGATAAGTGCAAGATTTGCACTTAATTTACATTAAAATCCATTTTGAATTATGCTTGTTTCGAACAGAATTATGCGTTTTTTTTGGTTTGTTTTTGTTGTCATTTCAGGAATGGTGAAAATAGCGATCACGAAGCCAAGTGAACCAAGAAAACAATGAATTGCCATAACCTCGGACAGTAGCTCTCGCGCCCCAGCGCGACATTACGCGTGACCGCGCGCTCATCCATGCAAGTGTGCACCCCGAGAGGCACGCGCCCTCGCGCGTAATCTCGCGCCTTCGCGCACGCTGGAAGGGAAAGAATCGACAGAGGGTCGCGCGCCATCGCGCGAACTATCGCGCCACCGCGCGCTCAGCTACACAACATTGACCCGAGACCATCGCGCCCCAGCGCGACACCTCGCGCCTCCGCGCGCGCACTCACCTTCTCACCCGGCAGAACACAGCGTGCCCCAGCGCCAAGTCTCGCGCCCCTGCGTGCGCCGCACTATAAATTGCGCGAGTTAGGTCATAACACGGGGATTAGCAGCCGTTTTGGTAGAGAAAACACCTCGGAGGGCTGGAGAAATCAAGAGACGAAGATCCGGAACGCGAAGATCGATCGCAGATACGAAGAACGACGGATCTGGACACAGAGACGACACTTCGGATTTGTCTTTTATCTTTCGTTTTTATATTTTCGTGTAACTCAATGTCTGAATCTTCAAACATGCATTGTGTTTATTTAGATTTCGTGATGAACTAAATTCCCATTCTAGAGAATGGCGTAACTCTGTTGATACGATGATTTGACACCGTTATTTGATTGATTGAATTCCGCTTTCGTTTAATTGTGTTCTCTGTGTTTACTGCACTGCAATTTACTAGCCATAAATTGTTTGTTGTTTGATTAATCTTATAACTCGGGAGAGGGACTAGGATTATAGATCATTAGAGACACATCGTTGAATGTTTATAGCGTTCGGAAGGAGTATAACTTTAGCGAGGGTTAGTAAGAACATTGTATGCGCTTATCTATGAAACGTAGATTCTAATTAGGAATAATTGAATCGAAGTTGATAGATACACTTTATTCGTCACTTGGGAAAGGGAGAATAAAACAATCTAAGTGTTCTTGGCCATTAATCGATTGGAATTCAGGAATATAAATTAAACTGTGAATAATTATCGTGGAAACTTTGTGAAATCATTTCTCTAGATACCTTCTCTCATTATTATCTCTCAATCCGGTGATTTAATTTATTCATTGCTTTCAATTAATTCGTTTAAACAAACAAAACTGATTATTGATTTTTCTAGATAAAGTCTTGGCTATTTTAATTACAAGAATTGATATACATTTTTATACACACTCCTCGTGGGATCGATACTTGTACTCAAAAGTACATTTTACTATAACTTGACATCGTGCGCTTGCGAGCAGTTAAGAAAACGCGCAACAAGTTTTTGGCGCCGTTGCCTGGGAGTGTCAAATTTGCATTTATATCAATATTGTTACCAATTAGTCTAGATTTTAATTTAGAGCTTTTATTTTATTTCATTTTTGACTTATTCACTTTCTCTGTTTGACAGTGCATGCTAAGATCGCACAGCCCTGATTTGCTTATTTTTGATCCGGAGATCGAACAAACTGCAAGAAGATTGAGAAAAGCGAGAAGGGAAGAAATCAAAGCGATGGCTGATAACAGAGAAAACGACAGACAGATGCCGCCTGAGGCTATACCAATCAGAGATCACTTTCGACCAGTGATCAACACGCACTATTCTGGCATTGCTCGAGGAACCATCAACGCCAACAATTTCGAGCTTAAGCCCGCATTGATAAACATGGTTCAACAGAACCAGTTTGGGGGAGCCACTACTGCAGATCCTCATCTACATCTCAGAAAATTCTTGGAGATTACGGACACGGTAAAAATAAATGATGTTTCTGATGATATTATTCGACTGCGCTTGTTTCCTTTTTCTCTCAGGGATCAAGCAAGAGGATGGCTCCAATCACTGCCATTAGGGAGCATCACGACATGGCAAGAGATGGCGACGAAGTTCCTTTCTAAATATTTTCCACCTGCGAAGTCTGCACAATTAAAGATTGAGATCAGCACTTTTAGACAGACAGACTTCGAGCAGTTGTATGAAGCTTGGGAAAGGTATAAGGAGTTGTTGAGGAGGTGCCCAAATCATGGATTTGAAGACTGGGTACAAATCGAGCTTTTCTATAATGGATTGAATGGTCAGACTCGGACAACAGTAGATGCAGCGGCAGGTGGCACAATCTTTGCCAAATCTCCTGCTCAAGCCTATGACTTGCTTGAGCAGATGACTATTAATAGCTACCAGTGGCCGTCTGAGAGGTCAGGAGTACAAAAGACTGCTGGAGTTTATGTTGTGGATCCTATCACATCACTGACTGCACAGGTTTCGGCATTGACAGCACATATTGCAGCGATGAACAAGCCAAGCCAATCTACGTCTGATGTAGCATTGGTGACTGCTGCGGAAGAGCCAGTTGTGGAGGAAGCTCAGTACATCAATAACAATCGTGGCTATGGAGGATACCGAGGTAACCCTCCCCCTAACACTTATCACCCTGGTTTGAGAAACCATGAAAACTTTTCTTATGCAAACAATAAGAATGTGTTGAATCCTCCTCCGGGGTTCAATACATCAAATGGGGAAGGAAAGCCATCGTTTGAAGATTTAGTGGGGACTTTTGTTGTTGAATCTGGTAAAAGGATGTCTAGAACTGAGTCTAGACTGGACAACCTTGAGACACACATGGCAAGTATTGGTGCGACCTTGAAAATCCTGGAGTCGCAAGTGGGGCAGATAACGAAGCAACTCACGTCTCAACCATCAGGCTTAGTTCAAAAGACTGCCGACCCTAATCTGAGAGAGGTGAATGCCATTTTTATACATCATGAAGAGATTTGTGTGGTAGACAGAGAAGAGAAGGAGGTTGAACGTCCACCTATGCGGGATGAAAAGCTAAGTCCAACCAAAGGAGCCCGAGGTAAGAAATCTGAGAGGTATGATTTGAATAAATGCATTGATATTTCTTTACTTCCCTACCCCCAGCGATTTTTACAATTACAAGCTGAATTCCAAAAGAAAAAAGGTCTTGAAGAGCTCAAGAACCTACACACTAATAATGAGTTTGTAGATCAGGTGGAAGGTGAAGTTACCGAAGGAACACGAAGAAATCCTCCTCAGAAGTTGCTAGATCCCGGTGAATTTATTGTACCATGTGAAATAGAAGGTCAGTCAGTGGAAAATGCTATCTGTGATTCAGGAGCAAGCGTAAATATAATGCCAGGTTCTCTCTACGAGAAACTGGGATTAAGCAAGATGAAGCCCACAGGACTAAGCTTGCAAATGGCAGATAAATCGGTCAGGACACCGCTGGGTGTTGTGGAAGATGTTGAACTTAAGATTGATAAAATAAGGCTTCTAGCAGATTTTGTGGTACTTGATATTGAGAACAGTCAGAACGTTCATGTCATTCTAGGACGACCATTATTGGCTGCTGTTAGAGCTATTATTGACGTGAAACGAGGAAAGATGACCATGGAAGTTGAAGGTCAGCTGGTGGAAATAAAGGCATCCAAGATATCATATGATCCACCATGAACAGGATTGGTATAGTCGGGCTGATGACGTTAAACCAAGCGCTGTGTGGGAGGCAACCCACAATTTATTTTCTTTAGCATTCATTTTTTTTATTTTATTTTACGTCCTTAGTTGTTAATTTTACCCACCACCAGATCTAACACCGCCGCAGCCCATGGAAATGGATGACTCAGATGCTGCGGACAACAACTCGAGCGCCCGAGTTTTGACACTCGTGCGCGAGGTATGTGTTGTCGTGTTCTTTATTTCTATACATCGAGGACAATGCATACTTTAAGTTTGGGGGAGGGTAAAATTGTTGCTCATTGCTTGTTAGAATTTTTCTGCAAATTTTTTTATTTTTTTAGTTTTATCGATCAGTAGTTAGTTTGATTTTTTTTTATTTATTGCATTCTATATTTGTTAGGTAGAGTCATGGATAAGTAAAATGTGTGACCGATGATGAAAACTGAATTGCGATCCTGAAATTTATATGTGTTCATGATAACTTAGGAGTCACAATTATTTTGCACTGTCGTGTTTGTTGATATTATCGTTGTTTAGAGACAAGTTGCATGCCTGTGAAGCTAAACAGATGAGGGAGATCTGATTATTGGTAATTCTTGCATGACATTGATTGACACTTTTACAATCATAGGAATGAGCTAGGCAATTGTTCGCAATATCCTTGGGCATGTGTTCTTTGCTTATTGTCAATTGTAGCCCTTTGAGCTTCAAGTTAATTGAGATGCTTAAATTTTCTTCGTGCACCTATTTCATATATCATTTTTATTGAAAATTGCATGTGATTGGTGTGTATGAGTTGACTAATGGATTGACGGAAGTCTAGAACTTGTTTGAACACTTTTCGAGGCGAAATACGGATAATATGTAACATAGGAATGATTTAGGCGATCTTTGAAACCGTTGAGCTTTCGAGCCTACCAAATGAACATGAAATATCCCTAGTGTCCCATTTTGAGCTTACTAAAAATCAAGTGGTGTGTGTCAATGACATACAATCAACCCCCACTTGTATCTATTCTACATCCCACAACAACTACCTAATGAAGCCGATACACTTATCCTACCTGATTTTGAGAGAAATAAATTCATTGGTGGTGTAGTGATTCAAAAGCTCCTTGAAAAGAAAAAGAAAAAATTGAAGTGAGCAAAGAGGGAGTTGAAAATAGACAAAAAGAAAGAGAAAAAGTTCAATCAAAGAAAATATAAGGGAGATGAAGGATATGAATGAAAAGAAAACAATAAGTGGATGGTGAATGAAAAAGAAAATGAAAAAGAGTGAAATTGATGAAGAGTTGATTATTTCTCTCAAATTTTGAAGTCCATACCTTTTATTGTAGCCGTGAGCCGTGGCCTAACGTTACAAGCCTACAAGACCTATTAACCTTGTCACATTTATCCAATATACTAGTGGAGAAAAGTTGTTCAATTCAAGCCTATGGATACCTGAAACTCATTGTCAACAAGTATAGACCTTAATCACTTGCTTGCAAGCATCTCATTTTGTGATTTCATCTTTGGCATACTTTTGTTGATCATCTTTCGAGCCAAATAATCACCGAAAAAGTCCTATGTGATCTGTGAATGCAAATGTTTATGTTGATGATGTGAAAGTTGAACTGAACTGAGGATTTCTTGATCCTGTAAGGCAAAGAGGCATTACAACTTTATTTGAGCATTCGATGGGGTAAACAAACATTGACATATCACACACACACGTGACTCTTGGGAAATCGTGAATTACATGAAATTAGATGAATCGGAGGTCATTATCACTTTTTGCACATCCATGACTTTAGTAGTTTGCGTATTTTTATTCCTTATTTATTAGCTTTTATTCTATTTTGCTCGGGACTAGCAAAAGTTCAAGTTTGGGGGGTTTGATAAGTGCAAGATTTGCACTTAATTTACATTAAAATCCATTTTGAATTATGCTTGTTTCGAACAGAATTATGCGTTTTTTTGGGTTTGTTTTTGTTGTCATTTCAGGAATGGTGAAAATAGCGATCACGAAGCCAAGTGAACCAAGAAAACAATGAATTGCCATAACCTCGGACAATAGCTCTCGCGGCCCAGCGCGACATTACGCGCGACCGCGCGCTCATCCATGCAAGTGTGCACCCCGAGAGGCACGCGCCCTCGCGCGTAATCTCGCGCCATCGCACACGCTGGAAGGGAAAGAATCGACAGAGGGTCGCGCGCCATCGCGCGAACTATCGCGCCACCGCGCTCTCAGCTACACAACATTGACCCGAGACCATCGCGCCCCAGCGCGACACCTCGCGCCTCCGCGCGCGCACTCACCTTCTCACCCGGCAGAACACAGCGCGCCCCAGCGCCAAGTCTCGCGCCCCTGCGCGCGCCGCACTATAAATTGCGCGAGTTAGGTCATAACACGGGGATTAGCAGCCGTTTTGGTAGAGAAAACACCTCGGAGGGCTGGAGAAATCAAGAGACGAAGATCCGGAACGCGAAGACTGATCGCAGATACGAAGAACGACGGATCTGGACACAGAGACGACACTTCGGATTTGTCTTTTATCTTTCGTTTTTATATTTTCGTGTAACTCAATGTCTGAATCTTCAAACATGCATTGTGTTTATTTAGATTTCGTGATGAACTAAATTCCCATTCTAGAGAATGACGTAACTCTGTTGATACGATGATTTGACACCGTTATTTGTTTGATTGAATTCCGCTTTCGTTTAATTGTGTTCTCTGCGTTTACTGCACTGCAATTTACTGGCCATAAATTGTTTGTTGTTTGATTAATCTTATAACTCGGGAGAGGGACTAGGATTATAGATCATTAGAGACACATCGTTGAATGTTTATAGCGTTCGGAAGGAGTATAACTTTAGCGAGGCTTAGTAAGAACATTGTATGCGCTTATCTATGAAACGTAGATTCTAATTAGGAATAATTGAATCGAAGTTGATAGATACACTTTATTCGTCACTTGGAAAAGGGGGAATAAAACAATCTAAGTGTTCTTGGCCATTAATCGATTGGAATTCAGGAATATAAATTAAACTGTGAATAATTATCGTGGAAACTTTGTGAAATCATTTCTCTAGATACCTTCTCTCATTATTATCTCTCAATCCGGTGATTTAATTTATTCATTGCTTTCAATTAATTCGTTTAAACAAACAAAACTTATTATTGATTTTTCTAGATAAAGTCTTGGCTATTTTAATTACAAGAATTAATATACATTTTTATACACACTCCTCGTGGGATCGATACTTGTACTCAAAAGTACATTTTACTATAACTTGACATCGTGCGCTTGCGAGCAGTTAAGAAAACGCGCAACAAAGTTGCATCAAAGACTGTGAACCGTTTTCCGCACTTAACAGTGGTTCACATTCTCAACTGTTTGAGAAGATGTTTTCAACCGCCTAAAAACGGTTGAAACCACACTCTTACACGAGAAAATTTGAAAGAGTTCATTCACACTCTCCCCTCTAAACTCTTTCCTGATCCTAACAATTGGTATCAGAGCAGGGTTTCTCTCAAACACTAATATCTTTTGAACACTTATGGTATCTTTCAATAAAATTCCTATGTTCTCTAGAGAAGATTATGGTGATTGGAAGATTTCGTATGCAGGCACATCTAGAAGCCGAAGATGATGATATGTAGTACATTATCACTGATGGGCCGATGAAAATCCTGAAAGTAAACACATCTGCTGCTACAATCAAAGGTGCTCCTCAGATGGTACCGAATGGACTGCTGAGGATAAGAAGAAAGCAAATCTAGATAACGTTGCAAAAGATATCCTCTACAAAACCTTGGACAAAAATATGTTTGCCAAAATCAAGACGTTCACTACTGCCAAGGAAATATGGGAGAAGCTTACTCAATTATGTGAAGGCAATGATCAAACGAAAGAAAACAAGTTGACGGTAGCTATTCAAAAGTTTGACAATGCAAAAATGAAGCCAGGAGAAACTCTAGCAGAATTCGACGAACGGTTCAGTGGCATATTATCGAACTTACTTCATTAGGTAAAGGTTACTCCAACCGAGTAATTGCTCTAAAGGTTATGCGAGCTCTTCCCAGAGAATGGGGCGCGAAGACTATTGCAATGCGAGAATCCAAAGATTTGAACAAAATGGAACTTCACGATCTCTTTGCTGACCTTAAAGCATATGAGTTCGAGCTTGGTATACAAACAGAAGAAGATCCAATCACCTCTCAGCAGACGGCACTGCCAGCTACTATAGTGACTCTTCTAGTCGAAGAGTCCTCAGGTAAGAAATCGGCCGAGCAATTAATCAATTGAGCCATGTCTTTATTCGTTAAAAAATTCAGTAAATTCACGAGTAAAAATCAATCACAGATAAATAAACCTCACTTCAAAAAGGACCATACTGATGATGGTCAAGCTTGTTTTAACTGTGGAAAGAAATGATACTTTATTGCAAAGTGCAACATGCCAAAGAAAGATGAAAAGAAATCCAGTGATAGAAGACGGTTTAAAGACAACAAAAGATACATCAAAAAGAAGAATCATCGAGTCCTAGTTGCAGAAGAAAATAAAGGCAAATGGGCTAATTCAGAATCAGAAAAATCTATTTCTGATTAGTCTTCAAGCGAAAGCGAAGATGAGAAAGTAGAGTGTCTCATGGCCAAAGAAGATCAAGAATCTACTGATGAAGTGGTATTTGACTTTAACTCTGATGAATTCACACGAGAAGATCTTGTCACCGCACTTCACGACATGGTAGAAGCCACAACAGAAAAACAAAACTTTTGAAATAAGTTAACTTTCTCTAGCTGTTCGCAGCAAAAAGAGGTTAACGGTTTGAAAGTGAAGTTAAGTCTTATAACGGCTGAGAACGATGATCTGCGAAGATTGTTCCATGCTACTTTGAAAGAAAACAAACGGTTGATTAGTACAATCAACACTTGGAACAAGTCCCCTGTCTCTCTTAACAAGATGCATGAAATGCAGAAACCTGCCAGAGACAAAACCGGAATAGGTTATAGCATTAATGAATGCAGTACTTCCGGAGTATCAACTCAACCGCTACTAGAGAAAGACAGTTTAAAACCAATTAAATTTTTCAGATCTAGCACGGTATATGAACATGATAAGACTGGAGATCAAGGCACTCAAAATGCAAATCTTGAAAATAACAGAAGGCGATGTGGCTTAGGATACGTCGAAATTGAGAATGCTAAAACCAATAGATCATGGCTCAGATGCAGGTCTATTACAACCGCTCACAACGGTTCAAATTGGGCTAGCAGAAAGCCAGGGTCAACTGGAAATCATTCAAAAACTAGACTTAACCATTACCACAACAGCCGAACTGTTCAAAATAGGTATCAATTGAGTGAAAATGATAAACGGTTGAAACAGCATATTGCACAAACACTACATACATCACTTGATTACGCACACAACAACAAATATTTAAGGTCACATCATGAAAAATCCTTCAGGATAATTCAAGTGTGGATCCCTAAAGGACGGAAAAACTCAGGACCCAAATATAAAAGGGTATCAATTTCTATTTTCAATAATGTCAGGTGTCAAAGAAAAGGAACCCGGAAGAATCCATCTAGTTCTTGGATAGTTGATGCTCTAGACACATGACTGGAAAACAAAGATCTCTTATCAGAAGTAGTTAACTGCAAAGGTCCAACAATCACTTTCGGCGACAATTCTAATGGTAAAGCTGTGGGTAAGGGTAAGATTATCCACGGTAAAATTATCATTAGAGATGTAATTCTAGTAGAAAATCTTTGTTATAACCTGATAAGTATAAGACAACTATGTGACAGTGGTAACATCGTAGAATTTCAAAAACTCTTGTGAACTGTGAGAACCACAGCTGGTAATATCATGATAACTGGACATAGAGAGCAAAATACATAAAAAGTCAAATGGAATGATTATTGTCTTAGCGTACCTACTTGTTTTGTTGCTTTAAATGGAAATAAAAATTGTTTGGCATAAGCTTCTTAATCGTCTCAATTTTAAATCCATTTCTAATATCAATAAACTTAATCTTGTATCTCGCTTGCCAAACATAGAGTTTGCAATGCATGTCAATTAGGAAACAGATCCGTTAAACATTCAAAAATAGAGGAAGAAACTCATCAACTAGATGCCTGAAGGAGAATAGAGTTTGCAATGCATGTCAATTAGGAAACAGATCCGTTAAACATTCAAAAATAGAGGAAGAAACTCATCAACTAGATGCCTGGAACTCCTTCATATGGACTTGTTCGGACCAATACCGGTGATGAGCTTAGGGGGAAGGAAATATACTATTTTCGTAATTGATGACTTCTCCAGATTTACATGGGTGATATTCTTGAGCTCCAAAGATCAAACCGCTGATCAACTAATCAAGCTGCTCAAAAGACATCAGAATGAGAAAAGAAAGGCAATTGACAGAATCAGGAGTGACAGAGGAACTGAATTTCTAAACCAATTCCTATCATCCTATCTTGAAGATCATGGCATAAAACATGAACTGTCAGCAGTAAGATCTCCACAACAGAATGGAGTAGAGGAGTAAATCGATGAGCTACAATAGCTCGGTTCTTGAAATATTGAACACCGATGAATTAAATCAAGTTTGATATGAAATCAAGTGGAAAACACTCGAAATAATCTTTCGTAGAAACCGACTAAATATTTTGTAAATCATTTAAAATATATGCAAGTTGAATGAGTAAAAATATTTTAGTTGAAGCATTTTATCAAACACTTGGTATGCAATATTTTGGTATTTGAAGAACACATAAAATGCTTCAACAATGCATCCTTTAAAAACTACGAAAATGATAAGTAAATGCAATAAACAAATGGATGTTCAGAGATTTCAACACTCCTATGTCACCCCTTCTTCTCCTTGGGAAGGATTCACTAGAAGACTTTGATTTATACAACACCTTGTACAAACCCATTCAGCTAGGACTTACCAACTGCCTAAACTGAACTCCTAGCACTCAAGATTGTAGGCAGCACCTCACAATCAGCATATTGTTTAATGTCTCATATGCAAAGACTACATACACAAGTTTTATGTCTTTGTGCAAGACTCACTCAACTAATCTTTGAACTTCAACTCTCTCGTATATGTGTGAGTGATCGTGTGTGAGGAATTTATCAGTTACAGTGTACATCTCAAATGTATCCTCACACAAGGTCTTGTGCTCTCAACTAGCCAATATATTCATGCTAACTGCCCATGCTTTGAATCCACTTCAAAAGCTCTTGTTTGATCTTCAATATGTTGTATTTATAGGCTCCAATACTGATATATACGTTAGACACAAGAATATGGCCGCTGGAAAGTTTCTGTACTGTTTCTGGAATTGCAACGGTCAAATTCGGCTTGCTGGACATTTTCTCGACTGGTCAACTCTGGTCAACTCAACTGGTCGTTCAGTTCAACTGATCAGCAGTTGGTTCAGTTCAGTTCAGCTGGTTCAGTTGGTTCAGTTTCAGCTGGTGTGCTGAAATCAGCCTAGCTGATTTCAATTTGTGCAGAACCAGTAGCTTCATCGTCATTTATCAGCATCGTAAGCTTCGATTCAGACTTTGACTTCTCAGAATGATTTGTAGATCTTTGTCTTATCTTTCCAACACATACTGAATCACTTCGTTTCGATAATCGAGCTGAGAGATATGACCAAAATACCTCAGCTGCTCAAACCCAACTGATTGCTGTTTTCGTGTGATCAGTTCGGTAATTGAGTGATCAGTTAGACCATGATAACATCCGATTTTTCCCAACAGACGTGAAATACGATTTGTTCCAAAATGAGTTTTCTAATCAGTCCAATTAGTGGATTGTCATTTGAATCATCCAGCTGGGAGATATCATCAAAACACCAAAGCTCGCCAGAAATTCAGTTTCAACTTGCTTCTTGTGTTTGAAACTTCACACTTGAGTAAATATGTTAGAAACACAATAACAAGTTTTGTTAAAATCAAAATAAAGATTGCGAACTTGAAAAGTTCCAACAAGCTGAAAGGAGAAACCGCACTTTGAAGGAGGCAGCTAGAACCATGCTAGATGAATCTGGTATTTCACAAAGGTTCTGGGCTGAAGCTATCAACACGGCATGTTACACTCAAAACCGGTCCATGATTAATAAAAATCATGAGAAGACTCCATATGAAATATGGACCGATAAACAGCCTGATGTTAGGTACTTTCGCATATTCGGTTGTAAGTGTTTCATTCATATTAATGGTAAAACACATCTTACTGCCTTTGATGTAAAAGCTGATAATGGTATATTCTTAGGCTATTCAGCAGTGAGCAAAGCATATAGAGCTTACAACCAAAGAACTCTCATTGTTGAAGAATCCATACATATTGTATTTGATGAATCATCTATGTGTCATGACAATAGCAATATCAGCATACGTGATTTGATAAATAATTTTGATGCTACTAACCTTGAAGCAAGCAGTGAGGATGAGGTAGATATGAGAAAAACAGGTGGAAGCATATCAAAAGAAATTCTAACCGCTCCAGAACAAACTCAACAAGTGAACGAACCGGAAGACAACCAGCAACCGCAAAATGTACAAAATGAAGAAGGAGCTTTGGAACAAGAAGAAGATTCAACCAACCGAGCTAAATCCATATGGACCATGTCTCCAGTGGAAAAAGGATCATCCACTTGAACTAGTCATCGGTAACCCTATTGCTCCTCTTAGAACAAGAAATCAAATGATAAATGAATTTATGCATGTTGCGTTTGTCTCTCAGATAGAACCTAAGAAAATCGATGATGCACTACTTGACACATATTAGATTGAAGCCATGCAGGAGGAACTTAATCAGTTTGAAAGGAGTAAGGTCTGGCATCTAGTTCCTCGGCCAAATAACACTCATGTAATTGGAACAAAATGGGTATTCAGAAACAAGATGGATGAAAGTGGTTTAATTATTAGAAACAAGGATAGACTAGTAGCTCAAGGTTATAGACAAGAAGAAGGTACAGCGTTGCTATACGTTGATGGATCCATCGACTAATACAATGATACAAAAGTCACAACTAATGAACGGAATTCAAATAAAGAAAATTGAATACGTATATGTTGATATGATGTGATAGGAACACGTTTATGTTTATCATGTTACGTCTATGCTTACAATTTGAAGCTCATGAAATGTATTTTTAATTACAGTACTTTTCACTTTGCATTCTATGTATGTGTAGTTGTTAGAACGGTTCAGGGTGTTGAGTCTTTAGAGTTGCTAGTTGAGAATGATGCAGGTGAGCATATTGATGAGGAGATTGGAGGTGCCGAAGACTGAGTAGGCGGAGTTGGATGTGAGCACGTTAACACGAGGACCATACTTTTTCTGCAAATCATGTTTATGAGTTTGGAGTAATCGTGGATATTTTCGTACATTTTATTATTTATATATTTATGGTTTGACAGGACTTGCATTGTAAGGTCCAGGAATTTAATTCACGTAACCTGAATACATGCAGCCTAGGATTTTTATTATTAAAATTATGTGTTTAATTATTTTTATGCATTTTATGCATAATTATTGCATGTTAGAATTTATTTCATGAAATTTTAAAGGTTCAAGCATTATATATTTTTAAGTTGCATTTCGCGCTCAAACGAGGAAAAGAGACCGGTGAATTATCAGTAAAAATTATTTTATTACATGATTGATTTTTATTAATTAATATAAGATATTTTAAAAGTATTTTTCAAGAATTGGGCTTCGTTGGGTATTTTTACCCATCAGAGCATATTTTTCAGCGGTACGTAAATTTTATTGAAACAGGGGACTTTTTGAGGGTTCGGCTAATATTTTCAAGAATTTACCAAAATAAACAAATTTGAAGATTGTGTTTGGACTTAATGGGCCTAATTTTAAACTTATTGGGCTTAAAAAATTTTAATTTTATTTTTATTTAAAAATTAGGGCCCATTAGCTAATGGTTATCTATTTATTTAAACACCTAATTAACCCTAAACCTAAACACATCTCCCCATAGCCAACACCTTCCATTCAGAAGCTTCTATCTTGGTTTCGTCATTTTCCAGCCTCCCACAGCTGAAGGTTCCCTCGGCCACTTCATTTCTTGCAAAAAGAAATTCTTCCGGCACTCGTTCTACGATCTCCTCGCGTCTCTAACACCATGGCACACTTTGTAACATTTTTTTTGCATCATTCACATGTTGTATGACAGTTTTGTATGTATTTGTGCATGAAATCTCTCGATCTAGCCCATAGAGTGAGAAGACTTCAATTTTTGTTCAGGTATGTCTTTCTATTCCCCTCACGGTTTTTCTTATGATTGTGCAAGGGGACTGCCATATGGTGTGTTTGGGGTTTGTTATCACCGAGAAAGAGAGTGTTTGTAGGCTGTAAGTGATACCATGCAGCGTTGAGTAAGGGTTGGTCACGGTTCTTGATGTTTCGGCTTGTAAGTGGGTAAATCGGTGACGAACGGAATTAAAATTAAGAAAATGAAAACGTATATGTTGATGCGATGATACATGCTATGATTATTGTCATGTTTTGACAGGTCACAATTATGCATATGCTTTTACTGCAGACATGAAATGTATTTTGATTATGATATTTTTCTCTGCTGATTGTTACATATATGTATTTGTTATCACGGTACAGATGTTTTAATTCTTTAGACTCACTAGGCATGTGTGATGCAGGTGATCATGATTTTGAGGGGACTGGTTGAAAGGAGATCGGTTAAGGTACCCGGATGCGCAACGGAAGTTTCAAAAATCAAATTTTACAAGCAAAAATCGAGCACCTCACTCTGATGTGTAGCAGATAACATAAAACACAAAAATGACATTCATAGGGTGGTTTAGAAATTTTTATCTATCAATCACAAAGGATTGATTATGGCTCCAATTTAGTTGTCAAACAACTAAGCTCTTGAATGATTGACCCAATCTACAAGCTTCCTTGCGCACTCCTTGCTCAAGTCCCTTCTTTCCTTCAAATTAGGTCCATCACTAATAAGGTAGATCCACTCTAATTTTGCACTAGAAAAATTAGAGCATTTTTCTTTAGAAGAGAATGTTTTCCTCAACAATTGAAGAACAAAAATTAGGGATGTTGTGAGGTGAAGGTTGTCCATATGGTGTACTTGGAGGAGAGAAGGAAGACTTTTCTTGGTTGTGTAAAAAGTTAAAGTGCATGCGAGACACATGCCTTGTTTATTGAAAAAATTGTCTACAACCCTTCACCTCCCAAGAATGCAATTTTATTTGGGCATGTAACAATTACAAAGCCCATGGACTTTTATTTAAATATTTCAAATACATTTGAGACCATTTAAATTTTACTTGATTTTACTCAAGCCCACTATTTGAATAATTATTCCCACTTGGGCTCTACAAGACCCAATGTTATTTAATTAATTCAACACTTGAATTAATTTAATTATTTGGACTCTATTAGGTCTACTAGTGTTTAATTAATTCAACTCTTGAATTAATTTAATTTAGTCCATAATAATGTTTATAAAAATCACAATTTTAAAATACATTATTTATTTGATCCATCTTTTAATTTAGGAACACTTCCTCATATTTAAAGTTACATTCCCCATAATCCTCTTATAGAAGTCATACTTCTGTTTTTCTTTGCGCTTATAAACTCCTTTAAGCCGTTCAATACAATGAACTATTTTTCTTCTCAACGTGATCTAGAAAGTTAGCACTTGTGTGACACTCAATGGTTCATTGATACAACTAGCAATAGGTTCACATCTCTATGTGATTCGGGGCTAAACATGTCCTTATATGAGCATACCCCAATTGCTCCATTCTTACTTATCAACTCCTTTATAATAAGAACGTCAGAACTCAAGTCTGATAGTACCCAACCAATCATGTTAAACGCCTATCAGCATCGCTTATATGATACCCTAGGTATCAAATGATAGTGCCTGCAAAAACCATTCAATTATGGTTAGCGTACAGTACAGTCCCTTCATCTCATATATCCCGAATGATTCGACAACTATTGGTATATCGAGAGCTGTCAAAGAATCGATACTATGTTTCATGTCGTAGTTGCATCGATGGTGTAATCAATGAAGCCCCTTTCATAATTACCACCAATATTCTGATCAGAGATTTCAAACTACATACACATAGGTTATCCATACCCAAACGTAAGCATTGAATGCCCGACTACAATGCATCGACTTCTATATGTTTTGACAGAACACCCAACCTTGCCACCTGATGACCCCATGAGAGTCGGTAAACAAGTCAAAGTGCAATGTTATCATATAGAGTCTCAATGTTGTCCCGGGTCATAAGGACTAATGGCGTACAACCATAAATTAGGATGTTTCCACTCGATAAGTGAGAACCACTTGGAAAGTCTTTTATGGAGGGTTGTTCAGTGCACTCTACAAGGAGCACATATCTGCATGCTCGGACATCACAATGTCCCCTACGAATGAAACATTGTACTCACATCACAGATACTAGTCTCAAGCTCGAGCGGCCTTTATCTTTCTTAGCGGCGGCTGAATCGACTAGTAACTGTTTAGATTGTACAATATTCCAAATATGAGTTTCATGATACTCATCATATGAGCATCTCATATTTTTTCTACTATTTTTATATTCAAGAACTTTATCTATGAAACTAGCATGTGTATACATATAAAGATGTGCCAAAACAATAATTTCAAATATTATTAAAATAAAGATTGTTTATACATAGAGTTTCAACATGAACCATTGGCCAACACTTGGCTCGACAAGCACCTACTCTCACAATCTCCCACTTGCACTAGAGCCAACTACCCATATGCTTCAAACCCATCGATTCGCGATGCTTCTCGAATAATGGTCCAGGTAAAGGCTTAGTTAGTGGATCAGCAAAATTATCTGTGGAGCCGAATTTGGCAATCGATACTTCTCCTCTTTCCACAATCTCTCGGAGGATGTGGTACTTTCTCAATACATACATGTTATAATTTTTTATGAGCTCTAGACTCCTTTGGTTGAGCTATGGCTCCCGTGTTGTCACAAAACACCGGGACATGAGAAACTCTATTAGTAATGGCGCCCAACTCTTGGACGAAATTCTTTATCCAAACAGCCTCATTTGCTGCAGCTGATGCAGCAATGTATTCTGCCTCAGTGGTGGAATCCGCAGTAATGTCTTGTTTGGAACTCTTCCAAGAGACAGCAGCACCATTGAGCATGAATATGAACCCAGAGGCTGAATTCGAGTCATCGATATCTCTTTGGAAGCTAGAGTCGATATAGCCTTCCAATTTCAGTTCTCCACCTGCATAGACCAAGAACAACTTATTGGTCCTTCTCAAATACTTGAGGATGTCTTTCACAGCTTTCCAGTATGGAAGACCAATGTTCGATTGATATCTACTCACTACACTTAGTGCAAAAGCCACGTCAGGATGTGTAGATATCATCTCATACATGATGCTACCAATTTCAGATGCATAAGTAATGCTTGTCATCGCCACTATGTCTGCATCAGTCTTGGGAGACATAGACTTGGATAGGACATGACATGACACATTGGTAGATGTCCTCTCTTAGGACTCATCCATCGAGAATCGCTTCACGATTGTATCAATGTATGTGGACTGGGTGAGACCAAGCTATTTTCTTGATCTATCTCTGTAGATCTGTATCCCAATAAAAAAAATTCTTCACCCAAGTCCTACATCGAGAACTTAATTGCTAACCATATTTTAGTTGATTGCAACATCCCTAAATCTTTCCCACTGAATAGAATGTCATCAACATAAAGTATCAGAAATGTCACAGCACTCCCAGTGACATTCTTATACACACAGAGTTCCTCAGGATTCTTAGTAAAATCAAACTCTTTGATTGTACTATCGAATCTGAGGTTCCAACTCCTAGATGTCTGCTTTAGAACATAAATATATTTTTGAAGTTTGAATACCATATGCTCACTTCCGATAGATGTAAACCCTTCAGGTTGAGACATGTAAATCTCTTCCTTAATATCCCCATTAAGAAAGGCTGTCTTTACATCCATCTGTCATATCTCATAGTTATACCATGCAGCTATGGCTAGCAAAATCCTTATAGACTTGAACATTGCAACCGGAGAAAAGGCTTTCTCAGAGTCAAGGAGAGGAAACCCCTTTTCTTTGAGTATATCATTTTGCCACCAATCGCGCCTTGAAGGTCAATACCTTCCCATCCGTCCCAAGTTTCCTCTTGTAAATCAATTTACACCCTATGGAAACAGTTCTCTCAGGTGGATCCACAAGATTCCATACTTGGTTCGAATGCATGAAATTCATCCCAGATTCCATTGCTTCCAGCCACTTGGATGAATCGACATTAGATAACGCTTCATTGAAGTTCAATGGATCACATCCATGGTTAGGCTCATCATGGCCCTCTTCAAGAAGCAGACCATACCTCATAGGTGGACTCGAGACTCTTGACCGAAAAATTAGGTTGGGAATAATTTTAGCAAGCGGACTAGGTCAAGTTATAGTAAATGGATGACAAGTCCAAATATCGATCCCTCAGAGATTATTATTTAAGTACTAAGATTGAATTATTCGAATGAATCTAGGGAAACAATAACTAGTGATTTGATGATAATTTAACTTAATTCAATTAAACTAATTTATGCTAAATTAATGATTTAGATCGAATTTGCAGACCATCTAGGAACTTGGGGATTTTCAAATTTAAATAAAATGACCGAGAACACACAACGGTACCAAACCTTGATTATTGTCATGCATTGGAGTTAAGTAACCATAAATTATTGATGTCACTATGAAATTCTATAATTTAACTATAAATCTATTTCCAAAATTTATAATCCTATTTTCATTTAACAGTCCAATTATGTCTAATTAAATTTAATTAAACAAAAACACATTATTCAAAGATAGAATCACAGCTGTCGCCTAAAATCACACATTGAAACCGAATACTATTTCTATTCGATTTAACTGTGTGTTGATTAATATTTTTGAAGCTAAATTCAATCTATCCTCTTTCGAGTCAAGATGCAACAACATACATGCAAATAATTGGCCAAATTAAAATCACGGAAATTACGCAAACATTAATCAATAACATAAAATTAATTCGTAAATCAAATAATCCGTTGAATGAATAAGATCAAAGGTTTGTCCCTATCGTGGTACCGATCACAAGAAAAACTACTCTAGAAATTCAAAACTAGAAGAAAAACTAATATTCAAATTCATGACTAAAATTAAGATAACAAGAGAGGAGAAAATCTCAACGATGGTGTGCGAATCTTGCGTGTAAAGCACGTTTTTTTCCTCTCGTTTCTCCAAAGTTTCGCCGTCTTCAAAAGTCTAAAGTTCTCTTTCTTTTTCTCAATCAATCGTTTTAGCAAAAAGTCCCCAAAAGAGTCTTAGGTTTTTCCTTTTTATCCTCCCTCCAAATCTTCCCCAAAATCTTCATAAAATATTCGGCAAAATCTGATCTTGATATCAAGTACACGGACCCCGTGTACTCATCAGGGTAAGGTTCCATGTACTCTCTGTGAAAAATTCTTTCCCTGAAATACTGGGTGCGGACCCCGTGTAGGGGTCTGGATAGAGGTCTGTGTAGCCACTGTAAAACTCATTCTCGGAAGGTAATTGACACGAGCCCCGTGTAGGCTCTGTCAAAGTCTTCCTTCGGCTTCTGAGGAACGGACCCTTACACGGGGTGCGTGTAAGGGTCCGGGTGCTCTCTTTGTGCTATTTTCCTATTTTTCCGGGTATTTCTGACATGGCATTGCGACGCTTGACTTTTTTTTCTTTTCTTTGGCTTTTATCATCTTTTGGTCAAACCTGCTAATAGCAATAATAACACGAATTAAGCGCAAAACTCGGAATAAAAAAGCTAGATAAGCACGAATACGACAAAATAAAGCCCTTAAAATGCTATATAATTTGTGCTTATCAACTCCTCCACACTTAACATTTGTTCATCCTCGAACAAATCAGATATGAAATAAAGATGAGGCATATCTCAGATTCAGAACTCAAGTAACACAATCAAAACTTCTCAATTTGTCAAACTCCTTCACCCCCAGTTAAAATATCATGCTTCGAATATAACAAGATTCGTTTTTGTCGCAATTTAAGATTCAAAAATTTCCCAGTAAAGATCAACAGAATGAGATGTGTGTAGTATGCAAGTCAGAACTCGTACTCATCACCAGCTACTTGGTTTCAGGGTTACTCATATGCAACACATTTTTTTTGAAACGCCCCATATGCTCGACTTTCATACTCTTCTCTACTAAATGTTGAACAAGAATGACTTGGTTAATAGGCCTTTTTAAGCTTCTAACGTAAGACCAAGGCTCACGGTTACAATAGACGGCATGGAAATCAAAAGTGAGAGAAAATAAACACTCCTGCAGTTCATTCATTCAACCTTTAATTCACCACCAATCACTGTATTTTTATCAGCTTTAGAGATCTATCATCTCCTTCCTTTCTCATTGTCCTTCAACTTTCACCCACAGATTTTTGGAGTGTCTTCAATACCATACACTTTATAACAAAATTTTTTTTCTTTCAATCAATAAATCCACTTCTTTTCATTCAAAGGTAGTTCAAAAACTCCTTTAAATATGTATTTTCCCAACATGTGAGTTTTGGAGCATTTTCAAGGCGCTCGAAGGGCTTATTTCTCTCAAACGTTCAGGTAGGGTAAAAGTGTATAGGCTAAAATTCCGGTAGTTGATGTGGGACATTGAATAAATTACGAATGAGGTCTAATTGTGTGTCATTGACACACACCATTCGATTTTTTAACAGGCTCAAAAAGGGTTACTAGAGACAATAAATGATGTATCAGGTAGGCTTGAAAGGCTCAAACGATCCAAAGATCGCCTAAATCATCCCTAAGTCACAATCGTTCGTATTTTCGCTTTGAGGACTAATCAGACAAGTTCTAGGTTGTTTTTCTATTATCTCTCTTTTTTTTTGTTTTTTTTTTAGTTCACCTTGCACCAATTCACTTTCAATGAGCAAAAGACTGACCATGTGCGTGGAATGAAATGTCAATACAGAACTGGTTTATGTCTAACTCTCTCATTGCAACTACGACTCCTCTCATTCAGAACTAGTCATGAAACGATTTCCCGGATGATTCAAAATCTAAAAAATTAATCCGGTTATCAAGTGAAACAAGAGTTATTTCTATAGATATAGTCTCATCCTACGTGAAAAGTGTTGTTAAGTGTTGTGCAACGATTTGTAACAAAACTGGCCCAACCCCACACTTTGAAATCGACACTGCCCTCAGTGTAAAGCGATCTAACATGAAGTAGTAAGACAGTTAAAGAAAAGACAGTTCCCTTGAAAAATGTCGAGTGGGTGGTGAAAATGGGGTGGACTCATCAATACCTGAAAAGCACGACATTGAATACACAAAGAAACGTAAAAAGGAATAGGGAAAAGCACTCAAGCACACGAATACATCCAAAGAAGAATAATCATAAAGAATATGTCCCATAAAATCAATAACAATATATGAATGAAATGCGCAAATCTAGAAAAGCGATAATGTCCACCACAAGTCCTATAATAAAATGAAGCTAACTACTCATCCTCTGATCCCAGCTCCAGGTCCTCCATGCCATAGAGTGCGGATCTGTCCCAAGGTGCTGCATAGATATCGTCTGAAAATGACTGCGTCCTGGAATGATGCTCGATTCGAGCCAATCGAGTGCGTATGTCGTCCATGCAATCAAATAAGGAAGAGAAAACCTGACGTGTACCTCTCGGGGCACGCGGGCGAGGGGGCAAACCAGCTTGAGGTCCAGCTCGGGCATCCAATGCCGCTTTTTCCTCCACACGATCTTCCCAAGCTCGCTCATCGATGGTAGGGGGAGGCACTGGTGGGTCACGGGGATAGGGACTGATATTTCGACTCCCTGGATTACGGTACCAAGCGCCCTATCTGAAAATGAAGTACTTGCCCTGCATGGCCTGGGTGGTGAGCATCTGTGTAGAGGTGGGCATAAGGGAAGTCTCACCAGTGAGATCGACGCCGTGGCAGCCAAAATCCGGGAGATGATGATATAAAATGGGGCATATTGTGTCATATTCTTCGTGGGGTCAATGTGGGCGACTGAACGTATATGGGAAATCATAATCGATGCCACCGGAATAGCTGGAATGGCCCCCAATCCATTCAACATTTGGTCTATGATATAGAGATCCATGTGGTAGACCTCATTGTTCCCGGCCTTCCTCGGAATGATATTCGCCCCCGTGAAGTAACAGATCAGACAATCCAGTAGCGGGAGGGACGTCGGGAGGACGCTGGAGCGGGAGCCAGTAGGAGAGTTGTGGTATTGGAGGCCGCTCCGAGCCAGAGGAATCCAAAAAGTGATGTCGGACATGAAAAGATCCAACTGATTGAAAACCACCGGCGGTTCGTCATCAGGGACATTCAAAACGGCGGCCAGAAAAGCACTTTTTAACTCAATATGAACCCATTTGACGCACGTGCGTATGTGTTGCATCTCGGTCTTGTTTTTATAATCAAAATTTGCATAGAATTGCTAGACTAAGTCAGGGAAATACTAACCGGCGATATCTAGAAGAGGACCCCATCCAAATTTATCAAACTCTACTCGGAGTGGCACCTCGTGGTCAATCCATGGATGTATAGAACATTCCACAATGACGGAGTTCCCATGAAGCGCCGAGTACCACTCGAAATTTTCTCGACAGGTGAACCTTAAAGCATCAAATGGCAACCTGGCGGACCCAGAGGATGAGGAGGCACTGCCTCGGGCGCGCTTACTAGTGTGACGGTGAGGAGGCATGACGATTCAAGCAGCTAGATTCGAATACCCAAAAAATGAAACACCACAATCCCAACGGATCCCAAACGGACTGAAACAATTCAAACTTATCCCAACTCAATCCACCATAAATATGCTCAACAATATAATTTCTCGAAGAAACCGACTTAATGCAATAACAATGCAACCCTTAAACAATCAAAGTCCAGCAGTTCAACAATCTAAGAACTATACCCAACAGCTAATCTAAAGTAATGAAAAATACTCGGAGACTAGAAACAAGGTATAGCCACGCTAACCGGATAAAAATGAGGAGTTATTTCGCAGAGGGTGAAGGCGGCCGGCGACGGTGGGATGTGACATTAGGAAACGGCTTGTGGCGGCGATGAGACGGAGCTGAGTGGTGTTGGTCGGCGTTGATGATGGTGAGGTGCGGTGATGAGAAGAGGTGGTAGCGGCGGAGATACCTGGCGTGAGGCGGAGGCGTCGGTGGGAAGGAGACATGATTTGGGGATTTAGGGATTTAGAGAAGGGGAGACACGATTTTATTCTGAATCTGCCAGAAAAATAGAAGGCACGGACCCCGTGTAGGGGTCCGTGTATAGGTCCTGTGCAGGTTCGGGAATTTGGCATTTGTGAAAGGGATGGACAGGACCCCGTGTACAGGTCCGTGCAGGCACTGGATTTCGGCATATTGAAGAAGCTTGGAGACGAACCCCGTGTAGGGATCCGGGTGGACATCTGTTTGCACTCTGGAAATCGAATTTTTTTTTTGTTTTTTTATATACCCTACACACTCTACGAACCAAACACATATGAAAAGCCAGAAAAATACAATTTTATAAATCTACACACAAAAATTGAAACTCAATCAAACACACAAGATGCAAAAATTGTACAGAAATTCCTTGGCCTATTTAACGTTCTGAATCCGCTCGTCCTAATAGAATCCCCATACTTGAGAAATCCCACCGTCAGTGAATAAACTACCTGTACCACCATTCATTGAGATTAGCTCACGAGATAAGTAAATAATAAAAAGAAAGCAACTAAAATAAAAGATGAATGAAAAATAAAACTAAACACTGGGTTGCCTCCCAGCAAGCGCTAAATTTATAGTCGATACCCTGACTGTACTCCCTTTATTCATTTTTTATCCTGCAGATCCACAGTGGTTTTCTCCTGATCTTCAGGGTCAATGGGAATTTTCATATAACCTGAATAACCATCCGAGGAACAGTAGAAAGGATGTCCAGCTAACCTTTCCAACATTTAATCAATAAAAAGGAAATGGTCTTTACGGGTGGCGTCATTAAGTTTTCTATATTCAATGCAAACACGCCATCCTGTAACAGTTCTGGTAAGAATCAACTCATCGTTTTCATTTTTTACGTTAGTGATCCCACCTTTTTTCGGAACAAATTGTAATGGGCTTACCCAGCTACTATCAGAAATGGGGTAAATAATACCTGTGTCCAGTAGCTTTATCACCTCCTTCATGACCACCTCTTGCATAGCCAGGTTAAGACGCCTTTGAGGTTGGGTAGATGTCTTGTGGTCGGCCTGCATCAGAAATTTGTGCATGCAAATGGATGAACTGATCCCCTTTATGTCTGCAATACTCCAACCTATGGCTTTGATATTATCTCTCAGAACTTGCAACAGCTTTTCTTCTTCAGTACCTGTCAAAGTAGAGGACAGTATTATTGGCAATTTATCATTATCAAGTAAAAATATATATTTAAGTTTGAAGGAAGATGTTTCATCTCTAGGATTGGGACTTCTTCGATGGATGACTTTAAAGGTCTTGGGACATGCCCAAGCTCCCCAATCCTAGAGTTTACCGTTTTTTACATCGGTCTGCCTGCTTCTAGATAATGAATACATTCGTCTAGCTCTTGATTTCCAAATTATTGTGGGCTTGAATGGGTCAAACAGACCGCCAAAGGATCCTCACTAAGTAATTCCTGCAACCCACACACAACAAACTCGTCAGTATTATCAATTCTAAAACAATCAGATGTATCATTGGGATATTTGATAGATTGGAAAACATTAAACACTACACTTTCATCATTCAATCTCAACACCAACTCACCCTTGTGTACATCTATCAGAACATTCCCAGTGGCTAAAAAATGTCTTCCTAAAATATGAGGAATCTCACGATCCTCTTCCATATCTAACACAACAAAGTCCACTGGGAAAATAAACTTGTCAACCTTCACTAAAACATCATCTACTACTCCCCTAGGGTATTTAATAGATCTATCAGACAATTGTAGGGAAATCGTGTAAGTTTAACTTCACCAATTCCTAGCTGCTCAAAACATGAATAAGGCATTAAATTAATAATTGCACTTAAGTCACATAAAGCTTTACCAAAAAACAAAGTTCCTATGGTACAAGGGATAGAGAAGCTACCTAGGTCCTTAGCTTTTGGAGGCAACTTATTTTGTAAATTGCAGAACATTCCTCCGAAAGCTTCACTGTCTCAAAATCCACTAGTTTCCTCTTGTTTGATAAAATTTCCTTAGGAAATTTTTCATAAGAGGGCATTTGAGCTAAAGCCTCTGTAAACGGGATATTTATGTGCAGCTTTTTTAAAATCTCAAGAAATTTTGAAAATTGAGTATCCAGTTGCAGTTGTTTTGCTCTTTGGGGAAACTGGAGTGAATTAATATCAACAGTGAGATTCGAGTTTAGAGACTTACCTGCTTTCCTTTCGTCCTCGGGCCCTTGCTTGGATGAACCCTTTTCCTTCACATTTTCCTCCATATCAACTATTTCTTGCTTTGGGGGAGATGTCACCGTGACTGTATTGACACCTTTTGGATTCTTTTCCGTGTCACTAGGTAGTGAACCCGGAGCTCGTGTAGCCATTTGTGTCGCCAACTGCCCTAGTTGAGTCTCTACCCTTTGCATCATTGCATCATGATTTTGCCATCTCATCTCATTCTCGACTATGTACTTGGCTAGCATATCCTCAAGATTCGATTTGGTATCTTGTGACTTGAAACTGGGTGGCATAGAAGGTCCAGTACCTTGCGTAGGTTTAGGTGGTTGCTGAGGAGGTTTTTGTTGTGTAGGATGTTGTGGAGGATTGAAATATGGTTGCTCAAAATTATTTTCTGATTGCCTCCACCCAAAATTCGGATGATTCCTCCAGCCCGGATTATATGAGAAACTGTGTGGATTATATTGTTGCCGACCCTAGTTTCCCACATAATTCACTGAGTCCCCTCCAAAATACTGTATTCCCTCACAAGACATATCTGGCATGAATGGCGTGTCAATAATGATGATCCACCGACTATCTTAGCGTTTCCCTGAATTTTATGAACTGGCTTGACTGGTAGTGATTTATTTTCTTGTAACTGTGCCATCTGATGTGTCAATCCATCAAGCTTTGCTGTGACCACTGTCAAAGCATCCATCTCAAGGAATCCGACTTTCTTCTCCCTCCGATTGTCTTGCAGGCCTACATTGCTCTCTGCCATATTAGATATGATTTCAAGCGCTACAGTTGACATTTTCCTGTATAAGCTACCGTTTTCTGCTGCATCAAGGATAGATCTCACAGGTGAATCCATCCCATAGTAGAACGTCTCAACCTGCTAGCCTATCGAAAAACCATGTCCTGGGCACATTCTCAACATCTTCTTAAACCTTGCCCATGCTGAATTCAAAGATTCTCCATCTCTCTGTCTAACGATGTGATTTCATTTCGAAATTGTGTAATCTTAGTTGGGGGAAAATACATGTGCTTGAATACTTCCACTAAACCATCCCATGTAGTGATAGAACTAGCAGGAAGGTCTCGAAGCCACTCCATAACTTCTCCTTGAAGTGAGAATGGAAATTGTCTGAGTCGAATAGCATCAGTACTCACCCCATTGCACTTGATTGTATCACAGATCGACAGAAAGTTATCCAGATGTGCATTGGGATCTTCAGATGGTGATCCTCCGAATTTGACCTGGAGTTGAATCATCTGGATGATGGCTGGCTTAAGTTCAAACATGTTCGCGTGAATTGTAGGGCAGACAATACTAGAGCCATAACCTCCAAACGCTGGTCTATGAAGCTCCACCAAAGTACGCTCATCCTCTTCTCCAGCCATGTCCTTAAATTCTGGTTTAAGTTCTATTTCAGATTCCTCTTCAGATTCGAATTCAAGAGCCAAGTTGTTGTTCTTTCGAGCTCTACGGATGCGGCGGAGAGTGCTTTCAATCTCTAGATCAAGTGTCACTAGATTTTCGACGCCTTGAGCACGGCTCGTATAACACGAGCTAGACTCCTCCAATCAAAATTCAAGTGCACAATTCTACAAAAGAATGCAAAAATCTGAAACAAGATTAATTAAAATGATCAAAATTTAAAAATTAAAAATAAGAACTAATAATAAATGCCTAGTCTCAAATAAATAATATATCCTAATATTAAACAAAAAGTCCCCGGAAAAGGCGCCAAAAACAAAAACTTGACCGACAAATTCGGTTGGGAATAATTCTAGCAAGCGGACTAGGTCAAGTTATAGTAAATGGAAGACAAGTCCAAGTATCAATCCCTCAGAGACTATTATTTAAGTACTAAGATTGAATTATTCGAATTAATCTAGGCAAACAATAACTACACATATGATGATAATTTAAATTAATTCAATTAAACTAATTTACGCTAAATTAATTATTTAGATCGAATTTTCAGACCAGCTAGGAACTTGGGGATTATCAAATTTAAATAAAATGACCAGGAACACAAAATGGTACCAAACCTTGATTATGTCACGCATTGAAGTTAAATATCCATAAATTATTGATGTCGCGATGAAATTCTATAATTTAACTATAAATCTATTTCTAGAATTTATAATCTTATTTTCATTTAACAGTTCAATTATGTCTAATTGAATTTAATTAAACAAAAACGCATTATTCAAAGATAGAATCATAGCTGTCGCCTAAAATCACACATTGAAACCAAATACTATTTCTAATCGATTTAACCATGTGTTGATTAATATTTTTGAAGCTAAATTCAATGTATCCTCTTTCGAGTCAAGATGGAACAACAGACATGCAAATAATTGGCCAAATTAAAAGCACGGAAATTACGCAAACATTAATCAATAACATAAAATTAATTCGTAAATCAAATCATCCATTGAATGAACAAGATCAAAGGTTTGCCCCTATCGTGGTCTCGATCACAAGAAAAACTACTTCATAAATTCAAAACTAGAAGAAAAACTAATATGCGAATTCATGACTAAAATTAAGAAAACAAAAGAGGAGAAAATCTAAGCGATGGTGTGCGATACTTGCGTGTAAAGCACGTTTTTTTCCTCTCTTTCTCCAAAGCCGTCGCCGTCTTTGAAAGTCTAAAGTTCTCTTTCTTTTTCTCAATCAGTCGTTTCAGCAAAAAGTCCCCAAAAGAGTCTTAGGTTTTTCCTTTTTATCCTCCCTCCAAATCTTCCCCAAAATCTCCATAAAATATTCGACGAAATCTGATGTACACGTACCCCGTGTACTCATGAGGGTAAGGGTCCGTGTACTCTCTGTGCAAAATTATTTCCCTGAAATACTGGACATGGACCCCGTGTAGGGGTCCGGATAGAGGTCCGTGTAGCCACTATAAATCTCATTCTCGGAGGGTAATTGACACGGGCCCCGTGTAGGCTCTGTGAAAGTCTTCTCCGAGTATTTATGACACGGCATTACGACGCTTAACTTTTCTTTCTTTTCTTTGGCTTTTATCATCTTTTGGTCAAACCTGCAAATAGCAATAATAATATGAATTAAGCACAAAACTCGGAATAAAAACGCCAGATAAGCACGAATATAACAAAATAAAGCCCTTAAAACGCTATATAATTTGTGGTTATCAACTCTCTCGGATCTTCTAGGATCTTGTATCTCCTCTCTTGGCTCTTCGAGTGTGGGTTCTACAATTGTGGGTGTCTCTCGAACCTCTTGGAGTTCTATCATCTCCCCTTTTCTATCCAATAGAAATTCCTTTTCCAAAAAGGTTGTATTCCTAGAAACAAACAACTTTGTTTCTTAGGGATGATAGAAATAGTATCCAACTAAATTCCTAGGATATCACACAAAGTAACATAAAATGGATCGACTATCCAATTGATCTCTCACTACCTGCTTCACATAAGGAGGGTATTCCCATATTCTAATATAAGAATATTTGGGAGGCTTACCCATCCATATCTCATATGGTGTCTTATCAACTGCCTTTGAATGGACATTGTTCAACAACAGTGCCGTTGTCTCAAGTGAATATCCCCAAAAGGATGGCGGCAACTCTGTGAACCCCATCATAGACCAAACCAAATCCATCAAAGTCCAGTTACTACAATCCGAAACACCATTCAACTGTTGTGTAGCAGGCGGAGTCCACTGCGAGAGAATCTCATTTTCCCTGAGATACTCTTGGAACTCGACAGTCAAGTACTCGCCACCTCGATCCGATCGAAGAGACTTTATGCTTCGTCCCAACTGATTCTCTACTTCACTTCTGAATTCTTTGAACCTTTCAAAGGCTTCAGATTTTTATTTCATCAAATACACATACATATCTCGAAAATTCATCGATAAAGGTGATGAAGTAGGCATGTTCATGCTTAGTGGTGATGCTAAGCGGACCGCACACAACGACATGTATCAAATCCAATAACCCTTTGGTTCGCTCCACGTGGCCCATAAAGGGAATTTTGGTCATCTTTCCTTTTAGATAAGGTTCACAAGTCGTGAGCGAAATAATATTAGACATATCAAACATGTCTTCTCCCACTAGCTTTTTCATCATTCTTAGGGAAATATGTCCTAATCGAGCATGCCATAATTGTGCCGAATTTAGAGTATCTTGTTTTCACTTGTTTGTTGTTGTTATTGTTTGGACATTGTTTAGTGGAATATCTTTCATTTTTAAGTTATAGAGATCGTTTTCAAGTTTTCCAGCCAATCAAACATTCATTCTTGTAAATGTTGCTAACACATTTGCTAAATAAATAAGAATATCCATCTTTATCAAGCAATAAAATGGAAACAATGTTTTTCACCAAATCAGGTACAAACAAAACATCTTTAAAATCAACTTAAAATCATTGTTCAAAAGCAAGTAAACATCTTCTTACGGCCTTGGCAGCAACTCTTGCTCAATTTCCCATCCTTAAGAAGGTCTCACCTTCCCTAACCTACTTCTTCACATCACCTGCAAATCATTACAGAGATGTGAGCCACAGCCGGTATCCAATACCCAAGAAGTATAGTTAATTGAAATGTTTACTCCACTATAGAACATATCGTTTCCAGAACCCTTCTGGGAAGATATTCTATGCAGTTACGCCTCCAATGTCTAGGCTTCTTGCAGTGATGACAGATATCAGCAGTCTTGTCAGCCTTAACTGGTGTGGCTGCCACAATAGGATTTGGAGCTTGCCTCTTCAAGGGCACATTCTTCTTGAGACGTTGGAAAGAACGCTTCTTTCCCTTCTCATGTGGACCAGTCTTCGCACCAGATGAAGAACCCACATAAAGAACCGGCTTCTCTTTCTTGATGGTGGACTCAAACATAACAAGCATATTCACCAACTCCTCAAAGGTGGGCTCCAGCTTTTTCATGTTGAAATTCACCAAAAAATGATCAAATTAGCTAGGCAGCGAAAAGAGCAACACGTCAGTGGTCAACTCTGAAGGCAACATAAGATCCATGCCAACGAGCTTGTCCACGAGCCCAATCATCTTTAGGCCATGCTCATGGATCGAGTTCCCATCTCACATGCGTAAAGTGATTAGCTCCTTGATGGTAGCATGCCTAAGAGGCCGTGTTTGCTCACCAAAAGCTCCTTGAGATGCAAATGAATGTCAACAGCACTCTTTGCATCCTCAAAACGCCTCTGCAGCTCATCATTCATAGAAGCCTGCATATAACATTTGGCTTTCAAGTCATGGTCACACCATTCCTTGTAAGTTTGCAATTCCTCGTGAGTGCAGCAAGTCGAAGCCTCAATAGTGGGCGACTCCGAAAGTGTATATGTTATCCTTTCCGAATTCAAGACGATTTTTAGGTTTCTTAGCCAATTGAGGTAATTAGGTCCGGTTAAAATGTGTTTGTCGAGTATTGCAGATAAGGGATTGCGAATCGAAGACATTGTCAAAATTATACTGAAGAGTAAAACAGATAAATGTTAATTACTATTTTAAAATATTTAGTAAGATATAAAGTATGGACTTTTACTTCATAAATTTTAGCTCCCACTCTTTTGATATCTTTCTCTACCCTCTAGTGAAAACGGGAATCTCCTTTCCTTAGTAGGTACGTAAGGTCCAATTAGCAAATTATGATCCCGAATAATATCAGCCAATCATAATTCCTAAAATGTAGTTTCCAAATGCATCTCCATGTAACCCTCTACGTAAAATTGTCTCACGTTTGATTAGGACCCAATAATATAACGTCGTTCATCTTTACGTGTCAAGCCTTACCCATCGATGTTGAACCTTAATCGCGGTCGCCATGAGTTCTCTCAATAATATGAGCCAAAATCATGGGAGTTCCACGTAGTTCACATCACCATGTCAATGGATGTCACAACTTTCCGGTGTTCAGGGACCCCAATAATATGAGCCGAGCCTCGAGCACAGGTAGCGTTCATCATGCACCCATTGTGGATGGAGGACATGGAAATTATAAACACTTTATAATTCCCCTTTTCAGGGCTTGATATTAATTTTGAATCTTATTCAAAATGATGGTTTTTAATTTTGAAGGTCTCATCATTAATTTTTTTTAAAATCTCGTCATGTTTGATCGTATGTTTGACGGATTCATGCAACTTTGTTATTATCATAATAATAGCGCACATAATCATTATTTATAATATATCATGCATATATCATAAACAATAAACTAAATAGGGATGATCAATCGCCCCAAAACTAATGGCCCGTGTGAGCTAAGCACGGACCTAGGTCCAATCTTATGGAAATGCATGGGATGCAAATACAACTTGTTGGAAACTTAATTCCGGTGTTTGACAAAAGATAAACCAACTGAACCAAGCAACTGAATCCAGCTAACTGATCGACGCAACTCAAATATAACTGAACAGATGTTTTCTCTATCAAGCTGCTCTTTCAGCTGAACATCTCTTCAGTCATTCTCGTCAACTGACTCTTTACCAGCTGATCTCTCAGCTGTACACGTCATCAGTTGAAAACGACAACCGAAAAATAGTACAACTACCTCCAACTAGTAGTGGAACGCCGTATTTCAGAATGAGTAGTGTACGCCTGCCAGAGTATATCGACGTGGAAATCAACGGTTAGAATATTCAAATATCCTTTAATGCTACCGTTGAGAGAGAAACCTATAAATAATCGAAGGTAGCAGCCGAAGATAATACGACTGATTTCAGCTATTACATTCTACTTGCTGTTACGCTGCTAAAATATCTACTCACATTCAGAAGCTAAAAGCTCACGTTTACTAGTTATATCAGTAGCATTCAAGGCTACATTCTCGAGCTTAAATAGCACTTTGTAATCTTTGATACTTTTTCTAAGTTGTGCTAAGATCAGTTACCATCTGTAAAAGTGTTATATACTAAGAGTTTCAGTTGTGGCAAAGTGACAAGTCCAAACTGAAGTGGATCAGTACAGTATCTTGTATTTGATCAAAGTATTTTAGTGGATATCCTATCTTCGTGATAGAAGGGGTGACGTAGGAGTTATTCAAGTCTCCGAACATCCAGAAACAAATTGTGTTATCTTTACTTCATTCGTTACGTTTCAGTTAGATACTCTATCTTTCAGTCAGTTTATTTTCCACAACTGTTTCATTCAGTTTAACTGATGGTCATTGACCGACGGGATACCTAGTATCAGTTTGTAACAAAACTGAACTCATATTGTCGAAGAATATATAATTTGAGGAGTGTTTATTCAACCCCCCTTCTAAACACTCTTTATTCGTTTAACCGATCCTTTCAAGTGGTATCAGAGCAGTTGTATCTCGTCTCAGAATATCTATACTCAAATTGTTCATTATGTCTTCATTCAATAAGATTCCTATGTTATCTAGAGAAGACTTCGATGATTGGAAGATCAGGATGCAGGCTCACCTAGCTGGACAAGATGATGATATGTGGTACGCTATAACTGACAGACTCATGAAGATTTTGAAAGCCAACATAGCTATTGCCATTACTGATTGGGCACCTCATCGTATAGAAAATCCCAGAGAAGAATGGACCACAGAGGATAAAAGAAAAGTCAACTTGGATAATGTGGCAAAGGACATACTATACAAGACGTTGGATAAAGTAACTTTTAGCAAAATCAAAATGTGCAAGACAGCCAAAGAGATTTGGGAGAAGCTGATCCAGCTTTGCGAAGGGAACGAACAAACCAAAGAAAACAAACTTTATGTTGCTGTTCAGAAGTTTGACAATATCAAAATCAGAGTTGGTGAAACGATGCATGATTATGATGAAAGAACCAGCTGCATCATCAATGAATTAAATACACTTGGAAAAGTGTACACAAACAAAGAAGTTGCACTGAAGATAATCAGAGGTCTTCCCAAGGAGTGGGACGTGAAGACCATGGCAATGAGGGAATCCAAGGATCTGAAAAAAGTTGAGCTTCATGATCTATTTGCTGATTTGAAAGCCTACGAGTTTGAGCTGCAAACTCGAGAAGGAGAATCTTCTACTCCAGCAGCCACGACTGCCTTAGCTGCTCTTAGAACAGAACCAACTGGTTCAGTTAAAAAAGCTACTGATCAACTAAGCAATGATGCCATGTCATTGTTCATCAAAAAGTTTGGAAGATTTATGAGGAAAAATCAAGGAAACTTTCAAAATAAATATCAAAGAAGCAATTCCAAGGAAGAATCAAACGCTTGCTACAACTGTGGCAAACCAGGTCACTTCATTGCTGACTGTACCAAACCAAAGAAAGAAAGTCAAGGCTCAACTGATAGAAGAAAGAAACCATATTAGCACAAAAAGAGATCCAAAGATGATAAGAAGTTCTCCAGGAAGAAGCATGAAGTGCTCTTGGCTGAAGAGAGAAAATCAAAATGGGCAGACACTGACAGCGAGGGGTCAGAACCAGAAACTTCATGCAGTTCTAGTGAAAATGAAGAGGAAGTGAAATATCTGATGGCTGGTGACACAACACTGGAGTCCAGCAGTCAACAGGTATTTGACTTTAGCTCAACTGATTTTACAAGAGAACTTATTTCAACATTGCATGATATGGTCAGTGAGTATCATAAGCTTGCCTTATCATTTGAAAAGGCCAGAGCAAAGCAAACTGATCCTATTGACAATAAGATTAAAACTGATGAATCAGTTGACATGTTGAGTCTGAAAAAGGAGATTGCTGAACTCAATACTGAAAGAAGCAAGGATCAATTAATGATTCAAAAGTTAATGCTTGAAAATCCAAAGCAAACTGAGCTTATTCAGGCTTGGAACAAATCATCTGTTGCATTGACTGATATACAGAACTCATAGAAATCAGTTACTGATAAAACTGGTTTAGGGTTCAGTAACCAAGATGAAAGGGAAATACATTCACTTTGTCAAATCAGTTATGGTACAAAAACAAGCTGAGCCAAGTAAACTGGTTGAACAGGCAACTGAAAGTATGAACAAGGGTAAAATATAAGGTATTGGTTATAGCCCAAAGTTGTGACTGACTCACGAAGTCAGCCACCAAAAATTTTCAGCAAAAATTACTCAAATGGCTACTCAAATTACTATAACAGGAAGCCAGTTCAGAAGAGATATTGGCTGAACAATCAGTTGAAAAAGGGCAAATCACATGTTGTTTCTTCTGCACACCTTACACCAAGCACACACAGATCGGGAAAGACCATCTGGAATACAGCAACTGGACGGTTAGTTAGACTGATCCAAGTTTGGATTCCTAAAAGACTAATCAACTTTGGACCCAAATAGAAAAAGATACCAGAATCTTATCTTGTGTGTGATTGCAGGTAACATGTACAAGCACTGAATCTATATGGTACTTGGATAGTGGATGTTCACGTCACATGACAGGAGATTCAGACTTATTATCTCAACTTGTTAAGTACACTGGACCAAACATCAGTTTTTGAGATAATTCTAAAGGTAAAACTGTGGGTAAGGGTAAGCTTATCCATGGTAACTTCATCATTAATGACGATTTATTAGTTGAGAATCTCAAGTATAATCTGATCAGCATCAGTCAATTATGCGATAATGGATTCTCAGTTCAGTTTGACAAACATGACTGAACTGAAGAGATCATCCTAACTGGCAAAAGGTGTGGAAATACTCACAAAGTCAGCTGGAATGATCAACCTTATGCACCAGGATGTCTTATTGCTTCAAAATACTCTAAAAACTGGTTGTGGCATAAGAGATTAAACCACCTGAACTTCAAGTCTATTGCATATTTGAGTAACCACGATCTTGTTACTGGATTGCCCAAAATGGATTTTACCAAAAATAAAATTTGCTCAGCATGTCAGTTTGGTAAACAAATCAAATCTTCTTTTAAGAACAAGGGTCGTAAATATTCTTCCTGATGCTTAGAGTTGTTACATATGGATCTATTTGGTCCAATACCAGTCATGAGCTTAGGGGGAATGAAATACACCTTGGTGGTTGTAGATGACTTTTCAAGATTCACTTGGGTTATATTTCTCAGGTCCAAAGACCAAACTGCTGCTCAACTGATTAAGCTTTTCAAAAGATTATTAAATGAAAAATCAATTGGAATTGACAGAATCAGATCCGATCGAGGAACTAAATTTATCAATCAAATTCTTTCAAATTATTTAGAGAATACCGGAATCAAGCATGAGCTCTCAGCAGCTAGAACTCCTCAGCAAAATGGTGTAGCTGAAAGGAGAAATCGGACCCTCAAAGAGGCTGCTAGAACAATGCTTGCTGATTCTAGTATCTCTCAAAGGTTTTGGGCAGAGGCAGTGAACACTGCATGTTACACTCAAAATAGATCAATGATGAATAATTATCATATGAAAACACGTTATGAGATCTGATATGGAAGAAAAAGTGTGGTTTCATATTTTAAAATATTCGGCTGCAGATGTTTTATACTTGTCAATGGTAAAACTCATTTAAAAGCTTTTGATGCTAAATCTGTAGAAGAAATATTTCTTGGTTATTCTTCAGTGAGTAAAGCTTATAGAGTCTTCAACAAAGATACTTTAAATGTTGAGGAATCTATCCGTGTTGTTTTTGATGAAACTGTACTAACTGATATGACAACTAATCAAGTTGAGCTAGCTGATAAATTTACAGATATAAGCTTGGATGATGATGATGAAGAAGAAGACATCCATATTAATCAAAGCAACTTCCAAACACCTGAACCAGAAGTGTTAGATCAACCAGCTGAACCAGAAGCTGTTCCTAACGATCAGTTGATAGAGCAACCAAATGATATTCAGTTACCAACTGAAACCGCTCCAACTGAAACTGAAAACATTCAGTTGCCCACAGAAGCAGTTGCTGATTTAGAAGCAATAAACGCTGAACTCAGATGGAAGAAATCACATCCTCCAGAGTTGGTAATAGGTAATCCATCTGATCCAGTAAGAACAAGAAATCAGATGCTCAATCTATTCATTCATTCAGCTTTCGTATCACAACTAGAACCCAAGAAGACTGATGAAGCTCTTACTGATCCAAATTGGCTAAATGCAATGCAAGAGGAGCTAAATCAGTTTATCCATAACAATGTTTGGAACTTAGTTCCAAAACCAATTTCAAAAACTGTTATAGGTACAAAATGGATGTACAGAAACAAACTGAACGAAGATGGTTCAGTTGTGCGCAACAAAGCAAGGCTAGTAGCACAAGGATATAGGCAAGAAGAAGGAATTTATTACGATGAGACATATGCACCAGTTGCAAGACTGGAGGAAATCGGAATATTCTTGCCAATGTTTCATTCAAAAACTTCAAAGTCTATCAAAGGTATGTAAAGAGTGCATTTCTGAATGGCCAGTTGCAGGAAGAAGTTTACGTTGAACAACCTCCAGGTTTTATCAATCATCATCTTCCTGATCATGTCTACCATTTGAACAAAGCCTTATATGGTCTTAAGCAAGCTCCAAGAGCTTGGTATGAAACCCTTTCAAAATTTCTAACTAATCACGATTTTTCTGTTGGATCAGTTGATAAGACATTGTTCAAATTCTTCAAGAATGATCATATTCTACTCGTTCAAATTTATGTTGATGACATTATTTTTGGGTCAACTAACCCCAAATTATGCGAGAAATTTGCTAAGTTAATGCAGGAGAAATTTGAAATGAGCATGATGGGTGAACTGACATTCTTTCTTGGATTACAAGTGAAGCAACTGGAGTCGGGTACTTTCATTAGTCAAACTAAATACACGAAGAAATTTCTAAAGAAGTTTGGCATGGAATCGTGTTCAGCTGCAAGTACTCCCATGAGCTCATCAGTAAAACTGGACACTGATCAAGGGGGAATATCAGTTGAGACGACGCTTTACATAGGTTTATATGTTCATTATTGTATCTAACTGCTAGTCTTCCTGATATTGTATTTGCTGTATGTATGTGTGCTAGATTTCAAGCAAATCCTATGCAATCACATTTTACAGCTGCCAAGCGTATTTTGAAATATATTAAGGACACACAAAATGTTGGGTTATGGTATTCTAAAGATTCATCTTTCAATTTAGTTGGATATTCAGATGCAGATTATGCAGGATGTAAGCTTGATAGTAAAAGTACTAGTGGATCATGTCAGTTTCTAGGGGATAGACTGATCTCCTGGTTCAGCAAGAAGCAAACATCCATAGCAACTTCCACAACTGAAGCAGAATATCTTGCTGCTGGAAGCTGCTGTGCTCAACTGCTCTGGATTCAGCAACAACTGAGAGATTATGAAATTGATGCTAAAGAATCACCCATATTTTGTGATAATACAAGTACGATTACTATCACCTACAATCCAGTTCTTCACTCCAGGACCAAGCACATAGATGTCAGGCATCACTTCATCAGAGATCATGCCTTGAAGAAGAACATCAGACTGGAATACGTCTCAACTGAGTAGCAAGCAGCTGATATCTTCACCAAACCACTGGCTGAGACTAAGTTTTCTCATTTTCGCAATATACTTGGATTAATAGATTTATCCTAATCAGTTTTTGTTGTTCTCTTGGTTGTTAATTCATCTGTCAGTTTTACTGTCATTTACTGATCATTCAGTTAGTTCTTTATTCATATGACTCTCAACTGATGTCAGTTAATATTCTATCAGTTCATTGTAATTAGTACTTGTGCTTATGATTTACTTATCAACTGATGAAATCAAGTAATGCAGGAAAATAACAAGACAAAGATAAACTGATAACATCATTTTATTCATTTGAAGAAATTGTTGCGAATTACATCATACAATTCTTCATGAACAAAAGCCCTCCACTTGGCCATCCATTGATTTAAATCTCCAGTACAAGTCTTATGGAAGCTGTCAGACTGAGCTATGAGCTCTAGGATCCTCCTCTCCTAGTAGAGCATCAGCTCGTAAATATTGTCTGGTTCGAAAATTTTCACAGTATAGGCAACGTGCAAGCGTTTCCGATATTTCTCCAGTTTTTCCAGCAAAATGGGAGTGGTTGCCATCTCATTCTCCCAAAGAAACTGAAATTCTTGGAGATTCTCCCAGTAGTGAAGAATTTGATGGAAAACATCATCTTCCATCTCAACTTTTCTCTTCTCGAGAGTTACTTTCATGAAATCTTCAGCCATGTCCGGAGATTTTGAACTGCTTGCACCTGCCATTTTCTTTTACTGAATATAATTTGCTAATATATTTGCGACTAACAGAGCTGCTCTTATTTATAGAACAGGACAAAGAAGATGAAAGGACTATTTCATTATGGCAGACGTTTACACTGCTAAGCATCAGGATTTCTTTTAATTAATCTTGTTTATATTCTCGAAATTTTCTTTTATGCATCTATTAAGGGGGAATATTGGTTTTAAGAGGTTAACTGAGAAGACAATTGTTAGTCAACTCTCAACCGAGGACACAGTCTCACAACTGATCATTCAGTTGAGTTTTTCAATAATCTTCTCATATAAGTTAACTAATTAACCTTATTATATTCCAAATCAAGTGACGTGACTGTTTTTCAAGCATTAAATGCTATCCTTCAGCAAATGATTGGTGGAAACGTGGACACCTTTTGAACCGTTTAAAGTACACACGCTTACAGCACTTGTATACACGTTGTCATTCAAAATTTCTATGGACTGACACCCCAAAGAACTTCAGGCATTCTACTCTAACGGTATGATCAATTCTGATTGAAACATTGCTTCTACTATCAATGGTCAGTTGCTGACCATCTCTGTAGATTCCTTTGGAGAAATCTTTTCTTTACCGTCTGATGGACTGGCACACCTCTCTGATGTTAAAGCATCTGACGTTAAAGAAATGCAAACCTCACTTTCTGCTGATGGACGGAAAATCAAAGTTTCCGATCCAAAGAAGGAGCTGAAGCACGAGGTTCAGTTACTTGCTAATATAGTCGCCAAAGGGATTTTGGCGAAAGCTGGATCTTTTGCTGCACTTACGTTGGAAAAATTTCAAGCTATTTCTATCATTATGGCTGAACGTAAACTCAACTGGAAGCATCTTATATTCAATATTTTAAAGAATATGTTTCTATCATCCAAACAATCCAAAGGCTTTGCCGTGCATCTGAGCTATCTGCTGAAAGTAAAAGGGTTCGTGGCAGATGATTCAGAAAAATCATCTAAATTCAAAGTCTTCAATGCGAAGAATACTATGCCACTCAAGACCAAATTGGACATTTCTCCTGCTCAGTTTGTAAAGATAAAACAGGAGATTGGGACTCAACATGCGGCTCCTAAATCAGTGAAAAAGGCCAAGACATTGGCTCAACTGAAGTCAGCAAAAAGGAAATTCATTGTGGGTGAATCCGATTAAGAGAAAACTCCTTCCCCAAAGATCGCCAAGAAACCGAGAACCCAGAGGATTAAACCAACAACTACAGAGGAATCTATTCCTACTGACAAGCTAATATCTTCAGATGCTCGGCAGCCAATTGGAGCAGTTCCTCTGAAGATCATCCCACCAGAAAAATCAGCTGGTGCAAAGAGAGAAACAGTTAGGATCAAAGCTCCTCTGATTAATATTATTTGTCTTACTGTTCTGGCACCTGCCAGACCCAAAGGCATCACTATTATAGAACGGGTGGATGCTACTCGAACTGGTCTGGAAATTCCACACATCCTCAGTTCTGATAAAGGCAAGAGCAAATTGATTGAAGAGCCCAGGCCATCCAATCCCATTCAAACCCACATTGACCTAGTTTGGGATAAGGTTAATAATTTTGTAGCATCAAAACTTCAACTCTATGATGCTTGGACAGCCTATTGTACTCATATTTTTGCCAAGCAACTGAGAAAGAAATCCCAGCTGAACAAGTTCATCAAACTTGTGAGGACCCGGACGCTAATCATCTTCTTAATCGTTAATAGGATCAATATACTAGTCAAGTAATTTGGGTTATAAATTTTTTTTTAAAATTGCGGAACGTAATGGAATTGATATAATATACAAATCAGTATACCAGTACAAATTTAATACAACAATGTGAATTCAAACTAACTAAGGTTCAACTACTACATGTCAAGAGCTGAATCGTATTTACATCCAAGTCCGGAATCACCACGCTAATCTCAATCTCTCATCTTCTTCTCGACCCTGATCCTGTCCCACCTGTTGTCATGCACACATAAAAACAAGACAACAGCCGGATAACTCCAGTGAGAATAAATTCCAGATAAATCATGTATACATGTGATCATATAAAAGCATATATAAAAGCATGAAATAATTATCAAGATATGTATCAAAATCTCAAAACATAAAACGATACAAAATGTAATAACATCATGAATCATAATCTACGAAACATGAATCAAGACAAATTTGTAAATCAAACTCTTGACTCGATCTCTGAGACTCGACTCCTCTCTTATCTAATCTAGGGATCCCGGTGAATAAGAACGTAACAGGTCTCCCACCTACTACTACCAGTCGCGGTGGCGGTACGTCCTTATTTCTGGACTTTGGTCTAGTCTATATCGAATAATCTGTAATAAGGAATCTATCTGTATCTGAAGCATCTCGATATACCAAACGTCCAGTGTCTTGGCATGTCTGTCCAAGACTAAACCTATTCTGACAATGTGCAATGGGCCAGTGACGCCTCTGTTATAGTCTGGCCCCTCTGTCAGTGACTCTCACTCAATAGCTCTCAGCTTTCTACTCTCTAATTCAATAGAATAAGCATAATCATTAAAACACAAAGGTATAAAAACAATACCATACAAGTATGTGGTTTAGGGAAACTCGAGTTAAATCTAACTCAAGTCGATCTCCCAGTTAACATCGATTTATACCTTTCTCTTCTCGATCTGACGAAGTCTAAGTGTCGGATTCACATCTGTCCATCCCCAATCTGACAATGACAATACCGAATAGTCACAATATCAATATGCATTTCCAAATCAATACTGGATATACCGTGTCAATGTACAACTCAATCAAAATCGGTTCTGATCGATATTCAATTCAAGGCATAACCTGATCCATGTCACTTATACAACGATACAATCTCAATCCATACATGTACGTATTGATATTTATCTTGGTACATTTTAGCAGCATAACGGCGTAATCTCTTGATACCGATCAACTCAACAACACTAATCAATAACCATAACTCAACAATACCTAACCAATATCATATCATCTCAATTCTAATTCCAGCATGTCAATATCTATGCAATTCATCTCAAAAGATGCTGAAATTCATAACAAAGGCATACGGTATAATTTCTTCGATTTGATTTCAATTATACGGTCACCGCTATCATAAGAACATCTAATCTCCATCATAACACGTCTAAATTCTGAAATCCACACATTCCATATTTAATACATGCTGAAATTAACAACAACAGTATATCATATCCGTTTTCAATCCGATATCAAATATGTTTGCTCCTTCATCTCAACAACAAATACTATCAAGTATATATGAATTCCTCCAACACATGGCTACCAAAACATGCTGGAAAACAATAAAATGTATACCCTTTCGAAGCCCTTGTCAAGAGGAGCAAGAATCTAAGCTCGGATTCAATTTCGGTTGGTTGGATCTTGCAAAACCAACAATTTAAGCTAGGAAGAAACTTGAGGAAATTTTGAAGTCTTGCTGGTTTTTCTCTCGGATTGTAAGCTGGAATGAAGACACATACATGTTAAATCCATGGCAAGGACACATGTTGTATTTTTCACTCAACATGTCGCACCGTGGGTGCGCTGCCTCTTCTCCGCGGGTGCGGTCAGCTCACGGCCTCCCTTCAAATTTTCAAAAATAATCGACCGCGGGTGCGGTCACTTTTGTACCGCGGGTGCGGTATTGTTCCGTATGAAAAATCAAACCTACTGCCCATCAACCGCGGATGCGGTAGGTGTCCTAGCGCGCGTGCGGTCTCCCTTTATTTCTAAACTCAAATTTTGCAACGTCGCTTCTCCATGTCTGTTCTCCATATCTTATTCATAATACATGTTAACAATTCACAAGTGTCACACAAGAATCTTGGGCATTAACAAATTGGAAGCTTTTGTCCTCAAGATGGTCAAAGCTGCCACAATTGTTCAAGCTCTGGAGAGAAAAACATATTTGTTTGATCATATGAGAGTCAAGAAGTTAGCACAAATTATTGACAAACTGAAGGCTAACTACATTCCAACAAATCCTACAGCCTATGCTGATCATGCGGTGATTACTCAGCTAGACACCGATCTGATTGGCTTGCTATCTCAGATAAAGTTTTGGGAAATGGATCAAGATTTAGTCCTTCATAAAGAAGATCCAGACGATGATGAAGAGGAAATAGTTGAAGAACCTTCCTCTCAGCAGAAAGATTCTGTAACGTACCGTACTTTTACTACTCAAAATTGGCGGAAGAATTAAACTTTTTCTTAAATAAACGTGAACATTCAAAATTTACTAAATTAAATAAACTGTACGCCTCACAAGTTGTCGCAAGCAACAGATTTGAAAGTTAAAGTTTGACAAAAGTGATCAGTATTTTCATAACGCTTAAAACATGGCGGTCCTCGGGTTTAGTGTCACGCCCCGAGTCCGAAGCATCGGTGACATGCGGCATTGTTTAACAATTACTTGAAAACAATTAAGCCTCGTATCTAAATGCCAAAAACCAGTCTTTTTCATAAACAAAATATTGTCTTACAACGACAATGCAAAATGAAGATTACATCTGAGTTTTCGAAATGAAACAAAAGGAAAGATAGACATTTTCTTAATTCTTGATCTCAGCAGTCGATCACCATCCCCAGAATGCCTCTTGCTCCTCCTCATTTACTTGTTCCTCAGTTTTATCTGAAATTTGTAAGGGGTGAGTGTTTTGGGAAAACACTCAGCAAGTGGGGGTCGATCGATTCCAAAGATACATATAAAACTTAATTCTTTAAAACATTTCTTTAACATACTTTCAAAACTAATATTCTTAACTTGGCACAACGGAAACGAATCGAATAAGAGACAGAACTTATCAAATGATTCAGAACAAAACAGAAACAATACAGATCATTTCAATTCAGAACAGAACATATCAGAACAGACAGAACACTGTTACTCATCTCATTTCCATGGTCAAATTGTCCCCAATATGTTAGTCCTCTAAGGGGTGAGGCCAGAACATGGTTTTATACCCACCAATGGGGGCCGAACAGAACATGGTTTTATACCCACCAATGGGGGCCGAACAGAATCACAATTATCGTCCCATTTCAAATCAATTTGTAACAGTGCAACAAAGACTTCAGAAGTTACAGACAGAACTTTTCAGATATTCAAATCTCAGAGTTTCCATACTGACACAGCGGAATCAAGAAATTCGAAGCACAAAGGAAAACACATAATTGATCGAAATTTTAAATAAATCAGACTGATATTTTCGAAAAAAGGACACACCAACATGCATGTCACGTTATTTATATCAAGGTTTAAAAATACAATCGATGTACATAGCAAAAGCCCACTTACCGTATTTTGAGGTTAGAACCGAAATTTGTAGATTTTGGCACGAAGTTTCCTCTCGGAATTTGGGCGGCACTTTGACGTAGAACTTTAGCTCTTGACTGATCACACGAACCGTTCGAACGATGCTTCCTCCTTGCTTGAATCGGCCGAGGCTTTTGTGAAGAGGGGAGAGCCGAAATTTTTGAGAGGTTGAGGGGAAATTGTGAAGTGCATCTCCTAGCCTTGCATGTCATATTTATAGATGAGTCTTGCCCTTTTGTCTCCCCCTTGGCCGAATTCTTGGGTCTCAAGAATGGAATAATGGTGCTCATAATGTAGGTACAAAGCTTCATGCATGAAAATCCAAAATCCCATGCATTCATCAAGTTCTAGATTAGTCATGAATGTGGCTCAAAATCTCATGCACTCCTTAAATGTCATCTTGATCTTCTAAAAGGTCATTTCCTGCATCATTAATATGTCCTAGCTCTTAACTCCCCCTTAGCTCCTTCATGGGTTAACTCAAAGGTCATCTCTTGCATAATAAGTTTGTCCAAACTCTTAGCTCAACTTTTTGGTCTTGTTAGGACAAGCTTGGTTGAGCTGCTTTGAGCTGCGAGATCGAGTCCTTGAGCTGGGGTTTTACTCCTCCGGTGACAATACTTCGATGGATGTGGTTACTTGCAGCTAAGCTTCCGGTTGAGCTCATTCCCGAGCTTTGAAGTTACTTACACGAGTCAAGTTAGAAGAAAATCTAAGTTAATATCCAAGTTATCTAGTCATAACGAAAATTGTTGAGTTTATTTTAAGTAAATTTTCAAGTTCATACTACTTACTTGATTTCCTTAAGAACGAAAAAAATCTCGGGTTCTCACATCCCTCCCTCCTTATTCAAAGTTTCGTCCTCGAAACTTGCGTTAGCTTGATCTTTCGAATAGATGAGGGTACTGAGATCGCATTTTCTCTTCTAGTTCCCAAGTTGCCTCCCTTTCAGTGTGATTTGACCACTGTACCTTGACATAAGGTATGGTCCGGTGTCTCAACACTTGGTCTTTTGTATCCACTATTCGAATAAGGACTTCTTCATATTTGAGTTCCTCATTCAGATTACCTTCGATCATCAGTGGTGTGACTTCAAGTACATGGCTCGGGTCCGGGACATATTTCCGTAGTTGTGAGATGTGGAAAACATTATGTACTCTAGACATTTCCAGAGGTAAAGCCAGTCGATAAGCTAAAGTTCCCACCTTCTCCAATATCTCGAATGGTCCTACATATCTCGGATTTAACTTTCCGGATTTACTGAACCGTACCACTCCTTTCATTAGTGAGACCTTGACATGAGCCTTTTCTCCGATTTCCAGTTCTAACGGTCTTCTCTTCAAATCGGCCCAACTCTTTTGTCTATCTTGGGCGGTCTTGAGCCATTTTTTGATTATGGCTACTTTATCCACAGTTAGTTGAACAAGCTCTGGTCCAGTAACGGCTTTTTCTCCGACTTCATCCCAGTACAAAGGCGATCTACACTTTCGGCCATACAATGCCTCGTACGGAGCCATCTGTATGCTACTATGGTAGCTGTTATTGTAGGCAAACTCGATTAACGGTAGCTGCTCACTCCAATTCCCATGAAAATCTAATGCACATGCCCTCAACATGTCCTCGAGGGTTTGAATTGTCCTCTCAGTTTGGCCGTCAGTTTGTGGGTGATAGGCCGTGCTAAGAGTCACTTTAGTTCCCATGGCTTTTTGAAAACTCTTCCAGAATCGGGATACGAATCTTGGATCTCTATCAGATAATATACTCGCCGGTACTCCATGTAGTCTTACTATATTATCCATAAATATGGTAGCCAGCTTATCTAAGTTGAAATTCATCCGCACTAGTAAGAAATGTGCCGACTTGGTTAATCTATCAATGATCACCCAGATTCCGTCGTGACCCTGCCTCGATCTTGGTAACCCGACTACAAAATCCATAGAGATATTATCCCACTTCCACTCGGGTATTTCCAATGGTTGCAGAAGTCCCCCAGGCCGCTGATGCTCTGCCTTGACTTGTTGACAGGTTAGACATTTTGCAACGAAGACAGCTACGTCTTTCTTCATTCCATTCCACCAGTAGTTATTCTTCAGATCCCTGTACATTTTGGTGCTTCCAGGGTGTACTGAAAATCTTGATTTATGTGCCTCGGCCATTATTTCTTCTCTAATTCCATCGATATTCGGCATATATAATCGTCCTTTCATCCAGAGGACACCCTTTTCATCAATTTGAAATTCTGGTATCTTTCCTTCCTGCATTTGTTCCTTTATCTTGAAGATACTAGTGTCTTGACTTTGTTTCAGTTTGATGGTTTCTTGGAGACCTGGCTGCACTGATAGTGACGATAAGCTCACCTTTCCAGGGTTCCTCCGGCTTAATGCATCTGCCACCTTATTTGATTTGCCTGGATGGTAGTTGATTACCAAATCGTAATCTTTGAGAAGTTCCACCCACCTTCTTTGCCTCATGTTTAATTCCTTCTGAGTGAAAATGTACTTGAGGCTTTGATGATCAGTAAAAACTTCGCATCTTACTCCGTAAAGGTAGTGCCTCCAAATTTTAAGCGCAAAAACTATTGCGGCTAGCTCCAAGTCATGAGTGGGGTAATTCTGTTCATATGATTTTAGCTGTCGTGAGGCATAAGCGATTACCTGACCCTCTTGCATAAGTACACACCCTAATCCTTCCTTTGAAGCATCGCTGTAAACAGTGAAATTCTTACCATCCTCGGGAAGAACTAGTACTGGTGTGGATGCGAGTTTTAACTTCAGAGTTTCAAAACTCTTTTCACAAGCTTCACTCCAAATGAATTTTGAATTTTTCTGAGTAATTTTGGTGAGCGGAATGGCTATCGAAGAAAATCCTTCCACAAATTTTCTGTAGTAGCCCGCTAAACCCAGAAAACTCCTTATTTCAGTCACTGTCTTTGATTGTGGCCAGGCTTTAATTGCTTCCACCTTCTTAGGGTCTACTGACACCCCTAATTCAGAGATTATATGGCCTAGGAACGCCACACTTTTTAACCAAAATTCACACTTCTTGAATTTGGCATAAAGTTCCTTCTCACGCAGTGTTTTTAGAGTGAATCGCAGATGTTCTCTTTGTTCTTCCTCACTTGGCGAGCATACCAAAATATCATCTATGAAAACGACCACGAACTTGTCGAGATATGGTTTAAATACCCGATTCATCAGGTCCATGAATGCTGTAGGAGCATTTGTTAGGCCAAAAGGCATTACTGTGAATTCGTAATGTCCATATCTTGTCCTAAAAGCAGTTTTAGGAATGTCCTCGGCTTTGACCTTCATCTGGTGATATCCTGATCTTAGATCAAGCTTATAGAAAACTTCGGCTCCTTTTAGCTGATCGAAAAGATCATCTATTCTCGGGAGTGGGTACTTATTCTTTATGGTGATCTTGTTTAACTCCCGGTAGTCGATACATAGCCTCATGCTTCCGTCTTTTTTCTTTACAAAAAGCACTCGGGCTCCCCACGGAAATGCACTAGGACGAATCTGCTTCTTGTCCAGCAATTCTTGGAGTTGCTCCTTTAACTCCTTCAATTCAGCTGGAGCCATTCGGTATGGTGCCTTTGATATTGGTGCAGCACCAAGGACTAAATTGATTTCAAATTCTACTTCTCTATCAGGTATCTCACCCGATAGTTCCTCGGGGAATACATCTGGAAATTCTTGAACAATTGGAATTTCTTCCAACTTTGGAACTTCTTCTCGTTTGACTTCATTAAGTACAGCTAGGTAAATTTCTTCTCCCCCTTTTATAGCCTTCCAGGCTTGTGAGGCTGACAGTAGGGATTTTCTTTCTTTGGATTTCCCGTGAAATAAGACTTCCTCTTTAGTAGGAGTCTGAAGTTTAATTTCTTTCTTTTGACAGTCTACAATAGCATGGTTTTTAGCTAACCAGTCCATTCCAAGGATAATGTCAAACTCAACCATATTGAGTTGTATCAACTCTACTTCAAAAGTTTGTTCATTGATACAAATTTCACAGTTTCGATATACTTTCTGGGTTTCAATTGTTTTGCTGGCAGGTGTTGCTACTCTTAATGATTCACTAAGAATATCATGCTCAAGTTTAAGCTTCTTAGCAAATCTTCTAGACACAAACGAATATGTAGCACCACAATCAAACAAGGTATAAGCAGGCATTTTATTGAGTAAGACAGTACCTGCCACTACTTCGTTGTTGTTATCGGCTTCCTCCTGGGTTATTGCATAAACCTGTGCATTAGTCTTGTTTTCTTGTTGTTTGTCGGGCCCTGTCCCTTTGTCCTTGATGTCTGGACAATCTCTAATTCTATGGCCCACTTTTCCGCATTTAAAACAAGCGCCGGTCTTTCGATAACATTCTCCAACATGCTTCTGTCGACATGTCTCGCACCACTTTCCTTCGGTGTTTCTCGTATTGTTAAAACTCCCTTTGAAAGATCCACCTGAATAATTTAGTTTCTTAAACTTGGGACCATTCTGCATGGATTGACTATTCGACGGCCTTTTGTTCCTGTTTTCTTCCTCGCGCCTCTTGATATCAGTTTCTGCGCACATAGCAGCGCCCATTAAATCAGCAAAACTGATAGGTTTGAATAATGCCAGTGCTGACTGAATTCGACTGTTGAGTCCCTTTTTGAAATGATGCATTTTCAATGTTTCATCTGACATAATCGTTGGGACATATGTTCCCAGATCATTAAATCTTGACGTGTATTCCATTACCGTCATGTCCGGTGTCTGTCTGAAATTTTCAAATTCATTCAGCTTTTGTAGGCGAAACTCGGCCGGATAGTAATGCCTCAGAAATTCTCTCTTAAAGATCTGCCATGTGATTTTCTCTACTTCTGCCAAAGATGGCGACACGGTTTCCCACCATTTCCTAGCTCGATCTTCTAAAAACGGCGTTACAACTTCTACCCTCAATTCTTCAGGTACCTCCAGTAAGTGTAATTGTGATTCGACGTTTTTGAGCCAGTTATGACTGACTTCCGGGTCTGGGTTTCCATCGAAGGTCGGAACAGGGTTCCTCCTGAGAGATTCGTAATGGTACTTAATTCCTCGAGGTTGTGGTTCTGGTGGTGGCTGAATAGCATTGGCGAGGGGATTCACGATTCCTTGCAATGTAGCGGCTACGATAGTTGCTATCGCCATCCTATCCTCTTGGCTGAGGTTCACTCTGGGTGGTGGTGGTGGATTCTAGTTTTGGTTGTCGCCACGAGGATTACGGTTGTGACGGGGAGGTCTGCCTGCCATATCCACCAATCTTGTCAAATAATTGATTAAATACTTCTAGATACAATCGAAGCCTACTCTAGAGCTCTCTCTCTCTACTCATCTATCACTTCCCCTTCACCTAGTGCTTCGTTAACTTCTTCCTCCGCTGGGTTGGCTTCCATTTGCTCCATTAGTTCCTCCATATTGATCATTTCATTTTGCAGATGCGCAACGAAATTCTGCAGTTGTGTATTTTGATGATCAAGGTGGTTAACTTGTTCCTGCAACTCTTGTATTGTTGATTGGCTTACTTTCTCATCGATTTCTTGCTCTTCAATCCGCCCTTGAAGTCGGCGTTGGATTTTAAGAAGACTATCTTTCTGAATTTGAAGCGTAAAAACCCTATCTTGTGCGTTCTTCAACTCTTGCTTGGTGATTTCGTGCTGATGCTCCGACTCCAGATGATAAGCGGCGTATCGTCTAACGTCTTCACGTAGTTTCTTCTCTTCGACTCTGGCCTCTTGAAGATCCTCTCCCATGCACACGTTATTCCCATCTAATTGGTAGTTATCTCTTTCAAGTTTCTCATTCTTTTCTTTCAGTATTTTAATTTCTGACTCCTTTTCCTGAAGTTGTTTTTGAAGTTCATTTATAACACTTTGGAGATCCATACTGGTTTCCTCCATCGGTGCTACTTCTTCTTCCTCCATGTTCTCTATCACTGAATGTAGGTAGTTATTTTGGTCTTGAAGCCTGTCCATAGCTCCGTGGACCTTCGAAATGTACCGATCCTGCCTGGCGATGAACTCCTCCTGGCGCTGACGGGCCTGAGCAGCGCGATCCTTCTCTGTCTCTATTCTCTCAAGTAAATCCTAGTTGATTGAGACCAAGCGCGCAAAGCGAATCGAATTCGTCGGTATCTGTAGCATTTGAATTTCAGCCACATCCAAATTATGAGTGAGTCGCTGTACGTCCGACTCCAGCAGGTGTCTAATCTAATTAAGCTCTTGCATTTCCAATTTCTCCTTGGCTAGTTGCGCCTTTAAAGTTGTTATTTCCCTAGCGTGGTTATCGATGGTAAGCTGACGCATACGGAGAGAAGCCTGTGCGAGAGTACGAGGGGCAGCCATTTCCTAGGATAAAATGGAAGGTAAAGCATCATAATCGTATAAAGGGTGGAAAAGCACAAACAAAGCGGTCGTGGGAAATTTTTGATACTAAGCGATTTCAGAACGATTGAGGGGACACATTTTTGAAGTCTATTCGATATTTAGGAAACGGATGAAAGTTAGACTTCAGGATTATATGAAAGTTGGACTCGAATTGAGATACACTAGGCTTTTGCCAAAATTTGACTTCGCCAAATTTTGTCTGTCAAAATCCCAGCGGGATTATGAACCTGGCGGCTCTGATACCACTTAAAATCACGCTCCGAGTCCGAAGCATCGGTGACATCCGGCATTGTTTAACAATTACTTGAAAACAATTAAGCCTCGTATCTAAATGCCAAAAACCAGTCTTTTTCATAAATAAAATATTGTCTTACAACGACAATGCAAAATGAAGATTACATCTGAGTTTTCGAAATGAAACAAAAGGAAAGATAGACATTTTCTGAATTCTTGATCTCAGCAGTCGATCACCATCCCCAGAATGCCTCTTGCTTCTCCTCATTTACTTGTTCCTCAGTTTTATCTGAAATTTGTAAAGGGTGAGTGTTTTGGGAAAACACTCAGCAAGTGGGGGTCGATCTATTCCAAAGATACATATAGAAATTAATTCTTTAAAACATTTCTTTAACATACATTCAAAACTAATATTCTTAACTTGGCACAACGGAAACAAATCGAATAAGAGACAGAACTTATCAAATGATTCAGAACAAAACAGAAGCAATACAGATCATTTCAATTCGGAACAGAACATATCAGAACAGACAGAACACTGTTACTCATCTCATTTCCATTGTCAAATTGTCCCCAATATGTTAGTCCTCTGAGGGGTGAGGCCAGAACATGGTTTTATACCCACCAATGGGGGCCGAACAGAACATGGATGGGGGCCGAACAGAACATGGTTTTATACCCACCAATGGGGAACATGGTTTTATACCCACCAATGGGGGCCGAACAGAATCACAATTCTCGTCCCATTTCAAATCAATTTGTAAAAGTGCAACAAAGACTTCAGAAGTTACAGACAGAACTTTTCAGATATTCAAATCTCAGAGTTTCCATACTGACACAGCGGAATCAAGAAATTCGAAGCACAAAGGAAAACACATAATCGATCGAAATTTTAAATAAATCAGAGTGATATTCTCGAAAAAAGGACACACCAACATGCATGTCACGTTATTTATATCAAGGTTTAAAAATACAATCGATGTACATAGCAAAAGCCCACTTACCGTATTTTGAGGTTAGAACCGAAATTTGTAGACTTTGGCACGAAGTTTTCTCTCGGAATTTGGGCGGCACTTTGACGTAGAACTTTAGCTCTTGACTGATCACACGAACCGTTCGAACGATGCTTCCTCCTTGCTTGAATCGGCCGAGGCTTTTGTGAAGAGGGGAGAGCCGAAATTTTTGAGAGGTTGAGGGGAAATTGTGAAGTGCATCCCCTAGCCTTCCATGTCATATTTATAGATGAGTCTTGCCCTTTTGTCTCCCCCTTGGCCGAATTCTTGGGTCTCAAGAATGGAATAACGGTGCTCATAATGTAGGTACAAAGCTTCATGCATGAAAATCCAAAATCCCATGCATTCATCAAGTTCTAGATTAGTCATGAATGTGGCTCAAAATCTCAGGCACTCCTTAAATGTCATCTTGATCTTCTAAAAGGTCATTTTCTGCATCATTAATATGTCCTAGCTCTTAACTCCCCCTTAGCTCCTTCATGGGTTAACTCAAAGGTCATCTCTTGCATAATAAGTTTGTCCAAACTCTTAGCTCAACTTTTTGGTCTTGTTAGGACAAGCTTGGTTGAGCTGCTTTGAGCTGCGAGATCGAGTCCTTGAGCTGGGGTTTTACTCCTCCGGTGACAATACTTCGATGGATGTGGTTACTTGCAGCTAAGCTTCCGGTTGAGCTCATTCCCGAGCTTTGAAGTTACTTACACGAGTCAAGTTAGCAGAAAATCTAAGTTAATACCCAAGTTATCTAGTTATAACGAAAATTGTTGAGTTTATTTTAAGTAAATTTTCAAGTTCATACTACTTACTTGATTTCCTTAAGAACGAAAAAAATCTCGGGTTCTCACATTTAGCCTCCCGCTCAGTCCAAGCCTGCTCCTCGGTCCCCACCTTCGGTCTCCTCATAAACATCCTCACCTGCATCGATCAAGTCTAGTGAGTCTAAAGACTCAACACGTATAAACTGGAAGTAACGAGTAGTACATAATAAAATCACATGCAACTTTAAAATAAGACATACATACTGAAAACTTGAACTTGAATAATAAAACTGAACATACATACATACATACATACTTAGACGTGCCATCAACATATACTTTTCTTAAACGTGCTTGCATACAAGAACATACTTGAACATACATAACTTCATCATTTTTCGTAGAAGATGTTTCAAAGCAAGTGACCCATAACATAATTCGTCTTATCAGATTAAACCACAGTACTGGGATGACAGGGAAGTTTCCACTGCCACATACATGAGATCCCCGTTCATAATTTAACGGGCTGATTGATCCACGTTCATAATTTAACGCTTTCCAATCACGATCTAAACCCGTTCATAATTTAACGGGCGGATTGGTCCCCGTTCATAATTTAACGCTTTCCAATCCAAAACATAATTTGGTCACAAGACATTTAGCATACCTCAAAAACTTAAAATATTTTCTTGCACGTCAACATACTTACTTGGCGTTGAGGGATTCGTTGGACTTCGATTGGGGCCGTTGCTGCACATACTAACCAGAATTTAAATACTTAACTTGCATGTCTTAGATGTAGGTACTCGAGCTCACAACCAAAGTGAATAAGTAGCTTATGACATTCTAGTTAGCTCCGGACTTGACCTCGTTTAATCATCGTACTAAGCCATGATATAGAACCCCAAAACAAATCCTATATTTTTACATAAATAACTTTTATCCATCATACTAAACCATGATATAGAACCCCGAAGCAAATCCAAAAAATTAAATAATTTTTTTTTTTGGAGGGGGTACACGGACCCCGTGTAGGGGTCCGTGTACGGGTCCGGGTAGGCTCTAGAATTTCGTATTTTTGAAGTAAAACGGACACGGACTCCGTGTAGGGGTCCGGGAAGGGGTCCAGGTAGGCACTGGACTTGCAAACTCACGAAAAGTCACTAATTTATTCATTCACCCTTTCAATCCAAGCCTAAGGACCATGAACCAACACCTCAAGACTCATCCTAGGATGTTATTACATTGATTCAAACTCATAAAAACACCCCGAATGTTCCCAAACATCGACAAGTAACTTCAATTCAACAATACCCCGTAATTCGACATTGTTTCGCTTCCCACGACTTCTATTACATCCCAAGCCAATCCCGACCCAAACGAACCACCAATTAACACCTAAATACATCCCATAACATATCTAGACGCAGCAAAGATCACCCGTCGATTCCCAACGAAACCTGCAACAATAAAATCTCAAAAACACATCAACACATAATTTTCTGAAAAACGAAGTTTGAGCAGTCCTACGAAAAACATCATAACTCACCTAATTTTTATCCAAATATTTCGAATTTTATATCAAATCGAAGGTATGAAAAAGTATTACAATTTTTGTATCAAAAGTTTTCTCAGAATCCCGACTGAAAAATCGCAGTTTCCCAAAGAACAGAAAAAAACAGTATTTGAGATCTAACACTTACTTCAAAACTGATCCAAATCGTTTTCTGCTCAAGCGACGAACAACATACATAAAATTTTACGCATAAAAATAACACGACACATAATATGACGAGATCGATGCAAAAATAACAGAATATACGTGCCTTGGATAATTTGAAATACCGTAACGGCGATACCAAAGCGGAAACGGAGTGAGGGTCGATCCGGGACGAGCGTGGCACGATTTTCTTTGAAGAAAATCCAACAAAATCTTGCTGGAACCAAAAGGGAGGGGCGGCTGCACACTTGGGAACGAGACCCTAGGTTTTGTTCTTGTATTAAAAAAAATAAAAGAAGTGGAAATCTGAATGTGTGTCTGTTTAGGCATTTATTAGTGTGTGTAAAAGTGTGTGTGTGTGATTAGTAAATTAGGAAAAATTGCTTAATTAAATAATAAATAAAACTATTTAAAATACTAACACTCTTTAAACTTTAATAAAGTCCCTCAATTAAAATAATGCACACAAAACTACTAATTTTAAAAGTTTTAAACTCTTAAATAACTAAACACCTAAATAAGACTTTAAAATGCTAAACTAAATAAATTATTTAAAATGACTTTTAAAATAAAATACCGCATTTTAAAAATTGCCAAAAATTGTCACCGGTCTTTTCGTCGATCCCGCCTCGAATAATCGCCTGAAACATGAAACTCGAAAAACATTTTAACGTGTATCACATAAACATAAATAATTTAAAATAATGTATTTTCATAAATCATGCACTGCTAAAAATCAATTTAAATTTAGTTAGATGATTTAATAATTAAATAAATGAATGGATTATACGTGTACTGAATTTGGGCACTACAGTTCCTCCCCCACTTATAAAAATTTCGTCCTCGAAATTAAGTCTTACCAAACAACTCCAGGTAGCGAAGTCTCATATCTGTTTCTGCTTCCCAAGTGGCTTCCTCCACCGATTGATTTAGCCACCGGACTTTGACTAGCTTAGTCACTTTGTTCCGGAGCCTGTGCTCCTGTCTGTCTAGGATTTGAATCGGTCGCTCCTCATATGACAGGTCTGGAGCAAGCTGCAAAGGCTCATAACTCAGAATATGCGAAGGATTCGCAAGGTACTTCCTCAGCATTGAGACGTGGAACACATTGTGTACCCCAGCCAGATTCCGCGGAAGGGCTACACGGTAAGCTAATGTCCCAACTCTGTCCAAAACCTCGAACGGCCCAATAAACCTCGGACTCAGCTTGCATCTCTTCCCAAATCTCATTAAACCCTTCATAGGTGCTATCTTGACGAATACGTGATCACCAACGGCAAACTCGAGATCTCTCCTCCTCTTATCAGCATAGCTCTTCTGACGGCTTTGGGCAGTCTTCATTCTGTCACGAATCTTGACCACCACATCGGCCGTTTGCTGAACTATCTCTGGACCAAGATCTGCTCTCTAACCAATTTCATCCCAATGAACTGGTGATCTGCACTTTCTTCCATACAAAGCCTCGAAGGGAGCCATACCTATAGATGATTGGAAGCTGTTGTTGTAGGTAAACTCCACTAGAGGTATCTTAGACTCCCAAGTCCCCTGAAAATCAATCATACAGGCTCTCAGCAAATCCTCTAAAATCTGAATCACTCGCTCAGACTGGCCATCTGTCTGCGGGTGAAAAGCTATACTGAAAAGCAATTTCGTCCCCATGGCTGCATGTAAGCTCTTCCAAAAGGACGATGTAAACCTTGGGTCCCTGTCGGACACAATAGAAACTGGGGCTCCATACAATCAGACTATCTCCTTGGTATAGATCTTCGCATACTGCGTCACGGAGAAAGTCGTCTTCACTGGCAAGAAGTGTGCTGACTTCGTGAGTCGATCCACTATAACACAAATGGCATTAAAGTCTCTGACTGATCTAGGCAATCCAACGACGAAGTCCATCGTGATGTTCTCTCATTTCCACTCTGGGATTGGGAGTGACTTAACCAATCCTGCTGGCCTCTGATGCTATGCCTTCACCTGCTGACAAGTGAGGCATTCAGACACAAATCTGCGGATGTCTCTCTTCATCCCTGGCCACCAATACAGAATCTGTAGGTCCTTATACATCTTGGTACCTCCTAGGTGAATAGAATACGGAGATGCATGTGCCTCTGTCGGAATATCCTCTCTGAATCAACCCTAGGCACCAACATTCTATCTATGTACATCACAATACCATCTGACACGGTGTAGAGAACATTAACCTTAGCTTCATCCTTCAGTCTCCATTTCTGTAATTGCTCATCTGAAGACTGACCTGCACGAATGCGGTCTAGCAGAGAAGATTGGACTGTCAGATTAGACAGCCTCGGAGCTCTGCCCTTGCGGAAAACTTCTAAGTCAAACCTCTGAATCTCAGACTGAAGAGGTTTCTGAACTGAAAACTGTGCTACAACTGCCATTTTCCTGCTCAAGGCATCTGCAACAACATTAGCCTTTCCCGGATGGTAGCTAATCTCGCAGTCGTAGTCCTTTACCAACTCTAACCACCGTCTCTGTCTCTTGTTCAGTTCTTTCTGTGTGAAGAAATACTTGAGGCTCTTGTGATCCGTGAATATCTGGCACTTCTCGCCGTACAAGTAGTGTTTCCAAATCTTCAATGCAAAGACGACGACAACTAATTCTAAGTCATGCGTCGGATAATTCTTCTCATGCACCTTTAGCTGTCTGGAAGCATAAGCTATCCCCCGACCCTGCTGCATCAACACTGCGTCTAATCCGAGCTTAGATGCATCGGTATAAAGCACAAATTCACCTTTCCCTGTCGGCATGGCTAGCACTGGCGTTGAAATAAGAGCTTGCTTCAAAGTATCAAAGCTCTTTTAACATTCATCACTCCACACAAACTTAGCATTCTTTTTGGTCAGTGACGTGAGTGGCACTGCTATCAATGAAAATCCTTGGATGAACTTACAGTAGTAACCAGCTAAACACAGAAAACTGCGGATTTCCGATGCATTCTTCGGTTCAACCCAATCCTTAACTGCCGCTACCTTGGTTGGATCCACCTCAATTCCTCTGCTAGAAATAATATGACTCAAAAACGCAACCTTCTCCAACCAAAACTTGCACTTATGAACTTCGCAAACAACTTGCGACCCTGCAAAACTTGCAACACTGTCCTCAAATTCTGGCTATGCTCCTCATGGCTCTTCGAGTAAATGAGAATATCGTCAATGAATACTATGACGAACTGATCAAGGTAAGGCTGAAATACTCGGTTCATTAGGTCCATGAAAATAGCTGGGGCGTTCGTCAGTCTGAATGGAATTACTAAGAACACGTAATGCCCTAATCTAGTTCTGAAGACTGTATTAGTTTTACTTTACTATGAGCTCGAGTTCTGACTTTTCTCACAATTCCCAATATTAGAAATGGAGGTTCAAACTTATCATATCTTACCTTCCTTATACTATACCCGTAATGTTCATCGATCTATTAAATTAGCATTTATGCAGTTCAATCTAAGAAATCTTAGCACCAAAAGTTACTGATCAACTTCTATCCTTGGTACTACATTCAAAAGTTAAACCTTATCTTAACCTCGTAATAATTTTGACCTACGATCCTTGAATCGAGTCTTTACCATACGACACTAACTTACGTAACTTAGCTGTTTACAAGTACATCTCAAATAAGATTGATGATAATCTTAAATTTCGAGTAACACTAATCCATAAAATCCCAAAATATACAATATCGATATTTTAATTATATAATAAAACATTCCTAGCATCAAACACATGCTTAAACTATTTTCTTCCCAATTACATTATAGTTAAAGCCTAAGACACTTAAATCTTCCTCATCCGAACGAATGTCACACTTTGACATATCCTTAATACTTAATTCATTCTAACGTATAAAGCTTAATAAGTTTCACCCTGATAATGATGGACTAAATCTAATAAATCAACTTCACTTTCAACCCACAGAATTCTAGAATTCTCATATAAAGATTTTGGATTTCTTACTCGATAAAAATCTTAATATTCGACATTGGTAACCTATGTTGAGTATAACTAATTCCGTTTTTATTTCACCCAATATCCCCGTATGATCACCTATTCCATAAATTTGAAATTAAAACTTACACGACCCAAGTATTCTTAGACAACCTAATTCCAGTACTCATACCCACTTAATCCTAAGTTTCTCAATGACTTACAAAGATTCCTCAAGAAAAGGTGCCTCATAGGGCCTCTTGCCAAACCCATCGACCTCAATGTCCCTTTGGTTTTACCCTGCCGCCAAAGCTCTCGACACGGCAACTGTATAAATCGTAGGACCACCAACTCGAACATCATGGCGCAAGATCGGCCGCAACCCATCCATGAAATGCATCAGCTTACTCTAGGCATTGTTAGCTATCAAAGGTACGAAATGACACCCTCTCTCAAACTTCCTCACAAAGTCTGCCACGCTGCTGTCTCCCTACCGCAAAGTCATGAACTCCCTGGTCAGGCGAGATCGTACTTCTTCAGTGAAGTACTCGGAGTAGAAAACCTCTTTGAACCCATTCCACGTCAATGTTTGTAAGTTCACTGACACTGACGCGCTTTCCCACCAAAGCCTTGCGTCTCCAGTCAACAAGAAGGTGGCACATCTAACTCTGTCAGCATCCTGTAGCTCCATAAATGCAAAGATTACCTCAATGGACTTAATCCATCCTTCCGCTATCATCGGGTCAGTGGTCTCCGAAAAATCATTCGGATTCATCCTCCTAAATCTTTCATAGACTGCCTCCAGTCTGGGCCTCGCCCTTGTGTCTTCTGCAGTCTAGTTCCCCGCAAACTGTGCGAAGAACTGGGCCATCCCTGCAAGCATCTAAGCCTGCATATCTGGGTGGACGAGGAGGAGTGACCTTCTCCCCATCCTGGGCTTTCCTATTCTCATCGCATGCTTCATGCACAATCCTACGTCTGGGAGGCATACTGTTCTAACATTTACCCAACACGTAAACCCAACATGAATGAACATAATATAGACAACATAAGATGCACGTACTTCAACTTTAAAATATGCACATGCTGAAATCAGAACTTAATGCTTACTACATATCATAAATTTGAAACCTTAAAACTTACAGACTTGAGGTGTGACTTTGTGAGCTTCTTGCGACTGGCAGTAGGCATAACCCTTTATAAGAACACCGCTCTGATACCAAATGTAACGTTCCATACTTTTACTACTCAAAATTTGCGGAAGAATTAAAATTTTTCTTAAATAAACGTGAACATTCAAAATATACTAAATTAAATAAACTGTACGCCTCACAAGTTGTCGCAACAACAGATTTGAAAGTTAAAGTTTTACAAAAGTGATCAATATTTTCATAACGCTTAAAACATGGCGGTCCTCGGGTTTAGCCTCCCACTCAGTCCCAGCCTGCTCCTCGGTCCCCACCTTCGGTCTCCTCATAAACATCCTCACCTGCATCGATCAAGTCTAGTGAGTCTAAAGACTCAACACGTATAAACTGGAAGTAACGAGTAGTACATAATAAAATCACATGCAACTTTAAAATAGGACATACATACTGAAAACTTGAACTTGCTTAATAAAACTGAACATACATACATACATACATACTTAGACGTGCCATCAACATATATTTTTCTTAAACGTGCTTGCATGCATGAACATACTTGAACATACATAACTTCATCATTTTGCGTAGAGGATGTTTCAAAGCAAGTGACCCATAATATAATTCGCCTGATCAGACTAAACTACAGTACTGGGATGACAGGGACGTATCCACTGCCACATACATGAGATCCCCGTTCATAATTTAATGGGCTGATTGGTCCACGTTCATAATTAACGCTTTCCAATCACGATCTAAACACGTTCATAATTTAACGGGCGGATCGGTCCCCATTCATAATTTAACGCTTTCCAATCCTAAACATAATTTGGTCACAAGACATTTAGCATACCTCAAAAACTTAAAATTTTTTCTTGCACGTCAACATACTTACTTGGCGTTGAGAGATTCGTTGGACTTCGATTGGGGCCGTTGCTGCACATACTAACATGAATTTAAATACTTAACTTGCATGTCTTAGATGTAGGTACTCGAGCTCACGACCAAAGTGAATAAGTATCTTATGACATTCTAGTTCGCTCCGGACTTGACCTCGTTTAATCATCGTACTAAGCCATGATATAGAACCCCAAAACAAATCCTATATTTTTACATAAATAAATTTTATCCATCATACTAAACCATGATATAGAACCCCGAAGCAAATTCAAAAAAATTAAATAAATTTTTTTTATAATTTGTTTTTGAGGGGGTACATGGGTCCGGGAAGGGGTCCGGGTAGGCACTGGACTTGCAAACTCACGAAAATTCACTAACTTATTCATTCACCCTTTCAATCCAAGCCTAAGGACCATGAACCAACTCCTCAAGACTCATCCTAGGATCTTATTACATTGATTCAAACTCATACAAACACCCCGAATGTTCCCAAACATCGACAAGTAACTTCAATTCAACAATAACTCGTAATTCGGCATCGTTTCGCTTCCTACGACTTCTATTACATCCCAAGCCAATCCCGACCCAAACGAACCACCCATTAACACCTAAATACATCCCATAACATATCTAGACGCAGCAACGATCACCCGTCGATTCCCAACGAAGCCTGCAACAATGAAATCTCAAAAACGCATCAACACATAATTTTCTGAAAAACGAAATTTGAGCAGTCCCACGAAAAAATCATAACTCACCCAATTTTTATCCAAATATTTTGAATTTTATATTAAATCGAAGGTATGAAAAATTTCTACAATTTTTGTATTAAATGTTTTCTCAGAATCCCGACCGAAAAATCGCAGTTTCCCAAAGAAAAGAAAAAAATGGGATTTGAGATCTAACACTTACTTCAAAACTGATCCAAATCGTTTTCTGCTCAAGCGTCGAAAATCATACATAAAAAAAATTTTACGCATAAAAATAACACGACACATAATATGACGAGATCGATGCAAAAATAACAGAATATACGTGCCTTGGATAATTTGAAATACCGTAACGGCGATACCGAAGCGGAAACGGAGTGAGGGTCGATCCGGGACGAGCGTGGCACGATTTTCTTTGAAGAAAATCCAACAAAATATTGATGGAACCGAAAGGGAGGGGCGGCTGCACACTTGGGAAGGAGACCCTAGGTTTTGCTCTTTTTTAAAAAAAAATAAAAGAAGTGGAAATTTGAATGTGTGTGTGTTTAGGCGTTTATTAGTGTGTGTAAAAGTGTGTGTGTGTGTGATTAGTAAATTAGGAAAAATTGCTTAATTAAATAATAAATAAAACTATTTAAAATACTAACACTCTTTAAACTTTAATAAAGTCCCTCAATTAAAATAATTCACACAAAAATACTAATTTTAAAAGTTTTAAACTCTTAAATAACTAAACACCTAAATAAGGCTTTAAAATGCTAAACTAAATAAATTATTTAAAATGCCCCTTCCTAACTGTTAAAATAAAATACCGCATTTTAAAAATTGCCAAAAATCGTCACCAGTCTTTTCCTCGATCCCTCGTCGAATAATCGCCTGAAACATGAAACTCGAAAAAAATTTTAACGTGCTTCACATAAACATAAATAATTTAAAATAATGTATTTTCATAAATCATGCACTGCTAAAAATCAATTTAAATTTAGTTAGACGATTTAATAATTAAATAAATGCATGGTATATACGTGTACTGAATTTGGGCACTACAGAGTCATCCTTAGAACAGACTATTATTCCAACTGAAGAGCCAGTTCAGGATATGTCTCAATCACCTACTGGTGAACATCAAATGTACACTGAAGCAGAATTATCCTTCGCAAACATTGATGAAATTATTCAAGCAGTGGTGCAAGAATCCAAATTGAGTGAACCTATTTCTGATAAAGTTGATCACCCCGTTGATCAAATCAATTCAGATGTTCCTATCTCTTTAGAAACACCAATTCAGCCAGATTTATCTGCTGAACAAGCTATTCCAACTGTTGTGCCAATTGAGTCCCAAGATCATCCTCTAGAGGCACCAGTTTTGGCTTCATCAGACTCTATTATTCTTCAAGGCAGCTCATCTGCTGATCAGAATCCACCTTCTCCGCCTCAAGTTCCAGAAGAAATTGTTGCAACAATCATTTCAGTTCAGAATGTTGCTGAAACAGTAGCAACTGACCAAGAGTTGGTTATATTTGATCAAACCACAAGAGGACCGGAAACCTCTCATTAGTCTCCTCCTCCATCCTCATTAGATTTTGATCTTGTCTTTGAAAATATTCAGAATATTCAGGATAGTATGAATCAGATGCTCTCAGCCATCTCAAAGATTCAGAATACGCAACTGTCTCACACCTTAAAGTTGGAAGACTCTCTCAACAGTTCAACTCCGAAAAGCTAAAAGCTATCCAAACTGCTATTACTTCTCTCTCATCTGCAGTTGAAGAAATCCAGAAGAACAAGGGGATAGCCTTGAGTGTCACTGCAACTCAAAACTCTATTAACAATCGAGTTGACAGTGTCGAGACACTCGTCTCCAGAAAGATAGATTCGCTACAAGTCGCAATGACCTCTGCTATCGAAAACATTTCCACTTCTGTCCGGCTTCTATCTACTGACGTTCGGAAATTATCTGTCAAGATGGAGCTGTTTGACAAAAAGGGGGAAGAGCTCAAAGAGATTTTAGAACAGCTGAAGAAATTTTAAAAGCAGCAGTCTTTCTTGTATTTGTGAAGAATATGAGTTCGGTTGATCTACTTCTTATTTTATCTACTATGAGTTCAGTTATTCGGTTTTCTTTTACTCTAGTTTTGTCAAAACACCATAAAGGGGGAAATTGTTGGAAACTTAATTCCGGTGTTTGACAAAAGATAAACCAACTGAACTAAGCAAATGAATCCAGCTAACTGATCGACGCAACTGAAATATAACTGAACAGATGTTTTCTCTATCAAGCTGCTCTTTCAGCTGAACATCTCTTCAGTCATTCTCGTCAACTGACTCTTTACCAGCTGATCTCTCAGCTGTACACGTCATCAGTTGAAAACGACAACCGACAAATAGTACAACTACCTGCAACTAGTAGTGGAATGCCGCATTTCAGAATGAGCAGTGTACGACTGTCAGAGTATATCGACGTGGAAATCAACGGTTAGAATATTCAAATATCCTTTAATGTTACCGTTGAGAGAGAAGCCTATAAATAATCGAAGGTAGCAGCCGAAGATAATGCGACTGATTTCAGCTATTACATTCTACTTGATGTTACGCTGCTAAAATATCTACTCACATTCAGAAGCTAAAAGCTCACGTTTACTAGTAATATCAGTAGCATTGAAGTCTACATTCTCGAGCTTAAATAGCTCTTTGTAATCTTTGATATTTTTTCTAAGTTGTGCTAAGATCAGTGACCATATGTAAAAGTGTTATGTACTAAGAGTTTCAGTTGTGGCAAAGTGATAAGTCCAAACTGAAGTGGGTCAGTACAGTATCTTGTATTTGATCAAAGTGTTTTAGTGGATATCCTATCTTCGTGATAGAAGGGGTGACGTAGGAGTTATTCAAGTCTCTGAACATCCAGAAACAAATTGTGTTATCTTTACTTCAGTCGTTACTTTTCAGTTAGATATTCTATCTTTCAGTCAGTTTATTTTCCGCAACTATTTCATTCAGTTTAACTGATTGTCATTGACCGACGGGATACCTAGTATCAGTTTGTAACAAAACTGAACTCATATTGTCGAAGAATTTTTAAATTTGAGGAGTGTTTATTCAACCCCCCTTTCTAAACACTCTTTATTCTTGTAAATCACCATCTATCATAAATAATTAAAGTTCAACTTCAAATATTTATTTTATGAGAAAATATGTACAACTTTTGTATATTTAAACTTAAGGGCCCAATAAGACATTTTCCACCAAAAAAATTTTGGCTCATTTAAATTTCACAAATTATGTTAGCCATCTAATGTCCCAATAATTCAAGGCCCGTGATAATTTGATATTCCTAAACATTTTTGGAAACCCTAGCCATCACCGCCGTTGTCGGAGCTCCATCGCTGGATTCCAGCCAACAAATATATATATTTTTTATTTTAAAAAGGGGGTTCAGGCAGCCCGAGCTGCCCGAAATGGGCAGCAACATGCTGCCCGAAAATTCCTTGGCATCAGTTTGTTGCAACAAATTATCTAATACGATTATAAATTGACCTTAATATTAAATCAAGTATTTGCTACACAAAATAGTAAGCATAGCTCTGATACCACTTGAAAATGGATCTGTTAAAGTTCCTGGATGCGCAACGGAAGTTTCAAAAATCAAATTTTACAAACAAAAATCGAGCACCTCATTATGATGTGTAGCAAATAAAATAAAACACAAAAATGACATTCATAAGTTGGTTAGAAATTTTTGCCTATCAATCACAAAAGATTGATGATGGCTCCAACTTAGTTGTCAAACAACTAAGCTCTTGGATGATTGACCCAATCTACAAGCTTCCTTGAGCACTCCTTGCTCAAGTTCCTTCTTTCCTTCAAATTAGGTTCACCAATAACAAGGTAGATCAACTCTAATTTTGCACTAGAAAATTAGAACATTTTTCTTCGAGAATAGAATGTTTTCCTCAACAATTGAAGAATAAAAATTAGGGATGCTAACATATAGAGTCTCAATGTTATCCCGGTCATAAGGACTAATGGTGTACAACCATAAACTATGACGTTTCCACTCGATAAGTGAGAACCACTTGGAAAGTCCTTTATGGAGGGTTGTTCAGTGCACTCTACAAGGAGCACATATATGCATACTCGGATATCACAATGTCTCCTACCAATGAAACATTGTACTCACATCGCAGATACTAGGCTCAAGCTAGAGCGGTCTATATCCTTATTAGCGGCGGCTTAATCGACTAGGAACTGTTTAGAATATATAGTATTCCAAATATGAGTTTCATGACACTCATCATATGAGTATCTCATATTCTTTCTACTATTTGTATATTCAAGGACTTTATCTATGCAACTAGCATAGGTATACAGATAAAGATGTGTCAAAACAATAATTTCAAATATTATTAAAATAAAGATTGTTTATATATAGAGTTTTAACATGAACTCTCGGCCAACAATTGGCTCGACGGGCACCTACTCTAACACTGGAGGTGCTGAACTCTGAGACGACGGACCTGGTGGGAGACATGACCCGATGACCTCATGATTTTCCTTACATTCACGATTTTATGTTATTGAGAGGACATGAGCATTTTTACCGCTGTTTTATTGTACTGTTTGATGTTAGGATTTTTACTCGTTTTTACTCCGTTATATTAACTACTTATGATTATTTATAAATGATATTTTAGTAGGACTGAATGCATGCAATTTATTTAAATGATTAATCTCAAAATAAGAGCTTTACAAAAAATATATATATATTTTCGCACTTTTAAAATGGTATACATTACATCCATGTTGTTTATTTGAGATTTTTAAGCTGCGATACTTTTACCCAGTAGTTGAATATCTTTTATTTTTAAATTATATTATTGACTGTAGATATTTCATAAATATATATTTTTGAAACTAAAATGTATATTTCGAGATTTAGTTTTTTTAAAAAAAAATTAATAAAATTTTCTATTATTATTTTAAGTAGTAGACGTCTCAATTCCACTCGATAATTCGGAACCACTTGGATAGTCTGATGGATGGTTGTTCAGTACATCATCATATGATCACTCATCTGTGTGAATGGACATCTACATGCCCTTGCCAATGAAACATGGTGTTTACTCCACAGATGCTAGTCTCAAGCTCGAGCGAACTTTATCCTTGTTTTAGGCGGTTGATTCAATTAGGAACTTGTTTAGAATATACGGTACACTTCCTAATGAGTTCCATGATATTACGTTGCGACGCAGATCTCATGGCACCTATTGTATATTCATGGGTTTTATCTATGCAGCTTGCATGAATATACAAATAGAGTATAATGTCATAATCAAATAAAATCATAAAATATTATTAAAATAAAGATTTTTTACATTAGAGTCAATAAAGTCCGAGCCACAAGTTGAATTGCCCAGCACCTACTCTTATATTCATCCCATTTTAACATCCTTATATGATGCACCACACCTTAGTTAAGGAAAAAATCAATTTGATATCAGTTTTGAGGCAAAAACTTGTGTGAGACGGTCTCATGGGTCGTATTTTGTGAGACGGATCTCTTATTTGGGTCATCTATGAAAAAGTATTACTTTTTATGCTAAGAGTATTACTTTTTATTGCGAATATCGGTAGGATTGACCCGTTTCACAGATAAAGATCCATGAGACCGTCTCACTGAGGTGGCACTCACATATTATATGTACAATTTTGATATGATTCATTACATCCAATAGATGAACGGTTGATGAACAACGTGTGTATGATTCATTATATCAAACAATGAAATGAACTCGTGAATGGGCGCCGGAGGAGTGTCTGGCATATCCATTCCAATGCTTAAGTCAGTAGGTGAAGAAAAATGATGAAAGAGCTTGTATATGTAGTGATATACGTGAGGTGCTCAAGAGTTCAGAATTCCAGCCTCTGTAAATGAGAAATGTACCTGCTACTTATAGGAGGAGATCTCATTATTACTTTGTTTTCAGTACCCACCTGCTAAGTATGGTAAGACGGCTGCCCATACCCTGTTCTTATGATGGCTTATTTAACACGCCAAACACATGTTGTTCTGACAGATAAGATAGCTAATACCGATACGCTCGAGTGTGATGCTTTTCTCGAGGCAGCCCGGATAGAAGTTCTTAGGAGCTTGCATGAGAACCCGGGCGCTCGATTGGCCGAGAAGAAAATATCCTGGGCATCCTCATGCCCGGCTGCTGAAGAAGATAGTTTGTATACTGACTCTGATTTGGGCTATCCATTTGGTTTTCCGGGTAATCCATGATCTGAGCTCTTATGGGGGTAGTATATATATATATATATATATATATATATATATATATATATATATATATATATATATATATATATATAAAAGCTTGCCATTTAAGTTTTTACCAACCGAAAAAACTTAAGAACGATCTAAAAAAAATTTAATGTTTTGATGTTTTCTACAGAAATCTCCACTATTGACCAACTTTATTTATAAAGGAAATTTCCTGTTACTTTGCTCCTATGAGGTGATCAAATTAATTGCATCCACATATAATAATATTTTCTTTTTCAAAAAAAATTAATTAATTATAATAGTGTACATTGGTGTTCCATCTCCTAATTATAACTACTTTACTTGGATCCAATGAAAATCAAATATGTGACCTTAGTACTGACATTAATTATAGTATAGGACGCAGAGATGACAACTTTTCCCACGGTTCGAGGTCCCGCAGGAAAAACCCTAAACCGGGACTGAGATACCCGGTTTTTTCGAGTTCGATGATTTTTTTAAAATTCCCGAAATAGTTCGGAGCAGATATGATATTACTATTTTCATCCATGAACTCGTCTCGAAAATAATACTAATAGTAAAATAATAGTATATTATATATTAATAATAATAATATTAAAATTTATATTTATATTTATATTTATATTATTATTAATACTAATATTATCATTAATAAAAATAGATAATAATAAAGTTTGGTTCGAGTATCTCTTGTCCTATTAATATCTTTGAAACGAGGATGAGGGCGGAGATGGGTTTTTATTAAAAATAATTTAATTTTTAAAATTAATTTCAAAAATACTTTAAAAAAAAAAACGTTTGCAAAACTACCTCAATCCGCGCTTACGAAGCGCGGACGCTGCTCACGTGGCGCAGCGTCCGTGCTTCGTAAGCACGGACGCTGCAAACGTGGAGCAGCGTCCGTGCTTACGAAGCACGGATGGTGCTTGCGACGGAATTTAGCGACGGACTATATATAGACCCGTCGCTAAAATTGAATCAGCGACGGTTCTAAAACATCGTCGCTAAATATGAATCGGCGACGGTTAACTTTGCGACGGATAAAACCGTCGCTAAGTTTAGAGTTCGAAATTTCTTACGTTGCACGCTAATAATATTATTAACAGCACTGCGAAAAACCATTTTTGTTGTAGTGAAGACATTGAAAAAAAAAACAGACAAAAATTAATCCCGAAATAAGTTTTTTCAGGAACTTCTACTATTCAACCTGGTTTTTTCAGTGAGTCGGGGATGACTGTCTAGGCTGATATATTGAATACAAAATCTCGCGATATAACAGTAAAATCTTATGATATAATAGTAAAATCTCGTGATATAATAATTATAAATATCGTTCTAACAATATATTGGTGGTACATTTAATATTATTCATAAAAAAATAGACTATAATTTATAAGTCAGCAGGATTTTCACACTCCGTCTTTGTCGAAAATCCTGCTGCCTAAACAAACCAAAGTCAGTCATCTCTGACTCACTGAAAAAACCAGGTTGAATAGTAGAAGTTAGGGGTGGGAAAAAATATCGAAATACCGAAATATCGTGTCGAAAAAAATACCGAACTTACCGAAAAATCGGGATACCGAAAATTTCGGATTTTCGTTATCGGTATCGGTACGAAATAATTTTTTTCCGTATTTCGGTATATACTGAAATACCGAAAATAATTTTTTATTATTATTATTTTTAAAATTTAAGTTCGGTATACCGAAAAAATGTCTGTATAGCGAAAATTTTTTCGGTATACCGGCATTTTTTCGGTATTTTGACAAAATTTTCGGTGTCGGTACGGTACCGGTATGAACTTTTTTCATACTGAAAATTCGATATACCGCAGTATCGGTATGGAAAAATTCTATACCGATATTTTCAGTACAGTATACGGTACCGTAGTACGGTATACCCCGTACCGTACCAACCCCTAGTAAAAATATCTGAAAAAACTTATTTCGTGATTAATTTTTGTCTGTTTTTTATCAATATCTTCACTACAACAAAAATGGTTTTTCGCAGTGCGCATATTGCATGGTGGCTGTGAGGTCAATGAGCGACGGTTTTGAAACCGTCGCTACACTGAGCGACGGTTTTGAAACCGTCGCAAAGGCAACCGTCGCCGATTCATATTTAGCGACGGTGTTTGAGAACCGTCGCTGATTCAATTGTAGCGACGGGTCTATATATAGTCCGTCGCTAAATTCCGTCGCAAGCACCATCCGTGCTTCGTAAGCACGGATGCTGCTCCACGTTTGCAGCGTCCGCGCTTACGAAGCACGGACGCTGCGCCACGTGAGCAGCGTCCGCGCTTCCTAAGCGCGGATTGAGGTAGTTTTGCAAACTTTTTTTTTTTTAAAGTATTTTTGAAATTAATTTTAAAAATTAAATTATTTTTAATAAAAACCCGGCGGAGATGGAGATTTGATCATCACGGTTTCGGTTTCGGTTTCGGGAAAAAAAAGCAGGGATCATGGTAGGTACAGGGTGATGGAGATGCAATTCGAGGAAGGGGATGACCGCTCCACCCCATTTCATTGTCATCCGTAACCGGACGTTTACTATTTTATCATCAATTATAATTTTTGATGTAACAACAAATGTTCGATCCTATTAATGAATATAATTAACAACTTAAAAATGTACTCTTATAAATAAGGAAAATAAATTATAATAAAATAAGAGAGCCATAGTACGCATAAATCGTCATGTTTTCTTCGAAATTCAACATTGTCTTCCCATTCAAAGGGAGAAACATCTTCTTGCAGAAATTTGATGGAACAGTGAAATATTTTCCCCAATAGTGCTTCGACACGATCAGTTGTGAACATTTGCAGCCCAATTTAATCAAGCATTGATGGTTAAATTACAAACTCTTTCAAACTTACAGTAGAACAAAAATTCTGAGTCCTGATTGGTATAAAAAAGTAAATACTACGCCCTACAAAATTATGTTTTGTGAACTACTTTTAGCTTATTTTTTGGTCAAATAATTATTGATTGTTCATCTTATATGTTTTATTAAATCAAGACTTAATCATATAAAAAAACACGTATGATCTTCAGCGAAGACGACGTTTAAATATGGCGAATTAATTCAAACGTATATTTCTAATCATACGCTAAATATTGAAAAAACTGAGGATCAGATCAAATTTTAAATATGACCGAAATTTCCCGTATGGATTACAATTTATGTTTTTATATATTCTCAAATTAGGCAAGTTGTACAAGATTAATTTATGTGTTAGTTGCAGGGTTTTGGAAGTAAACAAGTCTTAATAAGGATGCTTAGTTAAATATAATTAACCACGACTAATGCATGGTCCCAAATTGAAACGCACTCAATATTAGATAAATCTCGAGGATTTAATCTTTATATTTCATACATAATTGTCAATGTCTTATAGCTCATTTGACATCGATCAAAGTCTCAAATTTGGGACAAGTTATGTAGTATCTCGATGCCTAATTTGAGTTAATTATTGGATTAATTATATTTCGTTGGGATCGGAAGGACCGAACCGGGTTCGGATCGTCTGAAGAGGGTTCGGATCGTCCGATCAGGGTTCGGATCGTCCGAAGACAGGTGGCTGGACACGTGGAAGACATGCAAGGTTCGGATCGTCCGATCAGGGTTCGGATCGTCCGAAGACAGGTGTCTGGACACGTGGAAGACATGCAAGGTTCGGATCGTCCGATCAGAGTTCGGATCGTCCGAAGTGTGCCGGATCGGATCTTCCGAAGTGGATCGGATCTTCCGATCGTTGTCTATAAATAGAGGCGCGAGGTTTCACTTTTTACTCGCCAATTCCGAGTGTTCCAGAGCGTTTTAGTCGTTTCTGATGGGTTTCTAGTCTTTTCCCGAGGTTTAGGCACTAGCGGGGAGCTACTGGTTTTGTAGCGGAGTTGTGCTCTAGTTGGGAGCTAGCGGCATCAGTGGGCTGACTACGGACGCAGGCTTGATTCTAGGGCTGATTGCTAGGATCTACTGATTTGAGGTACGAAAGTACTATCCGAGATAGCAGGATTGAGTATGCTTTACTATGTGTTGCATGTTTATATGTTGCATTATTATCTGTCATATGATGCATGGTTTATTATGCGGCATTTGCATAATCATGTTGAGCCTGATTATCTTTGAGATATCCTGTTGAGAGGGTGCTCAGCCCTCGTTTGTTGTGGATGGTTGGACCCCGTTGGCCGACGGTGGTCAGGTCACCGGTATATCCACAGGTTTATTTTGGTATGGGAGCCACCTCCTGGTGCGACGGCGCAGAGTGCTACATACCTTGACGTCATTTACCTGAGCAGTATTTCGTTATACCCAGATCCTGGTATCCAGTACATTTTGCATACATGCATGTCATAGTCTTGTATACTCATGCTTTCGGTGCTGAGCGTTTTATGCTCACGTCCTCGGTTTATCTCTGTTTTGGACACCCTATTCGATGGGGCAGGTCTCAGGTTGGACGGTCCAGGAGGGAGTGGACAGGGAGCTGGCAGAGGTTGACTTGTAGTTGTCGGTATTTGTTCTTGAATTTTGTTCGATCTGGTTGTTTAAGTATTTTTGTACTTACAGATTCGATTGGGTTGTATTACTGTTTTTCCGCTGTTTACCTGATTCAGTTTAAATGTTAAATTTTGCATGCTTAAGTTCTGATTAGTAGGTGATTCTGGAACGGGTCACTACATTTATGGTATCAGAGCATGCATTAAGATTTTGGGATTAGGAACTGTTCTTTTGGGTTTAATCTCTAGTAACTTTTGTAGCTAGCGATGTCTGGTTTTGACGACGATGCTAGTAGTCATGGCAGCATTGGACGCTGGGGAGACCGCGACGATCGGGAGCGTCGCCGAGAGCATCGAGAACGTCGTCAACACCGTCGTGATGAGCCTCGGAGTTTTAGTATGCATCGGTTCTTGCAGATGGGGCCGAAACCTCTTTCGGGCGGTGAGACTCCGGATGTTGCGGAGAACTGGCTCGAGAGGATGGAGAGCTGCTTCAAGACTTTTCAGTGCTCGGCGGAACAGCAGATTGATACCCTTGATTTCTTGCTGGAGGGTGGTGCGCGCAAGTGGTGGAGGTCTACCTCTGCACCGATAGTTCAGCGACAGGGTCGAGTTCTTTGGGCCGATTTCCGAGCCGCTTTCATGCTGCTTTACTTTCCGCCAGCCCTTCTGCAGACCAAGGCGATTGAGTTGATCAATCTGAAGCAGGGAAGTTTGTCTGTTGATGAGTATCAGCAGAAGTTCTTTGAGTTGCTTCCGTATGTTCCACATGTCAGTGACAATGCTAGTGCCAAGTATAACCATTTTCTTCAGGGCCTCAATCAGGAGATTTATGATCGGGTTGTTGTCTGCGATGATCCGACATCGTATGAGGGCCTTGTGAATCGTTGTCGCCAGGCTGAGGGCAGTTTGCTGAGAGGTCGAGCCATGCAGTCTGCTCGTCCTACTAGTTCTTTGGGTCCCCGCGCCCAAGCATTCAAGAAGGCTGGATCTACTTCTTCTTCCTCTGGATCTGGAGGAATTCACCATTTTGGGAAGAAGAAGGGCCCGTGTCAGCATTGCGGGAAGGATCATCCGACGGAGCGTTGTCGCAAAGTTGCGGGTGCTTGTTACAAGTGCGGTGAGATGGGCCACATGAAGAGAGATTGTCCACAGACGGGCGGAGGATCAGGATCTGGTTCTCAGGCTTCAGTTCATCAGAGGCCACAGCAGGGACAGTCTACTCAGGGTTCTAACCTCCGACCGCGTACTCAAGGGCAGGTCTTTGCTCTTAACCAGGATCAGGCTGCTGAGGAGAACGACAGAGTTATCGCAGGTGTTTTTTTATTATGTGGATTACCTGCTTACGTTCTCATTGATACTGGTGCATCACATTCTTTCATATCTGCGAGATTTGCTAAGCGTCATGCATTACCTTTCACTTCTTTGGACGTTGTGGTATCTGTTTCCACACCGATGGGTCGTTCGGTGCTAGCTAAACGTCTAGTTTTGGGTTGTCCTCTAGAGTTTGAGGGTAATGTTTTAACTGCTAATTTGATGATTCTTGTGATGGAGGATTTTGATTGCATTCTGGGAATAGATGTGCTGACTGTGTTTAGAGCTACTGTGGACTGTTATCAGAAGTTTGTGCATTTTCGTCCAGTTGAGGGCGACAGTTGGTTTTTCTATGGAGAGGGAGCGCGACCCCCGATGCCTGTGGTTTCTGCTCTGAAAGCCTGTCGTGCTTTAGAGTCGGGCGGGGAAGGCTACCTTATCTATGCTATTGATTCGTCCGCAGTTAGTGTCGGTATCAGTGACATTCCAGTGGTTTGCGATTTTCCGGATGTTTTTCCCGAGGAGATTCCTGGTTTTCCTCCCGTTCGGGAAGTGGATTTCGGCATTGATTTAGTGCCAGGCACGGCACCAATCTCTAGAGCTCCTTATCGTTTAGCTCCATCGGAGATGCAAGAATTGAAACAGCAGTTGCAGGATCTTCTTGACAAGGGGTATATTCGACCCAGTGTGTCCCCGTGGGGAGCACCAGTTCTTTTTGTCAAAAAGAAGGATGGTTCTATGCGGCTCTGCATAGATTATCGGCAGTTGAATCGTGCGACGATAAAGAATAAGTATCCGTTGACACGGATTGATGATTTATTTGATCAACTGCAAGGTACCTCTGTGTATTCCAAGATTGATTTAAGGTCTGGTTATCATCAGCTTCGAGTTCATCAGGGAGATATATCGAAGACTGCATTCAGGACCCGGTATGGGCATTATGAGTTTCTGGTTATGCCTTTTGGGGTGACGAATGCACCAGCAGTTTTTATGGATCTGATGAATCGGGTTTTTCGGGAATTCTTGGATAAGTTTGTTGTGGTGTTTATAGATGATATCTTAATCTATTCGCATGATCAGCAAGAACACGTACAACACTTAAGGATTATTTTACAGACACTTCGCGAGAATCAGCTTTATGCGAAGTTGAGTAAATGTGAGTTTTGGATTGACAGGGTTGTATTCCTTGGTCATGTCATTTCTAGCGAGGGAGTTTCAGTTGACCCAAGCAAGGTGGAAGCGGTATTGAACTGGTCGCGTCCGACGACAGTAGCCGAGATCCGCAGTTTTCTGGGATTGGCTGGGTATTATCGCCGTTTCATTGTCAACTTCTCTCAGATTGCTAAGCCACTCACTCAGCTCACTCGGAAAGATGTTTCATTTGAGTGGACATCAGAGTGCGAAGAGAGTTTCTTGGAACTTCGCAGACGTTTGACATCTGCGCCTGTTTTGGCTTTACCGTCTGGATCTGGTGGTTTCTGTGTTTACACCGATGCCTCCTTGCAGGGACTAGGGTGTGTTCTGATGCAGAATGAGCATGTGATTGCTTATGCATCGAGACAGTTGAAGCCTCATGAGGAAAACTATCCTGTTCATGATCTGGAATTAGCAGCGATCGTTTTTGCTTTGAAAATCTGGCGCCATTATCTGTATGGTGAGCGATTTGAGATTTTCACCGATCATAAGAGTTTGAAGTATCTGTTCACTCAGGCTGAGTTGAACATGCGTCAGCGTCGTTGGATGGATCTACTCAAAGATTACGATTGTGAGATCAAGTATCATCCAGGATCTGCGAATCTCACGGCCGATGCTCTTAGTCGCAAGGTGAGATTGTCTGCTCTTCAGACTTATGCTGTATCTGAGATTATTCAGGATTTCTGTTCGATGGGATTCAATTGTAAGCATCGGAAGGGAACAGAGAGTATCCGTATAGCTACTATTTTGTCCGAGCCAGTTTTGTATTCTCGGATTAGAGATGCTCAGATGTCTGATTCTAAGGTTCAGAAATTAGCTCGGTTGGCTGATAGAGATAATACTTCTGGATTCCACTATCAGTCCGAGGGTCTTTTGTGCTTATCTGGTCGTGTTGTTGTACCGGAAGATGACACTTTGAGGGAGGAGATTTTGTCCCAGGCTCATCGTAGCAAGTTGAGTGTTCATCCGGGGAGCAACAAGATGTATAAGGATTTGAGGACTCGATTTTGGTGGAAAGGTATGAAACGTAATGTTTATCAGTATGTCTCCAAGTGCCTAGTCTGTCAGCAGGTGAAGGCTGAGTATCGACGACCTGGATGTTTGTTACAGAATCTTCCTATTCCGGAGTGGAAGTGGGAGCATATCACGATGGACTTCGTGACTCACTTGCCTATGTCTGTGGGGAATAGAGATGCTATCTGGGTGGTAGTGGATCGACTTACTAAGTCTGCCCATTTTCTTCCGTATAACAGAGATTTCACTTTCGATCGGATGGCACGGTTGTACATTCAGGAGATTGTACGGTTTCATGGTGTGCCCGTGAGTATCGTTAGTGACAGAGATCCTCGATTTACATCTAGATTTTGGGGCAGCTTTCAGCAAGCTTTGGGCACTACCTTGAGTTTGAGTACTGCATATCACCCAGAGACTGACGGTCAGTCAGAGAGGACTATTCGTACTCTTGAGGATATGTTGAGATCTTGTGTGATGGATTTCGGGCCAGCTTGGCAGGATCATCTGCCACTGATAGAGTTTGCATACAACAACAGTTTTCATAGGAGTATTGGTATGTCTCCGTTTGAAGCATTGTATAGTCGACGTTGTCGTACTCCTCTGTTCTGGGAGGAAGTCGGAGAACGACAGGTCGAGGGTCCAGAATTGATTCAGCAGGCCATGGACAAAGTTCTTGTGATCAAACAGCGGATTAAGACTGCTCAGGATCGACAAGCGAGTTATGCGAACACCAAGCGCAGACCTCTTCATTTTGATGCAGGCGAGAAAGTGTTTCTCAAGGTATCACCTTTTCGGAGGATTCTGAGATTTGGACTCAAGGGTAAGCTATCTCCGAGATTCATTGGTCCTTTTGAGATCTTAGAATGTGTGGGAGATTTGGCCTATAGATTATCTTTGCCACCGTATCTGTCTAGTGTTCACAATGTGTTTCATGTGTCCTTGTTGAGACGATACGTAGCGGATGAGTCTCATGTTTTGCATCCGACAGAAGTTCAGCTGAATCCGGATTTGTCTTTTGTGGAAAGACCGGTTTCGATCTTAGACCGGAAGGATAAGGTACTGCGGAATAAGACTATTTCTCTTGTCTTAGTGCAGTGGCAGCGCCGAGGTACTGAAGAAGCTACTTGGGAACTAGAGAGTCGCATGCGGTCAGAGCATCCAGAGTTGTTCTAGTTGTAGTATTTTCAGTTATGATTGTAATTTCAGTTGTGCTTTCAGTTGTAATTCATTCTTAAGTTGAATGTATTGTTGTTCAGAATTGTCATTCTTCAGACTCGATTTCGCGGACGAAATCCTTTTTAGGGGGGGAGAATGTAGTATCCCGATGCCTAATTTGAGTTAATTATTGGATTAATTATATTTCGTTGGGATCGGAAGGACCGAACCGGGTTCGGATCGTCTGAAGAGGGTTCGGATCGTCCGATCAGGGTTCGGATCGTCCGAAGACAGGTGGCTGGACACGTGGAAGACATGCACGGTTCGGATCGTCCGATCAGGGTTCGGATCGTCCGAAGACAGGTGTCTGGACACGTGGAAGACATGCAAGGTTCGGATCGTCCGATCAGAGTTCGGATCGTCCGAAGTGTGCCGGATCGGATCTTCCGAAGTGGATCGGATCTTCCGATCGTTGTCTATAAATAGAGGCGCGAGGTTTCACTTTTTACTCGCCAATTCCGAGTGTTCCAGAGCGTTTTAGTCGTTTCTGATGGGTTTCTAGTCTTTTCCCGAGGTTTAGGCACTAGCGGGGAGCTACTGGTTTTGTAGCGGAGTTGTGCTCTAGTTGGGAGCTAGCGGCATCAGTGGGCTGACTACGGACGCAGGCTTGATTCTAGGGCTGATTGCTAGGATCTACTGATTTGAGGTACGAAAGTACTATCCGAGATAGCAGGATTGAGTATGCTTTACTATGTGTTGCATGTTTATATGTTGCATTATTATCTGTCATATGATGCATGGTTTATTATGCGGCATTTGCATAATCATGTTGAGCCTGATTATCTTTGAGATAGCCTGTTGAGAGGGTGCTCAGCCCTCGTTTGTTGTGGATGGTTGGACCCCGTTGGCCGACGGTGGTCAGGTCACCGGTATATCCACAGGTTTATTTTGGTATGGGAGCCACCTCCTGGTGCGACGGCGCAGAGTGCTACATACGTTGACGTCATTTACCTGAGCAGTATTTCGTTATACCCAGATCCTGGTATCCAGTACATTTTGCATACATGCATGTCATAGTCTTGTATACTCATACTTTCGGTGCTGAGCGTTTTATGCTCACGTCCTCGGTTTATCTCTGTTTTGGACACCCTATTCGATGGGGCAGGTCTCAGGTTGGACGGTCCAGGAGGGAGTGGACAGGGAGCTGACAGAGGTTGACTTGTAGTTGTCGGTATTTGTTCTTGAATTTAGTTCGATCTGGTTGTTTAAGTATTTTTGTACTTACAGATTCGATTGGGTTGTATTACTGTTTTTCCGCTGTTTACCTGATTCAGTTTAAATGTTAAATTTTGCATGCTTAAGTTCTGATTAGTAGGTGATTCTGGAACGGGTCACTACAAGTTATCGGGTTCGAAAATCAATTATAACAAACATCATCTCCGCAGTGCCGTACCTGTGATTTACAGGGCCTGAGGCAATATGTTAAAAAAAAAAAATCTTGTTGTGATAAATAACTGTAAAGCTCAGTTTGTAAATTAAAAATAACAAAATAATATATATATATATATATAAGGAAAATATAATTTACGAGTTATATATTTATCTTTTTGCGATTTTTTTCTTCGTGCGCCACAACATCACCATGACTCTAATGTAATACAGTGTGATATGAACAATTATATTGGAAAAAGATTGAAATGGGCAAAAATTGTAAGATATGTTGCTCAAATTGAAATTTATCAATATAAACTAACAAAATGATAAATATAATATTGCAAAATATATGATTTTTTAAAACTATTAACTATAATTTTTTATTCAAGAAAATAGAAAATAAAGATATGTAAAATAGGGAAGAATCACAATTTTTGTGTTTATTTTTTGAAATGGGTTCAACTGCATAAATTCAAGAAAAGAGGCCAAATAATCGACAAGTAAAATATAAAAGTTTAACACATTAATTGACACAAGATAAAATAAAAAATATATTGGACAAACATTACTATTTTGTGCATACAAATTTTTTAAAAAATTAATTAATGAGCTATGTAACTTTATTGTTTTGGCTCTACATAATTTGATTAAATCTCAATGAACACAATTATCATATTTAATCATGTTTTCAATAAGTCAATGTCTCATTTTTTTTAGATGTCCAATGTACTTATTATTTAGGTGTAGGCCTCAACAACATGCATGAGACCAATGATTTTTTTTTGGCCCCTGTGAGAGCTGGGCCTTGAGGCGATGGCCTCTCTCGCCTCACAGGAGGTACGGCCCTGCATCTCCGCTGTATCGTAATTTATTTTTTCCAGACAAGCATCTTGAATTGATCACATACAGAGATATTGACACTCAAGTTTTACCTTACTAAATATTGAAAACTACTTTCGCATTCCATAAAATTATTCATCGGTGTCCCTTTTTCTTTCCTCATTTGGAACAGTTTTGCATTATTACACGCAACTACTTTGAGGTCCAACACTTTTACTTTTCGACTAAATTATCGAACTGACCTAAATAACTGTGTGTATAATATACAGCAGAAAAATTAAGCAACTTATCTACGTAGATCTTTTGATGTAAGACAAAATTTGAGTAGGTGTGTGTAAAATGCATGATTCGTTTGGGGGAAAAAAAGAAGAAGATTTGATAGTTCTTAGAGAGTGCGAATAGCTTGAAATTGACCTTTTTTTGGGTTAACACCTCATAAGGTGGTCTGGGCACAAAAAAATGGAGCAATTAGGTTTAAATTTGGAAAGCAAAATCTTACGTACTTAAATATTTCAAATATTTTGCTTGCATCCCGTAATACACATATATTAAAAATTAAAATCGAACCGAACTGAAAAAATGTACATAATTTCTCTCCATGATTGGATATTTTCTTGTGCACGTGGTAAAATGTTCATTCGGTATGATAGGAAATTCAACGTTGATTACATGTGGAAAAATTGAAAAAATGATCTAGTAAATGTTTGGTTTGGTTTTTAGGTCATGTAAATCATTACAACTTAGTTTTAATGAAATAAGTTATTTATTTTTTTACTTTTAACCCTTTTGATGTCACGATATCCTGCCACATCAGCACTTCTATGATTAAAAAATAAATAAAAAAGAAAAAAAAAACCAACTTACTGGACTAACATGAAATTTGATTATTTATATGACCAAAATCGGGTGGTCCAATTTTTTTAAAAAAATTATACATAAATTTTGTATAATTTTAGAATAATATGATATTAGTCTGTGTAGATCAATTTAAAGTATTAAAAAATTCTAGAATTTAAAATTCTAGCCTAAAACAGAGCCATATTTCTGGCTCCCCGCCATTGACCGAGACATGTGAACAACTACGGTTTTGCTAATTTAATTCCCTTATTTCGGAAGAATGCAGATAATATAGAAAACCATACAAAAATACATGTGATGAATTTTAACTATGGTGTAATGTATATATAGATAGATACACGGGGACAGTAAAGAAGAGGCACATGGGGTTCTCCATAAATTAAATATCAGTGTGGTGTTCTAGATATCATCCTTGGATCAATTAAGGATGAAATCTATCACTTTATTTAGTCTTTTTTTTTTGTTAGACATATTTTAATGGAATTTAAATCTAAAAAGGCATAAAATAAAGTTAAAAAAGACCACATATTCTTTCTTGCTTACTTTTTTTAAGAATCACTTCCTAACCCATAAATAAAAATTCTTGTCAAATCATAATTATGCTCTATTTATTTTATCACAAAATCTAATGTAAAACGGTCTCACGAGTTAATTTTGTGAAACATATATTTTATTTGGGTCACCCTTGAAAAAAATTAATTTTTTATTTCAAAAATAAAACTTTTATTATGAATATGGACATAATTGATATGCATCACGATGAAAGATCTGTGAGATCATCTCATAATAAACATATTCTTTTTTAATATCCCACTAATATTGGTTCACAATTTTTTCGATTTATTTCTTCTATATGTAATATTGGAATCCATAGAAGTATAATAAAATAATAATAATAATAATAATAATAATGCAAGTTGGTACAGGATTTACTTTCAATAAATAAATAAATAAAGGGACCAAAATCATTCAATCGAGGTTTAAATTAGTATGGGTGAGTGAGGAGTGATAATATGTGGGGCTGGTAAGAACAAATTCTGTCAAATATTTAACCTTAAAAAACCAGACACTTTCGACCTCAACAATTATGACACGTGGTCCTTAGTCTATTTTAGGAAACATAACTATTTATTCAACTCACATCCAATTGTCTTCGTTTTTCTATTCGTCCACATGCATTCTGTGCTATCTTGATGTATTCGTAAATTTATCACAATAATTTTTTGTGCAATTATATTAGTGATATCAATTAATTTTAGTAGGTGTTTATACTTATGCAAATAAAAAAAAATTGTCAATTTTACTCATATATATATTGAAGTGTGATATTTTTAGTCTTGAATCGATTATAATCCCGTGACAATGTTTTAATAATAATTTTAGTCATTTTTTTTATGAAAGTTATATAATTATCCTCAAAATTTTATAATTAAATTGCTAATTTCATTTTTAAATTTTTATAATTATATTTTAAAATACACATGAATGTCACGACCAATTTTTTTAACCATGTAATATAAAAATTTAAAAATAATATTAATATTTTTTTTGGGCTAAAGTAATAAATTATAAAGCACATTTAAATTATAAAACACAATTTAGTTCTGAAACCAAATTAAATAATACAAGCCCATAGCTGATCAATTTTCAAACCGATCGCAAGGCGGTGAAAGGAAGGAGATTGTGGGAGGAAAGATATGGAGATCGTGGGATGAAAAGTAGAAGAAACGTGAATCATGGAAGAGTGGGAGAAACGCACGGTTGCTGGAAAGAAAAAGAGATCGGCAAACACAAGAAAAAAACACACACACAACTCTGCACAAAAATCTGCAAATATTCTCTACTAAATTTCAATATTCAAACATTAGTTTTCAAGCATTTCAATATATTTTCTAGCATTTTAGGTCTTATATGAAGCTCAATTGAAAAAGGGATGGGCATTATTATATCAACAATCAACTGAAGTGCTGTCTTCGCGATCGAAATGTCATTTGTTGGGTACATTACCCAAAAGATACAGCTCTCTCTGTGCATCGGAGTGACTCTTCGTTATTCTCCTGTCATTTCATAACTAGCTTATCAAATTTCCGACACACACTCAAACATTTAAATCTATAACAAACTATATAATTGAATCCGGAAAAATAAGAGAATAAGTATTAGATGCTAGAAATCTTTAATATAATATTGAACTAAATTCGATCTATACACGCACAAACATAATGCGTAAAGATCGAAATGCCAAAATATGAATATAAAAACAAATTTTAACATCTAGTCATTGATATTGAATTTGAGACTGTAACTGACGATACCTCACGAATACGAGAAAACATATATGTTCTAAACATTTTATATAATTGTATAGATGATATATTTCTGAATAACAAGATGGTTTTATCCCGTTAAATTAAAGTGAATAAAAGATCATAATTATTGTGACCACATCCACCAAACTAAGTAATTTTTGCTTTCTATTTGCCGAAAAGATTTACTCGGCTACAATTTTCAAATTCGATATATAGCAAAATTGTCATTTATATCTTTCAAATTCAACCAATTAAAGGTCATTAATTCTGTAATTCAGTGAACTTTTATTAGCATATGTAGATGGCGGATTAAGCATATATTGTCGAGTTTCACGAATACATGACTTTTTTTAAAAAAATGAATTTCATTAATCATGTGAAATTTTACAAAGATCTAAATGTTCAATCAAACAATGTGGAATCTCAAAATAAATAGATGAACCAATATAGAAACGAACAGCATGTGCCAGTGCATGAGTTGCTTCATTTGCTTGTCTATAAAAAAACTGAACCAAGAAGGAGGTTCTTCGATGCTAAAGATATATGCTTTGGTGCACGATAGCTCCAAATTCAGTACTATCATTTTCCGAGGATTTTATAGCATCAACAACAGTTTTTGCGTCAAGCTAAAAGATCACATTTTCAAGATTCAATTTATTTATTCAGATAATAGCTTTGAGTAAGGCAAAAGCTTCACATTCTTTAACAGTGGGATTCCCATCACAGTATTGCATTCGGTAGGCCATAAAATCTCTATCTTCATCACGTGAAACACAACTAAGCCCAAACATATTGCTCGAGGTAAACAAGGCAGCGTCCGTATTGCATTTTAGAAAGTATGGTGGAGGTTTATGCCATTGCTTACAAATTGGAGCAAAATTTCTTGAGTTTGAATGGAATATTTGCCTTCCACTGTTTGCCTGCACCCAATCATACAAATTTTTTAATGCATAATGGATTACCTATGTTGATGTACTATGTGTGTTATTCTAGAGTTTTTCATTTCTTTGTCTCCATAAAGTCCACAAAATCATAACAGCTTTTTCCATTCTTTTGGTCGTTAATACTTTCAGTATATCAAGAGTATCAGTTCTGAAAGCTCTCGAGTTGAGATGAACATGACTTTATGACCGACAAAATTTGAACCTCACACCAGTAGAATCGGGCAAAAGGGCGGATAAGAAAGATATGCCATGTGTTTTCTGTAACGACCCATTATAGGCCCAGTGGACCGCCCATACGACCCACTGCCCCGATCGACCCAAGGCTATGCCGATCTTGGGCTCCCTCAAAGGGGCCTTTTCCTTCACGGGCTTTCCATAGGCGTCGTACGGGTTACTCATAGGATCTCTCCCTCCCTACCAAGGGGTTTCTTTCGCCCCCCAGGATTCGATCCCATGACCAATAGGATAAGTACATTGATATCAAGAGTCCTGGTACCAATTGCTCAATTGGTACCAGGACTCTTGATATCAATGTACTTATCCAATAGGTCATGGGATCGAGTCTTGGGGAGGGGAAAGAAACCCCTTGGTAGGGAGGAGAGATCCTATGAGTAACCTGTACGACGCCTATGGAAAGCCCGTGAGGGAAAAGGCCCCTTTGAGAGAGCCCAAGATCGGGATAGCCTTGGGTCGATCGGGGCAGTGGGCCGTATGGGCGGTTCACTGGGCCTGTAATGGGTCGTTAGATTTTCACTATCACCATTACATTGGATGCATGTAAGAGGAACTGGGATGCCTTTACGTTGAAGAGTTTCTCTGGCTGGGAGACAACTTCAAGCCGCTCTCCATAAAAAAAAAAAAAAAAAAAAATTAACTTTGGGTGGGACTTGTAAATTCCAAAGCATCTTACGTATAGTCTCTCGAGATCCCACAGTCCAAACTCAAGGACATGATTTCAGAAATAACCTAGTATCCTGATCTTACAGTATGCTCCCCATTTCTACTGTAATGTTGTTGCGTATTTTCACTACCGCAAGTATACGATGTCAAGTTTTTGTACTGGTTTGAGTACAGATATCGATCCCACGAAGAGTAATTATTCAAGATTGTATATTAATTACCATAATTGACATAGCTCAACTTTATTTAGACAAATCGAATAGTTGGTTTATAATCAATTTAACTAAAATAACAATTCCTGTAATTCTAACACGCCGTAGAATTTCAATGAGTAAAAAAATCTAGAGATATGATTTCGTCGAGTCTCCCCTATGCTAAACTAATATTGACTAACATTTAATTAAATAACACCATATTTATTAACCAAGAACTCACAACATTTTCTATTCCCTCCGTCGAGGGATAAATAGAAATGTATTAACTATTACCGATTTTAATATGTTTATTCAAAATCATGTAACTCGTAATAAATGCACACAAAGTCCTATAATGGATTCGCCAAAGTTATACGTCTTTTGCACATTATAAACTTCTGACGATGCGATTTCCCCTGTCCTAATTTCGATAACCTCTCTCAAGTGTTAGATCTCAATTATTAAATCAGTCGAATTATGGCCAGTAATCCAAAATCATTAAAGACAAGAAATCGCAAATAAACACGATGAATTAAATCAATGAAAATTCAAAACGTCAATAACATAGGTTTGACCACGACTACGTCAATCTCTAGAAAATAAAATTAGTTCATGCTCAAATCTAGATCACATCGAAACCGTTTATGATCATTAAAACGTAAAGAACAAAGAACAGAATTAGAAACGTGTCGAAGGGAGATAAAAGCGTGTCTCCGTGTCCGGATTTAGCATCTCCAGTCTCCGTTCTTCGCGTTCCGTCGTTGGCTCTCGTTTTTCCCTTGCACTCTCTGATGGCGGCTGTGTGTAAAATATTTCGGAACCCTTAAAAATCTACGCGCAAACATATTTATTTCTGAAAGCTCGCACCGCGCGCATATGCGCGGGTGCTTCTGGTGCTGGAATGTGTCACTCGAGCATATGCACGGCTTGAGTGGTGCACATGCGCTGAACTCTCTGTATGGGTCGCACATGTGTGCGGGAATAAGTCGCCCATATGCTCGGGGCTTACTGCATTACACCCTTCGGGACATTGCTCACACTTCTTCTCCTAGGCGCCATTTTAGCTCGTTTTCAGCACGTGTTGTATCCGCACCTAGATTCCTGCAATTACACCAAAAAACAACAAAAGCGCGTAATTCCGCCCAAAAAAGACTAACAATCTATATGAAGTATAGAAATAATATAAGTGCACAAAATGCACTTATCAAATCCCCCCAAACTTAAACTTTTGCTAGTCCCGAGCAAAATAAAAATGAATAAAACATTAACTAGACTAAACTAAACACACCTTAAAGAAAGTAACTAAACGAACAAGAATTGTGGGATAAAAGGATAACAACTAGCCTCAGAGATTACATTTTCCATGATATTGAATCGAACACATGCCAAATTACTCAAAGTTCACGTGCGTGTGTGTTCTGCTATTCTCGTTTACCCACTCCAAATGCTAAGATAAGTTCATAGCTGTTTATCTCATAAAATTCTGGACTCCTCGACACACTTGTAATTAGAAAAATCATTGAGACACACATTTACCTTTACAAATCAACAGGACTTATAGGGTAACATTTGGCTAAACAACATGGTATTATGAAGACAACAATTAACCAAATAAAATCCAATATCATGAGATGCGCACATGTACACAATCAAATTCTGTGTCTATCGACGGCATTTTTTCAAGTGTCCATAGGCTTAACTTTGACAACTCTTCTCCACTAGTATATTGGGTACGTGTGACTCGGTTAATAGGTCTTTTAAGCTTATAACGTTAGGCTATGGCTAATGGCTTCAAATGAAGGTAGGGAGTCAAAATTGAGAGAAAACACACCAATTTATTTTTCAACACGCGTCTCCTTCCTTTTGTTTCAGTTCCACTTGCCTTGCCACAACATTTTCACCATTTTGTCCTCCTTTTCACATCACATGTCATACTCTTTCCCTCTTTATTCAACTTTTTCTCTCTTCTTTTTTTTTAGACATTTCTTTCTTTCTTTCCACCTTTTTATGATATTCTTATATGCACACAAGGGAGAAAAACTTTTGTAGTGATACACAGGTTCGTTTTCTCTCAGTTTTCGGTAGGTATTAGTGTGTATGCTCAAAAGTTGGTAGTTGACGTAGGAGTTTAGAATTGATACGAATGGGGGCTTTTGTGTGCCTTGGCACACTCCATTCGATTTTCATTAAGCTCAAACATGGGACACTAGGGTGTATATGATGTTATGGGTAGGCTTGAAAGGCTCAAAAGTTCCAAAAATCGCCTAAATCATCCCTAAGTCACACAATACCCGTATCTCGCCTCGAAGAGTGCCAAACTAAGTTCTAGACTACTTTCAATTTACCAATCAACAAACACAGACAGATCATGTTTTCGGGTATTCAAACAGAAAGAAATCACACATCTCATCTCATTCAGGCTCAAAAGGGCTAACAATTGACAAATTATTCAAGGAAAAACAGGCCCAACATAAATCAAAGACTGCTTGAATCATTTTTGTGTTAGTGAACATGTAACTCAACAACAAGTAATCAACATGCAGGTTTTGGAGTCCATTCATTCATTTCAACTCACAAACCACATGAACACTCTCTCGACATCGGGTGTATCAACAATCATAGCAATCGTGAATTAAGGTGTAAACGGTTAAGTAAAGATAGCATGCATTCGGATTCGTAATCAAGGAACAACATGAATTTCGGGTCAACTCTCATCATTGTTTGGTTATTACCTTAATTCCACAATTCTCAAAAAAAAAACAATTAACGACTACGAAAAGAAAAACATAAAGCAAATAACATCAAAGCAAATAAATCAACTCAAATCAAATTCAGCTCATATCAAATAATCAAATCACCCCCCAAACTTAAAATATGCATTGTTCTCAATGTATAAACAAGAAAGAAATGGGACATGCATACCTCACACGACGAGCGTCAGTGCTCGCCGTCATCATCATCGACATCCTCATCCATGTGGTGGTGTGGGTCCTACGGAGGAGGTCCTGGATACTGTGGTGGTGGTCCTGGGTACTGTGGTGTCCATGCAGGCGGCTGGGGAAACATGGGATCTTCTGGACCTATAGGTGGGAAACGCTGAGCAAGCACGGAGGTGAAATCCATCATGAATCCCATAAAGTGGTCTGTGCGGTACTGAAGTAAATCTAGCACCTGGCGCTGCTCGACTAGTAACTGCCTCTGATCCTGCATCTCAATCTCTAGTCGTCTCAATCTGTCTCCCCTGCGCTGTCGGGCTCCCTCAGGTGGTGGTGGTGGTGGAAGCGGTGCTTGTGGCAGGTCCTCGTCATCTGAATCAACGGGAGGCATATAGAGAGCAACGATGGGAGCCTTCGGCTTAAGAACTTGCTCATTAGGCGACCAAGAGACGCCGGCCTGTCTGCAGAGTTCGGTAACAATGTGAGGGCAAGGAAGGGCGACCGGAGCTAATCCAATGCCGGCTCTCATGATCGATCCATATATTATTCTTCCCAAGTTAACAGATTTGCCCATCAAAATAGTAAAGACAAGCGCAACTTTGTCTTTGGTTACATCGTGGTAATGCGAGGATGGGAGAACCCGAGCCAACACGAATGACGTCCACGCACTTGCATTAGGGTTCATCTCGGATTTCTTCAGTGAGATTGGACCACTCGCGCTCATTTTCCATACGGAGCCTGCCTGACACACATTCCGAATAACCTCTGAATAATTACCCCCATCGTCTAAGAATGCACTGTACTCGTCTTCTTCGAGGCTTGGCATCTGATATATCGTATTTATCATCTGAGAATCAAACGATACCAATTTACCTCGCACTAGTACCTTTGACTCATCATGCCGTATCCGCAGATTGGCATAGAACTCTCGCACGACAGAAATCACAGCGTCTAAAGGCGGTTGAGCAAATTCAACCTATTGTCTTCTTTCCAGTTCACGCTTAATAAAACCACGTAATGTTGATAAATTAAATCCCCTCTCTGGGATAATCGACCGAGTCATCGAGCTCTCATACACTTGCAGAGCTTCTTCATTCCAAAATCGGTGCGAATCAAAGCTCGCAGAAGAAGAAGCACCATTCTTTGATTTTTTCTTCGGTGATATCTCAATTAGCAATGCTTACACCACACTTTAAACTCAACCAACAGACCAAATCAAAGTTAATCGAACCCCAACTTTGAACACTATAATTGCACTACACCAATAATCCAATAAGCAATGAAACGTACTACCCAATCACATAAGATTTATACCAATTCGACACACCAAGCTCACGATATCAAGAGTTCCCCCAAATTACTTGAACCAATTTCTATTAAATCTGAAAATTTTAACAAAATCTGAAGAGAAACCCTTACTTGAACGAGAGGATGACCGGAATTAGGATTGTGGTGGAAAATTTGCTATTGAAAGGCGGCGGCGGTGGTCGGCCGAAGGGTGGCGACGGTGAGGGAGATTCGGAGAGGGGCGGCGACGTGGTGGCTAGGGATTTGAGTGTGTTGCTGAGTGTGATTCGCGATGTAAAATGGCGCATATGCGCCACTGCTACTGTCTCGGCATGCTGGGAGGTGGCGCATATGCGCGCCCGGATTGGCGCATATGCGCGACCTTTCTGGAAATTACGCGCATGTGCGCGCTCGGAGTGGCGCATATGCGCTGACCTCTCTGCCACTATCGCGCATGTGCGCGGAAATATGTTGCGCATGTGTGCGGAGCACACTGTCCAAGCGATTCTCGAAATTCTTTTTTTTAAATACCTGCGAAAAATAGCAAAATGCAAATTAATACTTGAGAAAATTAAGATTACTAAACTAAAGAATCGAAATAAAATAAATAAAATGAATGCAAAAATAAATAAATGTGGGTTGCCTCCCACACAGCGCTTGGTTTAACGTCATCAGCCTGACTTTCTTCAGTCTACTTTGGTTCTCGCAGTGGGATGTTGTCCATGTGTCGCACTTCATTTCCAAAGTAATGCTTGACCCTCTGACCATTGACTTTAAATGTCTGACCATTGTTGCATTTTAACTCAATTGCACCGTGTGTGTACACTGTTTCCACTGTGAATGGTCCAGACCATCGTGATTTTAACTTACCAGGGAACAACCTCAGTCTAGAATTGAATAATAACACATGTGCCCTGGTTCGAAGTCTCGTCGAAGAATCTGCTTGTCGTGCCATTTCTTGGTCTTTTCCTTGTATATCTTGGCATTCTCGTATGCATCATTCCTAAAATCTTCCATCTCATTCAACTGCAACATTCGTTGCTCTCCCGATGCTCCCATATCAAAATTGAGCTTTTTCACAGCCCGATATGCTTTGTGCTCCAGTTCCACAGGGAGATGACAAGCTTTTCCAAAGACCAACCTATAAGTAGACATCCTGATAGGTGTCTTGTATGCAGTCCTGTACGCCCATAACGCATCATCTAGCTTGATCGTCCAATCCTTCCGGTTTGTCTTCATTGTCTTTTCTAATATTTGATTGATCTCTCGGTTGGATATCTCTGCTTTCCCATTAGCTTGCGGGTGGTATGCCAGTGTCACCCTGTGCTTCACATCATACTTAGGCCAATAGTGAGTTAAAATTTTGTTACAGAAATGCGTACCTTCATCACTGATAATGGCTCTAGGCGTTCCGAATCTTGTGAAGATGTTCCTGTGGACAAACTTAACAACAACTCGAGCATCATTAGTACTGGTGGCGATTGCTTCCACCCATTTTGACACATAATCAACAGCAAATAAAATGTAAGATTGACCAAAAGAAGATGGGAAGGGACCCATAAAATCAATACCCCAGACATCAAAGAGTTCCACCTCCAAAATATTTGTTAGTTGTAATTCATGTCGTCTAGAAATATTGCCCACTCTTTGGAATTTATCACATGACTTGACTAAAGTATAACTGTCTTTAAATAAATTAGGCCAATAGAAACCTAACTGTACTACCTTAACTGCTGTTCTAGATGCTCCAAAGTGTCCACCGTAGGGTGAGGAATGACACTGCTCTAGAATCATACCCGCTTCTTCCTCTGCTACACATCGTCTGATTATCTGATCAGCGCATCTCTTGAACAAGAAAGGATCGTCCCACAGATAAAACTTGGCATCATGAAGAAATTTGTTCTTTTGATGGTAAGTTAAATCTAGTGGTAATTCTCCTGCACCAAGAAAATTAGCTATATCTGCGAACCAAGGATGTGTAACATTTACCTTGAAGAGTTGTTCGTCTGGGAACGACTCATTAATCACTCCACCTTCAGTTCTTTCTTCCAACTCTAGACGTGGCAAGTGATTTGCCACCTGGTTCCCACAACCTTTCTTGTCTTTGACTTCAAAGTCAAATTCTTGAAGTAGGAGGATCCATCGTATCAACCTGGGCTTTCCATCCTTTTTGGCAAACAAGTAACGAAGAGCTGCATGGTCAGTGAAAACAGTTACCTTGGTGCTAATGAGATATGTTCTGAACTTGTCGAATGCAAACACCACTGCTAGCATCTCTTTCTCAGTGGTTGTGTAATTTTGTTGGGCTGCATCGAGTGTACGACTTGCATAGTAGATGGCTTTGAACATCTTGTCTCGTCTTTGTCCCAATGCTGCTCCCACAGCATAGTCGCTAGCATCGCACATGAGTTCAAAGGGATCCTTCCAATCAGGCACTATCATGATGGGTGCAGAAATCAGTGCTGCCTTGATCCTGTTAAACGCCTGCAAACAGTCATCGTCAAAAATAAATGTAGAGTCTTTCTCTAATAAATTACATAAAGGTCTAGTAATTTTAGAGAAATATTTAATATAACGACGATAGAACCCGGCATGTCCCAAGAAGCTTCTGATTCCTTTCACATTTTTCGGCGGTGGGAGCTTTTCAATTGCCACAACTTTGGCTCTGTCTACTTCTATCCCTCTAGCCGAAATTTTATGCCCAAGCACAATACCTTCTGAGACCATGAAGTGACATTTTTCCCAATTCAGCACTAGATTCTTTGACTGACATCTCTGCAAAACAAGCGTTAGATTCTGCAAACAATGATCAAAAGATGAACCAAACTCAGAAATATCATCCATAAAAACTTCCATTATTTCCTCGACCATGTCAGAAATATGGCCATCATACACCGCTGAAAAGTAGCAGGTGCATTGCAGAGACCAAATGGCATTCTCCTGAAAGCAAATGTATCGTAGGGGCAAGTGAAGGTAGTCTTCTCTTGATCCTACGGTGCTAATGACAATCTGATTGTAACCTGAATAACAATCTAGAAAGCAATAATAATGATAACCACCTACTCTATCAAGCATCTGATCAATAAAGGGAAGAGGGAAGTGATCTTTCCTAGTCGCATCATTCAATTTCCTGTAGTCTATACACACTCGCCAACCAGTCAATGGACGAGTTGAAATCAATTCGTTATTCCCATTTCTTACTACAGTTATTCCCCCCTTCTTAGGCACTACTTGTACTGGTGACACCCATGAACTATCAGATATAACATAAATAACACCAGCATTTAACAATTTTAATACCTCAGCCCTCACAACTTCTTTCATGGCTGGATTAAGCCTCCTCTGATGATCAACATAGGGGGTATAGGACTCCTGCATCAATATTTTATGCATACAAACAGTAGGGCTAATCCCCTTTATATCAGCAATTGTCCATCCCAACGCAGATTTAAATTCTCGCAACACCCTCAACAACCTATCCTTTTCATCAATAGTAAGAGCAGACGAAATAATTACCGGATGTGACTAACTCTCGTCTAGGAACGCGTAGCACAAGTGACTCGGTAAATCCTTCAATACAGGGGATGCTTTTGGTACCTCTTTACTTGCATCCTCAAGTAACTCTTCAAGTTGGGCATCACTCTTTTCCTTAGGCAGTGTATTGAGAGCAAGTAACTCCTCTTGCACATCCAAATCATCTTCATCCAGTGTAGAAGCTGATTCCAACAAGCATCTCTCCAAAGAGTCTTTGTCAACTTTCCTGCACCAACATGAGATACACATGAATCAATTATATCAATACTCTTACAAGTACTTACCTCATTTGGTCCCTTTATGGTGTTGTAGATGTTGAACACGACTTCATCTCCACCTACTCTCAATGTGAGCTCGCCCTTGTGCACATCAATCAAGGCTTTCCCGGTGGCCAAGAATGGTCTTCCAAAGATAAGTGGCGTCTCCTGGTCTTCTTCCATATCTAAAATGACAAAGTCAGCAGGAAATATGAATTTGTCTACCTTTACCAGCACATCCTTTACTATCCCTCGTGGATAGGTAAGTGATCTGTCCGCCAGCTGCAAAGTAATAGTGCTAGGTTTCACCTCGCCAAGCTCCAAAGTCCTGTAAATAGAAAAAGGCATTAAATTTATAATAGCACCCAAATCACATAAAGCTTCATTTACTCTAGAACCACCAATAACACAAGGAATAGTAAAACTCCCTGGATCGTTGAGTTTCTGTGGTAATTTCCTTTGAAGTATTGCACTGCACTCTTCGGTCAGCTTTACGGTCTCAAACTCTTGAATTTTCCTCTTTTTGGACATCACATCCTTGATGAACTTAGCATAATTGGGCATTTGCTCAATGCATCGGCAAATGGGATGTTGACGTGTATTTTCTTGAAAATTTACAGGAACTTCGCAAACTGATCATCCAACCCTTTCTTCTTGAACCTCTGTGGATATGGAAGATTTACCTTCGGTAAGGGCTGCTGTTTAAGTGATTTCTCAGGTTCCTCTACTTTCTCTTCTCTAACAATTGCACTCTTTCCCTCATCTTCCTCAACTGTAATCTCTACACTTTCTTCAGTAGGCTCTGGGATCCCAATTTACTTGCCACTCCTCAGTGTGACAACTTTGCACTGTTCCCTAGGATTCACCTCGGTATTGGTGGGAAACTGTCATCGATTCTGATCTTTTAAGTCATTGGCTAGTTGCCCAATCTGTGTTTCTAAGGATTTCATCGTGGCACCCATATTACCCATGTGTGTCTCCATGTTATCAAGACGAGACTCAGTTCTCGCCATTCTCTTCCCAGAATCGGTCACAAATGTGTCAACTAGATCTTCAAAAGATGGCTTTCCTTCCCCTTTTTGTGTTTCGAACCCTGGTGGGGGATTCAACACGTTCTTGTTGTTTGCATAGGAGAAATTCTCGTGATTCCTCAAACCTGGATGATAAGTATTAGGGGGAGGATTACCTCGATAACCTCCAAAGCCGCGATTGTTGATGTACTGAGCTTCCTCCACAACTGGCTCTTCCTCAGCAGTCACCAATGCTATATCAGACGTAGATTGGCCTGGCTTGTTCATCGCTGCAATCTGTGCGGTCAATGCCGAAACCTGTGCAGTAAGTGATGTGATCGGGTCTACAGCATACACTCCAGCAGGTTTCCTTGATCTAGATCTTTCCCTCGGCCACTGATAACTGTTTATGGTCATCTGTTCAAGAAAATCATAGGCCTCATCAGGTGTTTTAGAAAAAATTGTACCTCCGGCGGCTGCATCTCCTTGTATCGCTCCCAAGCCTCATATAACACTTCGAGCTCTCTCTGTCTGAAATTGGTGATCTCTATTTTCAACTGAGCAGATTTAGCAGGAGGAAAGTACTTTGACAGAAACTTCGTAACCAAATCTGCCCAAGTAGTAACACTTCCCAGCGGTAGAGATTGGAGCCAACTCCTTGCGTGATCTATAAGAGAAAACGGAAACAGGCGCAATCGAATAATTTCGTCAGAAACACCGTTAATTTTTACCGTATTCGTGATCTCCAGAAAAGTCCTGAGGTGAAGATGGGGATCTGCGGTTGCTGCTCCTCCAAATTGGTTCTGTTGAACCATGTTGATGAGTGAGGGCTTTAGCTCGAAATTATTAGCAGCAATAGTTCCACGAGCTATTCCAGAGTAGTGAGCGTTGATGACTGGGCGGAAGTGTTCCCAGATTGGCACCTCTCTAGGGAGCTCATTCTGATTATCTCTGTTTTCAGCCATATCTTTAATTTCGTCTCTCCTTGCTTTCCTTAATCTCCTGGCAGTTCTTTCAATTTCTGGATCAAAAATCAGCAAGTCGGGATTTTGAAATCTTTGCATGCACTGCAAAACAAAAAGATTATAGATTAACAAAGTAAATAAAATAAAATAAAGTCTAAATTAAAATCAATACTACTTAATAATGATATCAATATGCAATTAAATAGTTTACTCCCTGGCAACGGCGCCAAAAACTTGTTGCGTATTTTCACTACCGCAAGTATACGGTGTCAAGTTTTTGTACTGGTTTGAGTACAGATATCGATCCCACGAAGAGTAATTATTTAAGATTGTATATTAATTACCATAATTGACATAGCTCAACTCTATTTAGACAAATCGAATAGTTGGTTTATAATCAATTCAGCTAAAATAACAATTCATGTAATTCTAACACGCCGAAGAATTTCAATGAGTAAAGCAATCTAGAGATATGATTTCGTCGAGTCTCCCCTATGCTAAACTAATATTGACTAAAATTTAATTAAATAACATCATATTTATTAACCAAGAACTCACAACATTTTCTATTCCCTCCGTCGAGTGATAAATATAAATGTATTACCTATTACCGATTTTAATATGTCTATTCAAAATCATGTATCATGTAATAAATGCACACAAGGTCCTATAATGGATTCACCAAAGTTATACGTCTTTTGCACATTATAAACTTCTGACGATGCGATTTCCCCTGTCCTAATTTCGATCACCTCTCTCGAGTGTTAGATCTCAATTATTAAATCAGTCGAATTATGGCCAGTAATCCAAAAGCATTAAAGACAAGAAATCGCAAATAAACACGATGAATTAAATCAATGAAAATTCAAAACGTCAATAACATAGGTTTGACCACGACTACGTCAATCTCTAGAAAATAAAATTAGTTCATGCTCAAATCTAGATCACAACGAAACCTGTTTATGATCATTAAAACGTAAAGAACAAAGAACCGAATTAGAAACGTGTCGAAGGGAGATAAAAGCGTGTCTCCGTGTCCGGATTTAGCGTCTCCAGTCTCCGTTCTTCGCGTTCCGTCGTTGGCTCTCGTTTTTCCCTTGCACTCTCTGATGGCGGCTGTGTGTAAAATATTTCAGAACCCTTAAAAAGCCACGCGCAAACCTATTTATTTCTGAAAGCTCGCGCCGCGCGCATATGCGCGGCACAAACTCGCGCATATGCGCGGGTGCTTCTGGTGCTGGAATGTGTCACTCGCGCAAATGCGCGGCTTGAGCGGCGCACATGCGCTGAACTTTCTGTATGGGTCGCGCATGTGCGCGGCTTTGGGGGCGCATAAGCGCCAATCTTTCTGCCAGTTGCGCACATATGCGCGGGAATAAGTCGCGCATATGCTCGGGGCTTACTGCATTCCACCCTTCGGGACATTGCTCACACTTCTTCTCCTAGGCGCCATTTTAGCTCGTTTTCAGCACGTGTTGTATCCGCACCTAGATTCCTGCAATTACACCAAAAAACAACAAAAGCGCGTAATTCCGCCCAAAAAAGACTAACAATCTATATGAAGTATAGAAATAATATAAGTGCACAAAATGCACTTATCAATTGTCATACCCAAGTATCTGGAGAAGAAGTTTCCAACAACGGAATTCGCGATACTGCTGTGTGCATCTCTTTCATTAAACAAAGCATTCATTAAGCCAGTATCCCATTTTTGAAGCCCTGAGATCATCAAGTTACACACTTTTAGTAATTCAATTTCAGGCACAATAGATGTTTGAATTCTGAAATTCTCTACTTCTCGCGGCCAGGATCCTACCAAACATTAATGTTGGTTCCATCTTCTATCTTCCAGTGACTCCCAATTTCGAGCAACGATTGAGAAATCCAAATACTTTTCCAAACAAATCTTGGATTATGGCCCAATAGGACTGAGAAAAAGTCACCTCGAGAGAAGTATCTATCTTTGAAGATCCTGCTTGTGAGCGTATCTAGGGCTGGAAATAGAGGACCAACCTTGTTTTCCTAACATTGCAAGATTGAAACAGTGAAAGTTTCTGAAACCAAGACCACCATGCTCTTTTCTTACACTCAATCTGTCTCATGACAACCAATGAATGCATCTTTGGTTAGTTTTATTCTAACCCCACCAAAATGAGTTTAACATTCTATGGATTTCCTCTGCTAAGGACATCAGCATAGAAAGACACTCATACAATACGATGGTATAAATTGTGCCACTACCTTAGTCAATATTTCATGACAGCCTTCGATAGTGGTTTATTTTTCCACGATTGTTCGCGACGAAATTATCTCCTTAAAGAAGCTAAAAATAACATTTTTTCGACTTCCAATCAATTAGGGCATGCCCAGATATTTTCCAGTATCAAGTGGGGATGTCACCTGTAAAATTGATGAAATAATATTTTTTTGTATCAAGATAGACATTACCACTGTTAAGATCGGTTTGATAGGTCAGAGTGTCTAGAAAGGGGATTGAATAAACACTTGGTGATTTTTGGCTCTTTTCAAAATATGAATCAGTTTGGTGATAACTGAAATAAAGAAACTTTTTATCAATATAAATCAGTTAACTAATTTGAAGTGCGAAAATAAACCAACTGATAGATTGAATATTCAAGCAATAAATAAAGTAGTGAACACAAAGATTTTTATGAATGTTCGGAGACTTCAAACGCTCCTACGTCACATCTTCAATCACAAGGATAGGTTTTTCACTAAAAGACTTTGATTGATTACAACAACTGTAATAACCCACTTCAGTTTGGACTTAAACACTACCAAACTGAAACTCTCAGTTTCTATTAATTATTAGTATTGCAAACTGATTACTTTGCATAGAAAAGTAGCACAACTGATCTTAAAAGATCGAATACAATAATGTAATGTGCTAGTGTTTTTGCTCAAATAATATCCTGACCGCTATAAAAATTACTTTGAGATGTGAGCTTTTTTCTAGTGTAAATATCGCAACTGATCTTGGATGAGTAACTGAATTTTTCAATTGTTCTCTCTTTCGAAAATTCTCAATCATTCTTCTTACTGAACTCCTCAACTATTTATAGCTTTTGCTCCAATGGTAACATTGAATGCATTAATTAATACATATCCGTTTATTTGTCTTTTCTGAGTGTGTAAACATTCTTCTGACAATATTACGATGTTTCAATCTGTTGTGTGCTCCTTCTGTCAGTTAGTAAAACTTTGCAGTCTGCTTAGTATGATTTATCGGCTTAAAGCTGATTTAACTGATGACATGTCAAACTGATTAGAAGTTGTGCTTTTCGACTGATCAGCTAAACTGATTTAAAGCATCATGTTCAGTTACGACCGATAATTCATTCATTTGATTTTCTAATTTAGGTATATTTGTTTAGATCCATTATATCCGATGACTTATCTCATTAATCTTCAGTTCGGATAATCTTCAGTTTATATAACTTCAGTTCAAATTACTTCAGTTGTATAGTTTCAGTTTAGGTAATCAGTTCTGCAAACTTCGATAATTTATTTGTCAAACTCCGAAACCTTTAATTCTAACAATTTTCCCATTTTTGGTGTTTGACAAAACTTAGACTTCATGAACCGATATGGCTGAAAATAGATATAATAATCTTTGATTGAAATGTGCAGATTCGTACATCATAAGAATAAAGATCGAATGAACTGCTAAACTATCAAACTGATCGGACTGTACATCATTTCTTAGCTTTCTTATCATCTGGTCCTTTATCAGTTGGATGTTCAGTTCATTTCCTTGAAAATTCACTTTGTCTGCGACTTTGTTCCTCTTCCCCCTTTTTTTCAACACCCGCCATGTGAGAGAGAAGTCGGAGTTCTGAACTAACTTGAGATATTGCAAGAAGCATTTGTTCTTGCATTTAGTCCATTCCCTTGGACAGACTTGTATGCGAAAAGTCAATTATGTTGATGAGTATATCCTGGGTTTGGAATAAAGCTGGAACCGTGACTTTATCCTTTTTTAGTTGGTCAACGACTAGAAACGAGGCAGTTATGTCTTTGGTGATCTTCTTGATATCCTTCATTGTATGTTCTTTGATGGAATCAAATCTCAGAATGTACATCAGTTGAGTATATTTGACTTTCGAAACTGTAGACATAAGGTTGTGCAAACTCGATTGTATTTCTTCAGTCATAATATCAGTTGCAGTTGGTATTTCAGGAGATAAGGCTTCAGTTACTACCGATGCTTTGCCTTTGCCCTTCTCACTAAAAATTACCACTACTAAGGCTTTGGATACAGACTCAGTTTGTTCTTCTAATTCAACAATAACTTCTTCAACTACATCCTGTTGTTGATTAGAATATCAAATGGGGGTTGATGCTGCGGTTGAGGTTGTCGTTGAACTTGAGTATGAAGTTGAGGTTGTAGTTGAACCTGAATCTCAAGTGGAGGTTGAGGTTGAGGTTGTTGAACTTGAGCATGAAGTTGAGGTTGTTGTTGAACTTGAGCATGAAGTTGAGGTTGTAGTTGAACTTGAATTTGAGGTTGTGGCTGGGGAAGTTGTTGATGATAGTATTCCACTAGTTGATGAATCTAATGATGCTAAATGACGTTACAGTGGAAGCTGAGTCATTTGGTGGAGGAGAAGTGCCTATTTTGTCTACTATGGACGAGGAGAGTAGGCAAAGAAGAACTATTGTACATCAATTTCTTGAGAAACAAAATGTTTCATTAGTTCAATTGAATCCAAATGTTTTTCTTGAAGATCAATTGAATTTCTTTGAAGTGAGTGAAAAAGAATTTAAAATGGCCAAAAGAAAGAATATACAAAATAGTGAGATGGCCATCAAAAGAAAAAAAAGATGAGATGAGATGAGAGAAAAAGAAAAAGAAAAAAGGCCAAAGAAAAGAAAAGAAAAAATAATTTGAAGGCTCAAAATATTGAACTAAAGAATTGTTTATTCTTGTACAAACCCTTTCATATATCTTTGTACAAAGTTGTTTATTATCATTGTGATGATATAGCCGGTTTAATCCCGAACATTGTTATTTCTTCTTTGCAAGATTTCGATAAAGTCATGATGAGGAGGCGAGCAAATGTTGATGTTACAAAAATGCAATGGGATGATCCAAATGACGTTGGCTGCAATCATCATGAGGTAAGGTTAGTTTCCAACGCAACATCTAAGAGGTATGATTTGCTTGCTTACCTTAATTCATTGTTGTGTTGTATTCAAGAATTTGGATCAAGTGTTGAAATTGTATGTCCAAAGGGTCTAACTGTGAATTAACGTTTTTGTCGAGCACTCACAGAGTTGAGAGTAGTGAAGCATTGTCTAATTTAAGTTCAAATGTTATTTATTTCGATTTTTCAAAAGTTTTCAAATTGATGAGACTTTATCGTGGCAATTAATTATAAGCATTAGAATCAAATCTTTGTGATATGTTAAATGATTGCATGAATAGTACATTTAGTGTTTTCTATTTACATGATTTATATTTGGTTGGTGATGGTTTTGATAGATTGCTGGTTGAATATGATAATTTTCTTGTTCACGATGAATATATGTTTAAAGAAAATAAAATTGACATTCTATATTCATTGCATGAATTACGTGCTAGTGAGACATATTGTTGCGATTTTATAATTGATAAAATGCATGATTATATGTGCTGGTTGCATATAATGAGGTATGTTAAGTGGTGTAGTGAAGGGTGCATTGTATATAGGGAGAGGGCACCTGAGTTTGATTCTTATGTGTCGCATGAATTAATTCTTATTCCTGGTAAGCTATGGTTGTACATCTGCATGAATATCATTTTTGGTGTCAACTAGGTCTAAAAATGAGATCAACTTAGTTTTTATGATGCTTAATGAGATATCATCGTTATCATTTCATGTCACTTGTTATTTGATGTCTGGTGTAATTGATGATTACATGGAGAGAGCAACCAAGGAGTTGGGGTTCCAAACAGTGATGGAGCACGCGGGTGACATTGCCTACAATCTATTGTTGAAAGATAAGCATATTGATAATTTAATTCTTTTTATTACTAACGTGCTTCGTTTTTGCGTAGGTAGCCAAGATTTTTTTATGACAAATATTTTTGAAGAAGGGAAGTATGATATGAATCTAGCCGAGCATTATGTGCTAAATCTTGAGACGAGATTCAGACAGCTGCGTTGTCAAGATCGTACAAGCAGGAGTTGAAGCTTCAAAGAATTCGGCATGCATAGCAATGAAGTTGGAAGACATTTCAATGTTATTCAAGTGCTAAATTATGAAGAGGATGCTAAATCAAGACCCTAGAGCTCCATGCCAGGGCGGTAAAAGTTCGCGCCCAAGCGTGTGCCTGGCGCCCGAGCGCCACACTCACTGTCCAGACGATGAATTCCAGAACACCCGGCGCCCGAGCGCCACACTCAAGTGCTAAATTCGAGCGCACCCAGTCTAGAACACTCCGTGCTCGAGCGGTAGAATCTCGAGTCCGAGCGCCCCCTGCGGAAAAGTGTCTTATTTCCTGGTTTAGAGTTCTAGTTAATTAGGTAACAAGATTTTGATATCTTTTAGATTTGGAAACAATATATACACGAATTTTATTCATTATAAACAATGAACATTGAGTTTTAATATATTGATTAAGTTTTTATCTCAATTTCAAAGCTTGGCTTTGTATACACCTTTGTGTGTTTCTCAAACCAAATTTATCAAAGTTTAACACTTTGTTGTGTTTGTTGATTGTTTTTCACTCGATTGTTTAAGACAAGTTCTTTAAAAGCTCGTTTGAGATCGATTGTGATCTTCGTTAATATTTTTTGCTAAGTTCTTCGTAATTTAGAGATAAATACTACAACAATTACTTGTTTCAAAAATATAGGGGCAACACGTCGTTCTTTGTTTCATCGAATCGATGGCGTGAGTCAGTTTTTTAGCGCCTTTGCTTTTTGTGATTGAAGAATCGCATCAGAAATTCTCGACCATGGCGTTATTTTTGTTGGAGGCACTACACAGAAGACCGTGTCTAAAAAAATAAAGGAATAAATTTGGGTTTCCAATTGAGATTAGGGGTTATGGAAGAAGAAGAGCAGGAGAGAACTTCTATGAAGATGAAGTGAGCGGGAATTTATAATTTGAATTATAACGGGAGAAATGGGTCGTGTACATTCTACGGCCCATAACAAGACGAATGAATTTGCCGAAAAGTAGTGAAGTCAGAAACAAATATTTATTCTCAATTATTTACAACAGAAACATGGCACGATCATTTATGGTGTGCCAACTGCCAAATGTTGGGATGTAGTTGAGGTGCAAAGTACCATTATATTAACTGCATGGAAGTTTAATACAAGAAAACATCCCCTATTTTATATTCTTCTTGTATCCATTAATGTACTCAACTCTTTGGTAAATACATCCATCATCTTGCCCTTTGAATCTTTTTCCCCAAAAATTAGATCTTTAAGGTTTTGAAAGTAAAATGATCAAGCACTAGTTTAATATACTAGTTATACAAATATATAAGAGTGGGTCTCATATGAGACCGTCTCATGAATCTTAATCTGTGAGACGAGTCAACCCTACCGATATTCACAATAAAAAGTAATACTCTTAACATAAAGAGTAATATTTTTTCATGGATGACCCAAATAAGATATTTGTCTCACAAATACAACTCGTGAAACCGTTTCACACAAGTTTTTGCCAATATATAATGTAAACACATTATATATTCCATAAACTAAATCACTTCTCCGTAAATTCTCGAACTTACATAAGCCTCGAATGATATAACTTATAAATTAAAATGAAAGATAGTGTTCAATTCAATGTTCTAAAATTCATACTTGTGATTCAATCAAATTTTCATATGATGGTGTATTTTTTAGTCCCTATTTTAAAACGGAAAAAACTTGTGTGAGACGGTCTCACGGGTCGTCTTTGTGAGATGTGTCTCTTATTTGGGTCAAAAATTTAAAAGTATTACTTTTTATGCTAAGAATATTACTTTTATTGTGAATATGGGTAGGGTTGACCGGTCTCACAAATTATGATCCGTGAGACGGTCTCACATGAGACAAACTCTTTTAAAACATAGCTATTTTCTACTTGAAAGCAAATTAACCACAAGAATCCATGGAAACCCAGAACCAGATATTAAAATTAAAAATATTTTAGGGATTCTATATTTGAGAAACATCATTAGCGTGAAAATGTCACTTTATGGTATTAAAGTGTAACGCCCCAGATTTGACGACTGTCCTCACTGTACCAAAACGAGTCTTTCCAGCATGCTTATGTCCTCATTCACACGCACTCTAGGAAAATTCGCAGGAGGTCACCCATCCCAAAATTGTCCCAAGTCAAACACGCTTAACTTTGGAGTTCTTATGTGATGAGCTACCGAAAAGAAGATGCACTTCGTGATATGAGTAGTACAAATCTAATCTTTTAAGCTCTCTTCAACTAGTACAGTCCATTACATTGAACAGTCTCGAAATCCCTCTCATTCCCGTGTGGGTAGGTTCATTCATGTTCCCTCCACCTAGAAGCATGCCAGGGGCCGCTCATTGTCCGTGCAACTGATGGCACTGACGATCAGCCCCCACCCTTTTCGGCCCCGGGCCTCACATGCCCACCAGCTTCCGCTTGGTTCGTCCCCGAACCACACCGTACTAAGTGAGGTCGGCTCTAATACCACTTGTAATGCCCCAGATTTGACGACTGTCCTCACTGTACCAAGACGAGTCTTTCTAGCGTGTTTATGTCCTCGCTCACACGCACCCTAAGAAACTTCCCTGGAGGTCACCCATCCCAAAATTGCCCCAAGTCAAGCACGCTTAACTTTGGAGTTCTTATGTGATGATCTACCGAAAAGAAGATGCACCTTCGTTATATGAGTAGTACAAATCAAATCTTTTAAGCCCTCTTCAACTGTACAGTCCATTACATTGAACAGTCTCGAAATCCCTCTCATTCCCGTGTGGGTAGGTTCATTCATGTTCCCTCCACCTAGACCAGTGCAAAAATCCATAGGCTTTCTATGTTTTTCTCATCAAGATCTAAGGTAAGTGGGCTTCTTTTAAATTATTGAATTTCGGTGCATATATTTTCGGTTTTTTGTCAAAAAAAATTCGGTCGAGTACAATTCTTCTTCTACACCCTTTTGGTTACGATGTTTTTGGCATGAGTAAATGTTTTGACACTGTGAGAATTCAACTCGATATGGGTTGGAATCCCAACCATAAGTACCCTAACGCGGTGGGGGAGATAAACGCTATACGGACTCGTCCCCTTAGAGGAGTAAAAATTAGGGACTGATATCAGTAAATCATTGAAAGTAGATGAATCTCAGTGTCTGGTTAATGATGCGCACGTGATAAGAATTATGTTTGCATGGTATGTATATTTCGAAATTGCATGTTGTTTTTTTGTTGTACTCGAACGGCCCCCACTTGCTAAGTATTTCTCAAAATACTCACCCCTTACAACCTTCCCAGATAAATCGGAAGAACAGGTTGAAGAAGAAGAATCTGATCAATTTTGGGGCTGGTGAATTGTTTTAAATTTCGAGATTTGCTAGTAAAGAGATTGTCTATTTCATTTTATTTCAGTTGTAAAGGCTTGGTTTTAAGAATTATGATTAATAAACTGGTTACCAGGTTTATACTATGCTACGAGGCTGGTTGTTTTCAATTGTGTGATTATTAAACGACGTCGGTGTCAAATCCCGAGTTTCGGGGCGTGACATTTTAGTGGTATCAGTAACGCCCCGAAAATTTAAAGGTCCACGCGAACCACATGCATTTGAATTATTAAATTCTTTTGTATTTTAATTAAATGTTTTAATTGCATTAATTATTTATGTGGTGCATATTGATATGTTTAAATTATATTTTTCTACATGATTACATTAAACTATATTTTTAAAGGTTATTCGAGTTGCAATCGAGGAACGGAGACCGATGGCTGAAAAAATAGAAAATGTTTTTAAATGATTTTTTTTATGGCCGATGCTTGTTAGTATTTTTGAAAATAAGGGTTTTGAGGTGATTTTATACGCTGGGACGTAAATTTTATCGGTGTTGGTTTTTAAACTAAAATACGAGCTTTTTGGCAACCCGGCTAATAAATTCACATATTTAATTAAAGAAAAACTTTGTTATCATTTTATTAAATCCTAATTACAACTAATGGGCTTAAATTTATAACTTAATAGGCCTAAATCCTACTTAGTAAATAAATTAGAATTTAAAGTGTTAATTAAATCAAACCCTAACCTACCTTGGATATCAAGTCTCGGCCACCTACTTTTTAAATTTCAAAACTCTCTCCCAACATCACACAACACAAACGGCAGCTTGCACACAAAAATTCAGAAAGTTTCGAAGGTGCGAGGGAGGTTCAAGCCTTGGGTTCGTTCCGTTCTTCATTGTCAACGGTTATTCGAGCGTATTACACGCAAAGGCACACCTTAATCTCCTTTTCTCATCCATCATGTCATATTATTTATTTAAATTGTTGGATGCATGAAACACCTGAATTTATTTTCAAAAAAAACCAAAATATTGCATGTTTATCTTACGGTTCCTTGTAGTTTTGTTGTTTAAAATACTTGTTCAATCATGCTAAAGGGGCTGCCATGATGCTATGATCTGATTAAGCAAAGTTTCAAATAAAACTAAGTCACACACACACACACAAGTGCAGCAGACAACCAAAGAAACAAAGAAAACAGAAAACTGCTCACGGCTGCCTTGGGTTGGGGTGATCGGGTTTGATGTGGGGGGGTTGAGCTTGGTCTTGGCTGGGGCCAGGGCACGGCTAGGGCACGTCACGAGTCAGGGGGAGAGTCCTAGCCCAGCTAGACTCACGGAAGGGGCTGGGGAAGAGTCCTTGCAAGCAAGGACTCTTCCCGAGAATAGAGCAGCCGTGATGTGCTGTCTTCGCACAGGTCCAGGGGATGAGGGGCTCAACTCAGGGGCACGGGCTGGTCTAGGAAGGTTCACTAGGGTCCTAAGGTGTTGCACAACACACTGGTTCGTGGCTAGGGTCGTTGGTAGTGTCCACACGATCACACACATAGAGTTCACGCATGGTACCACTCTCGGCCAGATTAGGGGTCACTTGGGCTGCTTCGTTTTTCGGTTTTAGGCGGATATCTTGACAAATTTAGAGTCCAGTGGGGTACTTTGGCATGTTGGGCAAGTTTTGGTTTGACATGGCTCGGGAGTAACTCGTGAAAATTAAGAGATGGCTCGGGGTCGAAGTATATGTGTCAATTAGGGTTTTAAAAAGAAGAAAATTGGAAAACGGCTCACGAGGGTCGAGTCGTGATCCATAAGTGCTAAAATAATATAAAAAGACTAAATTTAGAATTTAGGAATTTTATATTAAATTTTGGTATTTTTCGGGATTAAAACACCGTTAAAACAATTAATTAAAGATAAATGAAAAAGTCTAACATCTAAGCCAATAAAATTACGAAAAAATTCATGTAAGCTTAAATAATTATTTGGGACATGTTAGAGTTATGAAATCAATAAAAAAGTCGAAAAATAAAAATGTCGAGTCTAGGGGTAAAACGGTCTTTTTACACCGGGAAATTAGTAAAGGTCATGACAATGCCCGAAATGTTGTTTTCATATTAATATGATTATTTTTGAACGTTTATGAATTTCTCATGATTTAATTATGATTTTTAAATGTCTAAGGGATTTTTATGATTTAAGAAAACATTTAAAATACATGTTGCATGTTTGGTTTCAAAGAAGGAAAATGTAAATTTTATTCATGATTTTTATAAAGTGATGTGAATGAAAAATGTTGAAGGAAGTGAGGTGATTGTGACTAATTCGTTAATGATGGCGATGTCGTGAGGGTGATTGTCCCAGTGGGAGCCCGACGATCGTTTTTCCATTATTACGAATATGAGGTTATGAGGATTTGAGGTTTGAGGCAAGAATGAGAATATCGTGAGGGGAGAAGGCCCCAGAAGGAGCCCCGACGATCGTATTTCTATTCGATAATGCTAGGCCAGGGCCCAGTTGACCGGTGAGAGTGTTGGTGGTGTCCCCCGCCGCCCAGTACTGTGGTTACACGTAGTTGGATCCATCGACTTTTGAGGTTTGAGGAAAGTCACAATTAACGATATGAATTCAACAAAGGAAAAAGAAAAGGAAAAATGTTTATGATCATGAATATGTTTTATGTCATGTCATGTTGAGGAAAAAGGAAAAAGGTTAAGGTTTATGAAATGCATCATGAAAATATTTATGAAAGTATTTATGTTTAAAGTTTATGCATCTTCATGAAAACAATATTTTAAGTACAAGTATTTTTCACCGTTATATGTTGACTGTATTACATATTACTTGTTATCAAGATTATGGTGTGTTGAGTCTTTAGACTCACTAGGTGTGATGGATGCAGGTGGGATTGAGAGAGGTCTTGACGGTTAATTCTACTGGACTGTCGGTGCACACAACACGAGAACCAGCGCTTCTACTTTTTCCGCATTATGATTTATGACTCATGATTTACGTTAAAGATTTTTAAGATTATTTATTTATGTTTTGAGAGATTTTTGGGAGTTTTAGTATGGGCTATACTTTTCAAATTTATTGCTTTTTAGGTTTGGTAAACAGTAGACGATTTCAGTTTTATGACTATTGCACTTGATTTTTTTAAATGCTAGTTTGTTGGTGTTTATTTTAAAGGGTAAAATATTTTATATAAAAATATTTTCACGAGGTTTTTGTGTATGGCCGAAAATTGAGTGTTAAAAAAAAATTTACTAGTACTTTTAAAGCAATAAAAAGGGCAGGACGTTTCATAAAAGTATTCAATTAAATTTCCAATCGTCTCATTCTTTGACAGACAGTTAACTATTTGGGCATAGTTTGGTGCATATGATAGGATAAACATATGATATATAATATAAGGATAAGTTAAAGATAAATAATATGTAGAATATTATATTTAATGTTTGGTATGATTTTAATAAGAGTGATTACATTTATATATTAGATTGTAGGCAAAACTAGCTAGTGTGAGACGGTCTCACGGGTTGTATTTGTGTGACGTATCTCTTATTTGGGTTATCCATCAAAATGTATTATTTTTTATGCTAAGAGTATTACTTTTTATTGTGAATATGTGTCGGGTTGACCCGTCTTACAGATTAAGATCCGTGAGACGGTCTCACATGAGACCCACTCTAGATTGTAATGACAAAATTAATCTTATCATAATAAATTTTATAATTTCAAATGTGTTTCTTAAGTTCATATTTCTTATATGTTCATGCGTCGGCATTGCTTGCATGATTTATTTATTTTTACCTAATTTTATATATTATATAAATATGATAACTGAGCTCTTGATTTTGTGATTCAAGTCAAATATCAATTTTTAAGATTAATCGAGTGATACTAATATTTTTTTTGAGATTTATAAAAATCATTTATATAATTATCTCGAGTTCATTTATATAATTATCATATTATATAATATATAAAAATAAATAAAAAATTTATTTGGTTTTAATTTTATATTAAGGTCGAAAGACATTGGCTTTTTACAAGATGAAACTTTAAATAATTATAAAAATCATTTATATAATTATCTCGATTTGAAACCATTATATATATATATATATATATATATATATATATATATATATATATATATATATATATATATATATATAATATTTGATAGTGTTTAGGATTTTTATATATTGAGGACAATTAAGTCATTTGTCTTGTTTTTATCATTAAATTAAAATTCTCACATATCACAAAAAGAATATTTTATCCGTGTATAAAACTATTTATCACGGACCCATGATATTTTCATAAGCTTTCTAAAAAAGTATCAAACGTGGGATAAAGAGGATTATTTATCAATCATTCTCTTATCTAGTGTATCAAACTATACATTGGTTCATTGTTTATCGGTCAATCAACAATTATAAGTATAAATTTGGCAAAATATGCACTGTTGTGATATATGGGAACATCAACGGAATCAAGTTGAATTTCCCATCGGAACTGAATAGTTTATTTATCTCACAATTGATGTATAATAACGATTATCAGCTTATCATATACATATCACATTTAATTAGTGAATGTTTGCAGTAGACTATGATTTTAAAGAAGTGTTTGATAAATAATTAATTATAATACTAACTTTTTATTATAATCATGTTATAGAAGTAGAATCAACATCCCACCAACTTTAAGATTTTAATTAAATTAATCAGAAATTAACAAAAAATATGTGTCTAAGATACACTCGAAAGTCGAAACTGATATTCTTAGGCCAAAAGACAAGAGTAACTTCTTTTAGTGATTACAAACACTACTTTATTTTTGTGTATATATTTATTTATGTGAAAATTTTTATGATCATGGTGATAATAAACATGATTCAATCTTGTTTTTGTTTATATGTTCTTATCATATTCGTGATTTGTCGAAATCATCTTGTCTTACGCAATTTGACATGTAATTATATTGTACTTTTCAACTAGTAAATTGATAGTCTAAATGTGGCCGAGATACAAAGAGATTCAAAAAATTTGAGTGTCGCGGGTGTAGGACAGAACCAAATGATATGCTAAAAGAACCGGAAAATTAGGTTTATATTCTATGGTCGGAAGGGTAAATTCTCTCTTTAGTCCCAAATCTTAGGTGTGTTTCTCGATTTAATCACAAATCAATTTGTTGACCCAATTTAGTCCAAAATCTTCACATTATTTTACCTCATTAGTATTTCCATAAATTTGAGGTTGAAATTAACGGAAAGACTACGATCTTCTTCCTTTCTTCAATTCAGAAGCCCTAATCGAAATTTTCTCTTCTAAGTTCCAATTCAGACACGCACATCCCCTTCTCGGTCACTGCAACAACTTTTTCCCCCACGTCGAGTCGGTCGCTGCTGCAACAACTATCATCCTCCACACACCGCTGCACGCTCGAGGTAACTAGAGTGTCTGTTACTTTCTTGTGCTGTGATTTTGCCAATAGAGTGCTATGTCGGACTTGCACCGCAAAATATCAATTCAATCTATTGCTGCAGATATTAAACTAAGTCATTTTTCTTAACATGTTGGCCTGTGGACAGAACAGAACATAACACCCTCAAGATTTGATAGACAATATTCAGGTATTTTGCCTTGTTAAATTACTGTAGGCCATATACTCAATAACATATATGGTACAAAGTCAGAAACTCGAGCAATTTACTTGTGTAATTTTGCGATTGTGGATCATGATATGATAGCAGAGGGTGAGCTTGGATCTTTATATGAATAGCTTGATTGGTGCAGCATTCACATGTGCCATATGGAGTGGAATCACTGAAGTCTAGGCTCTAAGTTTAAACTTCTTTGTATTTTAGTCGTTGATTTATGGTCTATCGTGCTATCAAGTGACAGTTGGAGCCATATGTGCTAGCTATGGTTGCAATTGTTTAATAGAGATGTTTTGCAGTAAATACTAACTAATTAGAAAGCGGAAGTTAACAGTAACCCTTAAATGTTAATAGAGTATTCATTTGTGTTTATTAAAATTTGCTTGAATTTGTTCCCAATACTACTGAGTATCGTATTTTGCAACTGTAAAAGTTCCCAATCACCATTGTCTTATTTTGCAAGTTGGGTATATATTCAATTTTCAATATATTTTGTTTTTACCCATTCAGGAGGTCATCGAAGAAATACAAATGTGGTGATCCCTATTTCAGCATGTTTTATTTAAGATTGTTTATAAAACAATGAAAATTGCTTTGTATTTTGTGTATTGTAGGGGAAAACATATGTTGTCTTCGTTGGACGTAAACCTGGTTTATACTAGACATGGGAAGAAGCACATAGTCAAGGAAGAAGAGCGTAGGCGTAGTCTTTCCGTTAATTTCAACCTCAAATTGAAGGAAATACTAATGGGGTAAAATAATGTGAAGATTTGGGACTAAATTGGGGCAAAAAATTGATTTGTGATTAAACCGAGAAACACACTTAAGATTTGGGACTAAACCGAGAATTTACCGTGGTCGGAATGTCAACATGAAGTGCTGGGTGAAATTAAGGATTTTCTTGACATACCATCTCAAAGTTTGAGCTACCTCTAATGTAAGTTTGGCTGTTCATTTCCGGCGTGTCTTCCCGACGATAAAGGATAAATAAAGTTCACACGACTACATAAAATTGACATATATTGTCATCGTACTATTTGAAACGAGGGGAAAATAAGCAAGTAGCATGCACTAGTTTGAGGAGAGTTCCTTTGGAAACACAAAATAATGAAAGATACCTTTTTCATTTCATCCAAGAAAAGGCAATTGTCACGTAAGTTTGTCTGTTTCCAATTATAGTTCTCTAAGTCATCAGAGCTAGGTTTTGATGCAGTGACTTTGTGTTTGTTTTAGTCATGTTCCCCTATTCTTTAATGCACTTGGGCAATATGATTTTATGTCACAGTGTACTTATTTGATATTTTATGGTACACACTTTCTTTAAACCACAAGATCCATATATCCCAACAAAACACACCAAAATAAGATTATATTTTCATATCCCACGAGGATTGAAGACCGGAAAAAACCAAAACCATACTTAATAATTGACCACATGATTTTTCTCCTTCAATAATAAATTCGATTCTTCAAGTTTGAGCCTCTCTTTGACATGAGAAATATAACTTGTAGCTTTGTTGTCCACATGGTCATCCCCGCCGCAGCTGTTTTGGCCGTGAATATACCCATCGGAGCCACAAAATCTCCCCTCTTGATTCTTAAAAGATACTGTCTTCACCAACGCGGCAGGCCTAACAACGGCGGCAGTGGCGTATTGGGTGGCTGAGGCTGGCTTAGCCGTGCGATAGAAAGATGTCATGAGTTTGCTTTTCATTGAACCTCCTTGTTTATGGCTAGCGGCTTCCATTTTTGATGAAATTATTCAAAACTTTAGGCCTGTGTTGCCAGTCTGGCTATGAGTGCCAATCTAAATATATAGAAGCTAGAAATATAATTAATAGCAAAGGAATAATGCTTGGAGAGTTGTTTTTTCGTGTGGGCTACCAGGTTTGAGATAGAAATGAATCTCTGTGGATTGGATATATTCTTGTGTATATATTTAATTGGATTTGCCCACTTTGGAAGATATGTTTATGGCTATACAGTAGATAATAATGGAGGTATAGACAAATAAACCAAATCTAATTTAGCTCGACTCATTACATGGATGGCATTAAGATCGAGTTTTGAACAAATAGATCTGATGAAACTGAATTATAATCACTTGGACATAAATTTGATTCCGATTTCTGATCATTCGAATTTGGTTGCTGTTTGAGCAAGAACACAATCGGTAGAAGTTCATTATAATTGAGTTTTGGTTTCTATCTCGATTCAATTTTTTTAAGAAAACCATTGAAAAAACAATGGCTAAAGATTGTTTCACCAATAACAAGTAAAAGGGCTCAAATATGCAAAGCAGAGCAGCGGGAGCAATTAGCCCCGCGGCTCTTTTGACTCTAACACTTCATATATGTTTACATAGATCGAGCTCAAGCACACACCGCCCATATATCCATGGAACTTCGCTCTTTCCATGTAATACAATACGAAACCAATTATCTTTCTCAAATTTTGCTAGTAGCAAGTAACCAAGAATCAGTAGTTCCACGCAAGAAACATGCCGATATATATCCACATACATAGTTGGGTCAAAGTGACTCAGTTTTCACATCAAAAGTAAAAGCATAGAACAAATAGTGAAGAGAGGTATATGGGGGTATAAGAGTTACTTCACCCCTCTAGGGAGAAATATTCTATCACTACAACAATTCAGAATCCTTGGAATACCAACATATTCATTTTGTTGAAAAAGTGAGGCTAAGACTACTCCCACATGAATGTGCGAGTTTGATGGGTTCCACTAGTAGACGATCCCTCGGGAGCATGGTGAATCGATTCGGAGAAATGCAAAGCAGAGGCACTGCTACCATGAGATTCTGTGACAGACACAATTGGCTTACTGTCTTGGCCGAACGCAAAATCACTTAAGCCATTGTAGTGCAAGTTGTGAACTAACGAATGTGACTGGGGGAGTGGTTCTGAGTGGTCAACATGGTTCAGACCGAACTCCCGAGTTATAGAAGGTGCTGATGACAGAAGAGAGAGAGCACGATCAGAGTCGACAACTTGCTTAAACCTATCGGAAAACATTTTCTGGTGGCTGGTACTATTTCCCAACACAGTATTCGGATCAAGAAACGGCTGACAGATGGAGGTTTCTTGAAACGAGCAGTCCCTGCCTTGCATGCATGGGAGTTGATTGACCTCTCCCTTGTAGCTATGAGCAGAACACTGAGGAAGCGCGTTTTGTCTCTCAGCATAGTTCAGGTGTCTTTGATTGTTATAGAGCATCAGATCGCTATCGGCTTTTGTGACCCCGGACCAGGAAGAGCTCACAACGGCGCTCCGAAGTATCTGTGGACTTCCAAATGAAAGAATTCTTGCATTGTCAATGGCTGGAGAGGTAGAGAAAATTAGTGAAGAACTTCGGGAGAACGTGTCAGGTTGAGGTTTCCTTCGCCTCCGGTTGTGACCATCAAGTCGTTTCCTGCAGCTTCGCTTCCCTTCGTCAAACTCTATTAGCGAATGAAACCTACAAAAATAATGCATGATTTCTCCCAAAGTTAAACTCGGTTCGGGGAATAGTTAAAGTTTGACGACCACACAAATGTGAATCCCAAAATCGACTCGCACTAATATTTGTATGTTTGTGAACACAGCAGTTGGAAAAAAATGCAAGATCGAGGTACACACATTGCAACTGATCCACTTGCGATCGCATGTAAATTTAGTTCTTGTACTAAATTCAATGGCCCGTATGTCCTTTAAATATCCACAACACCCTGGTATATTTAACATAACTAGATATCTTTCTTCCCAATACCAATGTGGAAACCATATGATTTTTCCTTTGATTAAAATTAACACTCCAAGCACTCAAGACTTCGAAAATGCGAAGATTCAATCGATACATAACAGAAATGAACAAAACATGATTTCTACGGTACCTGCTGCACTGTTGGCAGAACCGCTGCTCCCGTCCGCTAATCGTGACCTTCGCGGTCTTGGAATGAATCTCACAGACTTTGTGTCTCCGGTGATAGTCCCTACAAAGGCTTAGATCTGCATTGCATCCATCAACCAAGCAATGAATGTTACTTCCAGAAGCCTTGGCCCTTTTCGATGATCCAGGAAATGATGACGAATCCATCGGAAGGCACCGCGAGTTCCAAATTCGTTCAGACTCCAAACATCCAAATTTCAAACCTACGTTACTGCATGAGCTAGCTGCCTGCTATCTCCCCGCTCCAATTTGACCAACTATTCTGCGTAAAAAATTCAAGAAAAGTCCCTCTTCAGAATTGAGAAATACTTCTCGCATAAGAGGAGCAATCTTCAAGTTCATGTCATGGAGGTTGTGGAAAGAATTCAGTAGCCAACGGCATAACAGCAAAGCATTAATTTTCGTACCAATTTATCAGTACATCTTATTTCGTAGCTCCATATGAAAACCCAAGAAATAAAACCGTAAAATTGAGTACTTCACCACTTTCTTGGGGCAAAACAGAGACAATTATCCCAAATCAAACAAGGTGATTCTCCGAATTCCTGTTTCACTCAGATTTTATCCACGGAAGCCATGAAAGATGGAATTTTTGTGGGGTGAAAAAAGAAAGAAAGTGCATCACAATCTTAAAAAACCTCCCCCATCCAAAAGCAAGAACTACAGCAACTTGAAAGAAACCAATTGCTGTTAATGACTTCTAAAGAAGGGATGAAGTATCAAACAGATTCAAAATATAATTCAAGAAACTCACGAATAAAACTTTATTGAAACGACGTAACCGAAAACAAATTGCCCCACTTCACACCAGTTTCTGAAAAGAAAGAAAAAAGATCCCAGACCATGCCCTGAAATCTATGCCGTCCTTTCTCCACTTTATTTCAATCACTGAGAGGAAAACAACAGTTGTATGAATCTATCAAAGACCAATTTAAATCAGGGAAAAAGAAAAAAAAAAAGGGAAAGCTCACCGTTTCTTTTGTCTGTCACAACAGGATTACTATAAACAGTAGAAAAACATTAACACCCGCTTCAAATAAGTACATTTCACATAAAAATGTAAGATAAAAAATTCTTAACCGAATTCAGCTACCCACTGTGAAAAACATATCAAGCACTCTTTTTCATAAAAAAAAAAAATTCTGTTCGGGCTAAAGTTAATGAAAAAGACTGGAACTTGATGAAGTTTAGAGGGACCCCAAAGGAAAGAGCTGGAATTGTACCTCGGAAATCAAGCCAAAAGCCCATCAATAACTTAACCATGCCAAGTACCAAAAAAGTGAAGCAATAATGCAATATAAATTGAGACCTCAGAGCAACAAAATGAAACAAATAGATTATGAACTAATCATCAAGAATAGGTCCAAATATTTAAGAAGTGTGCAACGATACTTACAGACAAGCGTAAAAGGAAAGGACTGACACAGTCTCCTCAGCCACTCAGTCTCTGACAATCACTCCATTATAGAGGGGATCAGTAAAGTTGGCAACTGGCAAAAGCAAGATAGGATTACTGTGTATTTGAAAAGAAAGGAGGCTCTCTACTCTCTAGTATTAACAGAGGGGGGGGGGGGGGGGGGGGGGGGGGGGTTGGGAGGTTTATGGAGCATGAGAGAAACAAGAAAAGCGCAAGAATTAATTCATTGAAAAAGGAAAAAATGTAACAGTACAGATACACTGGAGATAGTATACCAACATACAATACATAACCGTTTACTCAATGTTCTTAAGATTCCAAGATGGTTCTTACTCCAATGGAAGGTGGAAACCAATTCTGACATAAAATGTAATTTCAGTTCGATTGATTATGAGTAATTTTGACATCAGGTAAGAAATAATTGTAAAAATCATGAGTAATTAAACTTGCTCTAAAGCTAATTATTCAATACTATATAATTTTTACTAAAAAATAAAAACTTGCAGAAATTAAGTTATACAATTCATTTTACATTTATAATTATAGTTGATTTTGATTTTTTTTAATCGTTTAGAAACTGGAATCAACCTTTATTTTGTTGGTTTCTACTCCAATTTTAAAACTAAAATCAGAAAAATGATATATGTATGGACAAGTATTTTAAAAATGTTTTTAGTATTTTATAAACTAAAAAACTTAAATTATGTGTTGGGACAAGATTTTTATAAAAAATAATTTAAAATCTTTTATTATATTTTTAAAAATAAGTAATTTTTTTTTATATATTTTAGAATTTATAAAAACTTTTATTTATAAATTAGTTATTCAAACATATATTTATTATTTAAAAAACTTTTAAAATTTTAATATAATTTTTGTAAATAACACTTTTATAAAAATGTTTTATTTTTATGTACTATTTGTGATTGCAAAAAATATCAACGGTGAGACTGCTACGAATGTTAGAAATATTCATAGAAATTGAAGTACGCATCTGAATCACAAGAAAGAAAAGGAGAGGGGAAAAGGACAAGATGAACCGAAATATCAAGAATGATTGAATATTTATTAAACGTAAATGTAATGGTTTATATCATTTTAAATATTGTCTTGTCTGGCTTAAACGGGGTGTTAGTGGATATGTTAGTGGATATATATTTTCTACAAAGTTGTGGATTATTGGTCTACCAAACACATGATAAATCAAGAAAAAAGGGAGGCTTACCAGTTTTACTAGTATACTCACCTTCCTTTTCAAGCTAATAACCTTGTAACGAGTGATTAAAATAATCCCAAATCATGAGTCCCAACACATAAATTAATTGGGGAGAAAATAGAAAAATAATAAAAAGGACAGACCCCAAGACGAGTGGCAAGAAAAAGAGACAGGTATATGTAGCTATCACTCTTTGTTTATTAGAACCCACCGAATGAGTAAACCTTTCATTTTCGGGGAAAAAAACGGAGAGCAACTGTTTGGTCTAGTCATTTTTTTTATTTTTAAGTTATGCTTCTCACGGTCACACCACGAGAAAATGAAATTTTCGTTTTATAAGAACATATTGTTAGATATTTTAAACTTAAAGAATGAAAATTAAGCAAATACAGATAAAAAATTCGAAACAAAAATATTGAAGAGAAAACCGATGCTCTCAAGCAGGACGCACAAAAGATTGCCTGGATTTTCCAGGAAGCAAGTGATGCATTGGGGCACTGAGGCTTCTACTTGGAAAATCCAGGTACGCCCTTGATCCTTGTTCACGAAATTATGTTTGCATTTTCGACTTTTTCTAATATTCTTGCGTCCTAATGTTATCCATTGATTTTTTCATCATTTATTTGGACTATGAAACACACATATAAATGGGAAAAAACATGTCACTTCATAATAATTATTAAATAGAGATGCTTAGATATTTTTGGAATAATCTTTAGCTGAGAATTCTGCAAAAATTTTGTATTCATATTTAGTGTTTTCTTCTCTTTTTTTTTTTCTAAAAAGATAGAATTTATATCATTTCATGATTATAGAATTTGTGATTTATAGTACCATTGTAAGGAATTGTTGTACAAGAAATTAAAATAAAAACATTATAATGTGTGTATCAGAAATTAGTGTTGTGTCCGGTGTTGTCAACACTGTACACAACACGGCAGCGGAAATTAATTATTTAACACACAAATATAACTTTAATAAATTAACACCAGATTTAAATTATGCACAAGTACGAATACTTGTGCGGTGCCTCATGGCAAAAAATTCACTAGAAAAATTATGTAAATTGATAGGATCGGTTAACTCAAGGTGAAAGTGTTTAGAAGGGGGGGTTGAATAAACACTTGCTAGATTAAAACTTCTTCGAAGGGTTGGGTTCAGTTTTGTTACAAACTGACTCAAGTATCTCGTCGGTCGATAACAATCAGTTAAACTGAATAAAACAGTTGCGGAAAACTAACTGACTGAAAGATAGAATGAATAACTGAAAGTAAATAACTCAGGAAATGTTTCTGGATGTTCGGAGACTTGAATAACTCCTACGTCACCCCTTCTATCACAAAGATAGGATATTCACTAAAAGACTTTGATCAAATACAATAACGTGTACTGACCCACTTCAGTTTGGACTTATCTATTGCCAAAACTGAAACTCTTAGTTAACAACTCTTTTACAGATCACAACTGATCTTAGCACAACTTGTACAATTTATCGAAGATTACAAAGTGCTTTTTCTAGCTCAAAACGTAGCCTGAATGCTACTGATAAAACTGATAAGCTTGAGCTTTGATTTGACGAAGTTGAGAGAATATTTTCGCAGAGTAACAGCAAGTAAAATGAGTAGTTCAGAATCGTTGGTTCTTCAGCTGCTCTCTTCGACTATTTATAGACTTCTGTCAACGGTAACATTTATTTGAATAACAGCCGTTGTTTGCCACGTCAATATTCTCTGACAGATCGTACACTGCAACTTTCTGAAATGCGGCGATCCACTACCAGTTCGCAGAGGACTGTACTATTTGTCGGTTGTCGTTTTCACTTTATGACGTGTACAGCTGAAAGATCAGCTGATAATAAATCAGTTGGCGAGAATGAACTGGCGAGAATATCTACTGAATATCAGTTAAGCTTGGTTCAGTTAAGTCGATCAGTTGGTAGCTTTTAGTTGCTGAATTCAGTTGAGTCTTTTGTCAAACGCCGGAATTAAGTTTCCAACAATTTCCCCCTTTATGGTGTTTTGACAAAACTTGGAATAAATAACTGAATTCTGCATAGTAGATAAAATAAGATCAACAACTGGAATAATAGAAATCTGATACAATCAATACTGCTGTACTACTAAGAATTCTTCTGCTCTTCCCCTTTTTTGTCAAACTGCTCCATCTTGTCAGATAGCTTGCGAACGTAAAAAGAAAGAACCGTGACAGAGCATGACATATTTTCAATAGCAGTAGACAATGTGACTTGCAGTAGATCAAATTTCCGAGACATAAGCGATTCCACATTGTTGACGCGTTGATTAATAAGTTCTTGAGTGGCAGTCAGACCGGATATGATACCTCGATTTTTCTGAATGTCACCAACTGCAAAAGAAAGAGCGGTAACAGCAGATTCGATGGCCTTCAGTCTTTTGAGGGATTCCTGATTATCGTCTAACTTCACACTGTGCGAAAGTTGCGTATTTTGAATTTTGGTAATGGCCGAAATTATTTGATTCATGCTGTCCTGCATATGTTGGACTTCCTCCAAAATAAGATCAAAATCTGCTGAAGATGGAGGATTGGACTGATGAGAAGTGCTAGGTTCACTTGTTGTCTGCTGAGTAATGACCAAGGCTTGGTCAGTTAACTTGGTATCAACAATTGGCTGAACTGAAGTATCAGTTCCAGTTATTGTCCCGTGAATCAGAGTCTCATCAGCAGTTTTTGACTTTTTTCTTCTTGATCTTGAGATGGTGAGGGAGGATGTGGGACAGTTGATGGTGACACAACCTGAACTGATGCCTCTAGTGAATGATCGATTGATTTAACTGGCATATCAATTTGTAAGACCTGATCAGCAGATGGGTCTGGTGGAACAATTTCGACTGAAGTAATAGTGACCTTTAGATTGGTTTGATCAGCAGAGTGATCAACTGGATCATTAACTGGTTCACTAAAGTGGGACTCCTCTACCACTGCTTGAATCACTTCATCAATGTGAGCAAGAGATAGCTCAGCTTCAGTATATAGTAGTTGTTCAACAGGTGGTGAAGGAAGCTTATCAGAAACTGGCTCTCCAGTTGGAATCAGAACTAAGGCGGATGATGGTGCTGTTTTGTCAGAGGATGCTTTTTCAATTTGTTCCTCATTGTCATCATCTGAATCTCCTTGGTAGACCACGAGTTCTTGATCCGATTCCCAAAATTTGATTCGAGATAGTATTCCCATCAGATCAGTGTCAAGCTGAGTGATTACAGCTTGATCAGCATATGCAGTAGGGGCAGTTGGCAAGTAGTTGTTTTTAAGTTTAGCAACAATTTGAGCCAACTTCTTTGCTCTCAGCTGATCAAAGAAATAGCTTTTTCTCTCCAAGGCTTGAGCAATAGTTGCAGCTTTGACCGTGCGGAGAACGAGGGTCTCCAGCTTGATGAATTTTCTCAGCTCGGACTTCTCCTTCAGTTGCTTGGCAAAAACTTCAGTACGATAGGCTACCCAAGCGTCATAAGACTTAGTCTTTGCAGCAGCAAAACTGTTCACTTTTGCCCATACGAGATCAATATGAGTCTGAATTGGGTTTGAGGGTCTGGGTTCCATAATCAATTTCTCCTTCCCTTTATCACCACTCAAGATATGAGGGATTTCCAGTCCTGTTCGAGTTGATTCCACCGGTTCTATAAACTTTATCCCTTTAGGTTTGGCAGGTGCCACACCAATTGGTCGAGATATTTGAGTAACAGGAGCTTGCGTCCTAACTGATTTTTGTATGGTACTTGCTGAATCATCTTGTGGAATGATCTGCAGAGGAACTGCTTCTATAGGTTGCTGATCAGTGAAGGAAACCATTTTGTCAGTTGGAATGGTTACCTCAGAAGTTGTTTTAACCCTTTGAGTTCTTGGCTTCTTCACAATGTGAGGTGATGGAGTCTTTTCTGATTCTGACGAACTCAAAACCAATTTTCTTTTGGCAATCTTCAGTTGAGCCAACGTTTTGGTTTTCTTGACTGATTTGGGAGCGGCTAACTGAGTCCCAATTTCCTGTTTGATTTTCACAAACTGAGTAGTGGTCAAGTCCATTTTGGATTTGATTGGCATTGTGTTCTTTGCATTGAACACCTTAAATTTCGATGTTCTCTCAGAGTCTTCAGCCACTAAGCCTTTAGCCTTCAGTAAATAACTGATTTGAACTGCAAAGCCCTTGGATTGTTTAGAAGATAGAAACATATTCTTCAAAACATTAAAAATGAGATGCTTCCAGTTAAATTTGTGACCAGCCATAATGACGATAATGGCCTGAAATTTCTCTAAAGTTAGGGCAGCGAATGATCCTGCTTTCGCCAAAATTCCTTTTGCAATTACATCAGCCAGCAGTTGAACTTCATGTTTCAGTTCTTTCTTAGGATCTGAGACCTTAATCTTTCGTCCATCAATAGAAAGAGAGACTTGCATCTCTTCAATATCAGACGCCTTGACGTCTGAGAGTTGTGCCATACCTTCAGAAGGTAAATGAAATAAATCACCAAGAAAATCTTCAGAAATGATCAGTAACTGATCATTGATAGTAGATTTGATATTTCCCTCAGAATCAATCACGCCAGAAGAGTAGAAATCCTGAAGTTCTTTGGGATAGATATCCTGAGAGGATAGTCCCAAAAATGTTCTTAGACCAGCAACTTCAAGCTTCTGAAATACTTTCTGAACTTCAGCATCGCCGAAGGATAATATAGATCCAAAGTTGATGGTCATTGCATTTAGCATGAAGGCAGGAATTTGAGTTGCCATTGATAACTGATAAATTTCCTGAAAGAAAATTCGAAGAATGAGGTAGTTCTTGCCCTAAGGAGAATTTGAAGTAGTCGAAAAGTAAGACTGAAAAGAGGCGGGCAATAGTACATATGTACGTGACCATTCAAGTTCTGGACACGTGTCAGTCCAAAGAATTTTTGAAAGAAACAAAGTATGTACGTGTGCTACAATCGTGTGTACGATTTAAGTGGTGAAGATAAATCCACGTAAAGAAAATCAAGAGTCATCATTAGTTTAGCAGACGGTCACGTCATTTGATTTGGAATAAAATTGGGTTAATTAGTTAACTTATATGAGAAGATTAGTGAAAAAGTCGACTGATAGGTCAGTGGATAAGACTGAGTTCTTTCAGTCGAGAATTTACTAACAACTGTCTTCTCAGTTAACCTCTTGAACCATTATTCCCCCTTAATCTATTAAAGCAAAATGACGGCAATAGACAGTAAATATTAATGATGAGTATGGTGCTTGGTATAGCAAACGTCACAGAGAGATGTCCTTTCGTATCCCTCCTTTGTTTTGCCCTATAAATAAGAGTGAAGGGGTTAGCCAAAATTCATCTCAGCAAGTAATTTTTCACAGATAAAGAGAATGGCAGTAGCTGGAAGCTCAAATGACGCTCAGTTTACTCTGCAAGCTAGGAAGCAGTCCATAGAAGATGAAGTCTTCTACACTAGCCTTCGTTACTGGGAAGAGATTCAGGAGCTGGAGTTCCTGTATTACTCTGGGCGAGTCTCCACTGTTAGGCGGAAGGCCCAACTTCGAGAGGTGCGGGAGCTCCTAGAGGTTCCTGCGGGGGTGGACCTTTTTAAAGAAGGTTATCTCTACAAGCTCTTTCTCCTGAAGGAGCTGGAGATCCTCCGCCGCATCGCTGCCTCCCATGATTTCTGCAAAACTTCTTCCTCAGCACTAGCTGCATGGATGAGTTTGTGGATAAATTCTGTGGAGGAAAAAATTGTGACAATGTAACCGGCTCCTCTCCTTATTAATGAAATATTTATTATGTTTTATCGTTGTTGTTCTTTTATTTCTGCCTGCAATGATTTGTTAGAATCATAACCATAAGAACAATACACACACTTGCTGACATCAGTTAAGAGTTCATAAGAATAAGCAACTCACTTAAATATTCAGTAAAACAACAATAAAGCTTAATCAACAAATTACGAACAATGATCATTAATTAAGATAAATCAATTAATCCAAGTATATTGCGGAAGTGAGAAAACTTAGTCTCAGCCAGTGGCTTGGTGAAAATGTCTGCTGCTTGTTGTTCCGTTGAGACATATTCTAATCTGATGTCCTTCTTTAGTGCATGATCCCTGATGAAGTGATGTCTGACATCTATGTGTTTGGTTCTGGAGTGAAGAACTGGATTATACGTTATAGCGATTGTACTCGTGTTGTCACAGAATATCGGTGATTCCTTTGCATCAACACCATAATCTTTCAGTTGTTGCTGAATCCAGAGCAGTTGGGCACAACAGCTTCCAGCAGCAAGATATTCTGCTTCAGTTGTGGAAGTTGCTATGGATGTTTGCTTTTTGCTGAACCAAGAAATCAGTCGGTCTCCTAGAAACTGACATGATCCACTTGTACTTTTTCGATCAAGTTTACATCCTGCATAGTCTGCATCTGAATAACCAACTAAATTGAAAGATGAGTCTTTAGAATACCATAACCCAACATTTTGTGTGCCTTTAAGATATTTCAAAATACGTTTGGCAGCAGCAAAATGTGATTGCTTAGGATTTGCCTGAAATCTAGCACACATACAGACAGCAAACACAATATCAGGACGACTAGCAGTTAGATACAATAATGAACCTATTAAACCTCTGTAAAGCGTCGTCTCAACTGATATTCCCCCTTGATCAGTGTCTAGTTTAACTGATGAGCTCATGGGAGTGCTTGCAGCTGAACACGATTCCATGCCAAATTTCTTTAGCAATTCCTTTGTATATTTTGTTTGACTGATGAAGGTGCCTGAATCCAATTGTTTCACTTGTAATCCAAGAAAGAATGTCAGTTCACCCATCATGCTCATTTCGAATTTTTCCTGCATCAACTTAGCAAATTTCTCACATAATTTGGGGTTAGTTGACCCAAATATGATATCATCAACATAAATTTGAACAAGTAAGATATGATCATTCTTAGAAAATTTGAACAACGTCTTATCAACTGATCCAACAGAAAAATCATGATCAGTTAGAAATTTTGAAAGAGTTTCGTACCAAGCTCTTGGAGCTTGTTTAAGACCATATAAGGCTTTGTTCAAATGATAGACATGATCAGGAAGGTGATGATTAACAAAACCTGGAGGTTGTTCAACAAAGACTTCTTCCTGCAATTGTCCATTCAGAAATGCGCTTTTAACATCCATCTGGTACACTTTGAAATTTTTGAATGATGCATAGGCCAGGAATATTCTTATTCCTTCCAGTCTTGCAACTGGTGCATATGTCTCATCATAATCAATTCCTTCTTCCTGCCTGTATCCTTGTGCAACTAGCCTTGCTTTGTTGCGCACAACTGAACCATCCTCGTTCAGTTTGTTCCTGTATACCCATTTTGTACCTATAACAGTTTTGGAAATTGGTCTTGGAACTAAGTTCCAGACATTATTATGGATAAACTGATTTAGCTCTTCTTGCATAGCATTTATCCAGTTAGGATCAGCAAGAGCTTCATCAGTTTTCTTTGGTTCCAGTTGAGATACAAAAGCTGAATGAATGAATAAGTTAAGCATTTGATTTCTCGTTCTTACCGGATCAGATGGATTACCTATCACCAATTCTGGAGGATGTGATTTCTTCCATCTGAGTTCAGCATTTGTTGATTCCAAATTGGTAACTGCTTCAGTAGGTAACTGATTGGTTTCAGTTTCAGTTGGAGCTGTTTCAGTTGGCAACTGAATCTCATTTGTTTGTTCTACTAACTGATTAGCTTCCAATTCAACAGCCTGATCTAATATCTCAGGTTCAGGTGTTTGGAGATTGCTTTGATTAATATGAATATCTTCTTCATCATCATCCTCCAAACTGATATCTGTAAATCTGTCAGCTAGCTCAACTGTATCAGTTGGCTTATCAGTTAGTACAGTTTCATCAAAAACAACATGAATAGATTCTTCAACATTTAAAGTGTTTTTGTTGAAGACTCTGTAAGCTTTACTTACTGATGAATAACCAAGAAATATTCCTTCTGCAGATTTAGCATCAAAAGCTTTTAAATGAGTTTTACCATTGTCGAGTATAAAACATCTGCAGCCGAATATTTTAAAGTAAGAAACCACACTTTTTCTTCCATGCCAGATCTCATACGGTGTTTTCAAATGATTCTTATTAATCATTGATCTGTTTTGAGTGTAACACGCAGTGTTTACTGCTTCTGCCCAAAACCTTTGAGAGATACTAGAATCAACAAGCATTGTTCTAGCAGCTTCCTTAAGTGTTCGATTTCTCCTTTCAGCTACACCATTTTGTTGAGGAGTTCTTGCTGCTGAGAGCTCATGTTTGATTCCAGTATTCTCTAAATAGTTTGAAAGAATTTGATTGATGAATTCAGTTCCTCGATCGGATCTGATTCTATCAATTCCAACTGATTTTTCATTTGATAATCTTTTGAAAAGCTTGATCAGTTGAGCAGCAGTTTGGTCTTTGGTCTTGAGAAAAATGACCCATGTGAATCTAGAAAAATCATCTACAACCACCAAGGTGTATTTCATTCCCCCTAAGCTCATGACTGGTATTGGACCAAAGAGATCCATATGTAACAGTTCTAAGCATCGGGAAGAAGATTTACGACCCTTGTTCTTAAAAGAAGATTTTATTTGTTTGCCAAACTGACATGCTGAGCAAATTTTGTCTTTTGTAAAATCCATTTTGGGCAGCCCAGTAACAAGATCATGTTTACTCAAATATGCAATAGATTTGAAATTCAGGTGGTTTAACCTCTTATGCCATAACCAGTTTTTCGAAGATTTTGAAGCAATAAAACATACTGGTGCATAAGGTTGATCATTCCAGCTGACTTTGTATGTGTTTCCACATATTTTGCCAGTTAGAATGATCTCATCAGTTGAGTTTTTGACTGAGCAAATAAGTTTGTCAAATTGAACTGAAAATCCATTATCGCATAACTGACTGATGCTTATCAGATTATACTTGAGATTTTCAACTAATAAAACATCATTAATGATAAAATTACCATGGATAAGTTTACCCTTACCCACAGTTGTACCTTTCGAGTTGTCTCCAAAACTAATCTTTGGACCATCGTATTTGATCAGTTTGGATAGCAGTTTTGAATCACCTGTCATGTGTCTTGAGCATCCACTGTCCAGATACCAAACTGAATCTTCAGTTGTACCTGTTACCTGCATTCAAATACAAAATAAGATTGTGGTACCCTTTGTTTATTTGGCTCCAAAGTTGATTAGTCCTTTAGGAATCCAAACTTGGATCAGTCTGACTGACCGTCCAGTTGCTGTATTCCATATGGTCTTTCTCATTTTGTTTGTGCTTTGTGTGTGATGCATAGGTGAAACAATATGTGATTTTGCCTTTCCCAACTGATTGTTCAGCCGATATCGTTTCTGAACAGGCTTACAGTTATAGTAGTTGGAGTATTCATTTGAAAATCGTTTTGAGATTCTTTTCGATGTTTGACCACGAGAGTCAGTTGAAACTTTTGGACTATATCCAATACCATATCTATTTGCCTTGTTCTTGTTCTCAATGGGCGGTTCAATCAGTTTACTTGGTTCAAGCTGTTCTTGTTCCATGACTGATTTGACAAAGCGAATGAATTTTCCTTTGTCCATATTCAGTTGTGGCTGAGTATCATTGGAAGACATCTCACTTTGACTACTGAACCCTAGTCCAGTCTTGTCAGCAACTGATTTTTGCGAATTTTGAATATCAGTTAGAGCTGCAGAAGATTTATTCCAAGCCTGAATGAGCTCGTTGTGCTTTGCATTTTCAAGCATCAATTTTTGAATCAACAATTGATTCCTGCTCTTTTCAGCATTGAGCTCAGCAATTTCCCTTTTTAGACTCAACATATCAACTGACTGATCAGTTTTAGTATTGTTGTCCAAGGGATCATCTTGCTTTGCTCTGGCTTTATCAAATGATAGAGCAAGCTTTTGATACTCGCTGACCATGTCATGAAGAGTCGAAATAAGCTCTTCTCTAGTGAAATCAGTTGAGCTAAAGTCGAATACCTGCTGATTGTCTGATTGATCTTCTGTCTCATCAGCCATCAGACACTTGACTTCTTCCTCTTCTTCACTAGAACTGTATGAAGTTTCTGCTTCTGACTCATCACTGTCAGTCTCTGCCCATTTGGCTTTGCTTTCTTCAGCTACTAGCACTTCATGCTTCTTTTTATAGGTTTTCCTTTCATCCTTAGGTCTCCTTTTGTGCTCATATGATTTCTTTTTCCGTTCAGTTGAGACTTGACTGTCCTTCTTTGGTTTTGGGTAGTCAGCAATGAAATGTCCTGGCTTTCCACAGTTATAGCAAGCGTTTGAATCTTCTCTGGAGTTATTTCTTTGGTAGCTCTTCTGAAAATTTCCCTGATTCTTCCTCATGAATCTACCAAACTTTCTGATAAACAATGACATAGCATCATTGCTCAATTGATCTGCAGCTTTCTCAACTGAACCAGTTGGTTCTGTTCTTATAGCAGTTAGAGCAGTAGTTGCTGAAGGTGTTGATGGTTCTGCTTCTCCTCGAGTTTGTAACTCAAACTCATAAGCTTTCAGATCAGCAAACAAATCATGAATTTCAACTTTGTTCAAGTCTTTTGATTCCCTCATGGCCATTGTCTTGACATCCCATTCCCTGGGAAGTCCTCTGATAATCTTGAGAGCCACTTCTTTATTTGTATACACTTTTCCAAGTGCATTCAGTTCATTTATGATTCCACTGGTTCTTTCATCATATTCAAGCATTGATTCTCCAGCTTTCATTTTGATGTTGTCAAACTTCTGTACAGCAACAGAAAGTTTGTTTTCCTTTGTTTGCTCATTTCCCTCACATAACTGAATCAGCTTTTCCCATATCTCTTTTCCTGTCTTGCACATCTTGATTTTACTGAACGTTATCTTGTCCAGTGTTTTATACAGTATGTCCTTGGCTACATTGTCAAGGTTTGCTTTTCTTTTATCTTCAGCAGTCCACTCATCTCTGGGTTTTTCGATTCTATGAGGTGCCCCTTCGGTGATGGCAACTGCTGTGTTTGCTTTCAGAATTTTCATTGGCCCGTCAGTTATGACGTACCACATATCATCATCTTGTGCAGCTAAATGAGCCTGCATTCTGATTTTCCAGTCGTCAAAGTCTTCCCTGGAAAACATAGGAATTTTGTTGAAAGAAGACATAATGAATCAGTTGAGAGAATATGTTCTATGACAAGATAAACTTCGCTCTGATACCACTTGATAGGATCGGTTAACTCAAGGTGAAAGTGTTTAGAAGGGGGGGTTGAATAAACACTTGCTAGATTAAAACTTCTTCGAAGGGTTGGGTTCAGTTTTGTTACAAACTGACTCAAGTATCTCGTCGGTCGATAACAATCAGTTAAACTGAATAAAACAGTTGCGGAAAACTAACTGACTGAAAGATAGAATGAATAACTGAAAGTAAATAACTCAGGAAATGTTTCTGGATGTTCGGAGACTTGAATAACTCCTACGTCACCCCTTCTATCACAAAGATAGGATATTCACTAAAAGACTTTGATCAAATACAATAACGTGTACTGACCCACTTCAGTTTGGACTTATCTATTGCCAAAACTGAAACTCTTAGTTAACAACTCTTTTACAGATCACAACTGATCTTAGCACAACTTGTACAATTTATCGAAGATTACAAAGTGCTTTTTCTAGCTCAAAACGTAGCCTGAATGCTACTGATAAAATTGATAAGCTTGAGCTTTGATTTGACGAAGTTGAGAGAATATTTTCGCAGAGTAACAGCAAGTAAAATGAGTAGTTCAGAATCGTTGGTTCTTCAGCTGCTCTCTTCGACTATTTATAGGCTTCTGTCAACGGTAACATTTATTTGAATAACAGCCGTTGTTTGCCACGTCAATATTCTCTGACAGATCGTACACTGCAACTTTCTGAAATGCGGCGATCCACTACCAGTTCGCAGAGGACTGTACTATTTGTCGGTTGTCGTTTTCACTTTATGACGTGTACAGCTGAAAGATCAGCTGATAATAAATCAGTTGGCGAGAATATCTACTGAAATATCAGTTAAGCTTGGTTCAGTTAAGTCGATCAGTTGGTAGCTTTTAGTTGCTGAATTCAGTTGAGTCTTTTGTCAAACGCCGGAATTAAGTTTCCAACATAAATCGTTTACACAAAAAACAACAATACTAGTGAGAAAACAAAATCAAATTCCTTGACACTCCAAGGAATTAAAAATGCATCAAAACAAACCAATAAAAACTAGATGCATAAAATAAAAGGCGTGTTGCTTAAAACCAAACGACGACACTCTTCGATCAACACTCTGCGTTAGTTTTGTTCTTGAGTGTTGGCAACACCAATCGGCAACACGGTATAACAGTGAATCAATCACGCAAACTTTGCACAATCTGAACTCTGTATGTGCACTCCCGAAAAACCTCCAGCAGATCCTCTCCACAACAAAGTGATCACACAATCACACAAAAACGCCTCAACAAAATATAGGTTCGGCTTTTGTATTTTTCTTCTATGTATGTGCTCTTCTGCCGACCTCACGAAAGAGTCACAGCAAAGGACTCACACGAAAAGCTTCAACTCTCCAACTCTCTCCTCAAAACTCTGTTGCGGCCGTCCATCCTCTATGTATATATATCCAATGCTTGACCTAGAAACACATCCATAAAAGAGTCCTAAAAAATATGGAAACAAGATTTCATTAGATATAAAACTCTTTTAAACAAAGATAAAATATCTTGGAGATAAAAATCATATTAAAACAAATCATATAATATATATACATATATCAATCAAGATCTTATCATATAGAAATTAGTAAACCAATATATTATCATTTAGAAATAAATCAACCAAGATTTGATAATCTAGAAATAAATCAAATAAGATCTTTTTAATCTAGAAAGACAAAATCTTAAATTGATATTATCAATTTAACAAAATAATAAAGGAATAAAATATTCCTTTCAATCTCCCTTTTTTTGCCTTTCTGGAGAAAACATCCAAAAATGATAATCTTGGTAAGCATCACCGTCATTAAGCTTCCCCTGCCTTCTCCCCCTGAATTAAACATGTAAGAGCACTGATGTTGTTGACAGTGTTGTCAACACCATCACTAGAACACCTGAAAACATAAAAAATAAGAGCAACCCAAAAACAACATTAAAGACAGAGAATAAGTATTCATTCAATCTCAGCAACTCCAGATGCTTCAGCATCATTGTTTTGCATTTTTGGTCCTCATACTCCCCTTTTTTGGCCAGAATGTAAGCCAACTTCCAAAAGCATATTATACTCAGCTATGTGTAGAACGTGAGAGAAAATTATAAGATATATCAGGAGTTAAGCACAGAAAAAAAAACCACAAAGAAATCAAGAGAGTAAGAAAGATTGTGAGGGTAAATGAGAAAAAGCAAGAGTAATTATCATACATTTAACAACAACAAAACATATTTACTCTTAGAAAAGAAAATCGATTCAATCCTTCAGCTTCAGAGAATTTGCACGGTGAAGGTAATATGTTCGAAATTTACCCAAAACACTAATTACGGTTCTATCCCAAAAACAAATAGAAAAATTGATTCAAACTCGTGTTACGACGATTTCAAAAGAATATCCTGTGAAAACCCACGTCGATTATAACCCACTGACACAAGTTGTCACATAAATTCAAAATTTAGGTAATCAAGGTTTTCATCAACCGTCATGAGTCAATACTGATATGTCACTGCACATGATGAATTCACGAAACAAAAATCAATATGCATGTCCTAAATATGCCTCCAATATGATGAGATATCGAAATGTCAGACAGTGTATAAATTGTGTTGTGTCTGAACTTGGTGTTGGCAACACCACTGAGTTTTATTCAAACTTCCATAAAATTCTTTTGAATCAGAAATGGTAGCTCCCACACTAGAAGAACGGTCTTCAAAGGACTCCCCTAGGTAGCTTTTTCCATTACTTTTTACTTAGAAGTGGTAGCTCCCACACTAGAAGAACGGTCTTCAATGGACTCCTCTAGGTAGCTTTTTCCATTTTCTTCTAAACAATTTTTTTATTTACCTCTTTTCTGTTTTTCTCCTTTTGCTCACATTTTCCAAGTCATCTTTTCACTTTAGACAAGATCACGATTTTCATGAATGTCCTTAACTACTCAATGCCATGGATTTGAGCAAAAACTATTTCTCAACATACGATTGGAAGTATGAACACTCAGAGGGTACCTTTCAGAAATTTGCCTTAAATGTTCAGTCATTACACAAATAAATAGGATGATTATGCAGTATGCCTAACATCCTAAAAATAGTCATGTACAAACGGATGTTGTCTCTGGTGTTGGCAACACCATGGACAACACTGAACAAATGTTTAAAGTACACACATGCTGAGAGATTTCCGAAGATTGGAAAATCTCTCAAAATCCAAAGGTTTCGTGAATATATCAGTCAGTTGATTCTCAGTCCTAACAAATTCCAATCGAATGCCTTTTTCAACCAAATCTCGAATAAGGTGACGTCTTATATCTATGTGTTTTGTTCGATTGTGTTGAATAGGATTCTTAGAAATGTCTATAACACTTGAGTTGACACAATGTACCATCATTATTATTGTTGGGTTCAATTTGAGACACAAAACACGAGTGACTTACCTTGGAAAACGTGGACCTCATGCATATTAAACCAATCATTTTGCGGTAGTTCACCTTTTCTTTGTTTCTTGTTTGCACACCATCATGTAATTCACCAATGATTTGTGATGATGGATGATTCTTCTGAATCTTGCTGGGAATTTCTCTTTCACAATTGATCACCACATCATCATTATAATCGTTATCATTATCCACAGTTTCTGTTCGGTTCAGAGGCGGTGTTGTGCTTGGTGTTGCCTCACTCGTCTCAACACCAGACTCAACACTGTTTTTGGTCAGTGCCTCACTTATATCCAGCCATTCTTTTACATCAGCCTTCGGTGTTTTAACTGTTAGATCTGCAAGATCATCAAACACAACTTTAATTGATTCCATTGTAGTCCTAGTTCTCAGATTAAATACACGATAAGCACGACCATTAGTAGAGTATCCAAGAATGAGACATTTAACACTTTTTGAATCAAATTTAGCTAGATGATCTCTATCATTCAACACATAACCTACACATCCAAAAATATGAAAATATTTAAGGTTTGGTTTTCTTCCCATGATAGTCTCATATGAGGTCATTGTAGAACCACTCCTTAAATAAACACGGTTGGAAATGTGACATGCCGTATTTAAAGCTTCGGCCCAAAAACATTTTGACACATTCTTAGAACTAAGCATGACCCGAGCCATTTCTAGGAGGGTTCGATTTTTCCTTTCAGCTATGCCGAATTTTCGAGTGGTCTTCGGAAATGAATATTCATGAATGATACCTTTCTTATGACACAAAGAAACAAAATGAGAATTTTCGAACTCCTCACCATGATCGGTTCTTATTTTAACCACCCTCATATCATACAGATTTTTTATCCTAGCATGCAACTTCTTAAAAGCATCAAATGTATCTGATTTTTCTCTAAGAAAACTTACCCAAGTAAAATGAGAAAAATCATCAACACAAACAAACGAATATTTCTTACCACCCAAACTCTCAACATCCATTGGACCCAGTATATCCATATGCAAAAGTTCAAGGCACTGTGTTGTCCCAAAGTGTTGCGACACCAGGTGCGCAACACGGGTTTGTTTACTCTTCTGGCATGGACCACAGACATACACAACACCTAAATTTAAATTGGGCATACCTCTCACAGCATCAAACTTACGCAGATTCTTCAAGGTATTGATACTCACGTGTCCCAGTTTTTGATGCCATATGTCTAAATCACTCACCTTGGCACTTCGGCAATCATCACCTTCTCCCAATTGATAACAATTGTCAGCTGAACGAGTACCTGACATTACACAAACATTGGCATCATTAAAAACTTCACAATTATTTTTATTGAACTTAACATGTAAATCATCATCACAAAGTTGACTTATGCTTATTAAGTTTGAGTTAAGTTCTTCAACATGTAGAACATTGTGAAGTTCAGGAAGCCCATCAACATTCAGGGTTCCTTTGCCTACAATTCTTCCTTTAGAACCACCACCATAGGTTACACGCCCACTTTTTATTTCAACATAATCTGTGAGGTGTTCTTTAGATCCGGTCATGTGGCGTGAGCACCCACTGTCGAAGTACCATGCACCTGCAATGTTTGTTTTTAAAGAAGCATAAATGATATTGCATCGAATAACAGTTTTAGGTACCCAAACTTTCCTTGTGGAAGATTTCTTGACTGCGGTGTTGCGCCTGGTGTTGGACAACACGGTGGGCAACACCCGATTTGCATGCTAGTTCATATAGTCATTTCTCAGTTTAAAACAGAAAGGTTTGATGTGACCTGGTTTATGACAGTAGTGGCAAATAAAATGTCGTTTTCTTTGCTTTGATTTACAAGTTGACAGTTGCTTCTTGGTTTGTGGCATCTTCACTGGTGGGTCAACTTTCAAATGAGAAGAGGAAGCTCTGTTTTGTTTCAGCATTTGTGCCGAGGCTTGCTTTGAGATTGACAGAGTCTTCATGGGAGGTTTCACTGTTAAGGGGACAGAGCGGTCTTCGCTTGCCTTTACAAACATGGTTGATTTTGATTTAGAATAGGAAGTTTCACCATGTTCATATGTGCTTTCAACATATCCAAGACCAGTTCTGTTGTCCTTTCTCATAGTTAGCATCGAGTCAAGTTTTGACGAACTTGAGGTGAATTTTGCAAGAGTCTTTGATGCCTTCTCAATCTCCTCCTTGACTTTGCACAATTCAAGATCCTTCTTGCTAAGCACAACTTCAAGTCGAGACACAGATTCTTTCAGATCAGCATTATCCTTAGAGAGGATTGAATTTATTTTATTTCTTTTGATCCAATCTTCGTATAGCTCCTCATACATAGCCTGCACACATTCAAATGTGAGTTCATCAGAATCAGTATCCTGGATTTCATGATTACCTGAGTCACCGTGAGATTTAGCATTGAGACACAAGGTTTTTGAAGTGGTGTTGCGGCCTGGTGCTGCAACACCAGCGGCAACACCGTGCGGGTTGACTTGCAGCCAGCGTTTCTCCTTCAAAACAGCAGTGTTCTTGGATAATATGTCCATCGGGATTCTGTTAAATTTCCTGGAAAAAAAACAACAATCAACCAGAATCAATCACTTAGTGTATCAAGCGTTGGCTCTGATACCACTTGTAAGGAATTGTTGTACAGGAAATTAAAATAAAAACATTATAATGTGTGTATCAGAAGTTAGTGTTGTGTCCGGTGTTGTCAACACTGTACACAACACGGCAGCGGAAATTAATTATTTAACACACAAATATAACTTTAATAAATTAACACCAGATTTAAATTATGCACAAGTACGAATACTTGTGCGGTGCCTCATGGCAAAAAATTCACTAGAAAAATTATGTAAATCGTTTACACCAAAAACAACAATACTAGTGAGAAAACAAAATCAAATTCCTTGACACTCCAAGGAATTAAAAATGCATCAAAACAAACCAATAAAAACTAGATGCATAAAATAAAAAGCGTGTTGCTTAAAACCAAACGACGACACTCTTCGATCAATACTCTGCGTCAGTGTTGTTATTGAGTGTTGGCAACACCAATCGGCAACACGGTATAACAGTGAATCAATCACACAAACTTTGCACAATCTGAACTCTGTATGTGCACTCCCGAAAAACCTCCAGCAGATCCTCTCCACAACAAAGTGATCACACAATCACACAAAAACGCCTCAACAAAATATAGGTTCGGCTTTTGTATTTTTCTTCTATGTATGTGCTCTTCTGCCGACCTCACGAAAGAGTCACAGCAAAGGACTCACACGAAAAGTTTCAACTCTCCAACTCTCTCCTCAAAACTCTGTTGCGGCCGTCCATCCTCTATGTATATATATCCAATGCTTGACCTAGAAACACTTCCATAAAAGAGTCCTAAAAAATATGGAAACAAGATTTCATTAGATATAAAACTCTTTTAAACAAAGATAAAATATCTTGGAGATAAAAATCATATTAAAACAAATCATATAATATCTATACATATATCAATCAAGATCTTATCATATAGAAATTAGTAAACCAATATATTATCATTTAGAAATAAATCAAGCAAGATTTGATAATCTAGAAATAAATCAAATAAGATCTTTTTAGTCTAGAAAGACAAAATCTTAAATTGATATTATCAATTTAACAAAATAATAAAGGAATAAAATATTTCTTTCAACCATTATCACAAGTTGGAAGTTATTGTATATTGATAGATGCTTTTTATATCACGTGAACACTAAATGAAGGACAAATTTGTCTTAAGGATAAAAAAAATTCTCTTGCTTCGGATTCAAATTACTAATATATCTTTATTTATCTTCATATTTCATTTCAAATGAAGGTTTCAAGGAGAATCACTACCAACATTTTGAACACAATTTTTTTTTTATTCTTTGGATTATTTATTTTTTTGTTGCAACTTTGAATATGTATTAAAATGAACTTGAATGACTTCAAATTATGTAGTCTCACAATAATATGATAACTTGTGAATCGCTGAATTTAAAATATCAGGTTTTGAAATTTTAATTGCTTTTTTAAAATAGTCTTTAAATTTGATGTTCTTCGAATTAATTGATTGACAAACTATTAATATGCTTTTTTTTCCTTGTGCAAAATATATTGATTGTAAATTATTAATGACAAGGATTATGCTAAACATTGAAATGAGTAAGTCCATTCAAGTAGATTTTTGACTCAAGAATTCAATACTTCTGAACCGACCCTCACTTTTTGAATTTGAAATTCTATTAATTTTTTTTCTCTTTATATCCATAAATTCAAAAACCAATAATTTAAAAATAACTTAACATTTCCATAAATCAAAATAATTTTAACTATTAACCTCTCAAGTGCATAAAATCCCTAAAATCATTCATTACCAAAATTCAACTTCTACCTTTAACATGATCCAAATGAACTTCAAAATAAAGCATAAAATCTCTAATAAAATTCTTAACAAAAATCTTTAAATCTTTTAACTATCAAGCTAATGCGGAAATAAATGTCCCTCGGGAGCGTACTGTTGTACTCGATCCACTTAAGCGTCAGCGCATCCCACAATATCATCACCTGCATCATTCAAACCTAGTGAGTCTAATGACTCAGCACGTTCTAAACAGGAGAAACAAATAAGATATATACAAGCACATGCATTAAAATCATACTTTTATTTAAAATAATTTTAAGCATAAATAACCCATATATCTTAAAATCGTAAAGCTTTGCTTCATTTATCCTTTTAGGTGAAATTTGATCCTTGAAAGTGACTAGTCTTTTATCCTCTTTTCGACTTGTCACGCCCCGAGACCGAGGCGTCGGTGACATCCGACATTGTTTATCAATTACATGAAAACAATTAAGCCTCGTAACATTTAGCCAAAAACCAGTCTTTTTCATAAAACAAAATATTGTTTTTACAATGATAACAGAATAAAAATTACATCAGAATTGCGGAAGAGAAATAAATACAAAGTCTTGATTCTAGATCTTTTGGTACAATCACCAGCCTCAGAACGTCGCCTGCTCCTCCTCATTCAATTCATCCTCATTCTTATCTGGGGAGAGATGTAAGGGGTGAGTACTTTGGGAAACAGTCAGCAAGTGGGGACCGATCGATTTTCACAGATACATATAGAGATAATTTTAAAGAATCTTTTAACATAATTTCAAGACTTATTACGTTGACTTATCATAACAGAACCAAATCAAATTTGAAATATGAGACAAAGGTTTTTAGACAATTCAGAATAAATCAGAACAAACACAACACTCTTACTCTTCTCATTTTCCATGGTTAAATTGTCCTCAATATGTTACTCTTCTAAGGGACGAGGCCAGAACACAGTTTTATACCCACTGATAGTGGGCCAGACAGAACACAGTTTTATACCCACTGATGAGGGCCAGAATACAGTTTTATACCCATTGATAGGGGCCGGACAGACCTACAATCGTCGTCCCACATCCAAATAGAATTGTAATAGTGTATCAAAGAATCAGATTTACCGAACAGAATTTATCAGATTTTTGAAAGGAATTCAGCGAAATCAAAGAACATAAAAAATGAACAAAAGTTTGGGTTTCTAGAGTTGGCTTGAGGTTGCTTGAAGGGGGCGGCTTGGTAGTGGTAATGGGCTGTGTCCAGGGGTCCTAAGAGGGTTTCATGGTGGTCCTAGAGGGGATTAAAAGGTCTGGTACAAGTGATGGGCTGGGACCGTGCACTCATGAGGCGCGCACCAAGTGGGGCTACAGGATGAAAGGTGAGGCGTACAAGGGCTGTAGGGCCTGGTCAAGTAGCTTACTAAGGGTTCGATTAGGGTCCTAGGGTGGTTGCATGGGGGCTGGTTCGGTTGGCCTAGGGCTAGCAACGAAGGGGCTTAAGGGTCAAGCAAGATAGGGTATTTGAATCATGCACAAAAAGGTTCAGTAGGTGTCGTAGGCTAGTTCAAGGGATTAATTGACTTGATTTGGGTTGTATAAGGTATGATTAGGTGTTATTAAGTTATGATTCAATTTTGATAAAGTTTCGAGTTAATTTGGGTTAAAACCAGGATGCACGTTTAAGTTGAAAAATGAAAAGGAAAAATTAGTCGATGAGTTTAAGTTTACGTCTAAGAAATATTTATGGGTGTGTTTTAAGGTGATATTTTAAATTTGGATGGATTTGGGTCGTCGTTTTAAGGTTTAAGGATAAATTGGGAAAGTTAAGGTTTCAGGGTCAAAACAGTCATTTTACACATGAAAAATGTTAGACATCCTGGTAGTACCCCGAATGCTATAATTAATGTAAAAATGTTTATTTTAAATTTTTATGGAATTTTATGATGAAACGTTAACACTAAAAGAAGTGTTGCATGCTTTATTTAAAAGAAAAATGACACACACACACACAGATATGCACAAATTTTTATAAGTGACGAAATAATGAAAGGTTGAAGGAGGTGACTTGATTGTGACATAAATGAGTATTATTAGGGATATCGTGAGGGAAAAAGACCCAGAAAGAGCCAATTTACGGGAGAAGGTCCCAGAAGAAGCCCGATGATCGTATTTCCATCGACATGATATGATGATATGTAAGGTCAAGGCTCAGTTGACGGGTGAGATTATCGCGGGTATCCCCGCCACCTTTACTATGGTTATACATAGATAGATCCATCAACCTATAGCTGAAACGAAGTCACAATTAACAATATGAATTCAATAAAATGAAAACGTATACGTATATGAGGAAAGGAAATGTTTAAAGTTATTCATATTCATGAAAAGTTATTTTTAGTAAAAATATTTTATTGATGCATGTGATTGTATATGTACTACTTTTTATCATGATTAAGGTTTGCCGAGTATTAGACTTACTAGGTTTGATCGATGTATGTGAGCATGATTTTGATGGAGGACTTGCTGATAGAACTAGCTGGACTGATGGTGCACATAACCCGAGGACCTTAGCAAGTTTTTCGCATTACGTTTATGATTTAAGTTTACTTTAAAGATTTTATGAGTTGTGAGGCTTTTGAGAGATTTTTGAGGGATTAAGATGTTTATGCTTTATTTGAAGAATGCTAAATTTTGCTTTGATTGACCTATACGATTTTATGTTTCGAATTGTGTTTTTTGGATTTTTCAAATATTAAGTTGGTTGGTTTATTTTTAAATGATGCAAAATATTTATATGTATGTGTATGCTTTCGGACAAAAGCTTAAGAAAGAAAAAAATTCTAGTATACTTTAAAGAAAAACGAGTAGCAGACGTTTCACTTCATTTCTTGGTCGAAATTGGCCTTGGGTAGGAAACTTCTATGTTTTTTTAGGGGCTAGTAGGCTAGAAAACTTTGATGGTTGTCTAGCCTTCTTCTCGTCTATGATTCTCTTCAAATAATACCCAAATTTCTTTGCGATGTAGGAAATAGAATCCTCACAAAGGTCCGATTCATTAACCTCTTCGGATAGTTGAAGAAGATTATTCAACGAATCATTAAAAACTTGAAATGCATAACTATCTGTATGTCCATGTTCGTTTCGAAGGTACGAAGTGAACTTATCAAATCCTCCAAAGCTATCTCAGTTGTATCATTAGCCTCATCAATTGCACATCTTTTTATGTTGAATCTTTCGGGAAAAGATCGGAGTAACTTGCTAACTAGACGCTCATTCGAGATGGGGTCCCCGAGACTGACCACTTGATTAGCAATTTCCCTTAAGTGACAATCATAATCAAGAATAGTTTATGTTTCTTCCATCCTCAAGTTTTCAAATTTGGAAGATAGCATCCCCAGTCTAGTTCGTCGGACACTTTTCGAACCTTCACAATGTATTTATAGATTATCTCATTCATTCTTAGCAGAAATACAGTCTATAATCAAACTGAACACATTCATGTCGACTGAGGTAATGATTGCATTCAACGCCTTTGAGTTGTAATTCGAAACCTGCACTTCATCGACAGTCCAGTCACTTTCTTGTTTCATCATGCTATCTCCATCTTCGTCTACCCTCTTCGATGGAGTCCAACTACTGATAACACACTGCCATGCCCTTTCATCTATGAATTTTGTATAAAATCTGATTTTGACTCTTCATAGGCTGTAGTTAGAACCATCTAACACTGGTGGTTGAAGTGTTGCATTTGCTAGTGACATTTCCATTATCTGTCTAACAAAATAACCAGAATCAACACTTAGTATATCAAGAGTAGGCTTTGATACCACTTGGTAGGTTGGGATATATTTTGTTTCACAGTAAAACGTGTAAGACAGTATATGACCGTAAAATTGTGTTTATTAGAACTAAGTGTTATATGAAATGTTAAAATATTTCAGACAACATGCAGTAGAATATATAAGTTTGTAACACAAATTAACTTTAAGTAAATACAATGGAATGGAATAAATTTTTCACAAGTATAAATACTTACGTGGTGCCTCAGGGCAAAAATAATCACTAGAAAACCAATGAGTTTACACAAAAACCAACGCCAATGATTTTAATAAAAAAACAATTTCCTCCGCACGTTGAGAAAAAAATGCTTCCTAAAAAAATAACCACACCAAAACAGTATTTTAAGAAAGAAAAACACGATGCCAAAACTGGAGCAACAAAAACAAATCTTCAGCCAACTCTATCAGAGTTGTTGTCTACAGAGATCTCCAACAATCACGTCAACACGTAGATTCAACACTCTTCAATTAGTAGCAAATTTGTAAATTGTTTTCTCTAAAGTTTATGACGTGCAAAGGTGCAAGAGTATGTATGTTCTTCTGCTTAAATCACCCCTTCTTTGCATGAGATGGATCCTCTTATTTATAGCCCTAAGGTTTATCAACAAGGAAACCTACACAATATGGAAAGTAAAAGTTTATTAGAAACAAATTATTTTTAAACAAAGATACCATAGCACAAAAATCTTAACATAATTATCACATTATCTAGAAAGGCAAAATTATAATTAAATATTCAAAGTCATATCAACAAGGAAAAAGTAATCTTGGGAAATAAATTTCATAAGAAAAATATATTTACCTTCAATATGTATTTAAACATCCATAATGTGTTTCGAATTATTATTTTCACGTATGTTACGATGGAAACCAAATCAGTCCGGGATTAGCGGGTATGACCTTCCTTCTATATCCATTCGAATGGATCTCCCGCCTTTGATCGTCAAATTTGGCCCATGATCGGATACTATGTTCCTTGTTTGGATTGTACTAGAAATAGCAAACAATTTCTTCTTTGAGAATATGACACCAGAATTTTAGAAATCTAGAGTTGGTGCAGTGGCGACAGGGTACGACACAAGGAAGAACTCGCGGCCGAATGTTTTTTTCTCAAATACCGACGATGACCAAAAATAACTGAAGGGAGAGGAAATGATTTTGTGTTGAGCATTAACTCTTATGTGTTATAAATCTTTGATAACATACTTATTTAAATACACAAGTTTTATGTTACTTGGACTCCTAATTTTAGTATCATAAAGACTTTTAATTTTTATTAATTAAAATTCTCATTTAATTATTATATCATATATTAATCAATTTTTAATAATGCATGATATATTTATCTTATATACACATTTTTATATCTCAATATAAAATATATGTATACATATATTAAAACATCTACACATGCACAATTAATATATGCATAGACACATTAATTAAAATTAAATAACCATTATATTATTTCTTTAATTAACTCATAATTTAATTAATTTTAGATCTCTCCAAAATATTTTATGAAAATTTGTGCATATCAGTAATTACTACTACTAGTATTATTATTTAATTAGTAAATTTCAAATTTATTAAATAAATAATTGTTAACTCATTATAAACCCGATCGACTATCTGAGCGTGCCAATGTATCAATGATACAAATCTTGTTCATATAATGAAAATTGTAAATTTCAAAGATCAATACATTCAATGTCCATATTTGGCAGCTGCCAGTTTTGTGATCTCCTTCATGAAAACAGGCATTTTTACTCTCATTCTTCAATGAGCAATTAAGGTAACTTTCATTTCTTCCATATTATGGAATCAACTGATAAACACATTTATAAGCATTTTGTCAGATCATGGTAAGAACGTCAAGTATCATCATCTCATTATCCTCTAGATATCACTGATAGTGTCGGCATGAACATTAAGTTATGGATACCGTAAAGTATTTTCTCTTCAACTCATATATAATGATCAAATCTACAAGCATTGGTATATCGAGGGTTGCATATGATTTCGACAACGATATCATGCATCTTTGAGTACTAATAGTAACATGGAATGTGCAACTGAGGAAACGTCTTTTCAAATGTACATGTCTTACTCTGGCAAGAGATTTTTTTATTTTCCTAGCACTATTTACTCATCATATCACATAAGATATCTTCATCCGTAGACAAATGGTGAATCTCCGACTATAATGCATTTGCTCCTACGTATTTCAAAACTATACCCAACCTCGTCATTTGATGACACTAAATTAAGTTTATAAACGGATCAAAGTACATGCTAGTACGTAGAATTTCTACATTTTCTCGAGTCAAATGACTAATGGTGTACAACTATAACAACGGACTATTTCACTCGATAAGTAATAACAATTTGGACAGTCCGATGAAGGGTTGTTCAATGAATCATCAAATGACACTCATCTGTATGAATGAACATCTCCATGCTCTTGCCGATAAAACATGGAGTTTGCATCACATATACTAGTCTCAAGCTCCATCGACATTTATCCTTGTTTTAGGCGGCTAATTCTACTAAGAACATGTTTACAATATATGGTATACTTCCCAACAAAATTCATGATCTTATGTTGAGAGGCAATCATTATTGTACCTATTATATATTCAAGAAATTTATCTATGCTACTTGTATGAGTATACAGATAAAGTAAATGTCATAATTGGATAAAACCATAAAATATTATTAAAATAAATATTGTTTTACATTAGAGCAAACAAAGTGTAAGCCACAACTTAGCTCCCAGGACACCAACTATAACAGTGCTCTAACTATTTATCTTTTCCTTGTTTCTTATTATATACTTCAAGAGTGGGTATCATGTGAGACCGTTTCACGGATCATAATCTGTGAGACGGATCAACCTACTCATATTCACAATAAAAAGTAATACTCTTAGCATAAAAAGTAATACTTTTTCATTGGTGACCCAAATAAGAGATCCGTCTCACAAATACTATCCGTGAGACCGTCTCACACAAGTTTTTGCCATACTTCAAACTGTATACTTATCCATTACCAATTTAGACTATCATCTTAACTTGGTCGTCAATCGATTTCTCGATACGTTCACTTGAAAATTTTGGGAGTGGTGACAAAAAAATTTGAATGGTGCTAGATATCTTGGATTTAAATTTCCTTTCTCATCAATTTACATGACATTTTCGTAGAAAAAACTTTCATATGTAACTTATCACCATATTCAAAATCGGCTTTAAGCCACTCATTGATTCTTGTCCTCATTTTTATTGGATGACAGATTTTCCCTCTACTTGATCATAATACAAAGGCAAACAAATCTTTCAACCATAGCGTACGTCACATGAATTCATCCTAGTACTACCATGATATATAGTCGTTATTGTAGGCAAATTCAATGAAGTGAAAAAGTAACTCCAATCTGTGCTACAATCCAAGGCAAAGATGTTCTATAGTTTTCCGATCAATTAGATAAGATCTGCCACAATGACAGGTATCTTTGCAATCTCCAACGGCCCACTAGAAAATAAATTAGTTTAATAGTTGTTTTGTGCTCTTATGAAAATTTTATGTCAGAACTAATTAAAAATTTGTAAGGTAGGGAATATCAATATGACAAGTGCAAATGGAATGGAATGGAATGGAATCGAATCGAAACTAGTTAAATAAGGAAAGCTGTTATAAAAGGAAAGTACGAGTCTTGAATAAATTATAAACAAGAGTAACTTTTTTTTAATTTAAAATATTTGAAGAAAAAAATGGTTTCATTTTATGAGATTTCGAAGATCGAAAAACCCATTTTCTTTAATAGAAGACCCATGAGCTCAATGTCCGACCCATGGGCACGAGCCTATTTTCTAGCGGGCCAAATACATAAAGAAAAACCCTCCACCTTCCCTCGACATTCAGCAACTTCCATCCTCCCACTCCTCCCTCTCCCATTTGAAAAATACTCCCCGCATTCCAGAAATTTTGACGCATTTTGATTGATCTAATGCTAGAATTCGATTCTTGTAGTCTGAATATCTCATTTCCCACTGAGTAAGACAAGTTTTATTCAATTTTTGACATATCATTAAAGTTAGCGAGTGACGAGGTGAAATTTTTATTTTCCTGCTAAGGCGTCGCTAGCAGAGGAGTTAGAGGATGAGGGTGGAGAATTTTTATTTTCCTGCTAAGGCGTCGCCTAGCAGAGGAGTTAGAGGGTGAGGGTGGAGAATCTTTATTTTCCTGCTAAGGCGTCGCCTAGCAGAGGAGTTAAAGGATGAGGGTGGAAAATCTTTATTTTCCTGCTAAGACGTCGTCTTCCAGAGGAGTTAGAGGGTGAGGGTGAAGAATCTTTATTTTCCTGCTAAGACATCGCCTAGCAGAGAAGCTAGCGGGTGACGAGGTGAAATTTTTATTTTCCTGTTAAGGCGTCGCCTAGCAGAGGAGTTAGAGGGTGAGTGTGGAGAATTTTTATTTTCCTGCTAAGACGTCGCCTAGCAGATGAGTTAGAGGATGACGATGAGGAGGTTGAAGTTTTTATCTTTTCGTGCTAAGAACTATTTTAGCAGAGGAGTTAAGGGCGCGGGGAAGTGGAAATTATTTTCCTTCAAAAGCTTAGTAGAGGACCTTGACGATGAGGGCGACAAAGGTAGAAGGTTTTAGAAAAATTTATTTGGTTCGTCTATAACGAATAATATTTGCCGTTGCGAAAATTACGGGGATCGACCTGCCCGGTCAGGTCGCGGAGATCGACCTGCTCGGTCAAGTCGCGGGGGCTTGGGGGCAACGCCACCAAAAGCTCTTCAGGAACCAAGGGATGCAGGCTGGGTGTGAGAGGCAGGGGCGCTTGTGCGTGTGCGCTCGGCCGAGCGTGGCGAGTGGGGCGCTCGGGCGAGCGTGACAGGGGCGAGCGAGGCTCTCGGGCGAGCGTGGCTGTGCTCGGGCGCTCGGGTGAGCGTGGCACGGGCGAGCGTGGCTGTGCGTGGGTGCTCGGGCGAGCGTGGCTGTGCGTGGGCGCACGGGCGAATGTGGCGAGTGGGGCTCTCGTGCGAGCGGGGCTCTCGGGCGGCCGTGAGCTCGGGCAAGCATGGCTGTGCGCGGGTGCTCGGACGAGCTTGGCTGTGCGTGGGTGCTCGAGCGAACGTGGCGAGTGGGGCGCTCGGGCGAGCGTGACAGGGGCGAGCGGGGCGTTCGGGCGGGCGTGAGCTCGGGCGATCGTGGCTATGCGCTGGAACGCTCTGCGATGGGGCGGAGGCGAGGTGAGGGGCAAGCTTGGCTTGGGCGAGGCGATTGGGCTAAGGCGAGGCGAGGGGCGCGGCGATGGGGCTAGGGCGAGGCGAGGGGGCTGGGGCGACGCGGTGGGTGAGCGCAGCGTGGGCGAGGTGGTGGCCGGCACTGCGCGTGAAGGTAACGGCGAGGTGATTGTGAGACGGCGCTAGGGTTAACGCGCAGGCGAGGCGGGGGCGGGGGAGAGCGTATAAGAGTTGCAGAGGAAGTTCTGTATGGGAGAAGTGATAATGAAATATGGAGGTGGCCAGAGCAGGGAGGAGGACAACACAATTAATCGAACTTCAAACCTGCGATTTAGTTCGACTCGAGAGGGGGAGACTTGTGATATCCAATGGATGGGCCCACTACTCTTGGCCCATCTCAAGCCCAAATGGAAGACAGGCCCATCAAGGGCACATGTATTCTCCTATAAATACCAGGTTTGAGCGTATGATTAAAAATTCAATATATTGTTTTCAGCAGCACCCTTAGCTGCTCCCCTCATATATCCTCAGTCTCTGACTTGAGCGTCGGAGGAGCTACGCCAGGAGACCCTCCTAGCACATCCTAACGATCATATTTGTGATTTCAGGCTCAGGGTAATTTCAAAACCTGCGTCTGGATTAGTGACGCTTGCTATGAGCGGACCCTAAATTTCTCGTGAGTATGACTACGTTCTTTTTCATGGTGTGTTTGGATTCAATTTTATACAACTTTTGCAAGATCATTATTTTTCGAGTTTTTATGCACATTCATGAAAAGATTTATTTCAAGTATGAAAGTATGATATGTTTATTTTATTAAATAACTGACATGAATTTTACTTTTTGAAGCATAAGTGACTTTCATAGCATGAAGGGATTTATGAAAAGTATGAAGGATATTTTGATGTTGGATGAGTGCTTACGATGAAAACACGGGATTGGTACTTCCAGAGGGGTTAATCCAAACTTGTTTGAGTGCCGCATATTGGCTTCGACTAGTACAAGTTGTGTCATATGTTATGATCAGGTTGAAAAACTATACACGTGATCATGTACACGATATGAGCTCATACGAATGGTTACCACGTTTGCATTATATATTTTGGACACAAAATTAAATAAAATCATCCCAGCAATGGAAAGGCTAACCGTGAAATGGGTTTTGCACACCTTAAGCAGCCCAATATGATGGTATATATATGAAGAAGAATAAGTGAAGGGCTTCATAGAAACTGGTGCAACCATGTCCTGTCGCGTTCAGATAATGGAAGTAAGTAGTTGAAACGAAGACGAGGACTCAAGTAACAAAAATGGAAGTGATAATGTTTCGTTTTCTCATATTCAAAACACAATGAGAATTTAAAATTTTTTGTTTTTGACATTCAAAATATGTTTGGGTGTCATATGATTCTAAATCAAATAATTGAAGGCATTGTTGATTTACTTTTTAGCGTTTAAACGCTTGACTCTAACTATTTCAGATGATAAATGGAGATAAATCTTCTTGTATCTCTCAATGAACAATCAACTTGATTCGCCTTTTCTTTAAACTCCAAATCAAGTCCACGATTGATTGCACCAGAGAAACCACAAAATATAGGCATTGAGAGAAATAAAGGGACGGCCGACAGTGGCTGTGTGGAGGATGTCGTGGTGGTGTGTGAGTGGTATGACCGAGACTTGTCTAGTACACGGAATGGGATGGCCGAAATTTTTTACTTTTTTTTTTCAAATCTTGATTGTATTATGTGTTGTATGTGCAAATTCTTGTTCTCATGTATTTTTTTTATCTGATAGATATATATATATATATATATATATATGGATTTATAAAGAACGCTATAGAATTCTCACTAGGAGTTTTTACCTTTTCAAATCTCCGGTTGTTATGTGAGTTCTCAAATTATAACATTATCATTACCGAGCAGTTTTATAATATTCCTTCTAAGCGTTCTTGATTAATATTTTTTCCAAGATAAAATAAAATATTAGAGTACCAAATAGATTTCTTTCCTTTAATTAAGATTTGTTAAAACAAATTTCAGTTACAACTAATAACTAATATTAAAGTATAAATAACCTTAATTTAAATTAAATATCTAAGTTAACAACTAAACTATTCTATTTATTATATATTTAGCGAATTCTGATATATAAAATATATACCGTGATGTTTCTTAAAAATGGCTAGTAGTGTGATTTGGAATACAGTAAATCATATTATCAAGTTGTACAAAAAGATCGTTTTTACTTATAGTAGAGGAAGCATGTACATTCCTTTAATTTACATAATATAGCAAAATTATGAATTCAATAGAGAACTCACGGTCATGCTAATCCAACAATTCAATTCTCAATTTTTATTCTATTCGAAGTCTTGAAATCTTGTATCTGAAATTTACAATAAATATAAACAAAATAGATGTTAAGTCGTTGGGGACTTAGTGAGTGAATGATATTAGGCTTATATATTTATAGCAAGTCAAACGAAAAGTTATCAGTACAATAATTCAATATGAGATTATATGTTATCAGTAGTAACATATCATTATAAAAATATCTTATCAAGTGACATGCAGTGACTGTTCAGGACTCTGAACTGAATAGCGTACGCTAAATAAGTGGCTCCCACCAGTATTCGGTATAGCACATTTCCCCACATACTCAAGTAGAATCCGTACAATCGATCATTTACGAACCAAAGTGAACGAACATTTCCAGATCGAAGTCACGTTGCTTAGATGAACCATATATCTGGTTTAAAACTTCTTGTTCAATGGATTCGCATTTCTCTATCGAAGTCATGTTCTCCAGTGGACTAGTAATTCGGTATGTAGACGGATGTTCGGGCTCGATTAATTAAGTCATTCAATGACTAATATCCAATCGGTAATCAGTCAAGTACAAATAAATCCAGTTATTCAAATATTCAGTACAATATGATCAATAATTTGTGACATGCACAATATGATGTATTATATGAATAAATCAGTAGTTTATAACTTCATTGTACATTCAATGCTATATGCCAAACTCTATTATCGAAGGAACCGGTAGAAAAACCTCAATGTTGAAACCTCACATCAGTATCTTACTATTCACCTTAGTTGTCGATTCAAAGCCAAGATAATTCATATAATTAGGCATAGTTTGGTACATAGGATAAGGGAGGGATTGATAAATAATCCTCCTTATCCCATGTTTGATACATTTTTAAAAGCCTATGATAGTATAATGAGCCCTTGATAAATAATTTTTAGGGCTCCGTTTGGTACGTGTGATAGGATAAGTAAACGAGTAATAATTAGAGTGATGAAAAAGTGAGATATATGGATTAATAATATAGTGGAATAAATAACATCGTGTTTGGTATGATTTTAAAATGATGGATTAATTTTGTAAATTTTATTATAATGATCAAAATGCCCCAAGTCTAATTAAATATATATTCTTAAAATAATTGGATAGATAATTAAATATTTATAATTATAATTTACATTTATTAAAATTAATTTAAATATTTATTAGAAATAAATTTGTAAATATGCATTTACTTTAATAATTAATATAGTAATAATATTTTAAATATTAATTTTATTGTTAAATAAATTTTAGTAATAATTACAGTATTATTGTTTTTTTAAAATAATTAAAATATATGAAATTAATTTATAAAAAATATAATAAAATTTAAATATTATATTAATTATTAAATTTTCACTAATTTAATTTTCATATTATATTGAAGAAGACAATTCAAAGACATTATGGTCAATATACAATCTTATCATGATCACTATTCAAGAGTTATACATTATCACACCTTTGAGGAGGGATATTTAATCACACAAATAACATGATTAGTGAGGGTTTTCAATCATAATCAAGGGCTTGAAGACTAGATAAAAAATGAACCAAACATAAGATAGGAAATGATTATTTAATAATCATTCCCTTATCATGGCTACCAAACATAGCCTAGAGAGATAAAATGTCTCTTCTATTAGGTGTGATAATTTTAATTTAATGATAAAATACACTACAAATGACTTAATTACCCTTCATTTATAAATGAATTTTATAAATCTATGCTAATAGGTAGAAATTAAAATCAAATAAATATTTTTATTTATTTTTATAGATTATATAAGATGTTAATTATATAAATGAATTCGAGATAATTATATAAATAATTTTTATAAATCTCAATAAATTATTAGTATATCTCGATTAACCTTAAAAATTAATATTTGATTTGACTCACAAAATCAAGGGATCAATTATCATATTATATAATATATAAAATTAGGTAAAAATAAATAAATCATGCAAGCACTATCGGCGCATGAATAGATAAAAAATATGAACTCAAGCAACAACTTTGAAATTATAAAATATCCTACATCTTATTTATCTTTAACTTATCTTTTTATTATTTATCACATGTTTATCCTATCATGTGTACCAAACTATGCATTATAATAGATATATTGTCCATTAAATTAGTGATTAATATACAATTTTGAATTAATTAATATTTTATATATTTAATTTTTTTAATATTATATATATTGTTTTTACTTAATTAAGATACATACTTTTTTGTGTGGGATTATTTCGTTCCAACTCTTTTAGACATTAAGGGTCTACTTGGTTTGTAGGATGTGATAATTGAATGATTAATAATTTGATTGATAAATGTTTTATGTGATAAGATATTTAATTTAAGAGTTATGTAATATTATGTGTGGTGTGAAATTTAAGAGATAGATAAATTCATGATAAGTGTACTAAGGACCAAAATACCCTTGATCTTAATATTTATTTTATTTTCCAATATCGTTTTTCGTCCCCAAACCTACGGCTTGTTCTCCCAAAAATCAGACGCCAATTGGAAACCCTATTCCTTTCGGTCGTTCGGAGGATTTAAAGATGAGTTGAGATCCGTGAAAGATGTGAACTGAAGAGGCAAGAAAATGCTAGAGCATATTTTTGTGAGTTCAAATTTTCTCTCTTACATGTGAGATTTGAACTTATTTGCACAAACGTCGTTCGATCCATTGGTATAAAGTAAGAGTTACGTGTGAGAAGAAGGTATTGTGAGTAATTTTCGTAATTGTTATTCAAGTAATATTGTACTTCCGAGTTTAACAAAAACCAATTTGAACACTTTAGTCACAACGGAAGCATTTTTTTATGTATGTCTTTGTTAAAATTTATTAGTTTTGCATCCTGTTATGGCTCTTCTCTCATTAATTTTTGAGTCATCTAAATTTGTAGTATTTAAATGCTATTATGAAAGAGCTAAAAGAATGTGTTTTGAATCATAATTTTTTCCGACTCTGTTGTCGGATCAAAAAATTTCTGGAAACAAACTTTACAAGAAAGATGTACAAATACGTAACTTGAATTACTCATCCAACAGAAATAGAATTTGTGAATCTGCATACGAAGGTTTCAAATCTGAGGTACTGATCTGTACGTATCATGGAACTGAAGACACCACCACAGTGCGATTGTGGAAACGGGGAAATGATATTACGCAAATCTGGGGATTACTCTACTCGTCCTGGTCACTATTACTATATATGTCCCGCATGTCTCAAACATCAGAAAATTTTCTCTTGGTATCTTGAGTACCATGGACAGAATGTGTCACCCACCAAGGAGCAGTCGTATAAATCTGAAAACCATGCAACTAATTTGGAAGATCATTCGTGTCATACTAGTACCCCAATGTTTTGTAAGAAAGAGTCAATGAACTCATCCTCGGGGCCATATGCTCGTCGTCCGAAAGAAGCTGATGCACATGCCAGCAACCAATATTCTGAAATGGACCATGGCATGTCATGTACAAGATATGAGATACCGAGTAATGGCATGAAGAGCACACAGTTTTCACGTGATCATGTTTGTTGTTGCTTTGGGTTCATATGTGCGTTGATCATCGTTCTTTTCGTCCTCATTACAGTTCTTATATTTAGATTATGATCTATTGCATTTTGTATAAGTACTGGTGTCTTAAATTTGTTGCGTCCAACTCTATGACATGTACTTGCATAACTTTTCAAATATGAAACATATGTCTCGGGTGCAAGTTCTACGAACAAGTTTTTAGTTGACTTATTTATTTGGCTTTGTTCATGGTTCGTTATTTCATTATGAACAATTTTCTGATTTTTTATTTATCTTGAGTTCTTTGTTTGCGAATCTGAGCATGTATATTGTGTCAGTCAAATATACAACAGAAGTGAATACGTGTATCATTGAACCTCACATAGTAGTGAAGGGTAAGTAATTTCATTGCAAATATGTTTTTAATGTTCTCCCATTTGACATATTGGTTCGTTTAATCCAAAATATTGTACATGCTGTAGTTTTATATCGATTATTTGACAACTGTTTCTCTTCAATGGTGCTTCGGTGAGGAGTCTACATTTTTGGAGGGGGTTCATTTCACCCTACCTTGTGAGGCACTGTCCCCATGAGGTGATCAAAGGCCCAGATTTAAACACACATACACCCCATGAAGTGATCAAAGGCCTAAATTTAATCACCATGTAAAATCAATGGCTGAGATCCTGTGAGAGCACTGCCTGCAGGGGTAGGGTCGAGTTAACCTTTGGAGGGGGTTCATAAATTGTTATATAAGGTAAGCATTCATATGATTTATTTTAAATCTGCGTTACATTAATGTTCAATATGTATCTATTTAACCCAAAATTGTTACTGGTTAATGTAAATGCAACGAAACCAGATTTCATTACTTTGATGTATGACGTTATTAGTAAATGATCTTCTCAGATTTCTTTATTATGTACAGAAATTGCATTTCTTATTTACGAGGAATTTATATAGGTTGTTGTAGTAGTTGAAGATGTGTCTTCTGTTAAGAAGCATGAGTGGCATCTACCTGCACATATTAATTGTAATGAACACTGTGTACACATGTTCACTACAAGAAATCATTATGACCATAGATCCTCTATCTTTTTTGAATGACAAGCATTTATTCTTGGGTTGGTCAACTATGTTTAATATGTTTTGTGCTTAAATAACCACACATTCATGGGTCACACCACAAATACAAGCTCGGTTTACTTGCTCAACTTTTGCTAATTCTGCAGACAGCCACCCAAAATGTCTGTCACATACAAAGCTTCTTCTGAAGTAAGTGTAACTAGCAAGTACAAAGTGATGTGATTATCATCTCGGATGATGAACAAGTTAATGAAGAAGGAGCAACTACTCATGTGCGCAAGGTAGTGGAGCCTGTTTCAAGCAAAGTTTCACAATTACCAAAAATGAGCACTACCAACAACAATCCCTGCAAGAAGTCAGTGGAGGACTACTTCAAAACTAACATGCTACCTTTCAAAAGATGCAACAAACGTTCGAACGAGCATCCCACTGACCATCCTTCCAAGAGAACCTTACGGCAGAAAGAAACTGATGAATATGTACTACTCAGTAGCTTGGATGACTCAGATCATTCGACATGAAACTTCGTACAATTATATCATAAGTATGCTGCCCTTTTGCTCTTGAAAAATGTACTATCTCGTGTATGCATCGATATTTTGGTTTACTCGGTCGATCGTAATTGGTGTTTGGTTCGGTAGACGTATGTCATTGTGGTGTTTGTATCAACTTTTGTTTTTGGATGTTGCAACAACATGTGGAGAAGCTAGGAAATTTTAAATGTGGATGTATAACTAATCAATGAATTTACTTTTGGCGACTGAGTATTCCAACTCCAAAGTTACTCTTACGTCGAATTGAACCATGTTATTTGTTTATTTGTTATAGTGCTTTGTTAAAATCTCATATATAAGTTCGATATGAATATTGAGTGAGATATTCTTTAGGTGTTTGGTCACTTCAGAAAACCAATATAATAGGGTGGTTCAGTAGGTAATTAAAATCTCCACAACAATTCCAGTGCATTGCCCATGAATGTATTATTCAGCATTTGCAAGCTGGCAACAAAGTAAAAATGAAATGCCATACTTGGAGCAACACCGACCTGGTTTTATGCCACAATTAAAGAGGAAAGAGTACAAGTGCTTTTCAATTATTTCAATCACAAGCATGTCAATTTCTATCCTCCTTGTTATGGTTCCTTTTAATTTCGTATGGATGTATAAGTTGTTATGAGAATCAAAAAGCATTACCAATCTCCACAATGACATATCCTAGTGCATTTTGGAATAAGTTGAAGTGATTCTACAAAAAACGATGGCATTTTGTACCTGCAAATTCAGATACGAATCTACGTCGACGAGGAAACATGAAAAAAACACAAAAATGACAATAAAATTTGCCCGTTATATGAAAATATCAAGGGAAACCAATAGCACCAGCAAATGTCCATACACCAACACTGGACCAATTGCCAACAGCTAGCAAAAGTGCCAACTGGTCGAGTGAATGGATGCACGGATTGGCTGTACATGCGTACGCCATCAACAACGATTCATACCATGCATGTAACTTTGTTTTTGAAATCCATCTCATGTTTTATAATAATGTGCCCAAATATGGTACCCTATACATCATCATACAAAAGTGGGAAGACCCACACACAAAATAGTTAGGGCCATTACAAAAAAAAAAAAAAAACAAAACCATCAAGTTCATGTACCACATAGCATGTGATAGGATCGGTTAGGGGGGTAATCGTTGAGCTACAATAGCTCGGTTCTTGAAATATTGAACATCGATGAATTAAATCAAGTTTGATATGAAATCAAGCGGAAAACACTCGAAATAATCCTTCGTAGAAACCGATTAAATATTTTGTAAACCATTTAAAATATATGCAAGTTGAATGAGTAAAAATATTCAGTTGAAGCATTTTATCAAACACTTGGTATACAATATTTTGGTATTTGAAGAAGACATAAAATGCTTCAACAATGCATCTTTAAAACTATGGAAATGATAAGTAAATGCAATAAACAAATAGACATGAATTTGTTTATGGATGTTCGGAGATTTCAAACACTCCTACATCACCCCTTCTTCCTCTTGGGAAGGATCCACTAGAAGACTTTGATTTATACAACTACTTGTACAAACCCATTCCGGAAGGACGGCACCCAACTAGAACTACTAGCACTCAAGATTGTGGGCAGCACCTCACAATCAGCATATTGTTTAATGTCTCATATGCAAAGACTACATACACAAGTTTATTGTCTTTGTGCAAGACTCACTCAACTAATCTTTGAACTTTAACTCTCTTGTATATGTGTGAGTGATCGTGTGTAAAGAATTTATCAGTTACAGTGTACATCTCAAATGTATCCTCACACAAGGGCTTGTGCTCTCAACTAGCTGATTTATTCATGCTAACTGCCCATGCTTTGAATCCACTTCCAAAGCTCTTGTTTGATCTTCAATATGTTGTATTTATAGGCTCCAATACTGATATATACGTTAGACACGATAATATGACCGTTTGAAAAGTTTCTGTACTGTTTCCGAGATTGCAACGGTCAAATTCAGCTTGCTGGGCATTTTCCCGACTGGTCAACTGGTCAACTCTAGTCAACTCAACTGGTCGTTCAGTTCAACTGGTCAGCAACTGGTTCAGTTCAGTTGGTCAACTGCTGGTTCAGTTCAGTTGGTTGGTCAGCAGCTGGTTCAGTTGGTTCAGTTTCAGCTGTTGTGCTGAAATCAGTCTAGCTGATTTCAGTTTGTGCAGAACCAGTAGCTTCATCGTCATTTATCAGCATCGTAAGCTTCGATTCATACTTTTACTTATCAGAATGATTTGTAGATCTTTGTCTTATCTTTCCAACGCATACTGAATCGCTTCGTTTCGATAATCGAGCTGAGAGATATGACCAAAATACGGCAGCTGCTCAAACACAACTGATTGCTATTTTCGTGTGATCAGTTCGGTAATTGAGCGATCAGTTAGACCATGATAACATCCGATTTTGCCTAACTGACGTGTAATATGATTTGTTCCAAATTGATTTTTCTAATCAGTCCAATTGGCGGATTGTCATTTGAATCATTCATCTGGGCGATATCATCAAAACACCGAAGCTCGCCAGAAATTCAGTTTGTGCAAAATTCAGTTTCAGCTTGCTTCTTGTGTTTGCAACTTCACACTTGAGTAAATATGTTAGAAACACAATAACAAGTTTTGTTAACATCAAAATCAAGATTGCGAACTTGAAAAGTTCCAACAGCATGTGAGTTTATGGATTCAGTAGTCGATTAATTAAGCTTATCTTTCCTTCAAGATTAAGCCGCAAGAACAAAGCTAGTTTTTTGGGGTTATCCACTAGTAGCTCCGCCACACGCACTTTGTCGTCTGAACTTAATTCCCGGATGGTTCCTAATGTGGCCAACACATTATCCATAGCATCTTCAATTTTCGAATCAGATGACATTTCTTTTATGAGGTTTGACATTGTCTCCTTTGTGATGTCATCTAAATTATTGATTGCAGCAACAATTTGGTTGTCAATTTCGTCTAAGTGCTTGCGTTTCTTTGACCTCACCTTTGAAACCCCTCTTGGGTGTGAGGGAGCGTCTGAGCTACAGACATTGGTTCACCATCTCCTTCAAGTGGGCGGTAAAAATCTTCCATGCCAAATTCCATGTCAATGGGTACATGCTCAGTCATATTGAAGACATCGTGAACAACAGCTGAAAAAGTCTCCACTCGATCACATGTTGCCCTATCATAGCCAAATATTTTGCACCAATCTTTATAGTGTGGTCACCGCTTGTAACGCGTAACTCGAACATTATTGTCCACCTGAAATATCTTCGTTTTAATAGATTAAACATTTGACATATGAAATTTAAACATTTCACTTAAATTTTTTACATTCACTATCATCCCATGCCTCATTTGTAGCATCGATCATGTTCTCTGTGTCATTCCAACCGATCCCATTTTTTGATAGTATTGATGTCAAACATCCATAATGTTTCTTCCAGACGTGTATTTTGAAAGTTATGTGGGGATGGCCACGTAAATATGAATCTTTGAAAGAATTTCTCAATGCAGATTCCAATAATGATAAATAGCCATTACGGAATCCGTTCTCCGTTTTATATCCTTTTATTATTATATCTTTCAAAGCAACAATTAGAACCTCCTTCTCAGGGGCTGTCCAACTACGCCGCAACTTGTCTGTTTTTTTACCTTTCGAATTGACACTTGTGCTCTCCATTGATTCGAATGTGTTTGCTATGTTAACCTGTTAAACAGTAATGTGATAAGTTAGAATGGGATATGCTACATTAAATTGCAAAAAATGGATACACAATTTTGAGAACATATTTTAAAATACAACACTTAATCCAATACATAATTCAGAAATCAATTATTCTGTCAAACATCATTAGTATGAAACTACCGAAGAAAATGAAGATTGCAATCCGAAAACAAGAACACAAAACACTTGTCCTAGTTGTGGTACATTGACATTGTAAAGTTATCTCTCCACATATCCCATACAGCGGAGGAATTGAAATCCTTGATAAATTAAGTCTCATTTTGTGTAGTTGTGCTTAATTTCTCTTCTTCAATCTCGTCAACAAGATTATCCGCCATTTGAGATCGGATGAAGTTTGTGTAACAAAATGCAAGCCATTATGATTCTGTTATGAGTTTTTAGTGGGTAGAAAGAAGGACTGCGCAGAATAGCCCATCTTTTCATAAGCAACCCAAAAGCTCTTTCAATCACGTTACTAGCTTTGTTGTGTCTCCAAGTGAAGAATTCTTTATAATTCTATGGAGCATTTGGGCGATTGCCCCAAGCATCCCTACGGTATGGTACTCTTCTATATGGAGTCAAGAATCCCTGGACGTTTGCATATCAATTGTCGCACAAATAGTAACAACCTACCATCAAAGGCATATTTTTTGTTAAAAAATTTGAAATAAAATAATTAATGCAACACGAATCTAAGGAAAAAGAACTGTGAAATAATATGACTACATTAAACAATATTTTAACCTCTTTCAACTTTAATTCCGTCATCACGTGATAATGCGTCACGAAGAACTCGAGAATCCGATGCTGATCCTTCCCACCCACAATGCGCGTAAATGAAGTTCATATATCGATTGCACTGTAACGCCCCAAAAATTTAAAGTCCACGCGAACCATATGCATGCAATTATTAAATTCTTTTGCATTTTTAATTAAATGTTTTAATTGCATGAATTATTTATGTGGTGCATTTTGACATGTTTAAAATAGATTTTCTGCATGGTTGCATTAAACTGTATTTTTAAAAGGATATTCAGGTGACGATCGAAGAACGGAGACCAAAGGCTGAAAAATGTAAAATGTTTTATTAAATAGTTAATTTTAATTATTTAATATAAGGGTGATGGTTTTCTCATATTTTTGAAAACAAGAAATTTTGAGGTGATTTTATACGCCGAGACTAATTTTTATCGGTGTTGGATTTTCAATTAAAATGCGACCTTTTGAGCAGTCCGGCTATTTAATTCACTAACTATTTTTATGAAAACCATTTTATAAATTGATTAAGAGCCTAGCTTGCACCAGTGGGCTTAATTAAGAGTTTATTTGGCCTTAAGCCTTTTTAACAATTAATTAACATATTAAAAAGAGATTTAAACCCTAAGCTAAGCACTCCACTCACTCTCACACACGTTCACGCCGCTAAAAGAATTTTCAGAAAACCAAAAACTCCTCCACGGCACAACAGCAGCTCTCGGCCGTGAGGAGCTTCAGTTTTTCTTTCAAGGTTCAAAGGAAATTAGCTCGGTTCTCTCCGTTCTTCATCGCCATCGATATTTCGTGCGTTAACGACGCAAAGGCACACCCTAATCTCCTTTTCTCATCCATCATGTCATAGTAATTGTTTAAATTATGGATGCATGAATATCCCGTGTGCTCTTTTCAGAAAAACCGTATTATTGCATGGTGATCATCGGCTGCTGTTTTTTTTCTGTTGCATGAAACCTTTTATTGTTCGGTTTATGGGCTGCCATGGTCAGGTTAAGACTAAAGAAGGGTTTTAGCATGGGTTTGAATCCCTCACATCACACACCTCTCGGCTGCAACACAAAAGAAAAAAAAAAGGAGAGAAGAACATAGTAGAGTAAAAGCAGCCGTGAACTGTTGTCACTTGTTGTGGCTCGGTTTCAATTGTTCAGGGCTAGGGGCATGGTTGGCTCTTGTCCAGGGGCCAGCCAGGGGTGTGTAGGAGACTAGGGCGAGAGTCCTATCCATGCTAGGACGCGATCTGAGAGACGGCGAAGAGTCCCTTGCGTGAGGGACTCCTACCCGAGAACGTTTCCTGCTTCCGAAGGTGACGCTGGTTTCTGGGAGAAGAGGCTCGGTCCAGTGGGCTGGGCTGGGTCAGGGCTTGACCGTAGGTCCCTAGGAGAGTGCACCGTGGGTTGGTTTAAGGGCTGCGTGGGTGGCAAGGTCCTAAGCTTAAGATTAAGAGTCCTAGTGTGTCACCAAGTCTCGACCAGCAAGTACTGAAATCTTTTGGGCTTCGGTTTCTTGTCCAGGGGCATGGGCCGTGGGTTCCTAGTGTCCAGTAGCCTAACTTAGGATGTTGGTCAAGTGTTGGCTCGATATGGTTCGGGGGTAACTCGATAAATTTAAGAGATGGCTCGGGGTCGAAGTTTAGGTGCCAAATTGAGTTCTAAAACGAAGAAAATTTGGAAAACGACTCACGGGGGTCGAGTCGTGATCCATAAGGGGTAAAATAATATAAAAAGACTAAATTTAGAATTTAGGAATTTTATATTAAAGTTTGGTATTTTTCGGGATTAAAACACCGTTAAAATAACTAATAAAAGATAAATTGAAAAGTCTAAGTTTTTATGCCAAATAAAATTACGAGAAAATTCTTATAAGCTTAAATGTTTATTTGGGACATGTTAGACTCATGAAATCAAGAAAAAAGTCAGAAACGAAATTGTCGATTAGGGGTAAAACGGTCTTTTTACACCTAAAATTAGTAACGGTCATGGCAGTGCCCTAAATGCTGTTTTTATGATATTATGATCATTGTTAAATGCTTATGAGATGTTCATGATTTATTTATGATTTATTTTAAATGTCCATGAAATTTTATGATTTAAGTTGACATTTAAAATACATGGTGCATGCTTGGTTTCAAAAGAAAATATATTCATGCATGATTTTATAAGGTGATGAAAACATGAAAATATTGATGAAAGTGAAGTAATTGTGACTATGAGGATTTGAGGATTTGAGGTTATGATCAAGAATAGGCCAAGGCTCAGTTGACGATCCTGTGTCGCTGATGTCCCCGCCGCCCAGTACTGTGGTTTCATGTAGATGGTACCATCGTCATGTCATGTCATGTCATGTCACGTCAGGAAAGTCACAATTAATGATCTGAATTCAATCAAGGAAAAGATAAAGTTATGATCATGAAAAGAATCACGCCATGCTATTATGTCATGTTATCATGTTATGTTATGATCAAGGAAAAGGTAAAGGTAAGGTTCATGTCATGCATATCACGAAAAGGTTATTTTACGTAAAAGTATTTTCACTGTTGCATGGGATTTTATATCTATTACTCGTTTCAAAGATTTGGTGTGTTGAGTCTTTAGACTCACTAGGTGTGATGGATGCAGGTGAGGGTGAGGGAGGACTTGACGCATGAGATGACTGGACTGAAGGTGCACACAACCCGAGGACCAGCGCTTCTACGATTTTCCGCACTCATGATTATGGGTTATAATGTTACGTTAAAATATTTTTAAAAACCCTTTATTTATGCTTTTGAGTGGTTTTGGAGAGGAGAATATGTTTCACGGATATTGCTTTTTAGGTTTGGTAACTCATGCGATGATTTAATCCTTCATGTCTATTCACTTGATTTTAAAATGCTAGCTAGCGAATGTTCTAGATCATGGGCAAAATATTTTAGTAAAATATTTTCATGGGCGGTCCGAATTTAAAAAAAAAAAATTCCTAGTACATTTTAAACACAAGAACACGGGACGTTTCAGTTGGTATCAGAGCCAATGGTTCTGTAAAGGGTTGTGCCACCATCAGCGCCGGGAAGATCAGTCGTCAAGCCTCAAAGTTGTAAGTTTACATGCTTTATATGATTTTATGATGTTACCTACACGTCTACATGATCTATATGTTTAAGCTACATGTGCATACACGTTTTGAAGTGAATGACGTTGGTGTTTAAGGTTGCATGGTAAACGATTTTCATCCTGCATAGTTGCATGACTTTGTTATGCTAAAAGATTATATGCTTCATGATTTTTATACGTGTTACGTTGCGGAATAAAAAATTATTTTATGTTAACGCATGTTGGTTTGTGGTGGAATTGGACTATGTGATTTTTGGATTTTAGTATTGACGTTCTACTTTGTTGGGCTATAAGTTGATCATGAACATTATGAATGATTTTTGGGACACGTATATTTTCTAAGAAAAAAAATTACGATTCATGGTTATTAGTTGAATTAATTTTGGGAATTACTCATAAGTAATAATTATTCGAAAAATGCGATTATCTCGGGAAGTAAGAAAATGTATAAATTGTGATTTTTAGTTTGATGAAAGGTAAGATGGATTATGAGAATTGATTTTTGGGTGAATAAGTTTAAAAATTTTGAAATTATGTTATGGGAAACTGTAGAAGGAAACTTAAGAATGCCAAAAACTTATGGGATTAATTGTAGGATTTTCAAAATAAAGCACCTATTGGGTAATTTTTGAGGAAATTAAGAAATAAATTTGCAATTATTAAGAAATTTGGGGACTAGTTTGGAATTAAGCGATAATTAAATGGTCTAAATGATAAGAATTTTTAGGATTTAGACTTTTAAGAATATTTAGAACCGTGGGACATCTTGGGTTATAATGTTATACGGAATGTTAATCAAGGGTTTCTAAGAATAAATCAATATTAGGCTTGAAAATCTAAGCGTCAACGGATTCGTTTGGGATTTTAAGATTGAAATATGATAAATTGATGAACATTTTGGGTATAAAATAAGGAAAATAATATACGATAAGTTTGGTTATCCATCTTTTATTAATGGGAATTTTAAGAAAAATGGAAATTCGAGGGTATAATAGTATAGCATTAAGTAATTATGGGTCTTTTTAAGTTGCCATTTGCAAATAAGGATTTAGAAGGGAATAGTTATTTTAGAATTTAAGTTTTATCAGAGTAAGCGCAGCAGAAGCTTGGGTTTTTGAAATATTAGAACTAAATCTAAACTTTGGGTTATTAAGGATAAGCGAATTTCGAGGACGAAATTCAATTTAAGGGGGGAAGATTGTAACGCCCCAAAAATTTAAAGTCCACGCGAACCATATGCATGCAATTATTAAATTCTTTTGCATTTTTAATTAAATGTTTTAATTGCATGAATTATTTATGTGGTGCATTTTGACATGTTTAAAATAGATTTTCTGCATGGTTGCATTAAACTGTATTTTTAAAAGGATATTCAGGTGACGATCGAAGAACGGAGACCAAAGGCTGAAAAATGTAAAATGTTTTATTAAATAGTTAATTTTAATTATTTAATATAAGGGTGATGGTTTTCTCATATTTTTGAAAACAAGAAATTTTGAGGTGATTTTATACGCCGAGACTAATTTTTATCGGTGTTGGATTTTCAATTAAAATGCGACCTTTTGAGCAGTCCGGCTATTTAATTCACTAACTATTTTTATGAAAACCATTTTATAAATTGATTAAGAGCCTAGCTTGCACCAGTGGGTTTAATTAAGAATTTATTTGGCCTTAAGCCTTTTTAACAATTAATTAACATATTAAAAAGAGATTTAAACCCTAAGCTAAGCACTCCACTCACTCTCACACACGTTCATGCCGCTAAAAGAATTTTCAGAAAACCAAAAACTCCTCCACGGCACAACAGCAGCTCTCGGCCGTGAGGAGCTTCAGTTTTTCTTTCAAGGTTCAAAGGAAATTAGCTCGGTTCTCTCCGTTCTTCATCGCCATCGATATTTCGTGCGTTAACGACGCAAAAGCACACCCTAATCTCATTTTCTCATCCATCATGTCATAGTAATTGTTTAAATTATGGATGCATGAATATCCTGTGTGCTCTTTTCAGAAAAACCGTATTATTGCATGGTGATCATCGGCTGCTGTTTTTTTTCTGTTGCATGAAACCTTTTATTGTTCGGTTTAGGGGCTGCCATGGTCAGGTTAAGACTAAAGAAGGGTTTTAGCATGGGTTTGAATCCCTCACATCACACACCTCTCGGCTGCAACACAAAAGAAAAAAAAAAAGGAGAGAAGAACATAGTAGAGTAAAAGCAGCCGTGAACTGTTGTCACTTGTTGTGGCTCGGTTTCAATTGTTCAGGGCTAGGGGCATGGTTGGCTCTTGTCCAGGGGCCAGCCAGGGGTGTGTAGGAGACTAGGGCGAGAGTCCTATCCATGCTAGGACGCGATCTGAGAGACGGCGAAGAGTCCCTTGCGTGAGGGACTCCTACCCGAGAACGTTTCCTGCTTCCGAAGGTGACGCTGGTTTCTGGGAGAAGAGGCTCGGTCCAGTGGGCTGGGCTGGGTCAGGGCTTGACCGTAGGTCCCTAGGAGAGTGCACCGTGGGTTGGTTTAAGGGCTGCGTGGGTGGCAAGGTCCTAAGCTTAAGATTAAGAGTCCTAGTGTGTCACCAAGTCTCGACCAGCAAGTACTGAAATCTTTTGGGCTTCGGTTTCTTGTCCAGGGGCATGGGCCGTGGGTTCCTAGTGTCCAGTAGCCTAACTTAGGATGTTGGTCAAGTGTTGGCTCGATATGGTTCGGGGGTAACTCGATAAATTTAAGAGATGGCTCGGGGTCGAAGTTTAGGTGCCAAATTGAGTTCTAAAACGAAGAAAATTTGGAAAACGACTCACGGGGGTCGAGTCGTGATCCATAAGGGGTAAAATAATATAAAAAGACTAAATTTAGAATTTAGGAATTTTATATTAAAGTTTGGTATTTTTCGGGATTAAAACACCGTTAAAATAACTAATAAAAGATAAATTGAAAAGTCTAAGTTTTTATGCCAAATAAAATTACGAGAAAATTCTTATAAGCTTAAGTGTTTATTTGGGACATGTTAGACTCATGAAATCAAGAAAAAAGTCAGAAACGAAATTGTCGATTAGGGGTAAAACGGTCTTTTTACACCTAAAATTAGTAACGGTCATGGCAGTGCCCTAAATGCTGTTTTTATGATATTATGATCATTGTTAAATGCTTATGAGATGTTCATGATTTATTTATGATTTATTTTAAATGTCCATGAAATTTTATGATTTAAGTTGACATTTAAAATACATGGTGCATGCTTGGTTTCAAAAGAAAATATATTCATGCATGATTTTATAAGGTGATGAAAACATGAAAATATTGATGAAAGTGAAGTAATTGTGACTATGAGGATTTGAGGATTTGGGGTTATGATCAAGAATAGGCCAAGGCTCAGTCGACGATCCTGTGTCGCTGATGTCCCCGCCGCCCAGTACTGTGGTTTCATGTAGATGGTACCATCGTCATGTCATGTCATGTCATGTCATGTCACGTCAGGAAAGTCACAATTAATGATCTGAATTCAATCAAGGAAAAGATAAAGTTATGATCATGAAAAGAATCACGCCATGCTATTATGTCATGTTATCATGTTATGTTATGATCAAGGAAAAGGTAAAGGTAAGGTTCATGTCATGCATATCACGAAAAGGTTATTTTACGTAAAAGTATTTTCACTGTTGCATGGGATTTTATATCTATTACTCGTTACAAAGATTTGGTGTGTTGAGTCTTTAGACTCACTAGGTGTGATGGATGCAGGTGAGGGTGAGGGAGGACTTGACGCATGAGATGACTGGACTGAAGGTGCACACAACCCGAGGACCAGCGCTTCTACGATTTTCCGCACTCATGATTATGGGTTATAATGTTACGTTAAAATATTTTTAAAAACCCTTTATTTATGCTTTTGAGTGGTTTTGGAGAGGAGAATATGTTTCACGGATATTGCTTTTTAGGTTTGGTAACTCATGCGATGATTTAATCCTTCATGTCTATTCACTTGATTTTAAAATGCTAGCTAGCGAATGTTCTAGATCATGGGCAAAATATTTTAGTAAAATATTTTCATGGGCGGTCCGAATTTAAAAAAAAAAAATTCCTAGTACATTTTAAACACAAGAACACGGGATGTTTCATGCACACTCCCAAAACATTCACGGCTATGGTTCCTTTTCTGGTTCTATACTTTCCTTTCTCTACAAGAGGCACATTCACATTTATATATGTACCATCCAACGCACCAACACAACCCTGCAAAATAAGTCACAAAATTATGAGTAATATGTATCAGGATGTCTACTAAAATGTATTGTACGTACAACATTATAAATAACATTTTTAATAAGTAGTATTGACCAAATGTTCATATTACCTTGAACCATTTCCACGTCTCGTCGGTGTAGGTTTCATCGATAGGGGAAGATTTCACAAGCAGTATAGGATGGAGCTTCAGTGATGACCCCAAATTTGTGTTGATTGTTTGACCACTTCTTACATAATAATGTCCGATCACTCGGTTTTTTTATGATGCGCCAAAATGGACAAAAACATAGCCACCTTTTCTTCAGTCCTAAGGTATCTAGAATGATCAAGCCCCCCGACGTAAGTTAACAAGTAACATAGTTGTGCAAATGAATTTCTATTCATCCTCAAATTTATCACACATTGAACATCTCTGGTTTCAATAATTCTTCTCAAATGGTTCATTTGTGCATTCAGTCTTCCCGTCATACTGTACAAAGCTGACGTTCTACATGCTTGACGACGTCGTTCGGCGAGTAATCTCGTGCGATTTCGTGTTAAAATACATACCATAAAAATTGTACGGATCATCAATTGGTGTAGCTGCAGGAAAACTCTAATGTTATGACGTCTACGGTCCATTTTGCACTCTTACTTACCAAATATAAAAAAAATTTAGATCAAGCCAATATATGAGTTAACAAATCTCCGAAATTTTTTTTAATAAATTATAACTCTTGTATATCAAAGACATCAGTACCATTACACAAAAATTCTACAAGTTACAAAAAAAGATATTTGTTGCACAACAGCCCAAGAAAAAAAGCCAAAAGACATCAGTACCATTACACAAAAATTCTACAAGTTACAAAAAAAGATATTTGTTGCACAACAGCCCAAGAAAAAAAGCCAACCAATTTCTACTACACTGTAAGACGAGCTCCAATTTTTTGGTTTATTTTTTTAAAAAAATAAATTCTTAGCACAATACAAGAACACACCGAACAAGCGACCACATTAAATAATCAGTTTGTACAATACATTTGCAGAAGAAAGCGAAAATAGAAAACAATAAATTGTTCATACATCTACGGCGCAAGGCGTTATGCAACAGTTTCAACCTCGATAATTACACATAGCTTCGAAGCAGAAATTTATCAAGTTTTACCTTCGAGAAAGCTTGAAATTACTTCATATCTATGCTAGAAATGGGGATTTGGTTGTTACCTTTCGATTTCTAACTTCTTCAACAGAGGTCAAAGGCACCACTCTTCGTAAGAATTTTGGACAATGACGTAGAGAAGACCACTTGCAAGTTGGATATTTATTACAATCATGGGTATTTTGGTGATTAAACTTTTTGGGGTAGCCGGATTGTTTCTATCAATCTCCATTGCATGGATTTATTCTCCCACACAAACAGTAAAATTGTCAAACAAATAGTCAATCTCATATCTAAAAATTATAGCAAACAAAATATTATTAATCAATCCTACATTTATACTACCTACCAAACTGGCCCTTAAGTAGATTAATGTGCAGAAAAATTATTTATGTATGTCAAACTTTTGTTTGAATAAATATTTTATTTATTTATTTAAATTCATTAATTAAATTTTAACAAAACATCTTCAAATTTTTTGGGTGACAATCTCCACCTTTAAAAGAATCAGGTTCCAAGATTCTCTTAAGTGATGGGAAAATCCCAAATCTTTCTGTCTATTTTTTCTCATCACCTTCATTCATAATATTATGACACAAAATTAATAAAATATTTATTCATTGTTAAGAGTACCTTATTTCGGTTGTACAAGCTTGATAGAAGTTATGTCAACCTTGAGTGTCTCGCTTGTCAATATTCCATTGCGTGGTTAACACCATATTCCTTCCCATTGAGGACGTATGCTCGAGCTGAAATTTTGATCTTAGGTGCGAGTGGGGATTTTTTCTTCTTGTTCGGGCAGTCTTCAACACGATGTTGGTCATTTCCACGGACCACACATTTCCCATATTTCTTCTACTGTAGTTGATGTTTGAGTTTCCTTGAATCATTTTTCTCGAGGTTTTCTCATGTGGTTCCAATTGGGCCTCTTTTCCACGACTTCTTTTCTGATTACTAGTTTCCATGGAGTTAGGTGTCTTATTGATTTTTTAACTTTTTGTTTCAACAGCTGGATCTCTACCTCTAGGCGCAATGCTTGGTTGACAACAGATCTATAATTTGAGGCTTCAAAAAATAAGGTTGCCCAAAGAATATCAAGGTTGAGGCCTTGGAAAAATTTCTCTGTCTTTCTTGCCTCATCTTTCATGTAATGAGGAGCATAGTGAAGCAAATGGTGAAATCCCACTTTGTATTGTGCCAAGGTTCAAGAACCTTGAACTAGTTCCATGAATTCACATTTTCGTGTGTTGATTATTAATTGGGTTGCGTATTTTTTCCTCAAAATTCCGCATAAATTTAGTCAATATTTTGGGACTGTTTCTTTTCTTCCACTGGTGATCAATGACTCTCCATTAGTTATGTGTTGCTCCCTCAAAATGATACACTGCAAAGTTAATTTATGTTCCTCAAAATATTTAAGAATAGAAAAAAAATCATTTATATTTTGATTAGCCATTCTTCACCTTGTTGATCGTCAGGGGTGCCACAAAACTTGGGTCAGTGGAACCAAATGAATATTTCAAGAATTCGATCACATATTGTTAGGATTGATTGGGAGTGAAGAAATGTTTAGAAGGGGTTGAATAAATACTCAACGGTTTTCACAACTTCTTCGAATAATGAATTAGTTTAGTGATAAACTAAATTCAGGAATCTTGTTTGTCAATATCAATCAGTTAACTAATGAAAGTGCAGAAAGAATTGAATGACAGATAGAATATAAACTGAAATTAGGGGACACAAGATTTGTGGATGTTTTGAAATTTCAGTTTTGGACTTAACAATGCCAAACCGAAACTCTTAGTTTCAATATAGTTTATATGTACTCAACTGATACGTAACTACTTAGCACAACCGATCTCTAGTAGATCGAATAATACATTAGTGAAAGTTTGTGCTTTTAAGCTCGAATTATAGTCTTGAATGCTATGAATATATATATTAAGCGTGAGCCAAAATTTTTCTAGAATAACTTTTTTTGATTGATTTATTATTATTTTTTTTATTATTTAAGAAAATATAGTATTTATGTAACGTCCCGAAAATTTGAAGTTCCGCGTGAACCACATGCATGTAAGTTATCAAATTTCTTACCTATTTTAATTAAATTGTCTTAATTGCTTGAATTAAATGTGGTAGACATGTTTACATGTTAAAGTATGATTTTCTACTATAATGCATAAAATTGTGTTTTAAAAGTTATTCGAGACGCGATCGAAAAACAGACATCGGAGACCATATGAAGGAAAATATTTTTATTAAATAATTATATTAATTGTTTAATACACGGTAAATTTTATATGGTATTTTTGAAAATGGAAACTTTTGAGGTGTTTTCACGCGTCAAGTTGTATTTTAAAACGATATTCGATTTTTGACGAGAATCTGAACTTTTTGGAGGCTCGGTTAATATTTTCGAAAAACAACCTAAACAAAATATTTTAATTATAATCTAATGGGCTTAATGGGTCTATTATATTCATGTTATTGGGCCTAGACTTGTGTCATGTATTTTATTTTATAAACAAGGCCCTAAACCCTAACTCAACATTTGAAACACACGCACACATCACACAAAGCACAAGGACTCTTCCACTAGCACAAAATCACACACACCAGCACGTTTTCAAGGGGAAACTCATGACAGTAGTTCAAAATTTCAGCAAGGATTCTTCCTTCGCCTCTTCTCCACGTCCCTCGCATCGCCAATCATTTTTCGTGCGTGAAATACGCAAAGGCACGCATTAATCTTTATTTTTCTCATCCATCACACCACATTATATGTTTGATGCATGTTTGCATGAAAGAAATATGATCCCTTGCATTATATTCTTTTTTTATGTCATATTATGCCAAGAACTTTAGTTTTTATGATTTAAAGCTCTTGCTATTGATGCATGAAGGGGTTGCAATGGTAGGGACATCGAAAGTGGTGAATTTATGAGGGTTTAAAAGGCTTAAGTGAGGTGTATAAGTGTCAGACCCCGAGAATAAACAATAGTTCAACAACTTTTAAAATAGTTTTGATACCATTTTTGTAAATAAGTTGAAAAATATTAAATTTATTTTGATGGCATTTTTGTAAATAAGTTTAAAAATAATGAATTAATTTTAATGGAAAAATGGTAATTAGTGACACATGTTATGTTTTTCAGCATAATTGTCTGAGTATTAGTCCAAATGAAATGAGACCAATTTCATTGGAAAGCTAATACATAGTACTAAAACTTTCATGTTTTGAGTTTGGAAAAATTAATCGTTTGACTGGTTCGAAGGGATATACCGGTATTAAAGTGTTAAATAATATATATTATATTATATTATTGAAAGATAAATGTGAAGTTAGTTGAATGAATTTATCATTCAACAGAAAGTTTTAGAAAGATACAGAAGAAAGGGGAGAAGAGAGAAATAAGGGTTCTTGATTTTCTTTTCAATCTTGTGACTTATCAGTTTGTCCAATCGACGAACCGAATTCAGTTCTGAGATCGTTGACACGAGGTCTTCGATTTGAGGTATAAATTTTAAATTTATTGTGATATTTGAAATTCATCGATTTTTGGAATAAATCCGATAAATTGTTAAATCATATAGAAATTGAAGATTGTTGAATAATGTATGCTTTTAACGAAGAAGAGATGATTATAATGATGTTATTTTGAATTCACAATTTATTATAATTAGGGAATTTTAATCGTTGGGTTGAGATTGAAGATTTATTTGTCAGTTGTTATTAATTCTGATTATATATGCGGTAGAATAACCGACAAGAAACTAAGTTTTGAAGTCGAAATTGAATTATGTTATGATTTCAATTTGATATGAAATTTTAAAGTTTCAAAAGATATTTGAAACTTATATTGTTGATTTTGAATGATGTTATTGATTGAAGTGAATATGTTGTTGATGTAGATAGAGTTTCTATACTGAAATCTTCAAGCTACATCAATTGAAAACGAAGAATTGAGTTATGTTGCGACCGGGTAGCATACGACAGATATCTGTATCTAATGATATATGTTTGATTGGTTTGATTGAAAATATATATCTATAGGCCTTATTTGTTGAGTTGATGTGGCATACATGACATACACATTGAGCTATGATCCTTGAATACCTTGATATGATTTGATTCTGTGGTTTGTGAACACGATGCTATGTTTGGCATTATGTGACCCTTAAAGCATAGTCATTTGTGGCCATGATGATTGATTGAGATTTGGGATTTGATAGCTCTTTTTCAACGTTATCATATGAGTATCCCTGATTGAGGCCGGTGTGCCAGCTCGAGCATTGATTTGATAGCGATTCGTTTGATTCTGACATGTGCTCAGTGAATGTGCATTTGACCTGATACCTCCACGACATACATGCATTGCATATCACATATCTTTGTTTAGATACTTGTGGTATATATTGTGATTATTTCAGACTGAGCTTTGCTCACCCCAGAGAGGGATGTTGTTGTCTTTGTCTGTGGGCAAGGACAGGTACTCCAGGATAGCGGGAGACTGGAGAGGGTACTTCTGGAAGGAGTCAAATCTGAGTTGAGGTTTTATGTTTTTCCCAGTGTGTATATGTATCTATATACAGGGCATGTTCCGAGGATATGAGTTGTTTGTCTGTAGATGGTAGTTGATTTTGTGTGGACATATTTTATCTTGTGATGTGATTAGACCACACTATATTATATACTATTTTTATTATTAAAATTACAGTTGACACATTTTGGGCTCATTGTAAAGAAAATTTAAACTATTTTCCGCTGAAATTAATTAACTAATCAGATTGTATTGCAATAACAATTAGGAGTTAAGGTCCCCACAATAAGGGTTGGACGTGAGGGGTAAGGAGTTGAACGAAAATTAGAGTCCTAGTGGCTAAGGGTCTTCGGCCAAGAGTCCTTGTTGGTTACGGATTCTAGCTACTATTAGAGCATGACTAGGAGACCAAAGAGGGCTGCATGATGGTCCTAAGATGGTTGCACGAGGGTTGGCTCGAAGGGCAAGGTCAATCGCATGATGTGATGGAACCATGCGCATGCGTTTAGGACGGTTTGAGGTATGCGGGTTTTAGGCTTCTCAAGCTCTATCCAGTAGCGTCCATAGGGGTCCAGTAGGATCCTAGGGTGGTCAACTAGGGGCTGGTCAGTTTCTTGAGGGCTAGGGTCGAAGCTTTCATGGCAATACAACCTAGGGTTTTCGAAAATAAGTGCTAAAGTTCAGTAGGAGTCCTAGGCTTGATAATGGGTCTGGATGGGCTTGAATTGGGTTGAATATGGTTTAGTTAGGTGTTATTAAGCATTGGAGCAAATTTGGTAGATTTTGGCAAAGTTTTGAGTCCATACGAGTCAAAACTGGGATGTACGTCTAAGTTTAAATACAAATTGGAAAATTAGTAGAGAAGCTTAAGTTTACATCTAATAAATATTTATGGGTGAATTTTAAGGTGTTATATTAAGTTTGGAATTATTTGGGCTCATTGTAAAGAAAATTTAAACTCATTTCCGCTGAAATTAATTAACTAATTAGATTGTATTGCAATAACGATTAGGAGTTAAGGGCCCCACAATAAAGGTTGGACGTGAGGGGTAAGGAGTTGCACGAAAATTAGAGTCCTAGTGGCTAAGGGTCTTCGTCCAGGAGTCCTTGTTGGTTACGGATTCTAGCTACTATTAGAGCATGACTAGGAGACCAAAGAGGGCTGCATGATGATCCTAAGATGGTTGCACGAGGGTTGGCTCGAAGGGCAAGGTCAATCGCATGATGTGAGGGAACCGTGCGCATGCGTTTAGGACGGGTTTGAGGGGATGCGGGTTTTAGGCTTCTCAAGCTCTATCCAGTAGCGTCCATAGGGGTCCAGTAGGATCCTAGGGTGTTCAACTAGGGGCTGGTCAATTTCTTGAAAGCTAGGGTCGAAGCTTTCATGGCAATACAACCTAGGGTTTTCGAAAATAAGTGCTGAAGTTCAGTAGGAGTCCTAGGCTTGATAATGGGTCTGGATGGGCTTTAATTGGGTTGAATATGGTTTAGTTATGTGTTATTAAGCATTGATACAAATTTGGTAGATTTTGGCAAAGTTTTGAGTCCATACGAGTCAAAACTGGGATGTACGTCTAAGTTTAAATACAAATTGGAAAATTAGTAGAGAAGCTTAAGTTTACGTCTAATAAATATTTATGGGTGTATTTTAAGGTGTTATATTAAGTTTGGAATTATTTGGGTTGTCGTTTTAAGGTCTAAGGAAAAATTGTGAAAGTTAGGGTTAAAAGGACAAAACGATCATTTTACACATGAAAAATGTTAGACGTCCTGGCAATGCCTTGAATGCTGTAATAAATACTAAAATTTTTATTTCAAATGTTTGTGGATTCTTAGGATGAAACGTTAATGGTAAAAGATATGTTGCATGCTTGGTTTAAAGGAAAAATGATTTATGTATGCATGAATTTTTATAAGTGATGGGAATATGAAAGGTTGAAGGAGGTGAATTAATTTTGACTAATACGATGATATGTAAGGCCAATGCTCAGTTGACGGGTGAGAGTGTCGTTGATTTCCTCGCCGCCTGGTACCGTGTTTATGCGTAGATGTATCCATCGACCTACAGCTAATACAAAAGTCACAATTAAGGATCTGAATTCAATAAAAATGGAAACTTATACGTATGATGAAAAGAAAAAAGTATATGATGAAGAGAAAATGTTTAAGTTTATGCATATTCAAGAAAAGCTATTTTCTTAAAAGTATTTTCATTATTAGTTGTGAATGTATATGTATTACTTGTTATCATGATTCAAGTTTGCTGAGTCAATAGACTCACTAGTTATGATCGATGCAGGTGAGCATGAGATTGATGTTAATGGAGGTCTTGATGGTTGATCTTGCTGGACTGAAGATGCACATAGTTTTTTGCAAATAAAACTAAGTTTATGATTATGATTACTTAAAGATTTTTATGATTTATGATCTTTTCGAGAAGTTTTTGAGAGGATGTTAGAGTTAAGTTTGTTTTTGAAATAATGTTAGTTTAGGTTGTTGATTTTTTACGATTTTTTTATTTTGGATTTTAAAAATATTTGGTTGATTTATTTTAAATGGTGCAAAATACTTTAAAATATATATGTGTATTGTGGTTTTCAGCCGAATATAGAAAAGAAAAAATTCTAGTATATTTTAAAGAAAAACGAGTAGTGGACGTTTCAATTTATTTATCTTGTCTAATATATAGACTTATAAAATCCATTTAAGTTCATGTAATCCTCTAGAACTTTCCTTGGGTGATTTAACAAGTAGAAAATCTACTTGATGATGTTTCCTCATGACACTCTAGTACAGTGAGTCAAAACTCCTACTTAGTATTTTGTATAACTAGGACTCCTACTAGTTAGAGTTTCATCACGATACTCAAAGCTGTTGTGGAGATCCGGACGCTAATTCAATTCTTAATCATCTTTGGGACTAATTAATCAATTATAAGAAACATGGTCTAATTTATTTTTCAAAATACAATATCACTATCTTGTGACATCGTGCAATGTGCCCGTGGCGATCCCACCACTATCAGGCACTTCTGTCACAAGATTATTCATCTAATACTCATCTAATACATGCTTCCTACAAATCAATAGAACAACATATAATAATCAAATCAATGCATACAATAACAATAAGTATGTGATTTAGGGAAACCCAAATATATCCTACTTGAGTCGATCTCCCAATACCACATTGACTTATACCTTTATCCTCTCGGTCTGACGAAGACGAAGTCTCGAATTCAACTCTGTCCATACCCATATCTGGTAATGACAATCGAATAGGTATAATATCGGTATACAACTCAGTTCAAAACCTGTTCTGATCAATACTCAAATCACTACATAATCTGATCAATGTTAATCAACATACGGTACAACAATACAATCTAAATCAATACCGAATCTGATCAATATCAATCAACTGATGTTTCGACGGCATAACAATACAACCTCGATAACCCCGTCAATTTCAACATCACAGATATAATAATACGGCTCATAATCAATATCAGATGAAACCAGAACCTAATCGAATTCGGTTTCAACAGCATAACGGTACCATATAAATATACCACACAATATAAATCAACAGATATCAATTCCTGTAACTCATACTCGATAACAATACAAATCTGATATAAAATATCGGTCAATTCAACTCTGAAAATCATAACAATTACATAAACAATATGTTCTTCATTCTGACTTCAAATATACGATGTATACTGTATTAGAAACACCTTATATGATTCGTATTCCATTCTGACAATATCATAATTTCAAATCGTATCAAAACGTAACAAAACTTACGTCCTGTTGAAGCTGTCGTCGCTAGGAACATGGTACTATACTCGGATTCAAAATCAGACGGACGGATCACTCGTAAATCTCCAATCTCACGTGAAGCTTTCCTCGTTGCTTCCCTTCTCAATTCTAAGGTAAAATTTCTTGTATATACTCTTGTATATGCATATATATATATAATATATATATATATATATATACTTCATGCGTATCAAGAAACGTTGCTCGCTTCTTTGTACTGCACGTCTCGCGCATATGCGCGACCATCGTCGGCGCATATGCACGAGACACAATGTCTCGGCGCATGCATCTCGGTAGCTCTCGCGCATATGCGCGCACCCACGCCGCGCATGTGCGCCAAACTCTCTGCCTACCCCGCGCGTGTGCGCCCGTCCACGTCGCGCATATGCGCTGAGTACTCCCCGGGGCTGGACAACTTGCGCATATGCGCGCCCTCACGCCGCGCAGATGCGCGGGGTCTTCTGCCAAAGCCGCGTATGTGTGCGCACCAACTCGCGCATGGCGTCTCCTTCGCACATATTTCGCGTCTGTTCTCGTCTTTCCCGGTATAATTCCTTCCGTCCATAATCACATCAATTAATCAAGAATTTATTTCAGATTAATCTCAGATTACAGGAAATAAAATCTCGGGCATTACAGCCTAATAATAAACAAAATTTATGATTGTGATTCCATTATAATCTCGATTGATGATCAGACATCATCGATGTGACGAGGGCAAATAACGCATTATAATGATACAAAGTCAAACTTTTTGAAAAAAATCACAGTCAAAGTCAACAGGTCATTGATTCAAATTTTGGTTATGAAAATTTGGGAACACCTCTACAAATTTACAAATTTAGACTGAAACGTCCACTACCTTTTTAACTTTAAAATCCTAAAATTATTTTTTTTCTTGTTGAAGCATAAAATTCGAACTTCACATTTAAATTAACTCAACATTTTCATAACCACAAACTTAATTTAACAATTAAAATCTCAAGTGCATAAAATCCCTAAATAGTCAATTAATAAAAATCCAACTTCCACCTTTTAACATGATCAAAACTAACTTCAAAATAAAGCATAAAAATCTCTATTAAATAATTATCAAAATCTTTGTTTTAAAACTTCGATTATCAAGCTAATGCGGAAAATAAGTGTTCCTCGATAGTGTACTGCTGGTCTAAAAACCACTCAAGCGTCAGCGCCTACCTCAACCTCATCCTCACCTGCAACATTCAAACCTAATGAGTCTAATGACTCATGACGTTCTAAACATGAGTAACAAATAATACATATACAAGCACATGCATTAAAATCATACTTTTATTTAAAATAAGCTAGCATAAATTTGTAAGCATAATTTAATCATAAATCATCAAATTGTAAAGCTTTCAATTATTTATCAATTTGGATGAACTTTGATCCTTAAAAGTGACTAGCTGTATCCTCTGGTTGACTGATCAGTATTAACTCACCCACCATTGCGCATGGGGACAAGCACTATGTAGCGACGTAAATGGAAATACGACAGTTGAGCTTCCTTTGGGGCCTTCTCCCTCACAATATTTTCAAAAATCATATATCATATCCTTTATGTCACAGTCAATTCACAACCTTCAAAATATTTTTACTTTTCCTTTTAATCATAAAATATAGTGTTCTTTCCACACTTGGAAAATAACAATTTAACAGTAAAAATTGCACAACTTTATCATAAATCATAAAATCTCGTATTTTCATCGTAAAAATTTTAAAATATCATTTAGTATGCGTTATGATTCTTCGGGAAACTACCAGATCTTTCGTACTACCCGAGACGTAAAATGACCATTTTACCCTTAGACTCTAAAATTATCGATTTTGACTTTTTCTCACTTTTTTTGACTCGAGATTATCCAAAATAATCATTTAAGCTTAAATTTGATTCCTAATATATTTATTTAATGTAAACTCGAGCTTTTAGATTTAATTCCTTAATTTCTAAATCGTGAAGCGTTTAAATCCCGAACTAATCTTAATTTTAATATTTTATTCCCAAACTTTAAACATCAAACGTTTATACCTAAACTACCCTCTTGAACAATGAACCGACCCCCCCGTGGACCATGGTTCAACCACTTTTCCTTCCTAGCCTAAAACCGAACCCCAATACTCTCTAGGTTCTTGGCCTCACCCAAACCACGAGCCACCCTTGACCAGACTGGTCCTAGCCCTCCTGGAACCGCGTCGAACCCTCCTAGACCAGCACTCCCAACCCCAGCCCACACAAGAGCCCATGCGCGATCAACTCCCTAGCCACGCGAGTTCTCTCCTACTATCATCGAGCCATCATGAACCAAGTCGCCCCATTTTTCATGCAAACATGTATCAATACATAAAATGTGGTATTAACGATGAGTGAAGTAAGATTAAGACGTGTCTTTGCATATTTTACGCTCAAAACACAATTTGAGGTGCGATGAATGTTGGATGCGAGACGAGGGAGGAAGCTTGCTGAATTTCCTTTGAAGTCCACGTGATTGCCATTGAAAATGTGTTGTGTGTGCGGGAGGGATAGTCCTAGTTCTTTTGATGCTTTTGTGTGTGTGTTTTGAGTGTATAGGTTATGGTTTTTGGCTAGTTTTGATATAAATAATAAGATACAAGTTTTAGACCCAATAACATGGGTATAATAGGCTCATTAGATAATAATTAAAATATTTTGTTTATGGAAGTTTTCGAAAATATTAGCCGAGTTCCCAAAAAATCTCTATTTTCGTCAAAAATCGAATACTGATTTAAAATATGAATCTGCATGTAAAAGCATCTCAAAAACCATCATTTTCAAAAATACCATTTAAAATATGTCATATATTAAATAATAAAAAATAATCATATAATAAAAATATTTTCCCTTTTATGGTCTCCGGTTTCCGTTCCTCGATCGTGTCTCGAATAACCTTTAAAACACAGTTTTATGCATTCTAATATAAAACTCTATTTTAAACATGTAAACATGCCTACCACATTCAATTAATTCAATTAAAAAAATTTGATAAACATTTTTTATTTTCCTAGATTTACATGTAGTTGAATTATGTTAACGCATTTTGGACCTTACAATTCCTCCATCCATTAAATGAAATTTCTTCCTTGAAATTAAACTTACCAAATAACTCCGGGTAGCGAGTCTTCATGTCCCTCTCAGTTTCTCACGTAGCTTTCTCCTCGGAATGATTTAGCCAATTGACTTTGACCATTTGATTAACTTTGTTTCGGAGCCTTTTTTTCTTGCCTATCCAGAATTTGTATAGGTCTTTCCTCAAAAGCCATATTTGGATTCAACTATAAGGGCTCATAATTCAATACATGTGAAAGATTCGACATGTACTTTCGCATCATCGAGATATGGAAAATATTATGCATTCCGGCTAGCGTCGGTGGCAACGCCACTCTATAAGCTAATGTTCCAATCATTTCTAAAAATTCAAACAGTCCTATGAACCTCGGATTGAGTTTGCCTTTATTTCCAAATCTCATAACACCCTTCATAGGTGCTACTTTCACAAATATGTGGTCGCCTACTGCAAATTCTAGTTCTCTTTGTCGCTTATCGGCGTAGCTCTTTGGTCGGCTTTGTGCTGTCTTCATCCTATCTCGGATTTTGACTACTAGCTTCGTTGTTTTCTTGAACAAATCCGGACCAAATTATTCTCTTTCACCAACGTCGTCCCAATGTATAGGTGATCTACACTTCCTTCTATAAAGTGCCTTGTAAGGAGCCATTCCTATAGATGATTGGTAGCTATTGTTATAGGTGAACTCCATTAGAGGTAACTTCGGTTCTCCACTTCCTTTGAAGTCGATCACACAACATCGGAGTAGATCCTCCAAAATTTGGATTACCTTTTCAGACTGACCATCGGTTTGAGGATGAAACGTTGTACTGAACAACAACTTCGTTCCATCGCTGCATGCAGACTCTTCCAAAAAGACGATGTGAACTAAAACCTCGGTCAGAAACAATAGACACTGGAATCCCATACAGTCGGACTATCTCTCGAATATATAGCTCTGCATATTGCGTCATCGTGAATGTCGTCTTAATAGGTAGAAAGTATGCTGATTTCATAAGATGATCAACTATCACCCAAATGACATTGAATCCTTTGATAGTCCTCGACAATCCCACTAAAAAATTCATAGTAATGTTTTCTCATTTCTACTCGGGAATAGAAAGTGGCTTAAGCTTCCCTGCTAGCCTCTGATGCTCTGCCTCAACTTACTAGCATATCAAACACTTGGACACAAAACTTAAGATATCTCACTTCATGCCAGGCCACCAATACAATGATTGCAGGTCCTTATACATCTTCGTACTTCTAGGATGAATGGATTATGTGGTATTGTGAGCTTATTTCATAATAACTTCTCTTAGTGAATCGCCACTAGGAACCCATAGTCGATCTTGGTACCGAACTATGCCATCTTCCTCAGAATATAGCTTTTGACCATTAGGCTCGTCTCTCAGTCTCCATTTTTACAACTGCTCATCAGAAGACTGACCTTCACAGATTCTATCCCTCATATTCGAATGAACTGTCATAGTAGAAAGATTATGAGCCTCGCTCTTAGTATACACTGCGAGTTCGAATACCTGAATCTCCGCTTGAAATGGTCTTTGAACTGTCAATTGCGCGATGAATATTGTCTTTCTACTCAAAGCATCCACAATTACATTACTTTTCTCGGATGATAGCTAATATCAGAGTCGTAGTCTTTCACCAACTCTAGCCATCTTCGTTGGCTCATGTTCAACTCTTTTTGGGTGAATAAGTACTTCAAACTTTTATGATCACTAAAAATCTTGTACTTCTCCCCATATAAATAATGTCTCCAAATCTTGAGAGCAAATACTACTTCTGCGAGCTCGAGGTCATGAGTCAGGTAATTTTTCTCATTAACTTTCAATTGTCTATACGCATAAGCTATCACTCGGTTAGTTTGCATCAGGATTGCGCCTAAAACGAGTTTCGAAGCGTCCGTATAGAGAACATAGTCTCCTTGCCCTGATGGCATCGATAAAACTGGCGCTGAAGTCAAAGCTTGCTTCATCTTGTCAAAACTCCCTTGGCATTCCGATCCTCAAATAAACTTTGCATTCTTCTTTGTCAAGGCGGTCAAGGGTGCCGAAATAGAAGAGAATCCTTGAATAAAATTCCGGTAGTATCCAGCTAGATCCAAGAAGCTACGGATCTCGATTACTCTCTTTGGTACTGCCACTCTCTAACTGCCTCAACTTTGCTTGGATCGACCTCGACCCCATCTCTAGAAATAATGTAGCCCAAGAATGCCACTCTCTTGAGCCAAAACTCTCACTTTCTGAACTTAGAGAATAACTTTCTATCTTGCAACAATTATAGTGTCGTTCTCAAGTACTGACTGTTCGCTTCTTTGCTCCTCGAGTAGATTAGTATATCATCTATGAAAACTATGATAAATTGTTCCAGATACGACTGAAATATGCGATTAATGAGATCCATGAAAATCGCTGGTACATTGGTAAACCCAAATGGCATGACCATAAACTCGTAGTGCCCATATCGAATTCTAAAAGTCGTATTATGAAAATCGGACTACTTCACCTTCAGCTGGTGGTATCCCGAACGAATATCTATCTTTGAGAAAATTGATGCTCCTTGCAATTGATCAAATAAATCCTCGATTCTAGGCAAGGGATACTTGTTCTTGATGATGACTATGTTCATCTCTCTATAATCAATGCAGAGACTCATACTTTCATCTTTTTTCTGGACAAATAATATCAGTACGCCCCATGGAGAACAACTCGGGCGAATAAAACCTTTGTCCAGCAACTCTTGAATTTAGTCCTTCAGCTCTTTCATATCAGTGGGTGATAGACGATATTGTGCATTAGAAATTTGCACAGTGCGTGGCATCAACTCAATAGAAAATTCCACCTCTCAGTTCGGTGGAATCCTGGAAACATCCTCAGGAAATACACTAGGAAAGTCTCTAACAGCCTCAACATCCTCTAGCTTCTGACTGACAAGAATAGGTTCTGAAATAACACATGCTAGAAAAGCTTGACAGTCACGTCTCATAAGCTTCCTCGCACAGATACAGGAGATGATGTGCGACATTTGCTTGTTCCTTACTGCCTCGAAGACAAAAGATTTCCCGCTGGACCGTCGAATAGATACTGATTCTGCCAAAAATCTATCAAAGCTCCATTCATAGATAGCCAATCCATGCCAAGAATGATGTCGAATTCAGGCATCGGGAGTACGATAAGATCTGCCCGAACCATATCTTTTGCAAACGAAGCTCCACATTCTTCACAATGCTCGAAGTGACCATTTGATCACCATAAGGAATGGAAACTTTAAAGCCCAATTCCAAATCCTCGGGTATAATCTTTAGTCGCTTGACGATTGTATCAGATATAAATGAGTGTGTGTAGCCCCTGAATCTAGCACTGCATAGGTAGCTACACCTAAAATAAATATCCTTCTACGACAAATATACCTTCAAATCCAATCATGTCGAAACTTAAAGAATTGTTTTTACATTATTTACCCAAACTTCTCGAAAATTATCACTCTTTGCCGTAGTAATTCTCGAAAGTGCAAAATTTTACCCATCTCTCTTAAAGTTTCGAATTCTTTGCATTTTAGTCCTAAATATTTCGAAAATTGCATCTTGCCCAATAAATTTCAAATTTTATTAATTTAGGCCCTTACTTCTCTTCATTGTTTAGATCCCTCAAATTCTAGAAATTTCGGAAACAGCCCTTACTTTCTAGAATTCACAAAACAACCCCTTAAATTCTCAAACTTTGCAATTTAGTCCCTGAATTTTTGTAAATTCTAGAATTTCACTCGAAACTTTCGGTTATCTCAATTAAGTCCCTGAACTTCTTAAAATCACCGATTAGCCCTTGAATTATTGGTCTTGTGCATTTACACACTCAAGCTCTCGATTTTTGCACTTTAGCCCTCCTAATTATCAATTTATGCAATATACATCCCATAATTCTTAAATTGATTCAATTCATTACTTTACATCCTCAAAGCTTATATTATATGCCCAATTTCTATGATTCTCATGAGTATTGGCCTATCTATCAGTACTAGGTGCGCGTCTAGGAGGCATTATATCTGAATGTTTTTCAAATTCTAAACGTAACCAACATGCATTTAAATCTAAGTTTCTAACCATGCAGCATATAAAAATCCTTTATTGATCAACTTTAAGCATAAAGATCAATTAACTTGAAAAAGCTTTTAAACATGTAACTTAAGCATATAAACCATGTAAACATGCAGTTACCATCATAAAAATCATTTAAAGCAATTAAACTTACAGACTTGATGTTTGACGACTGAGCTTTTGGGAACTGGAAGCGGCACAACCCTTTACAAGAACATTGCTTTGTTACCAACTGAAACGTCCACTACTCATTTTTCTTTAAAATGTACTAGATTTTTTTTTGTTTTTGTAAACTTTCGGCTATATATATGTGTATATATGAATATAACTTGACCCATTTAAAATAAACTCACCAACTACTTATTTGAAAATCCAAAAAACTCAATTCCAAACATAAAATTGTAAATCTCAACCAAATATAAAACTAACATTTTTCAAAATAAAGTATAAGATTGTTGGAAACTTAATTTCAGTGATTTGACAAACTAGGCTTCGAAACGTATTTGAATAATTGATCAAATACATTGAGCTTAACTGATCACATAATTACAACTCTTAATTGCCACTAGCTGAAGATTAATGCGTACCAGCTAAATATTATACACGTAATCAGTTGAAGCAAAAATGTAACTGACTGATCAGTTGGTAACTGATCAGTTGAAACAAATCAGTTGTGATTTTTCCAGCTAAGTATCTTTCAGTTGATCTCTCAGCTGTACACATCATCAGCTGAGAACGACAACCGACTGAACTAGTAGTGGAACGCCGCATTTTAGAGATTGCAGTGTACGATTGTCAGAGAATATCGACGTGGCTATCAACGAATATAAAGATTCAAATGATATTTAATATTACCGTTGAGAGGGAAGCCTATAAATAGGTGAAGAGATCAGCTGAGAACAACAACACGCGAACTACTATTCTATTCTACCTAGCAATCAAGGCTACCTTTACGAGCTTGTTAACACCTTGAAATCTTTGTTAGATTTATACTCGAGTTTTGTTGTATTCAGTCGCACTGTAAACGCTTTTGTGTACTAAGAGTTTCAGTTTGGCAGTGTTAAGTCCAAACTGAAGTGAGTCAATACAACGTGTGTATTTGATCAAAGTCTTTTAGTGATAATCCTATCTTCGTGATAGAAGGGATGACGTAGGAGTTATTCTATTCTCCGAACATCCAGAAACATATCCTGTGTTTTTCATTTCAGTTACTTTCAGTTATTCTATCTTTCAGTCAGTTTACTTTCGCAACTATTTTCCAGTTAAACTGATTGTTATCGACTGACGAGATGCCGAGTGTCAGTTTGTAACTAAACTGAACACATTATTCGAAAAGAGTACATAATCAGTGAGTGTTTATTCAACCCCCTTCTAAACACTTATCACCTTTGTAACCAATCCTTTCAAATCTTAAATCTCCCAAAAAACCACTCAAAGTATAACGTCGTAAAATCTTTAAATTAATCTTAATCATATAACTGCGTAAAAACTAACAAAGATCCTCGGGTTATGTGCACCATCACTCTAGCTAGTTCAACCATCAAGTCCTCCATCATCAACAACAATATGCTCACCTGCATCGATCGCATCTAGTGAGTCTACGGACTAGGCAAACCTTAATCATGATAACAAGTATTATATATACGTTCACAAACAACAGTGAAAGATACTTTTAATAACATAGCTTTTCATGAACATGCATAACTTTAAACATTTTATCATAAACATTTCCTTTCATCATATACATATACATTTTATCTTTTTATTGAATTCAAATCGTTAATTGTGACTTTCTTATTAGCTGTAATTCGATAGATCTATCTACGTATAACCATGATACCAGTCGACGGGGACATCATTGACACTCTCATCCATCAACTGATCCTTGGCCTTAAATATTTTCTATGTATCCAAACATGCAACACGTCTTTTAAAATTAACGTTTCATCATAAAATTCCATAAAAATTTAAAATAAACATTTTAAAATTCATTACAGCATTCAGAGCTATGCCATGACGTATAACATTTTTCAGGTGTAAAATGATAGTTTTGTCCCTGAAACCCTAACTTTCTCAATTTATCCTTGGACATTAAAACGATGACCCAAATCCATCCAAACTTAACATAACACATTAACATACACCCATAAACATTTCTTAGACGTAAAATTACGCTCCTCGACTAATTTCTCAATTTGTTTTAATAGCTTAATCATAAGTTTCGATTTTAACCCGAATCGACTCGAAACTTAACCAAACCTTACCAAAATTGAACCATAGCTTATTAACACCTAATCATACCCTATAAAACCTAAATCAAACATTTATAACCCTTGAACATGCCTAGAACTCTACTGTAAAATTCTTCCCTAATTCCCAAAACCCTAACTTGCCAAAACCCTAATTTCATTCGGCCTTTGCCCTTGGCTGACCCAACCAGACCCTATCTGACCATACTAATACCATGAGCGACCCCTAGAGACCTTACTAGACAGAGCTTGAGGACATCCCTCAACCCCATGACCTAACCTTGCGCGACTCCCCCATATTCATGTTTCAGCCCTAGCCTTCCCTCGAGCCCTCCAGGACCATGACTATACCCTATTAGGACCCATGACCACGTCCTTACAGCAGCTAACATCATGCTTCTTCCTAGGACCAAAAGCGCAAACCCTAGTTCTTAAAAATCTCATTTTCGTTCAGCTCTTGCATCTCTACTATCCAGCACTTAAACATGCATCTATGGACACTTAACATGTTGAAAACCGTCCTTTCCCATAGCCCTATCATTGCAGCCATTTTGTGCATCGTAAGCAAGAGTTTTAAAAGATGAAACTCTAGTTTTTTTTTCATCTTATGCCATAAAAACGAAAAAATAAATGGTGCATCATATTTTTCATGCAAACATGTATCAATACATATAATATGATATGAACGATGAGTGAAGGAAGATTAAGGCGCGCCTTTGCTTATTTTACGCTCGAAAAATAATTTAAGATGCAAAGAACGTTGGCGGCGAGATGGGGGAGGAAGCTTGCTGAATTTTTTTCAAAGTCCACGTGATTTCCCTTGAAAAGGTGCTCTGTGTGTGTGTGGCTGTGTGTGGGGGAGAGAGTCCTAGTACTTTTGAGGCTTGTGTGCGTGTGTTTTGAGTCTGTAGGTTAGGCTTTTTTGGGCTTGTTTTGATATAAATAATAAAATATATGTTTTAGACCAATAACATGGATATAATAGGCCCATTAGATAGTAATTAAAATATTTTGGTTAGGAAAGTTTTCGAAAATACTAACAGAGTTCTCAAAATGCCCATATTTTCGTCAAAAATCGAATACCGGTTTAAAAAAGACTCGACGCGTAAAAACATCTCAAAAATCACCATTTTCGAAAATACCATTTAAAATATGTCATATATTAAATAATTAAAATTATTCATTTATTAAAAATATTTTTCTTTTTATGGTCTCCGTTCCTCGATCGCGTCGCGAATAACCTTGAAAACACAGTTTTATGCATTCTAATATAAAACTCTATTTTAAACATATAAACATACATACCACATTCAATTAATGCAATTAAAATAATTTAAATAAGTATTTTTCATTTTTCCTAGATTTGCATGGAGTTGAGTTGCGTTATCTTATTTTGGACCTTACATATAGTATATTCAAAAACTTTATCTATACATCTTACATGAGTATACAGATAAAGTAAATGTCATAATTGAACAAAATCGTAAAATATTTTTTTAAATTTTTTTTTAATGTAGGAGTCAATAAAAATCAACCCAGAAATTGACTCGTTAGTTATCTATTTCAACAAAAACGTCAGTTCCGTTCGGAACGAGTTTGAAGAAAAAGCAGGGGAACGTATCATAACCTTATTAGATCATTCAAAGGGTCACTTATGTCGACGACAGTTAATTAATTTTCATCAAATCTCATTATATTTTTTCGAACTTAATGTTTTTACCGAAGAGCAAAATGGTCTTTTGACCTACTCTTTAAAATAAAACCAAGACGAAGTCTATATCCTAAATTTCCCGTCCCCACGATATAAACAAATCCTCGTACTTGCATTATTTTTCACTCACTCACTCACTCACTCACTCTCACTTTCTTCATTTGGTGAAGCAAATCAATTTGAACATTCTCCTTTCCCCTTGTCTTAACAAATTTTGATTTTCGCTTCTCTTTTTCTTTTCAATCCAATACCATTCCTTATCGGGTAAAACTTCGCTTATCCTTTTCGTTTAATCTGTTTGCTGGCTTTATATATTCATGTACAGCCGATTAAATAAACCCCTGTTGCCGTGATGATAATGGAGAACGGAAATGACTTTGTTTTTTTTCGAGGGATGGGAATAAAACCAGTTATTAATGAAGGGTTTTCTGTAGAGAGGAAAAAAAATTCGTTCTTTAGGTTGTTTGTTATTATTTTATTTTTTGTTTTCTCTTTTTGGTGGAGGTGGTGTCTGAGGTGTTTCCACGTAGTTGAGCTTTTGGGTTTTGTGGCAGCAGTGTGCTTTAATGGTGTTTCCTTTTGATTATCGTTCGGAAAAGACACTCTGGGTGGAACTAAAAAGTTTTTCCTTCTATTTTTAGGTTACTGATTCAACTAACAAACCCTAGGTGGGGACCATATATTTATATATATATATTTCTTATTTTATTGGTATATCTTTTTTGTTAAGTATGTTAATGTTATAGACAAACAGCTTGTTTTTTAGCGATTTATTTGTTTTATTTTGTGTTACTGTTCTTTAGATTTAGTGGATGGGGGGCTTAACATACATATGTTGTCGTGATAACTGATGTCTTTCTTTCTCATTGAAAGCCAAAGGGATTTATACTTCTTCTAATTGTGCTCTGTTTTTCATTCTCTAATCATGAGTCAGTTTATATAAATGGCCTCCATGTGAAAGAATAATTGTTTAAACTGATTGACGAGCTACTGTTCTGAGATGGATTGGAATACAAAGTGGGACCGCGAAAACTTGGCTGCTTTTTGTTGGAAACCAATTGACAGTCCCAAGAAGCTCCAGTTAGCGGATTGGATGATTGTTGATGATGGAGAAATCGATGCTGGATCATTCAATCTCTCATGGGGAGGTGGGAATAGTGGTGCATCTGGCTCTGATGGTAGGTCATGGTTCTTCAGCAAAGAGCTCCGCATCGGCTTCTACCGACTCTTCTACTAAGGATAGCTTCAGGTTCATGAAATTTGAGTGTTCTAATGGAAATTTGGGCCAGAAAATGGAAATGAAAGGAGTGGAGGCTTGTGGGATTTCTCCACCTATGGGAGTTTCTGTTGATTCCGTGGAACCATTGATTGGTCTGAAACTCGGTAAACGGACTTATTTTGAGAACAGTGGAGGTGGAGGAAATTGTAGGACATCCTTATCTTCGATGCCTACTCCATCCTGGAATACACCCACACCCAAGAAAACTAGATCTTCTGGTCAGAATTCTCCAATACCACGTTGCCAAGTTGAGGACTGCAATCTCGATCTTTCGATGGCTAAAGATTATCACCAAAAGCACAGAGTTTGTGAAATCCATTCCAAATGCCCAAAGGTTTTTGTTGGAGGCCATGAGCGTCGATTTTGCCAGCAGTGTAGCAGGTGTACAATAACTTCAATATGTTTTTCACATCCCTGACTCTCGTCCATTACTTGCACGTCTTGTACCAAATGTGAGTATATTTTAAATGAGTGTAGAATTCTTGTTTCTGTTTGAAGGTTCCATGGTTTGTCTGAATTTGATGAAAAGAAACGCAGTTGTCGAAGAAGGCTCTCTGATCATAACGCCAGGCGCCGCAAGCCACATCAGGAAACCGTTCGATATGGTATTGTACTTCAATTTATGTTTTGAAGTTTAATCAACTTGTATTGTAAGAGAAGTTGAAAACTTTGTGGTCTGCGAATGGATTCTGTCAAAATTTGCTCAATTTATAGGGTTCTGTTTGATTTCAATTTCCAGGCACAGAAAGAAGGCAACAGGTAAGTTTTCTACTGAACAATGCTCCATTTATTCAGCCTAGAATCCCTGCAAATTCCATGGGGAATAGCTCGGAGTTGCACATAACTAAAGGATATGGTTCGAAGTCTCTTGGAGACGGAGGCACTGATGAGCCACACGGTAATGCCACCAATGGATTCTTGGCATCCAAGAATTCCACTTCAGGGTTTTTGAACTCAGGTTGGTTTCCCAAATCAGGGCTATCCTAAAATGATGTTTCAGATAATTTATGCAGTTTAGCTGGTTCAGGTTCCAAGATCACTTCCCACACAGATGCTGCACCGGAATATCTCCATGCTCTCTCTCTTCTGTCAAGCAATTCGTGGGGTTCTGGCGAACCAGAAGCCATAACTCTCTCTTCTTCAGAATTCTGGATGACCGGACTGCATCATCCCCGTGTGCCGGCCGACAATTACTTTCAGGAAATCCCCCATTTCAAATCTCCATATGAAGCCGACTTCTACTCGAATGTTTTGAACTGATGGATCATCCTTTCTATCTATCTTTTCGGTAGAATTTACATTACTGTTTCCGTGTTGGTCGTGAACAAATTGGGACTTTAGGGATATTTTTCCTTATTTCATTATCTCGAATGCGTGACTCATATTCTTTGGCAGGTTTGATTCCAACATACGTCTCTTAATTGTAGTTTTCATAGTGTTGCATTACCATCACAAGCAGAGAAAGGTGCGAGTCACCGCTCCTTTCTAGAAGGTCTTCGATTGCCAATCCTCGGCCGATAGTTAGACGAGAGGACGAGAACAATAAATAAAGATAAATTTATAAATAATTTGAGATATGATGGATAATACATTATAATATTTTATTTACTTTGAATAAAGCTCGCATTTCTTCAAGAAATAAATTAATACCTCGTCAAATTATTTTTCACCAGATATCATCGAAGCTCCATCTTTTCAAAACACACTATCTTACAACCTTTTGAGCAAAATAAATTAACAGGTAAATTCCCGCTAGTCAGTCTTCAGTTTCAATCACTAGTTCTTGTTCCATACCATAAATTTAAAAACAATGACAAAATATACATTAAATTTTATGTCGGTAGGGTAAATTTCAAGCGAATGGGGCCTCCTCTTTCAAGTACTTTGGTGGTTTGGTTCCATCAGGCTTTAATATAATACAGCCAAGACGAATTGAATTCACATGCAGAGCATTGCGACAGCCACCAACAGTGAACTTTAATTAGTTCATATCGGAAAATGGTATTTTTGTTTATCGGACAATAATAGAGACCATGTTATCTACTTTTGGGAAAAATAAATACGGTTTAGAAGGCAAAGAGAAATCATATGGACGGTATTAGCACATTAGTTGAATAATAAAGCAAAGGAGAGGAAGAAACCACAAGAATTCGATTTTTCCACAAGCAACAGAGCAGGTATTACCGGTCAAAGCGATAAATGCATCCAGTAATAAATTTACGTATGAAAAAGTGGGAAGGGAGGCAAGAAGCCCACGTTGCATTAGGACACCAGCATGAAAGCAACAAATACATTGACCCAGCAAGTTTACTGAATCACATGTATGTATTGATCTTTTTACCACGACATAAAAGACAACGCTGCTCAAAGTAAGTTCATACTTGGACAACAAAATTATTTATGGAAACAGAGGTACTCTCACTATACTCTTGAATCAAACAAGTGATAAGGTGCAGTCACCTCAATCCACAAAATGTATAGACTCACTCATCAGAATGAAGACCGGGGAAACACGCCCAGAAAGCTACCACGAAGATCAAAAGTTTAGAACTAAAAAACATTTGTCGCAGACATCATGGAGTGGAGGGTTGAAAACAAGTGCCAGCTATTGATACAATGACCAGAAAACTTTCACACAACAAGAAAGACCTGGTTAAAATTATGAAGACCTTGAGGACCTGTTTCTAGAACAAAGAACTCCTCAACAGCACAGAGACTATTATAACCCGAATCGACAACAGAATATAGCTGAATGCATGTCTTCGTATGCTAAATACGAAATACCAAAGTACACATTCCTAGAGAATGGCGACCAATTGTAAATCTAGCAAAGATAATCTTGCAGACACATGATGCGACTTCTGAAGGATATAGACCTTAGTTAATACATAAATTGACACGAAAAGGCGGAGTAACTTGACGACCGCTGCAACAGGAAGATGACATGACTGACTTTCAGACACCCATACTGAGTAACGCTGGACGACAACTCTGGACCTTCTCAACATGCCTAGTACTCACTGGAAAGTAGACAACTGTAGTTAATTGACGAAAAGACACAAACAAACTAAAATAAACAAGTAAACACTTTAACAATCGAAATAAACAGGAGATGAAAAATTCAGTAACAGCTTCAACAGAAGTAGTGCTTGCGTGTAAATTGCCACCGAGAGGTTTTTGAATTTCATACACGTCTGGAGAGTACCAAATGAAAAAAGCAATTTTAAATGAGAAGTCCTACAAATTAGACGTAGCGCACAACAGACCTGATCATCTGCGCCAGCTGCCTCCGGAGGGGAGTTCACTGTATCGGAGGGTTTATCAGCTCCACAATTCTGTCTGTTACACTTGCTTCTGAAATGATAGTTTATGTTGTCGCATTTTTCGCATTTCCAACTTCCCTCAGGCATATCTGGTTCTAAATCGCAATATAACCAATACATCATAAGGGCAATAGAAAATGATTTATTACCATTACTATTATAATCATATTTCTGGATTCACTGAACAAAGGGAAGGTTTAGCTGTACATACTTGATTTTTTGTTATATTTGGCACCCTGCATAACGGAATTTCCAAATTACTTTCGAAAGCATAGAAACACAAATAAAAAAAAATCATATAAATCCAACCCTGGCAAAAGACAACTAATTCTAGCATCAGCATATGCAATTCAAAAGTAAATGAGTGATACAACAAACATAGTTCATGGGCAGTATTACGACAGAACGTAGGAACTCAACCTGTCCAGGTTTAGGTGTGTTGCACTTCCTCATGTTGCAAACCAATCTAAATGAAAAATTGACATTCCCACATTTTGGGCAAGACCAGTCACTATCACGAGTTCCATCTAAGATGATAAAAACACGTGTGATTCAATAAAAACAAAATAGGTTCAGAAACAAGATTCAAGATTCACAAGAAGCATCCCATACCACTAGCTTTCCTCTGAGATCTATCTTCATGGAAAAACCCAGGTCTAGGCCCCTACAACAGATTATTATGCCATGTTAAAAGACAGGTTAGTTTCCAAAACAAAAGTATAAATATTATTACAGGATTTTTTTACCCGGGGAGGAAACATGTAACCAGAACAAATAACCATCGGGCATGCCTCTTATCGACCATCATGTGAGATAATGATATAATGTAGCTACTAATAGAAGACTTCTACCAATGCCCGAAGGTATCAGACGCGTGTCACATAATAAAACCCTTGATAACTTTTATAGATAGATGAAAAAAAGAAGGTTCAAAAACACATTACCATGGCAGGGCTCATAGGCAAAGCCAAACCATATCGGTCCATCACCGGTGGCACACCATACATACCACCTGGAGAACAATTAGGACCAAATCATTAAACGCATTACTTTACAAGGAAATAAAGGACAACGGCAACAAAGCATCACATTAGGATACTATCATATATGGTAAAAGAATCCTGATTAAAAAGAAGAGAGAGAGTACCATTTCCCATCAACGATCCACTAGAGTATGGAGGGGGACCAGATAAATGCAAGGGCCGATATGGGCTGCCACCAGACAGATGACTGCCATAATTGTAATGATAAGCCGAGCCCCCAGAAAATGGAACATCATAAGGAGGCAGAGATGGCCCATTGAACATAGAAGAACCATAAGGTGATAGACCCATATACATTGACGGCGTGCCAGAGCCAACATAGGGTGGAGCAGATGAGTAAACCTGAGGTGCTTGCATTGGATTGACTGCAGATTTCTGAAGCAGATGCTTCCATTAGTTAAGAAAACAAAAACAGTGAAAGCAATTAAATTCAAAAGAGTAAAACTTGACCCTGCAACAACAGATACATAGACTGAAGCCATAGTTAAACAGCTATTATGTTTATGATACTATGTGGCCGTGAATACAATATCTAAACCAGTCCATGTTATTTCACTTATACCCTTGTTTCATGGGGTAGGAGGTGAGTAGTGAATCTTGATGAGCATTTCTTTTCTCGGTAAAAAGAGGGGGTTTAGATGAAGATGTTGACGTTTTTATAATCAAAAAACAAAATTCCATGGCCAAAGAACGAAGTACTGCATCAGACAAAAAGAAAAACCTTGTCTAAAATTTATGGTACTAAAACAACCAGCTCTTCATCATGCAAACTTGTGATCACAGATTCCTTTTAGATATGCAATTCTTACAGCATGGTGATCAGCTGGCCGAGGCTGAGTGCAGTTCCGCATATTACAAGTTGTTCTAAACGAGAAATTCACATTGCCACAGCTAGGGCAGGTCCAGTCATCTTCCCTCCGGCTGCCTAAAAATGCAACAGACTAATGAAAACAGAATCAATGATACCAGGAATTTTTGTCAAGCTATACAACTAGCAAATATACACGAGTAAAATTTGAGAAAATTTAGTTGTAATCGATACATCGATATCCTAAAGGCAGTGATCTTACATAGGTTTAAATCAATACCATTTAAAAAACCAAAGTAAATTTTGGAAAGTGCAGATGTTAACCACCAAAGTACAGATTCAGAAAGTGAATTATGCTGGCTTATACATATATATCAATCCATTAGAATCTACAATTGTTCAAAAGATAACTCACAAATGTTTGCGACTTTCAAAACAAATATGCCACATACAATTGGAGTCATTTGGAGATTCGTAACATGTGAAACTTCATTACAAGACAAATCATCCCAATAATGACTTCTCCTCTTTCACAACAACACCAACTAATAACAAGAGAACCAAATTTCCGGACATCATACGACAATCACTCAATGCTATGAGCATAAATATATTATGTGCGTGCATGACATGCAAAACAGATGATAAAGGCAGTTCAAATTTCTTCAGGTGCTCTATCACAGATTGGAAATGCATTAATTGGAATTCCACAGGCAACTTTTGGTCCGCCTCTATAACCTTTTAAAAAATCATGACACGTCAAGGGCTTGGCCATCTTCAACCTGTTACACTATTTTAGTGCAACACTAACTTCAAGATGGTGTAATCTCTAAGCCAAATGCATAATTCATCTCCAACCCATCAACACTAAACTCTACCATAAAATAATATTTAGATATATTCCCTTTTATTTCATTTACTACAACTTATTTATCACAACATATTTATTAACATAATAATGTTATCTTTATTAATTCTATATTAAATTAAAGTATCAACACATTATTTTAAATCTAATCTAAATGTTAAAATTATTATTTTTAAAACTTTAATTAAAATAACAACACATTAAAATTTATTATTTTAAAATATCAACACAATATTTTAAATCTAAATGAAAGAAAAACAAAAAATAAAGCAAAAAAAAAAAAAAGTTGACGCTATTACTACACTGTTGCACCAAATTCTACTCCAACATAGCGCCAAAAATAAAGCTGGGTACGAGGAGAAAACGAGACACTATTGGAGAAGCTCTACTTATACCATCAGTTCGGGCTCGCTTAGGTGCAGAAGGATTTCTGTTATCAACCTGTAAACATAGAAAAACACAAGGATTTTTATTAGATATTACATTAACGATACTTAAAACGAGACCATTGGCAAATTTCGTAACACAAATCTTGTTGCCATTTTATCAAAACAAATTCGAAACGCAAAAATAACTAATCAGAACCAGTGGCAAAAACTACCACAAACAAATAGATGTAAACGAACAGTTTATACTAAACAAAATTTTACTAAACCAGTCGATTTCAAAAAAAAAAAAAAAGAACCAAAGTGAGAAAAAATTGCATCACCTGAGACATTGCAAGATAAAATCTGAAGAATTAGAGAAAATGAGAAAAACTTATTGCTTTGTATTGAGGGTTTAGCCGGGAGCGTGCTGGACGTTAGGTTAAGGGAGAGAGGTAAGCAAATTAACAACGCTTATAGGGAAAATGAGGAAATCGAGTCCTTAGATATTAATTCAAAAGTCGATAGCGTGTGTATTTAATATTTTGTTCATAAATATTAAAATTCAGTTTAATGATAACAGAATAATTGTAAAATAATTAAAATAGAATTTCATTAAAAAATTAAAATTTAATTTCTTTATAACATTTAATAACATTTAAAAAAATACACGAATCTACCGATAAGTTTCTTGAGTTGTTCTCGAGTCCTCCCGGTTTGTTTCCATTCTTGAAATCCATTGCATTTCAGAAAAAAAAAAATGCTATTTGTGGTTATTCTTCACTACCACGAAGCTTCCTTTTCGAGTCGAATGTAAAGGAACCCCCAATTTGAACGGTTTACAACGAGCAAAATGAAGCGAAAATTTTTCGAGATTGAGTTGGAAGAGAAGACGGTGAGAGATCATGTATTAGTACAACATCCAATCTTTTAATTTTTTGATCTTATTATAGTAAATTTATATTTTGAAATTGGGTCGTGTTCTAAAACTCGACTTCCAGATTATCAAAAATTGAGCAAGCCCTAGCATTTTGTGATTTTTGGTTGTGTTTTGATGAATCTGGGTCGAGCTAGACCCAAATATACTAAAAATTGGGTCGTCTACGTCATGCTCAACCTAGAACGAACAGACAACCCAGTTTTTAATATCAATTTCAGTTGGGTCGAGTTTATGTGTCTAGTTGGGGTTCGACCCAGCAGTTTTAGTTGGGTCGAGTTTATGTGTCTGGGTTTGTCCAGATTGAAAAACTCAACCCACAATTTTCATTTTTTTCCATGCGAAATAATAATTTCTTGTAGTTTTGAGTAGATTTATTTACCCACCAAACTTGAAAGAAATCAGTTTTATGAGTGCAAACTGACATTAGGGTCTCATTACACTGAAATATGTGATAAAATACGTTCATTTTTTTAATGAAAACGAGTTGGAGAAGTTTGTTTAGCAAAACCCAATTCGATAATTTAATTAGATATGAAAAAGATTATATAAATTCGAATAAGATTTTGTGATTTTTGATGAGTCGACAGGCCTATGATAGTGGGAGTGATGTATTTTGGATGGTGTATCGTCAGAGGCCTCTATGCTTTTCGTTGTTGGAATATTGTTTGATCACGGGCTTCAATTGCTCTAAGTTTATCCCTCAATACCTAAGGAAGATGGATATACTCTTAGGCATTTTAGTGGGAGATCGAGCCTATGTTTGGGTGATTTGAAGGATAATATAGATGAAGACAGAAATGGTGGAGGTGAACAAGTGAATGTTGAGAAATGAAACAAGCCGGCCTTTATCTTGTGGCAGCTGTATTGGGTCCTCAACGTAAAAGAAAACATGAATCGGTGGACCCGGAGTTGTAAGTTTTACCAATATAGATATCATTAACTATATGTTTAGCTTAAAATATTTTACCAATGTTGTTGAAGTCTATATTGTATATGTTTAATTTTGTAAAAATCTGGTTTATTAGATGGTGGCGAGACATCGTTTAGAGTACATGAAGAGAGCCAGTTTGAGAGGGAGCGGTTGTTTGAGAGGGCTGATAGAGTAAAGGAAGAGGCGGATACGATAGTGAGAGATAGATGTGCAGAAGTAGCTAGTGAAGATAAGACATTATTCACAATTCACGAAGAAGAGGGGGAAGAGCCGTTTGAGATGGAGAGGCCGTTTGAGAGGGCTGGGAATGTAGAGGATGAGGTGGACACTATAGTGAGAGATAGAGGTGCAGAAGCAGCTGGTGGAGATGAGACATTATTTACTATACACGAAGAATAGGGGGAAGATCCGTTGAGAGACTTCATTAGGCGCATGAAAACGTTTTCAGAGATATGTGTTTATTGTCCTTGGAGAAAAGAATAAGACAATTCATTAGTAGATCATGGGCACGATGTGAGGCTCAGATTGATCATGCGACATAAATAACGACGAAATCTAGGTTGATCTCATCTTACAATAAGAAAATGTTCCTTAACTTGGAGACACCTGATAGTTGGTTGTACGATGATATAGTTTTTTTTTTTTTTGGGTTTCGGTTTATTACGCATTAAGTTAAAAATTAACATATTTAGTTTTATGTTTTTTCAACAATCGAAGAATGCTCATAGGGATTGATTGAATTACAAAAGACTACACATTTTTCTTTTCACAGGATGTGTCCTTGATGGATCACGAACGAGTAAGCTGGAGTAGGCAAGGAGAAACCCTGAAAAATAGAAGAAGATGATGGTGTCATCACGTAGGACCATAGAAGAGTTATCACTGGATGTGTGAATGATGGGAAGGTACCAGCAAAGGACTGAGGTAGGGGACGGGGAATTCTCATAGTGGATATAGGTTTCATGAGCGGTTATCACTCGTAATAAGAAACTGGGGCAAGTGTCGTGTATAGTCATGATCTCGCTGCCAACAGTAACAGTCTTTCTTTGGAATTCTACTGAACGGTTTGATCCTCCCTTCCCCCATTTGTTTTAGCAACTTATCCTAGGCTAACCAAGAGCTTGTCGGCGACGACAGAGGAAGCAACCTGCCTGCTGCGGCGAGGCTGGCTTTTTTCTTTCACAATAAGACCTGGACGATTATCCCTACCCTCGGTGGCTTATGAGTTTACGTCCATCCTTGGTCGGGTACAGTTTCCTTTCGATTTATCCCTTGTAGTAGTTACCCGAATTCGCGCAAGTGTGTCTACACCCCAAAAATTGACTTGACGAGGAATCCATTCTCGCGAACAAACACAACCCCTACCCACACGTAGGAGCACCCCTTCCTGCATATCCATACAAGACCAGAGTAGGCGGGTCGAGGCCTAGAGGTACCCACTACTCGGAGTACCATCCCAAACGGAATAATATTTTCCACCAGCATGGTTTGAGTGTTTTCAATGAGGGAGGATGAAACAATATATAAAGTTTGATGCAGTATACAAGAGCAGAATATAGTGAGTCATCCACAGTTCCATGGGTAAAGGCCAAGCTTATTTTTATCTCTTTTCATGTTCCCGGTCATTGAGTTTTATTGAAGCGCATGCCTAAAATAAGGAAGATCATTGTTATGGATTCCAATCGCAGTGCAGAAAGAGTGAAAACACATTTTTTCAGCATATTAAGCCGATTGCTCATATGATTCCACACATTATAGTTGTGTTGTATCTGAAACACTCGACCCAACTAAATGTTATAACATATGAGATGATATGTATAGCGCCCTTACCTGAGCCATTACTAAACAAACTAATAAGCATGCAAAATTAAAACTTAATAACAAAAATTGATCAGCCGAAACCAAATAAATTAATCATTTTACAACCCAAATGAAAACAGAACAATAATCTCAGTCTTAAAAATTAATAAAACTATATTGAAAACATAATATTGCATGAGAATACGATAAGCCGAATAAAACCTCCACTAGATCACCACTGAAACCCAACTACTCTAGCCACTTGCCTTGGTTGTCTGAACTGTCCAACCAAAGACCTGCCCTGCCCCGTGGAATGTGGTGTCCAAGATGAAAACAAGTACGTGAGCTATAATCATCCAATACGATAATGTACGAGTACAAACTGATATGATACATGTGTGAAAAGATCGATTGGAAAGCTGATGAGTGTTTAGAAAGGGGGGGTTAAATAAACACTCACAGATTATAAATTTTCTACGAAAAATGAGTTCAGTTAGTGACAAACTGATGCTCGATATCTTGTCAGTCGATGACAATCAGTTTAACAAAAAATAGTTGCGGAAGTAAACTGACTGAAAGATAGAATAATTGAATGAAAAACAATAACTGAAATAGTATGCACACAATTTGTTTCTGGATGTTCGGATAATAGAATAACTCCTACGTCACCCCTTCTATCACGAGGATAGGATTTCCACTAAGACTTTGATCAAATACAACAGTTGTACCAACCCACTTCAGTTTGGACTTATCACTGCCAACACTGAAACTCTTAGTTACAAACGGCTTTTATAGTTCTCAACTGAATGAAGCACAACTTAACGAATAAATCAAATATTACAATCGTGCTAACAAGCTCAAGAATGTAGCCTTGAATGCTACTGATAAGCCAGTAAGTGTGAGAGTAGTGATTTCAGCAGAGTGACAACAAGCTTGAATGATAGTTCGCGTGTTCTCTATTTTTCAGCTGGCTTCTTCACTTATTTATAGGCTTTCCTTCAACGGTAACAATTAAATATTATTTGAATTTTATATCCGTTGATTTGCCACGTAAATATTCTTCTGACACTCGTACACTGCAGACTCTAAAATGCGGCGTTCCACTACTAGTTGCAATTTGTTGTACTATTTGTCGGTTGACGTGTTTCAGCTGAATGATCTGCTGTTGGCCAAAACACTTGTTATGTTCACAACTGAATAAACCAACCGATCAGTCAATTTTCTTCGAGAATTCAGTTCAGCTAGACTCAGTCGCGTAGTTCAGTTATTTACATAAACAGAAGGTTCGCACTTTTTCAAACGCCGAAACTTAATTTTCAACAATTTCCCCCTTTTTGGTGTTTGACAAAACTAAGCAAATAATAGCTGAACAACTGAACTCATTGTAGATAATATAAGAACTTGATCAACTGATATTGAACTGAAAAAAATAGTCTCCAAAAATAGCAACTAGAAACTAACTGCTCTTCTTTTGTTGTTCCAGCATATCTTTAATCACCTTTTCTCAAACAGTTCCATCTTAACCGATAATCTGCGAACATCAGTTGATAGGACGCTGACAGTAGTGGAAATGCTGGAGACAGCAGAAGTCATTGTTGTTTGCAGCGAGTCCATTTTTCTGGATACGACCTCTCCAAACTGTCAACTCGTTTGCATGATAGAGTCTTGAGTTACGGAGAGACTCTTAGCCAAACCATTGTTCTTTTGATTTCTTCTACTGTATGGGATAGAGAGGTTACAGCTTCTTGAATTGCCTTCAGTTTCGCTGAGTTGAATTCTTCAGAATGTTCCAGCTTCAGAGTGTGCTCTAATTGAGTGTGCTCTAATTGAGTGTGCTGAATCTTGTACATGTCAGTGATCATTTTATTCAAGTTGTTCTGAATCTCCTGAATTTCTTGAAGAACTATTTAAAGATCTCTAGATGAATGAGGAGGTGATTGTCTAGATGTTCCAGGTTCCTGATAGACTTGATCAAAAACCACCAAGGTCCTGTCAGAAATTATCGTTTTAGTGACAGTCTGTTCTGGAACATCTGTTTCAGTTACTTCTATTTGAGTTGGATGAGTTGAAGACTAATCCGGAGCAGCAACTGAACTTTCCTGCTGAAGATGAGAATATTCGGGATTGACAGATGAAGGGTCATGAAATGGTGCTTCTGCCTGACAGTCAGCTGAAACTTGAACTGGCTCGTCAGTTGGAATATTTTCAGAAATGAACAACTGAGCCTCCATATTTGCAGCAATTTGATGATCTGGTGATTGAGCAGGCACAACATTTTGATTATCTGGTTCATCAGTGACAAGAGGCGGAACTGGCTCTTCAGGTTGAAATGAGAACCTCTTGAGCTGCTTGATCAACTGAAATAGGTTCATCTGTTGGAGCTTCTTGAACCACTGACTGAATAATTTCATCAATATGAGCGAGTGTCAAGGCAGCTTCTGAATAATGATTTGGATCATTGGAAGGAGGCGCTGACATAGATGAACATGGAGCAACTGAATATGAAAGGAACAGCTGCTTTCTGCGAAAAAGTAGCAACATGGTCCTTAGATAGTTCCCCAGCTGACTGCTCAGCTAGCTCTTCAGTCACAAACTCTTGAGACACTGCTGGGATGATTAGTTCTTGATCCATTTCCCAATGTTTAATCTATGTCTGTAGTCCAATCAAATCTGCTTCCAGTTGAGCATATACTGCTTTATCATTGAATGCAGTTGGACTTGAGGGATTGAAATTTTGTCGCAGCTCAGCAACAATCTTCTGCAGCTTCTTCTCTCTTGTAAGATCAAACAAATATTTCTTCCTCTCCAAGTCTTGAGAGATCATTGGAAGCTTTGACCATTTTCAACACCACTTTCTCCATCTCAATAAATCTTTTCAACTTAGATTTCTTCTGGAGCTCCTTAGCGAAACATGTGCTCGGAATCTTACCCATTCCTCATAGATTTTGAGTTTCTCTGCTAGAAATTCATTGACCTGTTGCCAAATAAGATCAATATGAGTTTTAATGGCATTAGTAGGTCTGGGCTCTTCTTGTATTTTACTCTTGCCCTTGGGGTCAGTCAGAATATGAGGGATGTTTAATCCAGAAGTAGTTGCATCAATCCCCTCTCTGAGCACCACCCCTGTAGGTCTAGCAAATGGTAGAGGAATGTAACGAGAAAGAGTGATTAATGGATCTTTGACTCCAGCCAGTCTGGTCTGATCACTAGGTTCAGTGATTGCCCTCTGCAGTAGTTTGGTGGACAAGGGTAACTGATCCTCTGCTGAGGATGCAGTTGGGACTGCCTTTAACGGAACAGCCTGGATTGGCTCTTGAGCTGTTGATTCCACCATATATCAGTTGGTATGTCATTAAATGTAGCAGCAGGTTTGGTCTTCAATTTCCGTGGTTTCTTGATGATTTGAGGAGACGAAGTCTGCTCTATATCAGATTCACTCACAATCAATTTCCGCTTGGTAGTCTTCAAAGTCTTGGCTTTCTTGACTGATTTGGGAGTGGCCTGCTGCGTCCCAATCTCCTTTTTAATCTTCACGAATTGATCAGGAGAAAAGCCTAGTTTAGTCTTTCGTGGCAAAATGTTTTAGGCATTGAAAATTTTGAATTTCGATAATCTCTTTGAATCATCAGCCACCAACCCTTTGACTTTTATCAAATGACTAAGCTGCACTGCAAAGTCTTTGGAGTGCTTGGTGGATAGAAACATATTATTCAAGGTGTTGAAGATAAGGTGCTTCCAGTTAAGTCGCTGTCCAGCCATGATAACGGTGATCGCTTGGAATTTCTCCAAAGTTAGTGCATCAAAAGATCCTGCCTCCGCCAATAGCCCCTTGGCAACATTATCAGCCAGCAACTGAACTTCGTGCTTCAGTTCTTTCTTAGGATCGGAAACTTTGATTTTCCGTCCATCAGCAGAGAGTAGGGTCTGCATCTCTTCAACATCAAATCAGCCAGCAACTGAACTTCGTGCTTCAGTTCTTTCTTAGGATCGGGAAACTTTGATTTTCCGTCCATCAGCAGAGAGTAGGGTCTGCATCTCTTCAACATCAGATGCTTTGACATCAGCAAGGTGTGCCAATCCATCAAAAGGCAACAAGAATAATTTTCCAAAAGAGTCTTCAGAGATGGTCAACAACTGACTATTGACAGTAGAAATGATTCTTCCTTCAGAATTTATGTAGCCATTGGAGTAGAAGTCGTGAAGTTCCTTTGGGTAAATCTCCTGTGAAGATTTCCCCAAGAATGTCCTCAGCCCAGCTGATTCGAGCTTCAGAAAGACATTCTTGACATCGGCTTCTCCGATTGACAGAACTGATCCAAAATTGATAGCCATAGCGTTCAATACGTGAGCGGGAATATGGTTTGCCATTGCTGATAATATGAAAACCTGAAATTTTTGCAAAAAAAAAAAAAAGCTCTGAGTGTACGAATTTGTTTTTTAAAATTGATATGCGCGTAAGAGAAAAACTGAATTGAAGCGGGAATAGGTACATATGTACGTGACTGTTCAAATTCGGGACACATGTCAATCCCTGAAAATTTTGGATTAAAACGTGTGTACGTGTGCTGTAAGCGTGTGTACAATTTAAGCGGTTTAAATGCGTCCACGTTTTTGAAACTGCTATTCATCATGAGATAACAATCAGTCACTTCACTTGATTTGGAATATAATGTGGTTAATTAGTTAACTTACGTGAGAAGATTAGTTACATAACCAACTGAACGATCAGTTGTGAAACTGTGTCCTTTCAGTTGAAGATTTACTAACCACTGTCTTCTCAGTTAACCTCTTAAAACCAATATTCCCCCTAAATAGATGCATATTATGAGAACTTAATCAAATTAAATCTTATGCTTAGAAGGTTAATCATCTGCTGTAATGACTTTGTCCTTTCATCTTCCTTGATCCTGCGCTATAAATAGGAGTAGCTTAGTTAGTTTCAAACATATCAGCTTATAATATTAAGCAGCGTAAAATTGACAGGTACGAGTAGCTCAAGGACTCCAGATATGAATGAAGAATTCATGAATGGCGGCTTTTGAACAACGAAAAGCTGATATGGAAGATGAAGTCTTCCATAAGATCCTTCGCTATTGGGAAGAGCTGCAGGAACTCCAGTTTCTTGGGAGAATGAGATGGCTACAACCCCCATTCTGGTGGAAAAACTGGAGAAATACCGGAGACCGCTTGCACGTAGCTCATACGGTGAACATTTACGAGCAAGAAAATATCTGCCAGCTGATGCTCTACAAGGAAAGGAGGATCCTAAAGCTCATAGCTGAGTCTGACAGCTTCCACAAGACTTCCACTGGAGATATAAGACAGTGGATGGCTAAGTGGAGAGCTTTTGTTCAGGAAGAATTGTACGATGTAATTCGCACTAATTTCTTTAAGTGACTACAATGATATTTCAGTTTATCTTTACCTTTTATTTTCCTGCATTAGTTAATCTCATCAGTTGAAATACAAATACTAACTGAATCATGAAAAATAAAAAATTTATGGTTGACATAAATTAGTTAACAGCATATATATAAGCAATAAAACTGATTAAGATAAATCAATTAAACCAAGCACATTTCGAAAGTGAGAAAACTTGGTCTCTGGCAGTGGTTTGGTGAATATATCAGCTGCTTGCTGCTCGGTTGAGACGTATTCCAGTCTGATGTCTTTTTTCAAGGCATGATCTCTGATGAAGTGATGTCTGACATCTATGTGCTTGGTCCTCGAGTGAAGAACTGGAGTGTAGGTGATAGCAATCGTGCTTGTATTATCACAAAATATGGGCGATTCTTTAGCTTCATGATAGGACTCGTTTTTACGTGTTTTTAGTGTTGGTTTTGAGTCGCATTCATGCATCATATTAGTTTCTTTAGTTTAATTTTGCATTTTTTTAGCATTATTTAGCATGTGACTGATCTCGCGTATTTTGTGGTTATTTTATAGGAATTGAACCAAAAAGTGGGAGAGAATTCGTCAAAATATCGAAGAGACTTCGCTCGGGCGGTCAAAAGTGACCGTCTCAGCGAGCATTTTGGTCTAGACGAGGCTTTTATGCGCAAGTGTCTCGCTAGGGCGGTCAAAAGTGACCGCCCCAGCGAAATCAGGGACGTGCTCGAGGAAGTTTATTCGAGGACCTCTCGCTAGGGCGGTCAAAATATACCGCCCTAGCGAGAAGCGAGATTCAGGAAGATTTGTTTCCAATTTTTATGGATTCTATCCGAGACCAAAACCTAAGAAAGGAGATCAGCGCCGTTTTTCATCTTTTTATCACATATTTTTCATCACTTTTCTGGGAGGAGAGGCGAGGAGCAAAGGAGATTTCGAAGACCTCGAGATTTCCACGCGTCGTGGCCGTCATCCATCGTCATCTTTAGTATTTTCATTATTCAGTATTATATTTCTTACATTGAGTGTGGTTTTTATCATGAATTTCAGTAGCTAAAACTCTAGATTTGTTGGGATTTGAGGGGATCCTACCCCGTACTCGGTGTTTAACATTATTTCTCGACGTTTTTATTAGTGATTTGTTTAGGCTATTGTTCGTTCTTGTTTCAATCGAAGCCTAGCTAACTTCCTTTGATTATTTCATATTGTTGATGATTTTGATAGAACAATTAACAATAGGATCAAATAGTATAAACCACGGATTTACAATTTTAGTAGATATACGGAATTGGATACGTGTCGATAGTGATAGTTCACCCGAATGAAAGCTAGTGGATTCCATAGAATGTAATGCAATCTTGAACTGTTAAATATTTGCATGTTTATGATTAGTATTAATATAGCTCGACAGAGTATATTAATTAGTCTAGGGAATTCCGTCGAATGCACGAGTAAAAGTCGAGTGTAATTATTTAAACACGAGTGGTAGGTGAACTGCTAATTCCCAACAAATTCATTTCTCATTTGATTTAATCCAAATTAATCATTGCTTTCTTGAATACGTTTTCTTTGCATTTTAATTATTTGAGTTGTTTAATTTACATTAGATTAATCCTCAACTCATTTTATCGTTGCTAAAGAAATTTTACTTGAAAATAAAAATAGTGTAACACAGTCCTTGTGGAACGATACTCGTATTCACTTACGTTTATTATAACTTGACTATCGTGCACTTGCGATATTTTAATCGAGCTTTCATTTATAAAATAAATTTTGGGATTATTCGCTGTGCAAGTTTTGCTCGATCAAGTTTTTGGCGCCGTTGCCGGGGATTGTTAATTCACGATTTTTTTTTATTTTCATTTAAATTCTTTAGTATTATTTATTTTATTGTTATTTGGTACTCGCATTGTGTTGCAGAGTTTTTTGTGGTGCATGCGAAGATCACTCGAGATAAAGCTTGAGCCTTTTGACCCCGAGATTGAACGCATAGCTAGACGTCGATTACAACAGCAAAGAGAGAAGGAAAGAATGGAAGACGATCAACACAGAGAGGAGCCAAGGCGTATACCGATGATGGATTATGCACAGTCGTCTCTTGATGGAGCACGTCCAAGCATCGTAAGACCAGTCATCCGAGCTAATCAGTTTGAGATCAAGCCAGCTATCATTCAGATGATTCAGAACACTGTCCAATTTGGGGGAAGTGCACTTGACGACCCTAATTCTCATATAGCTGACTTTCTTGAAATTTGTGATACTTTTAAGTTTAATGTCGTGTCTGATGATGCTGTTCGTTTGCGTTTATTTCCATTTTCACTGAGAGATAAAGCTAAGTCGTGGTTAAACTGTTTGCCTGTAGGGTCTATTACTACATGGGAGGATATGGCAAAGGCATTCCTGATCAAGTACTTTCCTCCGTCGAAGACTATGAAGCTTAGAGCCGACATTACTACTTTTGCTCAATTTGAGCAAGAGTCACTTTACGAGGCATGGGAGCGCTACAAGGACTTGTTGAGGAGATGTCCACACCATGAGCTGCCTCTTGGGTTAGTTGTTCAAACTTTCTACTACGGTCTGCTTACTCCTAACCGTACTATGATAGATGCTGCTGCCTGTGGTAACTTACTGAGAAAAACGGCTGAGGAAGGATATGAGTTATTGGAGGAGATGGCTGCTAGTAGCTATCATCCTCAGTCTGATAGGCAGAGACGAGGTGCTGGAGCTAATCAAGTTAATGATTTGTCGGCGGTTTCAGCACAGATAGAGGCTTTGAATAGAAAGATTGATGGGATGAGCATGAGTGGGTCGGCTATGCGTCTACAAGAAATTTTCTGTGATAAGTGTGGGGGTGAGCATGTCGTGCAGGATTGCCAAGATGGCAATCCATTCTATGTGCCCGAGGGAGCACCGGTAGAACAAGTGGGATTCCAGAACCGTCCTAGAAATGACCCTTATTCGAACACATATAATCCGTGATAGAGGGATCACCCAAACTTTTCATGGGGAGGTCAAAACAACCAAAATCGCCAACAAAGAGGTCCACCGTATGGGATGCACCAATGATTCAAGCCAGAACCGCCTCGGGAGGAGAAGTCCAATTTAGAGCAAATGATGACTAAATTTATTTCTGCAACAGAGACGAGATTTCAGAACCAAGATGCATCCATAAAGGGGTTAGAGAATCAAATTGGACAATTGGCTAAGTTGATTGCTAATAGGGAGCAAGGAGCTTTGCCAAGCAACACGAAAACTAACCCAAGAGAACATGTAAAGGCTGTGGAATTGCGTAGTGGAAAAGCGCTCGAGTCTAATGAGGAAAACACCAAGCACGATGAGGATGAGGCGGAAAATCGAGGAGGTAAGTCTTCTAACTATACATCTACACCTATTGCACAGAATAAAATTTTTATCCCTCCACCTTTTCCTGCAGCAATGAAGAAAGCTAAATTAGATGCACAATTTGGTAAATTTCTTGAGATATTTAAAAAATTGCATATTAACATTCCTTTTGCTGATGCTTTATTGAATATGCCAAGTTATGCAAAATTCTTGAAAGATATTTTAGCAAATAAGCGGAAGCTAGAAGATCATATGACGGTGAATTTGACTGAAAATTGCTCCACTTTAGTTCAAAACAAGATGCCTCCTAAGCAAAAAGATCCAGGGAGTTTCTCTATACCTTGCATTATTGGTGACATTAATTTTCATAAAGCTCTATGTGATCTTGGTGCGAGTATTAATCTGATGCCTTTTTCTGTGTTTAGGAGACTGGGATTAGGTGAACCCAAGCCAACTAGGATGTCGTTGCAGCTGGCTGACAGATCTGTCAAGTATCCACATGGGATTATCGAAGATGTTTTGGTGAAAGTGGATAAGTTTATTTTTCCTGCAGACTTTGTGGTACTTGACATGGAGGAAGATTTAGAGATGCCTTTAATCCTAGGGAGACCGTTTCTGGCTACAGGGAAAGCACTAATTGATGTTGAGGAGGGGAAATTGAGACTGAGAGTTGGAGAAGAAGAAATTATTTTTGATGTTTTCAATACTCTCAAGCACACAATGCAAAATGATAGTTGCTTTTGTATTGATGTCTTGGATTCTCTTGTTTGTGATTTTATGCAGGATGGATTGAAAGAACCATTGGAGGCCACTCTCACTACTGAAAAGCAGGAGGACGAGCTAGACGAGGAAAAGATGGAGATAGTAGCTCATTTGAATGCCATTCCACCTTGGAGAAAGCACGTGAGGTTTAGACTAGAGGAATTGGGAGACAGAAAAGATTTAATGCCTCAAAAGTCAAGCCTAGAGGAGCCACCTACTGTGGAGCTCAAACCACTACCTCCACATCTCAAGTACGTATATTTAGGAGAAAATAATAAATTGCCTGTTATTATTTCCTCTTCTTTGACAGATGATATGGAGAGTAAGCTCTTGGGAGTCCTTAAGGAGCATAAAGGAGCATTCACTTGGAAGGTTTCAGACATAAAAGGGATAAGTCCTTCGATCTGCATGCACAAAATTCTGATGGAAGATAAATACGCACCTCTAGCACAACCACAAAAGAGACTCAATCCAAAGATGCAAGAGGTAGTAAAAGCTGAAACAATTAAACTTCTGGATGCATGTATTATCTATCCTATATCTGATAGTGCGTGGGTAAGTCCTGTACAATGTGTGCCTAAAAAGGGTGGGATTACTGTTATTACTAATGAAAAAAATGAGTTGATTCCCACTAGAACAGTTACGGGTTGGTGTGTGTGCATAGAATATAGGAAATTGAATGATGCAACCCGTAAAGATCACTTTCCCTTGCCATTTATCGATCAAATGATTGAACGATTAGCAGGTCATGAATTTTATTGCTTTTTAGATGGATATTCGGGATACAATCAAATCACAATTGCACCTGAGGACCAAGAGAAAACTACTTTCACTTGCCCTTATGGTACTTTTGCGTTTAGGCGTATGCCCTTTGGTTTATGCAATGCACCTGCAACTTTTCAAAGATGCATGACCGCTATCTTTCATGACATGATTGAAAATTTCCTTGAAATTTTTATGGATGATTTCTCTATTTTTGGCTCCTCATTTAATGAATGTCTAGAGAATTTGAACTTGGTGTTAATTAGATGTGAAGAGAGCAATTTGGTGTTAAATTGGGAGAAGTGTCATTTTATGGTTCAAGGGGGGATTGTGTTAGGACACAAAGTATCAGAGAATGGAATTGAGGTCGACAAGGCCAAGGTGGAAGTAATCAAAAACTTACCACCACCTTCATCAATAAAAGGAGTTAGAAGTTTCCTAGGGCATGCTGGTTTTTATAGGCGCTTCATTAAAGATTTTTCTAAAATTGCTAAACCTTTATCCTCTTTGTTTATGAAATATGTTGAATTTAATTTTGATTTTGCTTGTCTGCATGCATTCGAGATACTCAAGGAAAGCTTGGTGACAACACCTGTTCTGACTGTCCCTGATTGGGAGTTACCGTTTGAGGTGATGTGCGATGCTAGTGATACAGCTGTTGGTGCGGTGCTGGGTCAAAGGAAGAACAAGGTATTTCATACCATCTACTATGCAAGTAAGACTTTAAATGATGGTCAATTGAATTACGCTACTACTGAAAAGGAATTACTTGCTATAGTATTTGCTTTCGATAAATTTCATTCATACCTTGTTCTGTCTAAAGTAACTGTGTATACAGATCATTCTGCCCTCAAATACTTGCTTGCTAAGAAAGATGCGAAACCTAGGTTAATTAGGTGGATTTTATTATTGCAAGAATTTGATCTCGAGATTCGAGATAAAAAGGGTGTGGAAAATGTAGTTGCTGATCATTTGTCTAGGCTTGAGCATGTTAGAATTAAGGGCAGTGACGATGATATAGATGACTGGTTTCCGGATGAACAATTGCTTGAGATGAAACTTTGTCCATGGTATGCAAATTTCGCTAACTTTCTTGTCACAGGCACACCTCCACCAAACCTATCGTTTCACCAACGAAAGAAATTCTTTTCTGACGTGAAATACTATTTTTGGGAGGAACCGTTTTTGTTTAAAATTTGTGCAGATTCCATGATAAGACGGTGTGTTGCGGAGGAAGAGTTTGATCGAATTCTCAACCATTGCCATGACCGTGAGGTAGGTGGTCATTTCGGACCAATAAGGACGGCATCCAAGATACTTGAAAGTGGCTTTTATTGGCCAACTCTCTTTAAAGATGCTCGTTCTTATGTGCTACATTGTGATAAATGCCAGCGGACAGGTAACATCTCTAACCGTCACGAAATGCCTTTAAATAATATCATTGAGTGTGAGGTTTTTGATGTGTGGGGGATAGACTTTATGGGACCGTTTCCTAGTTCTTTCACGAAAAAATATATTTTGGTGGCAGTGGAGTATGTATCTAAATGGGTGGAGGCAGAGGCTTGTGCCACTAATGATGCACAAGTGGTGTTAAAATTTTTGAAGAAACATATTTTTAATCGATTTGGTGCACCACGTGCAATCATAAGTGATGGTGGCACCCATTTTTGCAACAAAATTTTTGATAAACTGTTGGGCAAATATGGTGTCACCCACAAGGTTTCCACTCCATACCATCCCCAAACTAGTGGACAAGTTGAAGTATCCAATCGAGAAATTAAGAGGATTCTAGAAAAGACGGTTAATGTGAATAGAAAGGACTGGTCCATTCGGTTAGATGATGCTTTGTGGGCTTATCGTACTGCTTTTAAAACACCTATAGGCACTACACCATATAGGTTGCTTTTTGGTAAAGCATGCCATTTACCAGTAGAATTAGAGCATAGAGCATATTGGGCGACCAAAGCACTAAACTTTGATTTTGCTCTTGCAGGTGAAAAACGATTGCTGCAGTTGAACCAGTTAGATGAGTTTCGAGGAAAAGCTTATGATCTTGCACTATCTTACAAGGAACGCACCAAACGAGCCCATGATAAACACATTAAAGTGGGTGAAGCGGTGTTGTTGTACAATTCTCGCTTACGACTCTTTCCGGGCAAGCTAAAGTCAAGGTGGTCAGGACCTTTCACTATAGCCAAGGTGTTCCCATCGGGTGCAGTGGTGTTGGATGATGGCAAGGAAGGGACATTTACTGTGAACGCTCAAAGGTTGAAGCACTATATCGGTGGCACAATTGAGCCACAAATTGGAGTCACTCGGCTCCATGACAGTCATTGAGGACATGGGTGAAGAGTCGAGCTCTGGACTATAAATTGAGAACTACTTCTACTCCTTATATTGATTTTAATTATATTTTCTTCATTTATTAATCGCATCATTTGCATTTAGGTAGTTGCATGGCATTGCATTCATTTTACAAAACGAGAATGTCTCGCTAGGGCGGTCAAAACTGACCGCCCCAGCGGGCACTCGCATTTTCAAAAACAGAGTCGCCGAAAACCCCTTGCTAGGGCGGTCAATCATGACCGCCCCAGCGGGCACTCGCATTTTCAAAAACAGAGTCGCCGAAAACCCCTCGCTAGGGCGGTCATGATTGACCGCCCCCGCGAGAGATACGTTTTTTATAAAAAGGTTTAAGTAGAAAACTTTTCGCTAGGGCGGTCAAAAGTGACCGCCCCAGCGAGAACTCGTATTTTTCAAACACTTTGTCGCCGAGAACCCCTCGCTAGGGCGGACACAATTGACCGCCCTAGCGAGTCGCGCAGATTATAAAAACTTTCCTCTTCTCTTTTCTTCTCCACTCCGAAACCCTCGCCCCCTTCCCGATTTTTTTCGCTCCCACTCTCTCAATCTCACTCAATTCATCTCTTCTCACAAAATTTCAGGTACGATCATGCACCCTCACCTTCACCAAGTGTCAAGACGCGATTTTTCCGGTCAAGAACTCAACTCTCCGGCGAACCCAAGATTTCCGACCACCGCCGCCTCTTTTCCGGCCGCCTCTTCCGTTCCCGACCGACACCAAGTTCCGGAAAACATCCTCCTACTACGGGCTACTTGTGCTCTTCTCCAATTTTCCACAATGGCACCCAAAAGATCTAAGGTAACTCATGGTGCTTCCAGTTCTCGTTCCACTCCATCTATGTTTGTGAATGAAAAAGCTAGGGAGATATTTGAGCATGCTAGACTACATAGGAAACCAATCCCTGAGCGTGGATTTAGCTCGTTTATTATCGGTCAATTTTCGGAGTCCCAAATAGAAAGAAGAGGGTGGAATACCTTTGTAGCACAACCGAATGCAGCACTGGTTCCGGTTGTGCGTGAATTTTAAGCCAATGCTCCGGAGGGAAATGAGTCTAAGGCATTTGTGAGGGGACATCTAGTCCCGTATGATCCCAAGACGATCAATGATATGTTGGGTTTACCGTCGGTGGACGATTCGGTGTTTCAGGCGTGGGTGCTTAACCCGGATTATGATTTGATCATTCGCACACTCTGTTATCCGGGCACCACGTGGAAACAACCGGGGACTTATACGATCTTTCTTGAAAAATTTTTGAAAGTGGAGGAGGCATTGTGGTATGCATTCTTGTCTAAAAGATTGATGTCTGTCGGTCATACGAGTGATGTGCAGCGTGAGCGGGCGGTTGTTCTTTATGCCATCTGCACTGGATGGTGATTGATGTCGGCAGGCTCATTTTCGGACAGCTCAACTTGTGTATTAATAGCAACAATTTGGCTTTTTACTTCCCGACGATAGTGACTGAGCTGTGTGCCCGAGCGGGGGTGATATTCGCAGACGATGATGAGTGGTTACCGCTGATGAGAGCCATTGATGAGGCTCTTTATAAATCCAAGAGGGAGAAAAGAGATGCCGAGCTGCCCGAGGAGGTGTTTTTCGATTATGGGAGAGCAGCTCAACCACCTCCGGCCTTAGGACATGCACCACCACCTCCGCAGCCACGCCGCCATGCCATGCGAGATCGCGTCGCCGAATTGGGCGCTTGGGCCACTTATCAGACTCAGTACCAGGCCGTGAATCAGGCCCACATTCAGAACATCGAATACTTGGTGCAGGGGATCTCGACTCATTTGGGCATCGACACTTCCGGACGGCCACCTACACCTGCATACCCGCCACCCTTCCATTTTCAGTACAATTATCCTATGCCCCCAGCAGCTGAAGAGGGAGTTCCACCGCCAGAATGAGGAGGAGGATGATTTCTGATCAGGGGAGTTTACTGTTTCCCCTTTTTTTTTATTTTGCATATTCTGTCTTTGCATTTACATTCATGAGTTTTGATGTTTTTAGTGTTTGTTTCGTTTTGTGCAATGAGGGCATTGCACAACTCTAGTATGAGGGGGGGTAGATTGTTATGTTTGCTTAGTTATTTGGTATTGTTTTGAGTTGGTTGTTTTTAGTCCATTATAGTATTGCATGTTTGGTGTCGTTTATGGTGAGAAGACATAGTTTATGAGCCAATGATGATGTTGAATTGATAGCATACAAAAGTATTGATTGGGTCACTTCATGAATGGTACTCTTGATTGTTAAAGCATGCATTTTGGTACAAAGTTTGAACTTTTTGAGCACATATGTGTGGGGACTAGAATTTTGTAGGAATAATGGTGAAACTTGAAGGTTGTGTGTGGTTAACTTGAAAGGCATCATTTATGAGTTGATTTAGCATGTAAACCCGTGAAAATAAGTCACTAATTGGGACCTTGAATGAGAACATTTGATTTGCCTTGAACTTTACATTTACCTCCTTTTCAATGCACTAAATTAAAATATCATACCCCTAACCAGCTGTAATCCAAAGTTATATATTCTTAGCCCGGGGAGTACATGTGTGAAAATTGTGCAGCTTAAAAAAAAAAAAGAGAAAAAAGAGAGATGTAAGGTGAGGGGGAGCCGAAATAAAAGGAATGAAATTCTATTCCTAGGCTAAAAGTTGGAGATGTAAGGAGACGAGGAAAGTCAGACGAAAAGTCTTGACGATTGCATAATGAAAATGATCGGTGTACTCCCAACTTGTAGCCACTTGAGCTTATTTTCCTTTTTTTCGACACCCTTATCTGCACTTAAGAATTGAATAAAGTTCAATTTATGGTTATTGATAAATGGACACGGGGGTGCATGCTAGTGAGACTTGTATTGAAGTGTTAATTGAGTTACTCGCATGATTTGATGATTGATCTATTTGAAGTACGAATGACTAGACCCACCATGACACACACACACGTTCAAATTAGTGTCAAGACTTATGTGTAGATGAGAATGAGTATCCGTTTGTGATTTGACTTGATTATGATTTGTATGTGGGAAAGTTCACTGAGGCATGAGCATAAAAGTTGTTAACTCACCATTGACATTTACTTGTGTTGGTTATTTTCTTGTTTGAGTATTTTGTGTTTGTTGTGTTTGTTTAGAATCTCGTGCTTTAACCTATTTTGCTCGAGGGCGAGCAAAAGGTTAGTATGAGGGGGTTGATAGGACTCGTTTTTACGTCTTTTTAGTGTTGTTTTTGAGTCGCATTCATGCATCATATTAGTTTGTTTTAGTTTAATTTTGCATTTTTTTAGCATTATTTAGCATGTGACTGATCTCGCGTATTTTGTGGTTATTTTGTAGGAATTGAACCAAAAGTGGGAGAGAATTCGTCAAAATATCGAAGAGACTTCGCTAGGGCGGTCAAAAGTGACTGCCCCAGCGAGCATTTTGGTCTAGCCGAGGCTTTTATGCGCAAGTGTCTCGCTAGGGCGGTCAAAAGTGACCGCCCCAACGAAATCAGGGACGTGCTCGAGGAAGTTTATTCGAGGACCTCTCGCTAGGGCGGTCAAAATATACCGCCCTAGCGAGAAGCGAGATTCAGGAAGATTTGTTTCCAATTTTTATGGATTCTATCCGAGACCAAACCCTAAGAAAGGAGATCAGCGCCGTTTTTCATCTTTTTATCACATATTTTTCATCACTTTTCTGGGAGGAGAGGCGAGGAGCAAATGAGATTTCGAAGACCTCGAGATTTCCACGCGTCGTGGCCGTCATCCATCGTCATCTTTAGTATTTTCATTATTCAATATTTTATTTCTTACATTGAGTGTGGTTTTTATCATGAATTTCAGTAGCTAAAACTATAGATTTGTTGGGATTTGAGGGGATCATACCCCGTACTCAGTGTTTAACATTATTTCTCGACGTTTTTATTAGTGATTTGTTTAGGCTATTGTCCGTTCTTGTTTCAATCGAAGCCTAGCTAACTTCCTTTGATTATTTCATATTGTTGATGATTTCGATAGAACAATTAACAATAGGATCAAATAGTATAAACCACGGATTTACAATTTTAGTAGATATACGGAATTGAGTACGTGTCGATAGTGATAGTTCACCCGAATGAAAGCTAGTGGATTCCATAGAATGTAATGCAATCTTGAACTGTTAAATATTTTAGGACACTTGAGTACTGCATGTTTATGATTAGTATTAATATAGCTCGACAGAGTATATTAATTAGTCTAGGGAATTCCGTCGAATGCACGAGTAAAAGTCGAGTGTAATTATTTAAACACGAGTGGTAGGTGAACTGCTAATTCCCAACAAATTCATTTCTCATTTGATTTAATCCAAATTAATCATTGCTTTCTTGAATACGTTTTCTTTGCATTTTAATTATTTGAGTTGTTTAATTTACATTAGATTAATCATCAACTCATTTTATCATTGCTAAAGAAATTTTACTTGAAAATAAAAATAGTGTAACGCAGTCCTTGTGGAACGATACTCGTATTCACTTACGTTTATTATAACTTGACTATCGTGCACTTGCGATATTTAAATCGAGCTTTCATTTATAAAATAAATTTTGGGACTATTCACTGTGCAAGTTTTGCTCGATCACTTCAACTCCATAATCTCTCAATTGTTGCTGAACCCAAAGTATTTGAGCACAATAGCTTCCAGCAGCAAGGTATTCTGCTTCAGTTGTGGAACTTGCTATGGATGTTTGTTTCTTGCTGAACCAAGAGATCAGTCCGTCTCCTAGAAACTGACATGATCCACTTGTACTTTTTTGATCAAGCTTACATCCTGCATAATCTGCATCTGAATATCCAAATAGTTTGAAAGATGAGTCCCTAGAATTGCATAACCCAAAATTTTGAGTGCCTTTAAGATATTTCAAAATACGTTTGGCAGCTGAAAAATGTGATTGCTTAGGATTTGCTTGAAATTTGGCACACATACATACAGAAAAAACAATATCAGGGCGACTAGCAGTTAGGTACAATAATGAACCTATTAAACCTCTGTAGAGTGCCGCCTCAACTGATATTCCCCCTTGATCAATATCCAGTTTAACTGATGAGCTCATGGGAGTGCTTGCAGCTGAACATGATTCCATGCCAAATTTCTTCAGCAACTCTTTCGTGTATTTTGTCTGACTGATAAAAATCTCAGTCTCCAATTGCTTCACTTGTAGCCCAAGGAAAAATGTCAGTTCACCCATCATGCTCATTTTCAAACTTATCCTGCATCAACTCAGCAAATTTCTCGCACAGTTTGGGGTTAGTTGACCTAAATATAAATGTCATCAACATAAATTTGAACGAGTAGAATATGATCATTCTTTGAAAATTTGAACAAGGTCTTATCAACTGATCCAACAAAAAAATCATGATCAGTTAGAAATTTTGAGAGAGTTTCATACCAAGCTCTTGGAGCTTGTTTAAGACCATATATGACTTTGTTCAAATGGTAGACATGATCAGGAAATAATTGATTGATGAAACCTGGGAGTTGTTCAACATAGACCTCTTCTTGCAGCTGGACATTCAGGAATGCGCTCTTTATATCCATCTGGTAGACTTTGAAATTTTTGAATGAGGCATAGGCAAGGAATATTCTGATAGCTTCCAGTCTTGCAACTAGTGCATATGTTTCATCATAGTCAATTCCTTCTTCTTGCCTGTAACCTTGTGCTACCAATCTTGCCTTGTTGCACACAACTGAACCGTCTTTGTTCAGCTTGTTCTTGTACACCCATTTTGTACTTATAATAGTTTTTGAAACTGGTCTTGGAACTAGGTTCCAGACATTGTTATGAGTAAACTGATTCAGCTCATCTTGCATTGCATTTACCCAGTTTGGATCAGCAAGAGCTTCATCAATTTTCTTCGGTTCCAATTGTGATACAAAAGCTGAATGAATAATTAGATTTAGCATCTGATTTCTTGTTCTTACCGGATCAGATGGATTACCTATCACCAATTTTGGAGGATGTGATTTCTTCCATCTGAATTCAGCATTTGTTGTATCCACGTTAGCAACTGCTTCTGTATCAGTTGGAGCTGCATCAGCAACTGCTTCTGTTTCAGTTGCTGCTGCATCAGTTTATAGTTGAATATTCTCAATGGGCTCTCTCAACTGATTTTCTGGAATAGTTTCATGTTCAGCTGGTTGATCTATGATTTCTGGTTTTGGTGTTTAGAGGTTGTTCCTATTGATATAATTATCCTTTTCTTCATCATCCTCCAAACTGATATCTGTAAATCTGTCAGCAAGCTCAACTGGATCAGTTGGCTTTTCAGTTAGTGCACTTTCTTCAAAATAACATGGATAGATTCTTCCACATTCAAAGAATTTTTATGAAAAATTCTATATGCTTTGCTAACTGAAGAATATCTGTGGGGACCCGGGCTCTAACTCTTTTCTTTTGGGATTAAATGGATCTTTATAATAAAAGTGGGTCAAATTTTTGCTTTTAACATTAAATCTAATGTATATAAACAAGCATAAGATCTTAGTTATTTTACAACATACAAACCTAATATACATGTCTTATTCGTATCCATTCATAATCAAACTAGTATTCACTACCATCTAAAATCAAAAGATAGTACAAGTCTAATAAAAGCCACTAGTCCTCTGCTGCACCCGTAGCCACCACGCTATGTCCGTCTCTCATCCTCTGCGTGACCCAGATCCTGCCCCACCTGTTGTTATGCACACATACAGACATAACAACAGCCGGAAACTCCGGTGAGAACAAATCCCAGTATAAACATGATATACAAGCATATAATCAATTTAAATCATAAAAACATGCTATCACATAAGAAAGTAATAGAAATGGGTTCCATAATCTATGAAACCACACCATATACGTATGCAGTCCTAAGCAAATCATGCCTAGACTCGACTCGACTATAACTCTAGGGATCCCGTGATGAATAAGACGTCAATGGCTGTTACCTACTCAACCGATCGAGGTAACTGTACGTCTTATTCCTAGACTTCGGTCAAGCTGTATCGTGTGGCTACAATCGGAGGGTGTCTGCTCCTATGTACGATACACCGAACGTCTAGAAGCCTGACAAGCTGTCAAACTTTCATATCTCAAATGCAATGCATAACCATCTGTAAAACAAAGCATCATAATCTTAACAAGATTTGCATACAAGTTCTATAACAAATCATGTCACAAAATAACAATAAAACTAGTATGTGATTTTGGTTGGGAAACTCAAATGAAAGCTCATTTGAGTTGTGACTCCCCAAACAAATCATGTACTATACCTTTCGTCGCACAATTGCTGTCGCTGCCACCAATACGAATCTGAAATGGAAATGTTGATACACAATCTATCAATCTCTAACTCAACCAAGACACTTATACAATCTATACTTGATCTTGGTACAATTTGACGGCATAACGACGTAAATTCCTGATACCGGTCAATCCAACTCTCAACATATATCACCAATTCATCAATCTAAACTCATCAACTCATAATCATTATTAGAAGCACATGATATTACTCAAAATCTGAATATTTTACTTATAAAAATGCTAGAAAATAGCAACAATAGCATATGACATCCGTTCTTTGATCCGTTTGCGAATATATCATGTTCAATACATCAAGAACACAATATAACTATCATATTACAATTTCCCCAACATCTCAATCTCAAATCATATAGAAACTGAGTAAAACTTACATCACCTTGTAGCTAATACGGAGGGGAGTTCAAAACCGAAGTCGGATTTAAATTTGGATGCTTAAATCTTTCACAATCACAATTATAGAGTCTAAGAAAAGAAAGCTTCCTTCTTCTGAAATCTCCGTTGAATCTTGCTGGAATGAGAAGAATTCATGTAACTTTATATATATATATATCTTGCATGGTTCGAACACATGGCTAATCCTTTTCACTACACGTCTCGCGCATATGTGCGGTCACTACTTGCGCATATGCGCGAGACCTACTGTCTCGGCAGTTTGGCAAATATGGCACTCGCGCATATGCGCCACTGTTTCTCGCGCATATGCGCCAAGGCTACTGGAGGTGTCACACATATGCGTGCATTGTCTTGCGCATGTGCGCTGAGGCTACTGGAATTCTCGCGCATGTGCACGCTTGCTTCGACTCTCCTCATTTCTTTTGGTTGTCTCCTCATCTTTATTGTACATTTTTCCTTTCTTTTCTAGTACAATAAAATACATCTACAATCACTTTAATTATCAACAAAACCAGTCTGATTATGATAACTAAATCTTCGAGCCTTACATTTCTCCCCCTCTAAGAAATGATTTCGTCCTCGAAATTGTAGATAATCACTTAAAGTACATACAAGATGCAATACAATCAAAATTGAATAACTACTCACATCATGTAAATAACTCGGGATGTCTTTGTCTCATGTCTGCCTCTGTTTCCCAAGTCGCTTCCTCGATGCCATGACGACTCCACTGAACTTTAACAAGCGGAATATTCTTCGTTCTGAGCTTCTTTTCTTTCCGATCGAGAATCTGTATCGGTTGTTCCACATAGCTCAATGTCTGATCTAGTTCAGCTTCGTCAGGCTGAATGACATGAGAAACATCTGGCATATATCTTCGTAACATTGATACATGAAACACGTCATGTATTCCGGATAAAGAAGGAGGAAGAGCAAGTCGATAAGCTCGGTCGCCAATATTTTCTAGAATCTCGTAAGGACCGATGTATCTAGGAGACAACTTTCCACGTTTGCCAAATCTGATAACGCCTCTGAAAGGAGATATCTTCAAAAATACTCTGTCTCCTTGCTCGAATACTAATGGTCTACGTCTGATATTGGCGTATTTTGCTTGACGATCTTGTGCTGTCTTCATCCTTTTCTGAATGATCTTTACTTTCTCCGTCATGTCACGAATCATATCCAGCCCAAGTTCTGGTACTTCTGAGATGTCATCCCAGTATAGCGGAGATCTGCACTTCTTGCCATATAAAGCTTCAAACGGTGCCATCTCAATACTCGTCTGATAGCTATTATTGTAAGAAAACTCACAAAGAGGTAGAGAATCTTGCCAACTAGTACCAAAATCTAGTACTACGGCTCTCAACATATCCTCTAAAGTCTGGATAGTCCGTTCTGACTGTCCGTCTGCCTGAGGATGATATGCAGTACTCAAGTGTAATGTCGTACCCAAAGCCTGCTGTAAACTGTGCCAGAAGTGTGAAGTGAATCGTGGATCACGATCTGATACGATAGACTTCGGCACACCATGCAATCTGACTACCTCTCGGACATATATCTCCGCCATCTGATCATGCCGATATGTCATTCTGTACGGAATAAAACAAGCTGATTTGGTTAGTCTGTCGATAACGACCCAAATCGCATCACAGCCCTTAGTTGATCGAGGTAACTTCGTCACGAAATCCATGGAAATATGATCCCATTTCCATTCTGGAATAGACAAACTCTGAAGTAGACCTCCGGGCTTCTTCCTCTCGGCTTTCACTTGTTGCCAGTTCAAGCACTTAGACACAAACTCTGTAATATCTGACTTCATCTGTTTCCACCAGAATTGTGTCTTCAAATCATTGTACATCTTTCTGCCACCAAGGTGAATGCTAAACCGACTACAGTGCGCGTCTGACATGATCTGATGTTTCAAATCTGAAACATCTGGCACAACAAGACGGTTATTCACATATAGCACATGATCACGTATCTGATATTCTGACATGTGCCCTGCTTGAACCATTTGAATCGATTTCTGCACATTCTGATCTGTTCTTTGTGCTTCTTTGATCCTCATAATCAAATCAGGCTCAACTTGGATCGTAGCAAGTCGTAGTGGCTTACTATCTATATCAAATTCTAATCCAGGCAAGCAGCAATTTTCGACCAAAGTTGTAACACCTATCGTCGATAAGGACAAGGCACATACCTTTCGACTCAAGGCATCTGCTGCTGCGTTCAACTTCCCTGGATAGTATTTGATTTCGAGCTCTAACTCTTTTCTTTTGGGATTAAATGGATCTTTATAATAAAAGTGGGTCAAGTTTTCGCTTTTAACATTAAATCTAATGTATATAAACAAGCATAAGATCTTAGTTATTTTACAACAAACAAACCTAATATACATGTCTTATTCGTATCCATTCATAATCAAACTAGTATTCACTACCATCTAAAATCAAAAGATAGTACAAGTCTAATAAAAGCCACTAGTCCTCTGCTGCGTCCGTAGCCACCATGCTATGTCCGTCTCTCATCCTCTGCGTGACCCAGATCCTGCCCCACCCGTTGTTATGCACACATACAGACATAACAACAGCCGGAAACTCCGGTGAGAACAAATCCCAGTATAAACATGATATACAAGCATATAATCAATTTAAATCATAAAAACATGATATCACATAAGAAAGCAATAGAAATGGGTTCCATAATCTATGAAACCACACCATATACGTATGCAGTCCTAAGCAAATCATGCCTAGACTCGACTCGACCATAACTCTAGGGATCCCGTGATGAATAAGACGCCAATGGCTGTTACCTACTCAACCGATCGTGGTAACTGTACGTCTTATTCCTAGACTTCGGTCAAGCTGTATCGTGTGGCTACAATTGGAGGGTGTCTGCTCCTATGTACGATACACCGAACGTCTAGAAGCCTGACAAGCTGTCAAACTTTCCTATCTCAAATGCAATGCATAACCATCTGTAAAAAAAAGCATCATAATCTTAACAATATTTGCATACAAGTTCTATAACAAATCATGTCACAAAATAACAATAAACTAGTATGTGATTTTGGTTGGGAAACTCAAATGAAAGCTCATTTGAGTTGTGACTCCCCAAACAAATCATGTACTATACCTTTCGTCGCACAATTGCTGTCGCTGTCACCAATACGAATCTGAAATGGAAATGTTGATACACAATCTATCAATCTCTAACTCAACCAAGACATTTATACAATCTATACTTGATCTTGGTACAATTTGACGGCATAACGACGTAAATTCCCGATACCGGTCAATCCAACTCTCAACATATATCACCAATTCATCAATCTAAACTCATCAACTCATAATCATTATTAGAAGCACATGATATTACTCAAAATCTGAATATCTTACTTATAAAAATGCTAGAAAATAGCAACAATAGCATATGACATCCGTTCTTTGATCCGTTTGCGAATATATCATGTTCAATACATCAAGAACACAATATAACTATCATATTACAATTTCCCCAACATCTCAATCTCAAATCATATAGAAACTGAGTAAAACTTACATCACCTTGTAGCTAATACGGAGGGGAGTTCAAAACCGAAATCGGATTTAAATTTGGATGCTTAAATCTTTCACAATCACAATTATAGAGTCTAAGAAAAGAAAGCTTCCTTCTTCTGAAATCTCCGTTGAATCTTGCTGGAATGAGAAGAATTCATGTAACTTTATATATATATCTTGCATGGTTCGAACACATGGCTAATCCTTTTCACTACACGTCTCGCGCATATGCACGGTCACTACTCGCGCATATGCGCGAGACCGACTGTCTCGGCAGTTTGGCAAATATGGCACTCGCGCATATGCGCCACTGTTTCTCGCGCATATGCGCCAAGGCTACTGGAGGTGTCGCGCATATACGCGCATTGTCTCGCGCATGTGCGCCGAGGCTACTGGAATTCTCGCGCATGTGCGCGCATTTCTTCGCGCATGTGCACGCTTGCTTCGACTCTCCTCATTTATTTTGGTTGTATCCTCATCTTTATTGTACATTTTTCCTTTCTTTTCTAGTACAATAAAATACATCTACAATCACTTTAATTATCAACAAAACCAGTCTGATTATGATAACTAAATCTTCGAGCCTTACAATATCCAAGAAATATTCCCTCTGCAGATTTTTCATCAAAGGTTTTTAAATGATTTTTACCATTATCAAGTATAAAACATCTGCAGCAGAATATCTTGAAATAAGAAACCACACTTTTTCTTCCATTCCAGATCTCATAAAGTGTTTTCATATATTCTTATTAATCATAGATCTGTTCTGAGAATAACACGCAGTGTTTACTGCCTCTGCTCTAAACCGTTGAAAAATACCAGAATCAGCAAGCATCGTTCTAGCAGCTTCTTTAAGGGTCCGATATCTCCTCTCAGCTACACCATTTTGCTGAGGAGTTCTAGCTGCTGAGAGCTCATGCTTAATTCCAGCATTTTCTAAAAAGTTTGAAAGAATTTGATTGATGAATTCAGTTCCTCGATCGGATCTGATTCTATCAATTCCAACTGATTTTTCATTTAATAATCTTTTGAAAATCTTAATCAGTTGGTCAGCAGTTTGGTCCTTGGATTTGAGAAAAATAACCCAAGTAAATCTTGAAAAATCATCCACAACCACCAAGTTGTATTTCATTCCCCCTAAGCTCATGACTGGTATTGAACCAAATAGATCAATATGTAACAGCTCTAAGCATCGGGAAGAAGAATTACGGCCCTTGTTTTTAAAAGAAGATTTTACTTGTTTTCCAAACTGACATTCTGAACAAATTTTGTCTTTTGAAAAATTTATTTTGGACAGACCAGTTACAAGATCATGATGACTCAGATAAGCAATAGATTTAAAGTTCAGATGGTTCAGTCTCTTATCCCATAACCAGTTTTCAGAAGATTTGGAAGTAATAAGACAAACTGGTGCATGAGGTTGTTCAGTCCAACTTACTTTGTAAGTATTTCCACAACGTTTGCCAGTTAAAATGACTTCATCAGTTGAGTCTCTAACTGAACAAGTATGTTTGTCAAACTGCAATGAGAAATTGTTGTCGCATAACTGACTGATGCTTGTCAAGTTATACTTCAAATTCTAAACTAACAAAACATCTTTAATTGTAAAGCTACCATGGATAAGCTTACCCTTACCCACGGTTTTACTTTTGGAGTTATCTCCAAAACTGACATTTGGTCCAGTGTATTTGATCGGTTGAGATAATAAGTTTGCATCTCCCGTCATGTGTCGTGAGCAACCACTATCCAAATACCAGATTGATTCCTTGCGTACCTGTTACCTGCAATCACACAAAAGATATGATTCTGCTACCTTTTCTATTTGGGTCCAAAATTGATTAGTCCTTTAGGAACCCAGACTTGGATCGATCTAACTGACTGTCCAGTTGCCGTATTCCAGATGGTCTTTCTCGATCTGTGTGTTCTCGGTGTGTAGTGTGCAGATGAGACAACATGAGATTTAGCTTTGTTCAACTGATTGTTCAGCCGATATCTTTTCTGAACCGGCTTGTTGTTATAGTAATTGGAGTAGCCATTTGAATAATTTCTTTTGAACCTTTTTGATGACTGACTGCTTGAGTCAACTACAACTTTTGGGCTATAACCAATATCATATCTTCTAGCCTTTTTTGTACTTTCAGTAGGCTGTTCAACCAGTTTAATTTGCTCAGTTTGTTCTTGTACCATAACTGATTTGACAAAGTGAATGTATTTCCCTTTATCCATATTCAGTTTTGGTTGAGTACCATTGGAAGCCATTTCATCTTGGTTGCTGAACCCTAAACCAGTTTTATCAGTGACTGATTTCTGTGATTTCTGTATATCAGTTAATGCAACAGATGATTTGTTCCAAGCCTGAATAAGCTCAGTTTGCTTCAAATTTTCAAGCATCAACTTTTGAATCATTGATTGATTCCTGCTTCTTTCAGCTTTGAGCTCAGCAATTTCTCCTTTAAGACTCAACACATCAACTGATGCATCAGTTTAGTTTTAATGTCTATAGGATCATTTTGCTTTGATCTAGCCTTTTCAAATGATAAGGCAAGCTTATGATACTCACTAACCATATCATGCAGAGTTGAAATAAGTTCTTCTCTGGTGAAATCAGTTGAGCTAAATTCAAATACCTTTTGACTGCTTGAATCCAGTTTTGTATCACCAGCCATCAGACATTTCACTTCTTCTTCACTCTCACTGGAACTGCATGAGGTCTCTGGCTCTGACTCTTCACTGTCAGTTTCAGCCCATTTTGATTTGCTCTCTTTAGCTAAGAGCACTTCATGCTTCTTTCGGAAGGACTTCTTATCTTCTTTGGGTCTCCTCTTGTGCTCATATAATTTCTTCTTTCTTTCAGTTGAGCCTTGACTGTCTTTCTTGGGTTTGGTATAGTCAGCAATGAAGTGACCAGGTTTGCCACTGTTGTAGCAAGCATTTGATTCCTCCTTGGAATTTCCTCTCTGATATTTATTCTGGAAGTTTCCCCGATTTTTCCTCATAAATCTTCCGAAATTTTTGATGAACAATGACATGGAATCATTGCTTAGTTGATTAGCAACTTTCTCTACTGAACCAGATGGTTCTGTTCTAACAGAAGCTAAGGCAGTTGTGGCTGCTGGAGTAGAGGGTTCTCCTTCTCGAGTTTGCAACTCGAACTCATATGCCTTCAGATCAGCAAATAGATCATGAAGCTCAACTTTGTTCAGATCCTTGGATTCCATCATTGCCATGGTCTTTACGTCCCACTCCTTGGGAAGACCTCTGATTACCTTCAAGGCAACTTCTTTGTTTTTTTACACTTTTCCAAGTGCATTTAATTCATTGATGATGCAGCTGGTTCTTTCATCATATTCATGCATCGTTTCACCAGCTCTCATTTTGGTATTGTCAAACTTCTTAACAGCAACAAAAAGTTTGTTTTCTTTGGTTTGTTCATTCCCTTCGCACAGCTGGATCAGCTTCTCCCAAATCTCCGTGGCTGTCTTGCACATTTTGACTTTACTGAACGGTACCTTGTCCAGTATTTTGTATAGTATGTCTTTTGCTACGTTGTCCAGATTTGCTTTCTGTTTGTATTCAGCAGTCCACTCATCTCTGGGCTCTTCAAATCTATGAGGTGCCCCATCTGTGATTGCGACTGTTGTATTGGCTTTCAGAATCCTCATTGGTCCGTCAGTGATGACGTACCACATATCATCGTCTTGTGCAGCTAAGTAAGCCTACATCCTGATTTTCTAATCATCAAAGTCTTCTTTGGAGAACATAGGGATCTTGTTGAAGGAAGACATGATCAATTAATTTGTGTTGAGATATTCTTAGACAAGATACAACTTCTCTGATACCACTTGAAAGGATCGATTGGAAAGCTGATGAGTGTTTAGAAGGGGAGGTTAAATAAACACTCACGGATTATAAATTTTCTTCGAAAAATGAGTTCAGTTTAGTGACAAACTGATGCTCGGTATCTTGTCAGTCGATGACAATCAGTTTAACTAAAAAATAGTTGCGGAAGTAAACTGACTGAAAGTAGAATAACTGAATGAAAAACAATAACTGAAATAGTATGCACACAATTTGTTTCTAGATGTTCGGAGAATAGAATAACTCCTAGTACTGGTGTGGATGCGAGTTTTGTCTTCAGAGTTTCAAAACTTCTTTCACATTCTTCATTCCAAATGAATTTCGAATTTTTCTGAGTAAGTTTGGTGAGTGAAATGGCTATCGAAGAAAATCCTTCCACAAATTTTCTATAGTAGCCTGTTAAACCCAGAAAACTCCTGACTTCAGTCACTGTCTTTGGTTGTGGCCAATCCTTGATTGCCTCTACCTTCTTAGGGTCTACTGACACTCCTAATTCAGAAATTATATGTCCTAAGAACGCCACACCTTTTAACCAAAATTCACATTTTTTGAATTTGGCGTATAGTTCCTTTTCTCGAAGTGTCTGCAAAGTGAGACGCAGATGCTCTTTGTGTTCTTCTTCACTTCGTGAGTACATAGGGATATCATCTATGAAGACAACCACAAACTTGTCGAGATATGGTTTGAATATCCGATTCATCAGATCCATGAATGCTGCAGGAGCATTTGTTAGGCCAAAAGGCATTACCGTGAATTCGTAATGTCCATATCTTGTCCTAAAAGCAGTTTTAGGGATGTCTTCCGCTTTGACTTTCAACTGATGGTAAACAGATCTCATATCTAGTTTTGAGAAAACTTTAGCTCCTTTTAGCTGATCGAAAAGATCATCCATTCTCGGGAGTGGGTACTTATTTTTTATGGTTATCTTGTTTAACTCCCGGTAATCAATACATAGTCTCATGCTCCCGTCGTTTTTCTTTACGAAGAGCACTGGTGCTCCCCACGGGGATGCACTAGGACGAACCTGCTTCTTATCCAGTAATTCCTGAAGTTGATCCTTTAATTCAGCTGGAGCCATTCGGTATGGTGCCTTTGAGATTGGTGCAGCACCAGGGACCAAATTGATTTCAAATTCCACTTCCCTATCGAGTATATCTCCCGTTAATTCCTCGGGGAAAACATCTGGAAATTCTTGAACAATTGGAATATCTTTCAACTGTGGGATTTCTTTCTCTTTGACTTCATTGATTTCTGCCAGATAAATCTCTTCACCTCCTTTCATGGCTTTCCAGGCTTGTGGGGAAAATAGTAGAGATTTTCGTTCTTTGGATTTCCCGTGATATATGACTTTCTCCATAGTCGGAGTCTGAAGTCTAATATCTTTCTTTTGACAGTACACTATGGCATGGTTTTAGCTAACCAATCCATTCCAAGAATGATATCAAACTCAATCATGTTGAGTTGAATTAATTCCACTTCAAAAGTTTGTTTGTTGATACAAATTTTACAGTTTCGATAAACCTTGTGTGTTTCAATTGTTTTGCTGGCAGGTGTTGCTACTCGTAACAATTCATTAAGAATATCATGCTCAAGTTTAAGCTTCTAAGCAAATCTTCTAGACACAAATGAATGTGTAGCACCACAATCAAAAAAAATATATGCAGGCATTTTATTGAGTAAGATGGTACCTGCTACCACTTCGTTGGTATTATCAGCTTCCTCTTGGGTTATTGCATAAACCCGAGCATTAGTCTTGTTTTCATGTTGCTTGCTGGGCCCCGTCCCTCTGTCCTAGTTGTCAGGAAAATCTTTAATTCTATGACCCACCTTTCCGCACTTAAAACAAGCGCATGTCTTCCGATAACATTCTCCAACATGCTTCCGTCGACATGCATCGCACCACTTTCCTTCGGTGTTGCCAGCACTATTAAAATTTCCTCTTGGGGGTCCACTTGAATGATTCGGCTTCTTAAATTTGGGACCATTTTGAGTAGTTTGGTTGACTAATGGTCTCTTACTCCTGTTTTCATCTTCTTGGCGCTTAATATCTGTTTCCGCACTCATTGCCGCGCCCATCAAATCCGCAAAGTTGTTTGGTTTGAACACCGCCAAAGCCGATTGAATACGGCTGTTCAGTCCTCTTTTAAAACGATGCATCTTTAAGGTTTCATCGGACATAATTGTTGGGACGTAGGTTCCCAAGTCATTAAACTTTGAAGTATATTCCATTACGGTCATGTCCGGTGTCTGCCTGAAACTTTCAAACTCATTCAGCTTCTGCAGACGAAACTCGGCTGGGTAGTATTGTTTCAAAAATTCTCTTTTAAAAATCTGCCATGTGATCTCTTCCACTTCAGCTAGAGATGGTGACACAGTCTCCCACCATTTCTGTGCTCTGTATTCAAGAAACGGTGTTACAACTTCTACTCTCAGTTCTTTAGGTACTTCAAGTAGGTGTAATTGCGATTCGACATTTTTGAGCTAATTATGACTGACTTCCAGATCTGGGTTCCCGTCGAAAGTTGGAACTCGATTTCTTCTGAGGGATTCATAATGGTATTTAATCCCACGCGGTTGTGGTTCTTGAGGTGGTTGAATAGGGTTAGCCAATGGGTTTACGAATCCTTGCAACGTCGCTGCTACGATAGTAGCTATTGCCATCATATCTTCTTGGCTGAGATTTACTCTCGGAGGTGGTGGTGGTGGGTTTTCATCTTGTTTGGCGCCACGAGGGTTACGGTTGTTTCGGGGTGGTCTGCCTGTCATTTTCTATTAACATATATTTTATTAATTTATTCACCATAATGTAAAATCAAAATATTTTCATTAAATTTTGAAATTCATACAATCAAAAGTTTCAAAACAACTGATTAAATAATTCTGAATACAACTAATGCCTAATCTAAAGTCCTTTCTCTACTCGTCTATAACTTCTCCGTCCCCTATTGCTTCGTTAATTTCTTCTTCCACATGGTTTTCTTCTAGTTGTTCCTTGAACTTCCATATTGACCATTTCATTTTGTAGATGCTCGATGTAATTCTGCAATTGTGTGTTGTGGTGATCGAGGTTTTTTACTTGATCCTGTAGTCCTTGTATTGTTGATTGACTTACCTTCTCATCGATCTCTTGCTCCTCGATTCGTTCTTCCAGACGGCGCTGCGTTTTGAGTAGACTATTATCTCGGATATCGAGCATAAAAATCCGATATTGCGCTTTCTTCAACTCTTGCTTGGTGATCTCGTGCTGACGCTCTGACTCTAGATGATAAGCATCATAACGTCTAACATCTTCACGTAGTTTCTTCTCTTCCACTCTGGCCTCACAAAGATCTTCCATCATACACAGGTTATTCCCGTCCAACTGGTAGTTATCTCTCTCAAGTTTATCATTCTTTTCTTTCAGTGTTTTAATTTATGACTCCTTTTCCTGAAGTTGTTTCTGAAGTTCATTTATAATGCTTTGAAATTCCATGTTGTTTTCCTATAAGATAGAAACATTTTTTAAGATACTCATCAATTTTTAAATATGCAATAATAGAAAGATAATATAAAGTTTCAAATAATTTGGTATACATAATATTTTCTCAGTCACAAGTTTACTACAATCAAGATACTTTATTATAATGCTAATCTAATCGAACATCTCTCCGTCGTCGCTGTCACTGGCGCTGACATCTCCGGCCACCTCCATCGGTGCTACTTCCTCTTCCTCCATGTTCTCTATCACCAAATGTAGGTAGTTGTTCTGCTCTTGAAGTCTCTCCATGGTGTCGTGGAGCTTGGAGATGTACCTTTCTTGTTTGTTGTTCAACTGTTCATGACGCTGACAAGCCCTAGCAGCACGTCCTCTTTCTGTTTCTACCCTCTCAAGCAACTCTCTGTTCAGTGAAGCCAGACGCTCAATGCGAGCTGAGTCGGTAGGTATCTGAAGGACTTGGCTCTCATCCAAGTCCAAATGGTGAGTAAGTCGCTGCACATCGGTCTCCAGTATATGCCTAATCTCACCAAGTTCCTGTTTTTCCAGTTTCTTTCTAGCAAGTTGCGCCTTCAAAGTCGCAATCTCCCTAGCTTGATTATCTATGGTAAGCTGACGCATACGAAGTGCAGCATGAGCGCGATTACGTGGAGCAGCCATTTCCTAGGATAAAAATGGAAGTAAAGCATCAGAATCGTATAAAGGATAGAAAGGCGCAAATAGTAGAAACACAGTGGTCGTGGAAATTTTTTGATACTAAGAATTGCGAAGCGATTGAAAAGATAGATTTTTGAAGTCTCTTCGAAATTTAGGAAACGGATGGAAGTTGAGTTTCAAGGACAGATGAATATTGGACTCAAATTGGGATGCACTTGGCTTTTGCCAAAATTTGACCTTGTCAAATTTTTTCTGTTAAAATCCCAGCAGGATTATAAACCTGGCGGCTCTGATACCACTTAAATGTCACGCCCCGATTCCGAAGCGTCGGTGACATCCGGCATTGTTTAACAATTACTTGAAAACAATTTTCCTCGAAATGCCAAAACCAGTCTTTTTCATAAATTAAACATTGTCTTTACATTGACAATGGAATTAGAAATACATCAGAGTTTCAAATAGCGGAAACAAAAAGAATGCGAGATCTTGAGTTCTGATCTTGATCTTCGATTCACCAACCCCAGAAAGCATCTTGCTCTTCCTCATTCAGTTGCTCCTCATTTTTATCTGAAATTTGTAAGGGGTGAGTGTTTTGGGAAACACTCAGCAAGTGGGGGTCGATCGATTCCAAAGATACATATAGAACTTAATTTTCTTAAAACGTTCTTTTAACAGACTTTCAAAACTTAATATTCTTAGATTATCAGGACAGAGACAAATCGAATAAATGACAGAAATCATCAGATGATTCAGAACAATTCAGAAACAGATTAAATCAATACAGAACAGAATATATCATAACAGACATAACACTGTTACTCATCTCATTTCCATGGTCAAATTGTCCCCAATATGTTAGTCCTCTAAGGGGTGAGGCCAAAACATAGTTTTATACCCACCAATGGGGGCCAGAACAGAACATGGTTTTATGCCCACCAATGGAGCCAGACAGAAAATGGTTTTATACCCACCAATGGGGGCTAGACAGAATTACAATTCTCATCCCATATCAAATTGAGTCGTAACAGTGTACACAGAATTCAGAAACAACAGAGAGACTTATCAGAGTTTCAGATATCAGAATTTCAGACGGATACAGCGGAATCAACGAATTTCGAAGAACAAAAAGAAACATATAATCGATCGAAAATTTAAAAGACGGACATCATATTTTCAAAAATGGAGACACACAATCATGCATGTCATATTATGTATATCAAAGTTTAAAAATACAAACGAATATACATATCAAAAACCCACTTACCGTATTTTAATGGAAGTTTCTTGTTGAAATCGGGCAGCACTTCAACGTGACCGTAGCAAATGTAATCTTCAATCAAACAGCACTTTGACGTAAGATTTCCGCACTGGACTGCACGATCCTTCCTTTCTTCCTTGCTAGCTTGGCCGAAACTTGTGAAGGATGAGGGGAAGCCGAAATCTTGAAGAATTTGGGAGCTTTTTATTGTGCACTTTTTATAGCATGGAACCTTGTATTTATAGGCAAATTTTGGTCCCTTTGCCTCCCTTGGCCGACCCCTTGGAGCACAAGAAATACAATAATGGCGTGGTCAAACCTTATCCATCTCCAAGAGTCACCTTGAACATCTCAAGGGTTATTTCTTACACCATGAATTTGTCCTAAACCTTAGCTTAATCCCTTAGCTCCTTTTTGGGTTTATTCAAAAGTCATTTCTTGCATACTTAATTTGTCCAAACCTTTAGCTCATCTTTTAGCTACCTTTTTTATCCTGTTAGGACAAGCTTGGTTGAGCTGCTTTGAGCTGAAAGATCGAGTCCTTGAGCTAGGGTTTTATTCCTCCCGTGACGCTACTCTGATGGATGCGATTACTTGTAGCTTGGCCTCCTGTTGAGCTAGCTTTGAAGTTGCTTCCTCGAGTTAAATTTAATGAAAATCTAAGTTAATATTCAGGTTATCTAGTTGGAACGAAAATTTGCGAGCTTAGTTTGAATTAAATTTCAAGTTCGTATTACTTACTCACTACAACAAAAACGGCAAACGACCACGGATTTTATCCGTTGTCGTAGCCGTTTTAAAAATGTTGTAACTGAGGGTGTTGTCGAAAGTCCGTTCAACGACAACGGTTTTTAGCCGTGGTGGTAGGTAGCATTTGCGACGGTTTTGAAAATCCGTCCCCAATAAAATTAGCGACGGTTATATCAAAAACCGTCGCTAATTAGCGACAATTAATTAAACCGTCGCAAACATTAGCAACCGTAAACACACCGTCGCTACATGATAAACAGTCTGTCGCTAATTTTAGCGACGGTCTTTAATCATTACTTCCGTCGCTAATTTGTTTCGAAAAATAAAAAAAAAATTCTTTTAATAATTTAATAAATCTAAAAGAAACTAACAATCGAAACTAAAATCGTGTAAGAAGAAAAATTTTAAGTGTTGTGAAGTAGTATAATCGTGTAAGAGAGATAAATTTTAAGTGTTATGTAGTAGTGAGAAAAATTTTATGAAGTAGTGAGAAAAATTTTAAGTGTTATGAAGTAGTGAGAAAAATTTTAAGTATACAAGTGAAGTGATAAAGTTGTGTAAAATATAAAAATTTTAAGTGTTATGAAGTAGTGAGAAAAATTTTGAGTATTGTGTGAAGTGAGAAAATTGTGTAAGAGAGAAAATTTTTTAAGTGTTGTGGAGTAAAATGGAACGAAAATGGAGATATTTATAGAGAGTTTGTGCGGTATTTGGTTAAACCATCGCTAAATTTAAATTCGCGACGGTTTACATAGCACTGTCGCCAAATTTAGCGACGGGTTTAGAAAAACCGTCGCTCATCGTATCGTTAGTATTTAAAAACTGGCGCTTGTTTAGCGACGGGTGTTGTAAAACAGTCGCTAATTTGAATCATGCGACGAATTTACTTAAAACCGTCGCTACTAGTTGCAACGGTTTGGGTCAACTGTCGCTATATTTAGTAAGGGTTTCTTTCAAACCGTCGTATATTTGAAATTAGCGACGGTGTCAAATAAACCGTCGCTAAAGTTATCGGCGCTTTTATGCAATCCGTCGCTAAATATGGCAACGTTTTCTCAAACCGTTGTCGATTGTTCAAAAATACATGCTAATCGACCACGGTTTTTGAAAACCGTTGTCGATTGTCCAAAAAAACACGCCAAAAGACAACAGTTCATAGAACCGTTGTCTTTTGCCCTAAAAAAACGCTGAAAGACAACAGTTTTTGGAAAACTGTTGTCGTAAAAACCGTTGTCGTAGGTGCGTTGTTGTTAGGCGTTTTTCTTGTAGTGACTTGATTCGCTTCCGATCGTAAAATCCTGGGTTCTCACAACGGGCACTAGTATCCTAATTAGGTGGAGGCTGTGGAATCTCCTCCTCCTTCCTATCCTCATAATCCCTATGTATAACCCGTCTATGAGGCATCTCTATACAAATCATCCATTCCACGTAACCAACATGGGTTTTAACATTTTAAATTGAACATGCATCTAACCTCCTATATCATGTATCATGAAAGCATTTAAAGTTCTTTTAAAGCAAAACTCACAAACTTGGGGCATGACTTCTTGAGCTTCTCGGAGTGGCAGTAACACAACCCTTTCGAGATCCTTCACTTTGATACCAACTGAAACTTCGACTATTTTTAAACTTTAAAATGCTACTAATTTTTTTCATTTAAAATCGAAACTTGTATAACTCAACTTTCTCAAAATCCAAAATTAATTTAACATTTAAAATCTCAAATGCATAAAAATCCCTAAATAGCCAATTAACAAAGATCATATGTCAACTATTAACATGATCAAAACTAACTTCAAAATAAAGCATAAAAATCTCTAAATATTCTTTAACAAAATCTTTATTTCAAACTTTGCTATCAAGCTAATGCGGAAAATAAATGTCCCTCGGGAGTGTACTGTCAGTCTCGATCCACTCAAGCGTCAGCGCCTCACTCAATCCCATCTTCACCTGCAACATTCAAAACTAGTGAGTCTAATGACTCAGCATGTTCTAAATATGAATAACAAATAATAAGTATATATGCACATATATTAAAATCATACTTTATTTAAAATAAGCTAGCGTAACTTTGTAAGCATAATTGAATCATAAATCGTCAAATCATAAAGTATTCTATCATTTATCATTTTGTGCGAAGTTTGTTTCTTGAAAGTGACTAGCTGTATCATGTGGATCAGTCTTAGCTCACCATTGTGCATGGGGACGGGCACTAGGTACCGCCATAAAATGGAAATACGATCGTTAGGCTCCCTTTGGGGCATTCTCCCGTAAATAAGCTCCATCTGGGGCCTTCTCCCTCACGATATTCCCAATAATCATATCATATCTTTTTTGTCACAGCCAATTCACATCCTTCATTATATTTTGCTTTCTTTTTTATTCATAAAATATCATATTCTTTCCACATTTGTAAAATAACATTTTTAACAATAAAAAATGCACAACTTTAACATAAATAATAAAATCACATATTTTCATTATAAACATTTTAGAATGTCATTTAGCATGTATTATGATTCTTCGGGAAGCTGCCAACTTTTTTTTTACTACCCATGTGTAAAATGATTGTTTTGCTCCTGGACCCAAAAATCCTCGATTTTGACATGTTCTCACTTTTACTGATTCTAGCATATCCCAAATAATTATATAAGCTTAAATTCGACTTCTAATATTTTTATTTAACGTAAACTCGTGACTTTCGATTTATTTCCTTAATTAATAAATCATAAAGCTTTTTAATCCCAAATTAATTTCAAACTCAATATTTTCTTCCCAAACTTTAAATAAAAACTTTCCATACCCAATATATCCTCGTGAACCAAGAATTGACCCCCGTGGACCATAATTCAAGCCACTTGCCTATATCATTGGCCCATTCGAACCCTAGCATATAATTTAAGCCACATACTAATTCCATCGAGCCGCCACTGAGCCGCCCTTGACTAGTCCTGACCCTGACCCTCCTGGACCCTTGCTGAACCCTCCTGGACTAGTGCACCAGCCCTAGCCCACACGAAGAACCCTTGCGGATACTCTTCTTAGCTGTGACCCCTTTCGCTAGGATCCTAACCATGCAAGGACTCTCCTAACTCTCCAACCACGGACTCCACCTCAACCTAAGCATCCCTGGACCCACTTCTAGACCCTGTTGGGCCAGCTTAACCAGTCCTAGCCGAGCCACATGCCACTCCTGCAAAATACGACCATGCGTGAACATGGGAAGAGTCTTAGGGTTTGTGGACTCTTCCCTACCTGATGTCAACGAATCCTGGCTGTGCTAGGACACTTCCTAGCATCGAGCCCATGTCCAGCACAACCCCTTCCCAAGCCCTGGATGAGCCACACACAAGACTCCCACCTAGCCGAACCCAACTCAAGGAAATATGTAAAAAACACCATGTTCATCCATCCTTGGCCAAGCTTTGTTCCAGCCTACATTCCACCTTTAAACAACTCAATTTCCATCCCTTAAATACATCATATTGGTAGCGTGTCCTTAGATTTCATAATGTTTTTCAAACAAGCGTAAAATCATCAAAAACATTGAAAATATTTATCCTATTGTTAAACGTTTCATGCTCAAATAATTTTCGTGCAAAATTACGTTAAATAAGCTTAATATGATTTGAATGGTGAGTCAAAGAATTTTAGAAGCGTGTCTTTGCGTTTAAAATGCTCGAATATATGATCGTTGTTGTGGATTGCGAAGGGAGTCGAATGACGACGAAAATTCCTTGAATTTACTCTTGATATTTTCGAAAATTGTGTGGGTGTGTTTTGTGTGTAGGTTGGCGAATGGGGCTCAAAAACCTTAGTTTTTCTTTTTATAAATTTCGAAAATTGTATGTATACTAGGTTAGGGTTTTGGGATTTTTTATTTAGGGATAATTGAGCCATCGAATCTTAGGTAAATTAGGCCAAATAATACATATTTAATTGTAAAATAAAATTTTATAAAAAAAAATTTCAAAAATAATTCTTTTGGTCCTTTAAAAGTCCATCGTTTGCCCAAAACCGGCTTTCTGGGTAAAATCAAGCTCGTCGCGTAAAATAACTTGGGCTCCAGTATTTTTAAAAAATTTTAATCATATTAAAAAGTCTTGAAAATATTTATAGAAAAATATTTATTCTTAGTTGTCCCTGGTCTTCTTTGTCCAGCCTATTATCGAATATTCAGATAAAATCTTCAGTTCTCATGAAATCATGTTGTGGGGACCCGGACGCTAATCATTTTCGTAATCATCATTGGGACTAATTAAATCAATTAAAATAAACAGGGTCTAAATTTTTTTTTAAAATGCGGAAGGTAATGGAATCAAACTCCTATACATATCAGTATAAAATTATAAATCTGATACAACATACAATCATTTACATCTCAGGTTCAACAACTAACTATCAAGTGTTCAAACCCTATCTCTAGTCCAAGTCCGTAGTCTCCACTCTAATTTCGATCTTTCTTCATCTCTGTGACCCTGAACCTGTCCCACCTGTTGCCATGCACACATACAGACAAGACAACAGCCGGATAACTCCGGTGAGATATAAATATCCCAGTATAAACATTGTATTAATGCAATCATATATAACAGCATAACAATCATAACAACATGCATCCAATCTGACTACATGAATCGATACAAATCTGTACCTAAATCTAAGACTCATTTCTAATCTAGGGATCCTGATCTAATTTAGACTTTGGTATGCTGTATCGAATGTCTACAATAGACGTCGATCTACATCTAAGCTCATCGATACACCGTAAGTCTAGAGTCTCAGGGTTCTGACAAAGACTCGGCGGTTCTGCCCTAGCTAGGCTGATCTGCCCTAGACTCAAACTATGACTCTGCTCTAAGTCAATAGATTAACATATCAAATTGATAACCTGGAAATATCAATGCAATAAAATAAAGTATGTGATTTTGGGAAACTCAAGTCAAACCTAACTCGAGTTGTGCAATCCCGAATCAACATTTATTTGTACCTTTCTTGATGTCGCTCTGATACAATCGAAGTCTTGACTCAAAGTCGGTCACTGTTCAATCTGGCAATGACAATATCAATATACTGTATCAATATTCTAAACAAATCACGACACCTCTGTTTTATCAAATTGTGACAGTACAACAGTACAATCTTGCGATACTGGTAATACCATATCAGTCTATACCAATTCCATTAACTTATAATCAACCACCGTACAAATCTGACATCACATCTCAGTAAATTCAACTCTGAAATTCATAACAATTCTATTTGATATCCGTTTCTTAATCTGACTTCGATTCTACACTGTCTAACATGTCAAGAATGACATATATGACGTGTATTCAATTCTAACAACATCATAATTTTAAAACATGTCAAAACGTAGTAAAACTTACGTCCAGGTGAAACCTGCGTTGATAGGAACACAGTACCGAAGTCGGATTTAAAATCTAACGGACGGATTTCTCACAAAAGGCGTAAGGATTTTTCTTAAACTTCCTCGACCCTTTTCTTATTTTCGAAATTCTGAGGTCAAATCCGATTCTTTGATATATATAGCATGCATGTGAAGGCTAGGTGGCTCACTCTTTGTAGCACACGTCTCGCGCATATGCGCGACTACCTTCCGCGCATATGCGCGAGACATTCTGCCTCAGCGCGTGGCTTCACGGAGACTCGCGCATATGCGCGAGGCCATTGCTCGAAATTGCCCCCTCTCTGCCACCCTCGCGCACATGCACGGATTCAGGTCGCGCATATGCGCGAGTTCCTCTGGACATTTAGCGCATATGCGCCCTATCAAGCCGGGCATATGCGCGAGAGTTTCGTCCTGGCACATACATATTTTTATGCCAACTTTAAACCGTGTCCCGATTAATCCTCTTATAATCATGTCAAATTATAAATCAATAATTACAGATTATTAGGATCAAATTCTCGGGCATTACATTTCTCCCCCCCTAAGATACGATTTCTTCCTCGAAATCACAGGCATTTCATTCGTATCCATAAGGAGTATATATACCAAACTGTATAAGAATTTACATTATCGAAACAACTCTGGGAATTCTTGTCTCATATCTGATTCAGTCTCTCAAGTTGCTTCTTCAGTGCCATGACGAGTCCATTGAACTTTTAGAAGTGGAATTGTCTTTGTTCTGAGCTGTTTTTCTTTACGATCAATAATCTGAATCGGTTTTTCAACATAGCTCAACGTCTCATCCAATTCGGCCTCGTCTGGTTGAATAGCATGTGAAGCATCAAGAAGGTACTTCCTTAATAACGTTACATGAAAAATATCATGTATCTCGGATAATGAAGGCGGTAAAGCGAGTCGATAGGCACGATCTCTTATCTTCTCGAGAATCTCATAAGGCCCAATGTATCGTGGAGACAGTTTCCCTTTCTTGCCAAATCTGAAAACTCCTCTGAAAGGTGAAATCTTCAAAAATACTCGGTCTCCTGCTTCAAATACCAACGGTCTACGTCGAACATTGGCGTATTTGGCATGTCTATCTTGCGCTGCCTTCATTTTCTTTCGAATTATCTTCACTTTTTCTGTCATATCTCTGATCATATCATGTCCAATCTCAGGCACTTTAGAGATATCATCCCAATAGAGAGGGAATCTGCATTTCTTTCCGTACAACGCTTCGAATGGTGCCATCTCAATACTTGTCTGATAGCTGTTGTTGTACAAAAACTCACAAAGCGGCAATGCATCTTGCCAATTAGTGCTAAAATCAAGTACTACTGCTCTCAGCATATCCTCCAGTGTCTGGATAGTCCGCTCTGACTGTCCGTCAGTCTGTGGATGATATGCGGTACTCAGGTGTAACTTCGTACCAAGAGCCTGCTGCAAACTCTACCAGAAGTGCGAAGTAAATCGAGGATCACGGTCTGATACAATTGACTTCGGCACTCCGTGTAATCTGACCACTTCTCTGACATAGATCTCTGCCATATGGTCACATCTGTACGTCATCTTGTACGGAATAAAACATGCGAATTTGGTTAATATGTCAATCACGACCCAAATCGCATCACAACCTCGGGAGGAACGCGGTAGCTGCGTCACAAAATCCATTGAAATGTGATCCCATTTCTATTCAGGAATGGACAAACTCTGTAATAACCCTCCAGGTTTCTTTCTTTCTGCTTTCACCTGCTGGTAATTCAGACATTTGGAAACAAATTCGGCAATCTCAGTCTTCATTTGTTTCCACCAGAACTGTCTTTTCAAATCGTTATACATCTTTCTGCCACCAGGATGAATACTGAATCGACTGTTGTGCGCTTCTGACAATATCTGTCGTCTCAAATCTGAAACATTCGGCACAACCAGACGATTATTCACATACAAGACGTTATCACGTACCTGAAACTCCGATCGATGTCCTGTTCTAACCATCAATATTGATTTCTGTACATTCTGATCAACTTTCTGAGCTGCCTTAATTCTTAACATCAGCTCTGGTTCTACTTGCACCGTATAAAGTCTCAATGGTTTGTAATCAGTTTCAAATGTTAATCCAGACAAACAGTAGTCTTCTATCAAATTTGAAACACCAATTGTCGACAAGGATAAAGAACATACCTTTCGACTTAGTGCATCAGCTGCTGCATCAAACTTTCCTGGATAGTATTTGATTTCACAATCAAAGTCTTTAAGCAAATCTAGCCATCTTCGCTGTCTCATATTTAATTCAGATTGTGAAAACAGATATTTTAAACTTTTATGATCAGAATATATCTCAAACTTCTCCCCGTAAAGGTAATGTCGCCATATCTTTAATGCAAAGACAATGGCGGCCAATTCAAGGTCATGGATTGGATAACGAATCTCATGTGGTTTAAGCTGTCTTGAGGCATAAGCAATAACATGCCATCGCTGCATCAGCACACATCCCAACCCTCTGTGAGAAGCGTTGCAATAAACCACAAAATCACCAGTACCGGATGGGATAGTCAATACCGGGGCACTGGTCAACCTCTTCTTCAACTCCAGAAAACTGGTATCGCATTCTTCAGACCAAACAAATGGAGCATTCTTTTGCGTCAGCTGAGTAATTGGTTTAGCAATACTCGAAAAATCCTTAATGAAACGGCGGTAATATCCCGCTAAACCCATGAAACTGCGAATTTCGGGCACTGACGTCGGTCTTGGCCAAGAAATCACGGCTTCCACCTTACTGGGATCCACTGATATCCCATCTCCGGATATAATATGACCCAGAAATACTACCTGTCTTAACCAAAACTCACATTTCGACAATTTCGCATATAATTTCTCCGCCCTTAAAATTCACAACACCGTTCTTAAATGCTCAGCGTGCTCACTCATATTCTTTGAATAAATCAAAATATCATCGATGAAAATAATCACAAAATCATCGAGATATTTCTGGAAGATACGGTTCATCAATCCCATAAACACAGCCGGAGCATTCGTTAAACCAAATGGCATGACAATAAATTCATAATGTCCATACCTGGTTCTGAATGCTGTCTTTGAGATATCAGAATCTCTGACTCTCAACTGATGATATCCCGATCTTAAATCAATCTTGGAATATACTGAAGAACCCTGCAACTGATCGAATAAATCATCAATACGAGGCAAAGGATATTTATTCTTTATCGTTGCCTTGTTTAGTTGCTGATTGTCGATGCAGAGTCTCATTGAACCGTCCTTCTTCCTCACAAATAGTACTGGAGCACCCCAAGGAGAAACACTAGGTCTGATGTACCCCTTGGCCAGTAAGTCTTCCAGCTGATCTTTTAATTCTTTCAACTCAATTGGTGCCATTCTGTACGGAGCTCTAGAGATCGGCACTGTACCTGGCATCAATTCAATGCTGAAGTCTATCTCTCGGACTGGAGGTAATCCCGGGATCTCATTTGGGAAGACGTCAGCAAACTCACGTACCACTGGCAGATCAGCCAATGATGGACTCGACTTCAGTAAATCAACTGAATATACAAGGAACCCCTCTGCTTCTTTCTGTAACAATCGAGTCATAGATAGTACGGATACTAAAGGAATTCTTGATCTAGAACCCTTGCCGTAGAATTTCCACTCTTCAGCCATATCTGGTCTGAATCTCACAATCTTGTGGAAACAATCAACTGTAGCTCTGTACTTGGTCAGCATATCAATACCGATAATACAGTCAAAATCGGACAACCCCAGTACGATGCAATATAATTCAATCTCATGCCCGTCATACTGTAGTACACAATGTTTTACAGAATTTACAGATATCAAACATGTCCCCAAAGGAGAAGAGACAGACACTAAAGTAGCTAAAGACTCTACATGCAATGCATGACTTAATGCAAATCGTTCAGAAATAAATGTATGTGAAGCACCAGTATCAATCAATACGTAAGCAGAGTAACCACATAAAGAACAGTTACCTGCCACAACGTCATCTGGTGCTTCCTGGGCCTGCTCCTCTGTCAAAGCGAATACTCTGGCCTGCTGTCTAGGAGGCTGGCTAACGGTCTGGCTACCTCCTGGCCTCTGTTGTGACTGAGATGGCGCTGGCTGGAATGTATGAACAGCAGCTTATCGTCTCTCAGTCTGTGCTGCTGATCCTAATGACTCGGCTCCTTGAGATCTTTGGGAACCTCTCTTTGGACACACTTTAGCAAAGTGTCCCGGATGTTTACAGATGTTGCAACTACCAGTCACTCCCTGGCATTGCTCAGTTGCATGTCTTCCTCCGCAAGTCTTGCAATAAACTCCAGTGTAACTCTGGCTCTGTCTGGAACCACCGGAGCTGGAAGAACTGCTGCCAGATTTCTTGAATTGCTTTCCCCTGGCTTTCGAAAATTCCTTCTTCCCTCCACTGCTGCTACCACCCTCAAATCTGGGAGGTGGTTGTTGTGGTCTCGGTGCTGGAGGCACAAATGAAGCCCCTTTCTGTCTCATCAGACCGGCTTCTGCTCCCTTGGCTCTGTTTAGGGCATCAGTAAAATTATTCGGTCGCCTTGTGTTCACCAATGTGAAAATATCGGGGTTCAGGCCATTGATGAACTGGTCAGCAGTAGCTTCCTCGCTGTCAGCTACATGTGGAGCAAATTTCAGCAAGGAGGAGAACTTGGAAACGTACTCTTCTATGTTCATCTGTCCCTGTCTTAGATTGGCAAACTCCGCTCCCTTGTCCTTTCGATACGACACTGGAAAGAATCGTTGGTAAAATTCAGTTCTAAACATATTTCAGGTGATAGTCGTACCTCTATGCTCCATGGCTCTCTTTCTCGTAATCCACCAGTCCTTTGCAACATCGTGTAACTGGTGTCCAATCAATTTCACTCTCCTCTCATCGGTATACTCCAAGGATTCGAACAACATCTCTATATCATCAAGCCAACTCTCGCATTCCACAGCATTCTCTATTCCTTTCAAAGTTGGCGGATGAAATGACTGAAATCGTTTCAGTAACGTTTTCATTGGAGTCGGGGTGACATCCATTGGAGGATTTGATGTACTTCCCTGTTCTGGTACTCGTGTCGGACGCATATCTGATAACCAAATAGATTAGTAACAAATACCACAATTCTGTTTCAATCCTCCTCTGATCATCTTACTGCTGATCTAGAATCAGTACTGATCCAATCTCAATAAAACATATTAATATATCAAATCAGATAAAGAAGTAACATGTATTAAAGCAGTAAGACATGCTAGCATTCTAAAGCAGGAAAGGAAACCTCAATCTACCCCGCTCACTAGCCTCTTCTATCTTAATCTAAAGGATCTATCGCTCTGATATCACCTGTTGTGGGGACCCGGACGCTAATCATTTTCATAATCATCATTGGGACTAATTTAATCAATTAAAATAAACAGGGTCTAAAATTTTTTTTTTAAATGCGGAAGGTAATGGAATCAAACTCCCATACATATCAGTATAAAAGTATAAATCTGATACAACATACAATCATTTACATCTCAGGTTCAACAACTAACTATCAAGTGTTCAAACCCTATCTCTATTCCAAGTCCGTAGTCTCCACTCTAATCTCGATCTTTCTTCATCTCTGTGACCCTGAACCTGTCCCACCTGTTGCCATGCACACATACAGACAAGACAACAACCGGATAACTCTGGTGAGATATAAATATCCCAGTATAAACAATGTATTAATGCAATCATATAAAACATATATAACAGCATAACAATCATAACAACATGCATCCAATCTGACTACATGAATCGATAAAAATCTGTACCTAAATCTAAGACTCATTTCTAATCTAGGGATCTCGATCTAATTTAGACTTTGGTATGCTGTATCGAATGTCTACAATAGACGTCGATCTACATCTAAGCTCATCGATACACCGTAAGTCTAGAGTCTCAGCGGTTCTGACAAAGACTCGGCGGTTCTGTCCTAGCTAGGCTGATCTGCCCTAGACTCAAACTATGACTCTACTCTAAGTCAATAGATTAACATATCAATCTGATAACCTGCAAATATCAAAGCAATAAAATAAAGTATATGATTTTGGGAAACTCAAGTCAAACCTAACTCGAGTTGTGCAATCCCGAATCAACATTTGTTTATACCTTTCTTGATTTCGCTCTGATACAATCGAAGTCTTGACTCAAAGTCGGTCACTGTTCAATCTGACAATGACAATATCAATATACTGTATCAATATTCTAATCAAATCACGACACCTCTGTTTTATCAAATTTTGACAGTACAACAGTACAATCTTGCGATACTGGTAATACCATATCAGTCTATACCAATTCCATTAACTTATAATCAACCACCGTACAAATCTGACATCACATCTCAGTCAATTCAACTCTGAAATTCATAACAATTCTATATGATATCCGTTTCTTAATCTGACTTCGATTCTACACTGTATAACATGTCAAGAATGACATATATGACGTGTATTCAATTCTAACAACATCATAATTTTAAAACATGTCAAAACGTAGTAAAACTTACGTCCAGGTGAAACCTGCGTTGATAAGAACACAGTACCAAAGTCGGATTTAAAATCTAACGGACGGATTTCTCACAAAAGACGTAAGGATTTTTCTTAAACTTCCTCGACCCTTTTCTTATTTTCGAAATTCTGAGGCCAAATCCGATTCTTTGATATATATATATATATCATGCATGTGAAGGCTAGGTGGCTCACTCTTTGTAGCACACGTCTCGCGCATATGCGCGACTACCTTCCGCGCATATGCGCGAGACATTCTGCCTCAGCGCGTGGCTTCACGGAGACTCGCGCATATGCGCGCCCTATTCGGCGCATATGCGCGAGGCCATTGCTCGAAATTGCCCCCTCTCTGCCACCCTCGCGCACATGCGCGGATTCAGGTTGCGCATATGCGCGAGGTCCTCTGGACATTTAGCGCATATGCGCCCTGTCAAGCCGTGCATATGCGCGAGAGTTTCGTCCTCGCACATACATATTTTTATGCCAACTTTAAACCGTGTCCCGATTAATCCTCTTATAATCATGTCAAATTATAAATCAATAATTACAGATTATTAGGATCAAATTCTCGGGCATTACACAATCTAATCGTTTAATCATGCAATATGTACTATTTAAGCATTAAAATAAATCAATTAAAATAATTAAGTAATTTAGCACATTTCCATGCATGTGGTTTTACGTGGGCCGAATTTTGGACGTTACAGTGAGTGTCAATACTCTTGCGATTAAATAACTTAATTCATTAAAATTTATTTTAGAGAGTAATTTGCTCATTGTTAAATGTTCATGTAACATTATCAACTTGTGTGTTAAAAGTGCATGTTATGAACACATGTTTACTGTGATCGAAAAATTCAAATTCTTTGGGAAATTGTTACTTCAAATAATATATGAACGTGATTAGAAAACATTAGTCGAATCAAACGGGATAAAATTTAAAAAATTTCCTCCTCCTATTGAAACTATATGGAATTCTTTATATCATTTGCTTCATATTTTGTTACGTTTCAAGATTTACTTACTAGATATTACAATAATATTGTAGTAGAATCCTTAATGTTGATTGACGATGATTGAAATAAGTTGAGTAACTGTATTTCTTTGTTAGAAATTTTTAAAGTAACAACAGAAAAATTTTCTAACATTAACTATCATCATGTTTCTACATTTGATTTTCAATATGTTTTATAAATATATTGAATGATGATGTTATTATGATGATTTTTGTTCCAAATATGGAAAACAAAATTTTAAAATATTGAGAGATATCTCAATTGTGCATAACTTAACAACATTAATTGATCATATTCAAAGTCAAGGTGAGTTAGACATGTTTTTTTGAATATTATACTTAATTTATTCGGAAGAATGTTGACGATCAAAAGAAGTCAATCATTTATTTTCTCCAAAAATTGTTTGATTTGTATGCTTGTGAACAATGTGAACCAAGTAAGCAACCAGAGGAGAGGCTGACAAAGAAAAGAAAAAGTGAAACATTCAACTTATTTCAAAGTCTGAAACGAAAAAATTTCAAAGGAAAAATAGTGACCACAACAAATTACAGTGAGATCCAAATTTATCTAAACCAATATATCGAGACTACAGAGAATTTCGATGTTCTTGGTTGGTGAAAAATAAATTCTCAACGTTATTTAGTATTAGCGACAATTGTAAGAGATATCTTAGTCATTCAAAGTTCAAGTGTTGCTTCTGAATCAACATTTTCAGTATGTGAAAAAATCATTGGTGAACAAAAAACTAATTTAAAGCCAGAAACAATTAGTATGCTAGCATGCTTACAAGATTCTTTTGCAACCAAAAAAAAAAAGAATAGAACCACTGGAATGATCGAAGAATTCAAATTTCAAGCTCCGACAAAGATCCAAATTATTCAAAATATATTTTAATAAATTGTGATAAATTTTAGATGCTCAATAGTAAAAATCAATATTTAAGTTACTTCATTTTTATAATTAGCCTGCATTATTTCTAGTCAAAATACTAAATAAAAAATTCATTAATTTAAGTAATTTTATATTAAAAATAATAAAATTTGAAGCCCGAAATCCTGAACAAGATCGACCAGAACTGGAACCGGTCTATAAATTATAAAACCGGCCCACGATTGGATTGATTCCAAAATTTTTACCTTGGAATCGTTCGAACCAATTTCGGAATTGGTCGACTCGAAACTGGTCAGAATCGGATCGAAATAGGAGTTTCGTTGAGCATTCCTAGCCGGCCATATATTTTAAGGATATATATTAAACGTGAACCCCACTACCCCTATGCCTCATCTTAATTCTAATCCTACAGATAAAAGATTTTTAAATCTGTTTTTCATTATCGGAAGTTTACTCTATCTTGTCATTCAAACTCTTCTTTCTTATCAATGGAATCTTCAACACTAGATTTCAAACGCCGTTGATTGATTTGCACTACCTCTCCAACCCGCAAAAAATGGATAAATTCAATTATCAACAGCTGCAATACAAGAAGTTCATCCCTGAGAAAACATGGGCACTTGCGCTTGCGGTGGTTGGGTTGATCGGCGGCGTGATCCTGATTTCTCTCCATCTGGGGACCTCAAGCTCCTCCCTGCTCTCATGCGGCGGCGGCGCGCGGGGAACAAAGAATCCCGGCAACGCTACTTCGCTCCAGATGGAAGCGATCCGGCACTACGCGACATCGCGTGTGGTCCCGCAGCAGTCTTTCGGTGAGATCACCTTGTCTTTCGACGTCCTCAGAAGGACGGCGCCTTGCAACTTCTTGGTTTTCGGGCTGGGCCACGATTCGCTCATGTGGGCGTCGTTGAATCCGGGCGGCACCACGTTGTTCCTGGAGGAGGATCCCAAGTGGGTTCAGACAGTGTTGAAAGACGCGCCTGCTCTGAGGGCGGATACCGTAAAATACAGAACTCAACTCCAGCAGGCGGATGAACTGCTCCGCCATTACCAGAACGAGCCCGACTGTTCCGTTATAAAATCCTTCTTGCGCGGCAATGAGAAATGCAGGTACAGCTACCAACAAAGTTCTTCGATTTTCAGATGCCAATTTTGTGTTTTTTTTCCAAAATTTTTAAAAGATATATTATGATGATTTTAGAATTCATCAAGGATGTCTTGTGTAAAACTTTTAGGTTGTATATAAATTTATTGCTATGGTTGCCAGATTAGCACTGAACATGCTATCAGATAAGGTTTACGATACGGAATGGGACCTGATAATGGTCGACGCGCCACGGGGGTACTTCGCCGAGGCGCCGGGGAGGATGGCGGCCATTTATTCGGCGGCGGTGATGGCGAGGAACAGGAAGAAATCTGGCGTCACACATGTGTTCCTGCACGACGTGGATCGCAAGGTGGAAAAGCAGTATGCAGAGAAATTTCTGTGTAGAAAGTATCGGGTGAATGCTGCGGGGAGGTTGTGGCATTTCGAGATCCCGCCAGCGGCGACGGCCACTGGCGGCGACTTCTGCTAAAAAGCGCCACAGGTTGGGTTGCGTTGCGTTGCGTTGCGTTATATAAACACGCTTTTAGGTAACACCTTTACTGAAAAGGAAAGCGGGTTTCTTCACTTTTCTTGGGAGAGAATTATTTTTTACAGGGAAATAGATGATCTGTCAACCCGTGGTTTGATAAGCACATGAGGAAACGTCAGCCAGTCCCGAGGACGTTGACTTTTACTGTTTTAAATTTTAATTTTTGTATCTCCAATTATACTTTATCTATAGTTATTAATTAAATTAAATCTCAGAGTAATTAATTTTGATATATTGAAGGATTTTTTTAAAAATAACTCAAAAATATTTTTTGACCCCCCAAAATTATATATATTTCTAATTTTTTTTTTCAATTTTAAAAATCGATCATTTTTGTTTTTTTCTTTTTTTTAAAAAAATATATACTTCTCATTTTTTACGGATTACACGCTTAGACCAACTAGTTACCAGTGGTTTTCAGCGTCTCGAAATGGGCACGTCGTGGGGCAGAGGCATTAAATATGTTATTGACATGCATACGAGCATAAATAATTATTTATTGCTGCAGTTTTGGGACAAGATTAAGCAAAAATAATAAATAATTAAATAAGGGAAACAGCTGGGCATAAATTGGCCAGAGATATTGGCATGGGGTTGAGATTTTATTTGGCTCAAATTGATCGAGTATATCTTGAACTGGATTGAGAGTAACCCAAATCAATAACGACAAGTTGTGAACGCACCTCACATCGCCCCCACATCAAACAGTCACCGACACAAATATATATATATATATATATATATATATATATATATATATATATACACACACACACAAGTGGCAATGTCTTTACGTGCGAATATATCTTGATGTTAATGTTATATAATTTTTTGTGGACCAAAATATAGATTATATTAAAGTCATAGACTTTATAACAATGATTTTTATGATATTTTTTTATGTTATTTGCAATATGATTATTTAAGAATTCGATAGACTAAGTCGAAACTCTTAATTCAATCTTTACAACCAATTAGCACATAAACAATACAACATTGATGTAACAATATAATGAATTCTCATATTCAAAGTGTTTAATTCTTCATACTTTCTAGACATAAACGGTTTAATAGTTTAAATAAGTGTCATTGATGATCTTTGATGATATGATAAACGTTCTATGAAGTGAGAGCTATTAAGCAGTAGTTGATGAGAGTAAAAAGTGATCATAAATATCTTAGAAAATAAATAAAATCTTAAATGTCCGTTGTCTGTGTGTAGAATCTCGTTATTGAAACACTTCACTTCTTCTTGACATTCTTGTAATACGCATGACTTGTATTTGAAAATATCTTACTCAAGTGTTTATAAATGTACTTCGATAAGGTGAATTGTTGACTAATCATTATACCCCATATTTATACGCTTGAGCGGTTGAATGGATCAAACACGCTGCTGATAAAGCGGTTGGATAGCTTTGCTTCTTGAGACCAGTTGAATGACTTTTTCTGAATCTTCAATAAGACGGTCGAGTATCTATAATACATGAAAAATGCAATTTTATCTCTAGTAAAATAAGTCATTATTTGTTATCACCAGAATTATGAGATCTAACAACATGCATCTTCAAACGATTTTTTTTTATAAATACTTTTGTTGAAAAATGTAAATTAAAATTCAAAAGATACAATTTTGTGATTGGTAATACTTTGATATTTCTAAAAATTACACCAAAACATTATTTTGTCTTTATTATGGCTCGAATATTATATATTGTTTAAGACAAATATTCAGCTATTTGTAAATTTATGATATTTTATATTTAGAAAATGTGTTGATAGCTGGGGATATTATCATTAAACCAAAGATAAGATTTTAAAAAAATTCAGTTAAATTTGGATAGGATTGATATTGTTTAATATTTCAGTGAATTCACCATAATAAAGTTTTTTTTATTCAATATCAAACATTTATATATGCACAATTATAATTATTGACATTTTTTTTATCTCAAAGAAGGGCATTTATTCAATATCAAACATTTATATATGCACAATTTTTATAATTTTTTTAAAAAGGGACTCGTGGATGTTTTTGTTTATAATCCTATGCTTTTCTTTTTTTTTTTTCTCATCCCAAAAGGCAAACAAATTTCAAGAGAAAAAAAAATAATTTTACATTTTTGCAGTGCTAGAAAAAAAGTCAAAGAAACAAAAACGTTCAGTTTGAGAAACGAATACGATGGCTAAAATAAGTTTTCCTAGAAGTCGTAGGTCGTATTTTTACATTGTCATTTGAAATTTATGGATCACTAATTAATATACATTAATTTTTCGGCATAAAATTGACTAAAAGAAATTAATTGCATACAAAAAGATAATCGGTCGTTAGAGAAGGGTTAGGCCTAACTATTGTTGAAACTATTTCGCCATTGAAGTAGGATACTATATCTAGTAACAAACATAGGGCGGAGAAAATTGATATATTTTTATAACCAAATTTCGTGGAGTTAGTTCAATTACTAACTAGGTAAGTCTATTGGATCTTTTTATAACCAAATTTTGTAGAATTAGTTCAATTACTAACTTGGTAAGTCTATTGGATCAATTTATTTTATGAGCTTATATGTGAATAATTATGCGTTTTGGTTGTCCATTAAATTGAGTCCAAATTAAAGTGATCGGTTAAAGTTTTGGTTATTGGATTTTAATGTAACTACTAGGTTGTGAGTTTTTAATGCGTAGACACATAAGTGTATTTTCTGTTTTTATGATGGACTAAAATAGAAATATCAGAAGATAATGATTTGCATGATTTATATATGGGTCATGGTCCCTAGATCGTGCGACATCACGTTCCCTATTCTCTTCTCCATTAAGAAAATCGTTGAGAAGAGAAAATTAAAAGATTCTCTCAAAGAAAAGAGCGCGTAGATCTTGAAGATCAAGACATGTTAAAAAGAATTCAGAATTATAGCCTCACGTACGCTTCCGCTTAAGTTTTCAGTCAAATTCTTAATGATTTAGTATGATGTATTATGTGGTTTATGGTTTTTCTCCAACAAGTGGTATTAGAGTCATTCGTGTTTGGATCATTGATATTTGTTTAAAGTTTTTAGATATTATTTAATTTCAGATGATATTTGTTTAAAGTTTTTAGATATTAGTTAATTTCAGATCTGAAAAAGAAAATTTTGTTAAAAATTATGAATATGACTTTAGTCTGAAAATATTTTGGTTGAAAAAAATCTTTTAAATTTTCAGTTTTGGTAAAGAGATTATGGTTGAAAATTTTAAGGATTCTTTATAAGACTTCGCTTTTCCGTCCAGTTTTTGTTCAAAAAAAAAAGATGAAAATCGAATTTTGGTTTAAATTTTCACCAAAATCGACTTAAGACGTGCCCAACAGTACTTAGACAGACGTATACGTGCAGAGGCACCTTTTAGAGGTCCCTGGCATGCCCAGGACTATCCAGGACAGTCACAGGCGCACGGAGGTGTGATTTCCGGGTGCTCCGCATGCCCAGGACTATCCAGGACAGTCACAAGCGCACAGAGGTGTGATTTTCGGGTGCCCCGCATGCCTAAGACGGCTGGGCCGAAGCAAGTACGTTGGGGCACGACTTTCTGGACGCCCCAACGTGCCCCTTACGGATTTCTGAGAATTTTTTTTAGGTCCATGTTTATTCGGTTAACGTTAAATATTCAATTGTTCTAATAATTATAAGGTTATATGTATTTTAAAATATATTGATTGAAATAAAATGTCGCCAAAGTGACAGTTTTTATAGAAATTAATTTTATTTTGAAATAAAAAATATATTTGTATATGTGATTTATATGGATATTAATCGACCCAAAAGAAAATTAATATTTAATATAATCACATATGCACTTGTGGTGATAAAATATGATAGTTGTTTGGTTTTCATATGAATAATTAATCGGCCCAAAGGAAGGTTGTTATTTGACATTATAAAAGGGTGAACCCCGCCCCTGAGGGCCTCACACAGAGCCGCCCCCAAGCCCCGGCATGAAGGGAGGTAAACCAGGGTTATGCATCGGCAGCAGGTACCCAGATGAGAGGTTGGCTGGAGCAATTCACCATAAAGAGGGAGCCGAGACTCGAACCCTTGCTAACATGGATTAACAGTCCTTGACTCCAGGTCCTTACCACACGGCCTATGCCCCTGAGGGCGTTATTTGACATTATAGTTATTATTAGTGTTTACCTGATGAGTCATGATATCACTTACAACATATTCTTTTGTCCAAAAATTAAAATATTAATGGAATGCTCGGTATATTGTTTATGTGGGTTACATTATTTTAATTTATTGATTATTTTATTTTAATATTTGGTTGAGCATGTATATTTAGTTTTAAATTCTCTGTTCAAATTTGACTCCTGCAAATATTCATTCAAACATAAATTTTATTCATATGTTAAATGGTTCTAATTTCAAATCGTGGCATGAGAATTTGTTGATAGTTCTCGGATTCAAGGATTTGGACTTTGCGATAAGGGTTGACTCTCCTCCTGCCATTACGGATAAGAGTACCTTTGATAAATAGATTGACACTACAACAAAAACGGCTTTTCACAGCGCGCATATAAGCTTTCCGCAGCGCGCATTGCACGCTGCAAAGTTCCAAGCCGTTAAAAGTTCAGGATTATCCGCGGCGTGCATTGCACGCTGTTGATACTATTATCAACGGCGTGCATATGTACGCTGTTCATACAACTTTCCGCAACGTGCATTAAATTATAGCGACGGTTTTCGATAAACCCGTCGCAAATCAGCGACGGTTCCGAAATTAAACACCGTCGCTACTATAGCGACGGTCTTAAAATAATGTGACGGTTAAACTTTCGCGACGGTTCCAAAAGCCGTCGCTAAATTTTGCGTAAATTTAAAAAAAAATTATTTTTATAATTTATTATATTTTAATAAAAAATTCAATTAAAAAATTAACCAAAAATTGAAATAAAAACAAATATCTAAGTCGAAATTAAAGTCATATAACAAAAGAAAAATTTTAAGTGTTAAGTGATGTGGAAGACAATGGAACGGAGATCGGGTTTAAATAGATAATTTGCGCTTTGTTGCGACGGTTTGTATGTAAATTGTCGCCGATGTGTGTCTATTAGCGACGGTTATCTATTAACCGTCGCCGATTGACATCGGCGACGGTTGTAGTTAGCCGTCGCTAAATGTGGCCTTGAAGCAATTCATTTTCCACTGCATAGGCGACGGTTTGAGATAACCGTCGCTAAACGTGCAATTTTTCCGCAGCATCGGCGACGGTTTTAGATAACCGTCGCTAAATGTGGCCTTAAATCGAAATTCGAACTCATTTTTGGCAGCGTGCTAATAATATGCACGTCGTAAATAATACTATTAACGTCGTGCGATTAATGTACACCGTTAATGTCTGAATACGATTTATTTTTAACAGCACACATAAACTTGCACGTCGTTAATAATATTATTAACGGCGTGCGTTTATTGTGTGCTGTCGTTTATATAATTTATTAACAGCACACAAAAAGGCATGCTGCAAATATCACTATCCGCAGCGTGCGTTTAATGCACGCCGTCCATAGTAATAACCGCAGCGTGCTTTTAATGCACGCTGTTAATAGTATCAAGTTACTATCCGCAGCGGGCTTTATATGCACGCCGTCGATAGTACTATCCGCAGCGTTCGTTTAATGCACGCCGTTAATAGTATCAAGTGCAACACTATTAACGGCGCACAGGTGGGTGCACGCCGTGAAAAGTAGTATTCGCAGCGTGCTTTTAATACACGCTGTTGATGACGTGCTGCGGAAAGTCGTTTTTCTTGTAGTGTGAGTTTGAAAGGTAAGAGAGGTGAATCACATGTGTATCATGATTTTGAAGAGGGCAATTCCAAAAAAACATTTAAGGGCACAACGTCTAGTGACGTTGCTACTGCTAAAGCTTTCCTTCATGACCTCGAAAAGAGTTTTTCTAAAAGTGAAAATTCTGAAATTGATATACTTTTAGCAACATCAGGGATTACATTATGAAAATGTCTCACCTTGATTCAAGATTGAAAGCATTGAAGCTTTACCTCTCTGAGGATTTGCTGGTGCATTTTTTTTTATGTGCGCGCTGAGGCGGACATATTCATCCGTCCCAGCGCGCCTTGCTCGACTTTGGACACTGAAATCCACCTTTTTTAATCACATTGCTTACAATTCAACCCAAACACATGAAACACAATTAATGTTCATAACATATAATAAAAAGAACTAAATATAGACGCAACATAAGTGAAACATGCATGAATGCGGCTCGAAATGACATAATGAAACACGCAAATACTACACACATCACGTGCCCAAAGTGGTTTAAACATGGTCCTCTTTCTTTATCTGGAATGGCTTCCACATGGTCTCCTCTTTGCTTCCCGAGACTAGTTTTGTGTTCCCAGTCTTTTTTCTCCCATCCGAGTCTAAGACTGATCCGAACCTTTATGGGGCATCACCATATAATATCTAATAACGTTTTACATAATCAATTTCTATATATATATATATATATATATATATATATATATATATATATATATCTAATAACGTTTTACATAATCAATTTCTATATATATATATATATATGTGTGTGTGTGTGTGTGTGTGACTTTAATTTTAACGACCAGATTTTGTGTGATCAGTCGGGTTTTTTTATAAAAATAATTTAATTTTTAAAATTAATTTCAAAATTAATTTAAAAAAAAAACGTTTTCAAAAGTAATGTAATCCGCGCTTGGTAAGCGCGGACGCTGCGCACACGTGGAGCAGCGTCCGCGCTTACGAAGCGCGGACAATGGTCCAGTCAGTGACACAAGGTTTTAGCGACGCATCAGCGACGGTTTCCAACACCGTCGCTCAAATATAGCGACGGTTTTAAAACCGTCGCTCCTATGAACTGAGTGACCGTTTTAAACCGTCGCTATATTTTAGCGATAATTTTTAAATTAAAATTTCATTTTTTCGACTTTATATGGTTTTTCGCTACGCGCAAATTCTCTTTCCGCAGCTCACATTGTACGCTGCAAAGATGCAAGCCGTTCGATTAATTGAAAATTTTGGAATCAAGGTATGTTCACGATTAATTGACATTGTTATTTGTATGTAAATATGAGAAATATAACGGAGGGGTTTTTTTTAAAAAATAATTTCATTTTTTTGATTTTATGAAATTTTTGACATTTAGCGACAGTTTACAAACCGTCACTGAGTCCATATGACCGACAAACGTAGCGACGGTTGTAAAAACTGTCGACGATTTAGATTTCGCGACGGTATTAGAACCGTCGCTGATGTCAATGTAGCGACGGTGTTTATATACAGTCCGTCGCTAAAAATTCCGTCACTGACTGGACCATCGTCCGTGCTTCGTAAGCGCGGACGCTGCTCCACGTGAGCAGCGTCCGCGCTTACGAGTCGCGGATTACACTACTTTTGAAAACGTTTTTTTTTTAAAATTATTTTTGAAATTAATTTTAAAAATTAAATTATTTTTAAAAAAAACCCGTGATCAATGCATTACAAGCAAAGTTGCGTATTTATAAAGAAGATGGCGTCACATTTTTAAAATCATTAATATAATTGTCAAAGATATATAGAGAAAATTAAGAATTCAATTTCTTTTTTTTATTTATTTACTTAAAAAATCCTAAAAATTTAAATAATCACTCCGTAATCTAAGCAATTTCATCATTTTGTGGATGCCATGTTGGGCTGGGCCGAAATATGGGCTTTATTAAGCTTGAGCCCAATCATGTTATACGAACTAATTACATAAAGTCCGATCTAATGTTTCCAATTCAGGTAAAAAAAAATCTCAATCATAACCTAAAAAGTAACACTGCTCTATTACTTTTTAATTTTTATGTTATGGATCCGCGGTCGTTACTTTTGATGTGCATTGAATAAACCTTCGTACTAGCATAATAATTTTATAAATCACGCTAGCTATGTAAAACACAGTGGACAAGTCATGTGAAAGAATATCGCCCAAAAAAAGTGTTGACTGGAGGACTCAAATCCCTAATTACCGGTTAATCGTTCACCAACTCCTCGGGAACCCTTGGAGGTAACTAAGATTTTGGATGGATATTACTTGATCTTGGAAGAGGCAAAAACTTGTGTGAGACGGTCTCACGGGTCGTATTTTGTGAGACGGATCTTTATTTGGATAATCCATGAAAAAATATTACTTTTTATGCTAAGATTATTACTTTTTAGTGTGAATATGAGCAGGGTTGACTCGTCTCACATATTGAGATCCGTGATACGGTCTCACATGAGACCTACTCCTTGGAAGAAAGGATTTGATAAATTTGGATTTCAAATGTTTTTTTTCCCCAAATAGAGGAATTTCAAAATCTTAACTATCGATATCATTTTAAATCCATTTGTGAAATAAAATCCTTCCATTAACCTTAATTAAATTTAATATCGTGCTAAATCAATTACCTATGTTTTTAAACATTATAAAAGAAAAAAATTAAAATTAATGAGAAATTATAATATGTTTCTCAGATCATATAAGATGTATTTTCATCTCGATCAATTTTTAAGTAGCAACTCTTTCAATCATTTTAAATTTTGTTCTTGGATTTATTCAAATAATCACAAATATAACAAATTAATAGCGTTGACTCAAATAATCACAAATATAACAAATAATTAGGGTTAGATACCGGCCTAATGTCACATATTTTGTATTTATTAACTTGAGATTATGCAACAAATCAAGAGCTAAAACCACCTAATGACGGCATTTTCCTCCTTTAATCATCTTGGTTGATTGGACATATTAATTATATGATCGAGTTAATTATAGTCGACAAATAATATATTTCATTACAAGTACAAAAAATTATATACATATATGAAAATATAATATCAAGACACTAATTAAGTGATGAAAATGTAGCAAAATAATTGAATAATTATGCAAAATAATATGGATTAAATTTAATTTGTTATCTACGAAATCTGTCACATCTCAAGCTCAGTCCCACATCTACACGACTGTACAATAGGTCCCTATAAAAATTATTCGGTATCCGTCATCGTTTTACGAAATTGGTTAAGCCAAGTTCTTATAAGAAACTAATTTAAGCTTATATAAACGTTTTAAACTTTCATTTTCAATAAATATGAGATAAGGGTATCATACATCTAAGAAAACCAATCCAACATATATATACACCTCTTCATTTAAGCAATAATTTGTGATCGATCATTTCACTGTCGATCGCATGCCGTTTTGCATATGCACGTATTCCTTGGTGTAGTTCTTAAAATTCTCTGTTGAATTTCTTATCTTAGAAACTAATTGTTAAAGTTTATATATAGAGAAATTAATATTTTATTGTATCGATTATAACTTTAGGTGCCCGCATTATACATAAGGATGTTAAAAAATATCGAATTTCGATATATCGATATTACTATACTAAAAAATATCAAAATTTTCGATATACCGTAATTTTTCATATGGTACATATCGATACCAAAATTTTCGGTGCGGTCAAGGTATGATATTTTAAATTTTCGGTATATACCGAAATAATAAAGTTAATTTTTTTTAAAAAAAATATATTGTATATTTTCAATATATAATAGTATATATCGATATCGTATCGAAATATCGATATCGTATCGAAATATCGATATAATTGGTATGTTGTATACCAAATCGCTTGAGAGACGCTCAAATTTTAAGATGTTAGTTTTAAATTTATTGTGGCGATGAAAATCAAAACCAGAAGATCACTTGTTAAAACAACATATAACTAAAACGCAAAATCAGTAGAGTAGAAAAGCAGAAGAAGTACCTAAACAGATATATAATCAGAAGCAGAAGAAAGGACTTCATTGGACTCGACATCTTAATGTTATCAGCTTTAAATGTTACCGTTACTTTTTTTCTAGTACAAGTATTAATTGCAGCATTAATCACTGTACGAAGTCATTTAATTCACTTTGCCGATTTTAGTATAAAACAGGACTGATTGTTTTATAGCTTTTCTGCAGGAACCTATTTCGGTAATAAAGCTGATTCTATCAGAAGTCAGAAGACAATTTCTGATTTAAAGACGTTGAACTCAGTCACCTATATATATGGAACAAACCCATATAGAAAAAAGTGCGACATATCTTTCAAAATCAATCTGTATTTCACGAACTGAGAAAACCACGAATCCTTGACATCTTCGAGTTCAACGTACAGAAAAGTAGCACACACTTCATACCAAACATCTGATCTATTGAGATCATTTTGTGCTACCGTTTCTTACACTCTTCACAATTATTCACTGCACTCATATTTTACCAAGAAGAGTTTGTAATCTGAAAAGAGTCTTTTCAAAACCCTATTGTATCGCATTTTTACTGTGTTGAGTAACTAAGAGTTTCAGTAGGCAAAGGGTAAGCCCTACTGAAGTGGGTGTGTACAAGAGTTGTACTGTAAAATTCAAAGTTTTTTAGTGATACCTTCTGGAAACAGAAGAAGTGGAGATGTAGAAGACTTTATCTTCGAACTTCCACAAACAACTGCTGCCTACTGATATTACTATTTTCATTCACTCCATGAGATTGTTTCCGCACTTAATATTGTAATCTGTTGGAAGTATTTACGACAAGTTAAGCTACTATTCCTAACAGGATTTTAGCACCTTCTTTATCCCAGAAAGAAAAGAAGAAATTAGAGAAGAGTTCATTCACCCCCCTCTAAACTCTTCCTCGATCCCCAACAATTGGTATCAGAGCAGGTTATTCTTGTTTCTGAAAATACGTACAGATGACACACTTCAGCAAGGTTCCCATGTTCTCGAAAGAAGATTTTGATGATTGGAAGATCTGTATGCAAGCTCACCTTGCAGCGCAGGATGATGACATGTGGTATGTCATCACAGACGGACCATTAAAGATCTTAAAGCCAAATACAGCTATTGCTGTTACTGAGGGTGCACCTCAAATGGTTGAAAAACCATGAAACGAATGGACTGGCGAAGATAAGAAGAAAGCCAATCTTGATAATGTCGCTAAGGACATTCTTTATAAAACTCTTGGTAAGAACACATTCAGCAAAATCAAGATGTGTTCTACTGCTAAAGAGATATGTGAAAAGTTCATTCAGATATGTTAAGGAAATGAGCAAACAAAAGAAAATAAACTGTCTGTAGCAATGCAAAAGTTTGAAAATTTAAAGATGAATGCTGGTGAAACTCTAAATGAGTTTTATGAACGTTTTAGTAGCCTAGTCAATGAGCTAGCAGCTCTGGGCAAAGATCACGGCAATCGAAAAATAGCGCTCAAAGTAATGAGAGCATTACCCAGAGAATGGGACGTAAAAACAATGGCTATGAGGGTCTCTAAAGATGCAAACAAGTTGGAATTACATGACTTGTTTGCTGACTTAAAAGCCTACGAGTTCGAACTAGAAGTAAGAGGTGGAGAAGAGCCTTCAACAAATCTGCCAACCAAGGCCCTTGCTGCTACTGCTGCTACTACTGCTACTACTTCTGCTGCTGCTGCAGTCATTCCACAAGAAGTACCTGTTACCCTTACTGAAAGTACTTCTGAAAAGACTGCTGAAAAAAATCAGCAATGAAGCTATGTCCTTATTTGTAAAGAAGTTCTCTAGATTCATGAAAAAGAATCACCGAGCCTACCAAAATCCTAATCGTATATTCAAGAAAGATTCACCATCTGGTGATATGACATGCTTCAACTGTGGAAAGATTGGTCACTTTATTACGGACTTTCCAAAGCCCAAGAAAGATGACCAGAAGAAGAAAGAGTACAAAAGGAATGACAAAAGGTTCAGAAAAGACCGCAAAGCAATGATTGCTGAAGAAAGCAAATCTAAATGGGCGGATTCCAGCTCTGAGTCATCTGACTTAGAAAGTCATTCTAGTGAAAGTGATGCAGAAGAGATTAAATGTCTTATGGCAGATGTTGAATCAAACTCAACATCTGAAGAGGTATTCGAATTCGACTCTGACGAATTTACACGAACTGATTTAATTAAGGCATTACATGACATGGTAAGTGAGTACTCAAGACTCTCTCAATCATTCGAGTAAGTTAAGATTGAAAATCTAAACTTAAAAAAATCAAGTCAGTAAGTTCACTTGCTTGTAAGAGAATAGCTGCGATAATTTGAAAGTGAAGATGAGTAAGTTAAAAACCGAGAATGAGAAAGTAAAAGCAGATTACCAGAAAATGAAATCTGAAAATCAGAAGCTGTCTGTTCTGGTAAATGCTTGGAATAAGTCTTCTATTTCATTGGAAAAGATGAAAGAATTGCAGAAGCAATCTGTAGATAGAAGTGGTCTCGGATTCAGCAATGATGAAAGCAATTCTGAAATCAGTACTCATGTAACGTCCCAAAAATTTGAAGGTTCACGTAAACCACATGCATGCAAATTACTAAATTTCTTTGGTATTTTATTAATTTATTTTAAAGTATTAAATGCATGTTTATTTAATTAAATTGTGTTTATTTATTTGTGTGCATTTTATGCATAATCATTGCATGGTAGAATTAAGTTCATAAAGTTTTAAAAGTTTATGCATTAGGATTTCTAGGTGCATTTCACATTCGATCGAGGAACGGAGATCGGGGAATTTTCAGAAAATTATTTTATTACACGATTAATTTTTAATAATTATTTTAAGATGTTTTTAAGTGTATTTTTAAAAAATGGGAATTATTGGGTATTTTTATCCGCACGATTTTTATTTTATCCGGTACGTAAATTTTATCAAATCGGAGGACTTTTTGAGGGTTCGACTCATATTTTCACAAACTTTCCAACACGAAATATTTTTCGGGAGTGTGTTTGGTTTTAATGGGCCTACTTTTAAGCTTATTGAGCTTGATTATCTTTTTAAACTTTTAATTATTAAGTTAGGGCCCATTATCTATTATTTTATTATATAATTAACACCTTAACCTCATTTAACCTAAACCTAATTAAGTTGCAGTGGCCGCCAACCTCCCCCACTCACATTTCCTCTCACGTATTGCTGCTCCAAAGGTCTCGGTGTCACCATTTCCTTCAAGCAAGAACTCCCCCCTCTCAACCGTGTGTTGCTCGATCATTTGCACTTAAATAATCACCAAGGCACGCTTGTTACTTCTTTCTTTGCATCATGCACGTCATATTAATACTGTGTGTGCATTTCTTCACGAGATCTTTCGATCTATTCAAGAGCACGATTAATCTTTCGGGTTTGAACCATTTTATCGCATCATGTATTGCGTTGCTCACGGTTTTTCTGCGTTTGTGCAAGGGGCTGCTGTATCGTGATGTAAGGGGGTTGTACAGGTTGTGATCAATGGATTTTATGTTCTGGAGTTGGAAGCTTGGTCGAGATCGGTGGGTTTGTGAGGGCCGATCGAATTTTTAATGGTTGTGCGAGATGGAGTGTTCGATAGTGCCTTCCATGGTTCTGGCCACGCGAGGGCCTCCTCCAGCCCTGGACCAGACCCTGGTGGGTCTGAGTTGGGGTCTGGAATGGCTCGAACCGTGTCGGAGTTGATGGAGAGATCGCTTGAGTCAAGTGAAGAGGGGTGAGCCGCAGTAGGAGCTGTTGATAATTCTTGGCTCCTAGCTTTTATGAGCGTACATGGGGCTGGTTGCGATGGTTCAGTAGGCTCCTTAGGGTCTGGTCAAGGTCCATGGTAGGCAGGTATATGGCTGGGGCGTCGGGTTAGGCTAGTGGCATGAGCTTTTGGGGAAAGGGAGTGCACGAAAGTGCCAAATAAGGGAAGGCCGATAATTTGATAAGTTTCTGGAATTAAAATATGTGATATTTTGGGTTTGGTGAATATTTTTAGGAGCATTATAGTGTTTTTAAGATATGATAAAGAGTTGGGAAAAATTCGGTTAAGTTTCGAGTCGATTCGGGTTAAAACCGGGAACTCGGTCCAAGTTTTAAAACGAATCGGTTAAGTTGTGAATTTGGCTCGAGTTTACGTCCAGGAATGATTTTAAAAATATTTTGGGATAATTTAAGGAGTTTGCTAAGTTTGGGGTCAACTTTAGAGGTCCAGGGTTAAAACGAGAATTTTTGGGTTTCCAGGGGCAAAATGGTCATTTTGCACTCGGGGTGAGATTTTGGTCGTGGCAGCGCCCTGAGCACAAATTCATGATATTTTGAATGTTCATGCATCATGTTTACGATTTTTACGCAATTATGATAAATACGGTGCATGCTTGGTTTAAAGGAAAAATTGCGTATATACATGCTTTTATTTAGTGATGAATATGATGACACGTTTTGAAGGAAGTGATTTAGTTGTGACTAACACGATGACATGATGATATGATTGGAGATATCGTGAGGGAAAAGGCCCCAGAGGGAGCCCGTTTACGGGAGAAGGCCCCAGAGGGAGCCCAACGATCGTATTTCCATTGACATGATATGATAGGCCCGGGCTCAGTGGGCGGGTAATGCCGTCGCTGATGACCCTCGCCGCCGGGTACCGCGGTTACACGTAGATGGATCCATCGACTGACATGATGACATGATGATACGAAAGTCACAGCTAATGAACGGAATTCAAATTAAGATTTTAACAAGTATATGTTGATACGATGATACATGCTATTACCATGTTTTGACAGGTCACGGTTTTGCATACGAAATGATAACATGATGAGACATGTTTTGACACATTACGATTTTACACGACACGCTTATGGTCATGTTTTTAAGCTCATGAAATGTATATTGATTATGCTATTTTTCACTGCTGTGTGCTACGTATATGTACTTGTTACTACTGGTACAGGTGTGTTGAGTCATTAGACTCACTAGGCGTGTGTGATGCAGGTGAGCATTTTGAGTAGGAGACAAGAGGTGCTGAACTCTGAGTAGGCAGATCTGGTGCGGTGACACGACCCGAGGACCGCATGTTTTCCGCTTTATGATTTATGAGATATGAGATGATATGAACATTTTTATGCGTTGATGATTTTAAGAATTTTTATACGTTTACGTTTATGTTGATTTTGGATTACGTTAGTTATTTTTAAACTGCGTCATTCTTGTTGGTAAATAAATACGATTATTTTAAATGTTATTTTATAATTGCAAGCTTTAAAAAAAAAAATTTATTTCCGCACTTTTAAAACGGTAGACGTTTCAGTTGGTATCAGAGCAATGTTCCTGTATAGGGTTGTGCCACCGCCAGCTTCTGTCGCTCAGTCTTCAAGCCTCAAGTCCGTAAGTTTAAAGGTTTTAAATGTTTTTAATGTTATCATCTGCATGTTTACATGATATACGTTTCACAGTACCTGTTTATTTCTCAGTATGTTTTGAGATTAGATGTTTGAAAATTTTTATGCATATTGAGATATGAGTTGAGAAATCATATGATTTTCATGCATGCTGGTTTTGTGGTAGAATTGGACATGATTAGGAATTTGGCTATTGGGCGTTAGGAAATGGTTGAAAATGATTTGACTAAATTTATTTGTGGTTAGTAGTACTCATGTTTTACTTTTTGGGTCATAAATTAATCATGAAAAATTATGAATGCTTTTGGGACATGTATATTTTCTAAGAAATTAATGATGGTACATGGTTGCTAGTTGAGTTAAATTTTGAGGATTTCATGTAAAGAATAATGATTGGAAGACTACGACGATCTTTGAAAGTATCAAATGTAAAATTTATTTGGGATGCATGCTCTAACTAGTTGGATTTAAGGATTGAATTGCATTAATTGCGAATTTTAAGGATCTAATTGTGATAACCAATAAATTGAGGACCTAAGTGCAAAATAAAATCCAAAGAGACTATTTTCTAATTTATGGAATTTTTGGACTAAATTCTGAGTTTCGAGAATTTTAGGGTTTAATGAGGCTAAGTCGAAAATTTTATGGGGACAAAAATGCAAATTTTGAAGAGCTGTAGGGCCAAATTGTAATCTTCGAGAACTTTAAGGACCAAATTGCAAATTCTGGAAATTTTGAGGATTTAATTAGAACTTTGAGGAACACTTGGGTTAAATCAATAATTTTCGAGGTTATGGGAATTATTTTGGGTTTAATAAGCTTGAAGTTATTGAACTTTAGGTACGAGAAACCTATAAAAAGGAATTAGGAACGCCAAGAACTTATGGGTATTTGTGGGATTTTCGAAATTAAGGACAAACTGGATAACTCTTCGAGAAAATTAAGAATTAATTTTGCAAATTTTTAGAAATTTGGAGACTAGCTTAGCAATAAGCGAGAATCGAATGGTTTAAATGATAGGAACTTTTGATGATTTAGATTTGAAGAAGGGGTATTTAGAACTTTGAATCATCTGAGTTATAAGGTTATAAGGAATGGTAATCAAGGGCTTCGTAGGATAAATCAATCTTGAGCTTGAAAATTTAAGTGTTAATAAAATAATGTTGTGGCAAATTAAGAATTTGAAGTGATGACAATTTAAGGTGGAGTTGATCAGTTAGTTAAGTTATAATTGTAGACATTGAACTAACAAAATTTTGGGTACTTAAGTTTGATGTATCATAATTTTTAATCGTGATCTTAGGAGTCAAAATTATTAATTTGTTGGAATTTAAATTTTTCTAGAAGGTTGGGTTCGATTGATGGTCAGGCTATTTGATAGACGCATGCAAGAATTGAGGTATACACCTTGTCTTGAGGAAATTTCTGGTAAGTCATTAAGAAACTTGGGAATAAGTGAATATGTGTGTGGAAATTATGTTATCTAATACTATTTGGGTGGCGTAAGCTTGAATTTTAAGTTTATGAAATAGGTGTTCCTACGGAAAATTTAGGATGAAATAAAAACAAAAGGAACTAGTGGTGTTTGATAGAGGTCACCAATGGTCGAATGTTAAGATTTTTATCGAGTAAGAAATCTAAAATCGTGATATGGGGATTCTAGAACGTTATGGGTGTTATAAGAGAAGTTGAATTATTATACTAAGTTTATTGCTAACATGGGATAACTATTTAAGTTTTATACGCTAATACTAATTAAGCCTTAAGGATACGTAAGAAGGCGGCATTTATTCCAATGAGGAAAGTTCAAGGGTGTTGGGCCTCAACTCTATTATAATTGAGAATATAATAGTTTAATCATGTAATTGGTGCTAGAATGATTTTATTATTTAGGTAGAAAATTGATATTGTATATTTTTAGTGTTATGGATTATCACTACTCGAAATTTAAGATTTGCAATAATTTAATATTTGGGATGTACTCTTAAATAATTAAGTGACGTAAGTTTGGTGCGGTAAGACAAGATTCGATTCAAGGATCTTAGGTTAATATTATTATGAGGTTGAAGTAAGGTTTAACTTCTAAGTGTAATACCAAGGATATAGGTCGATCAGTAAATTTTGGTGCTCATGTTTCTTATGTCGAACTGCATAAATAAAAATGTAATAAGTCAATGAACATTACAGGTATAGTATAAGAAAAGTAGTATGCAATAAAGTTCGAATTGTCATTTCTAATATTGGGAAGTTTGAGAAAAGTTGAAATTCGAGGTCATAGAAAAATGGAACTAGGTCACCATGGGTCGTTATAAGTTGAGTTTCGCAAACGAGGAATTAGAAGGTAGAGTTTATCGGGACCGAAGATACGTAAGGACAGTTTAACACTTATTTTATTAGAGTAGCGCAGCGGAATCGTTGATTATTAAGATATTAGAATTTAGAGTCTAAACTTTTGTTCATCGAGGATAAGAGAATTTCGGGGACGAAATTCAATTTAAGGGGGGAAGATTGTAACGTCCCAAAAATTTGAAGGTTCACGTAAACCACATGCATGCAAATTACTAAATTTCTTTGGTATTTTATTAATTTATTTTAAAGTATTAAATGCATGTTTATTTAATTAAATTGTGTTTATTTATTTGTGTGCATTTTATGCATAATCATTGCATGGTAGAATTAAGTTCATAAAGTTTAAAAGTTTATGCATTAGGATTTCTAGGTGCATTTCACATTCGATCGAGGAACGGAGATCGGGGAATTTTCAGAAAATTATTTTATTACACGATTAATTTTTAATAATTATTTTAAGATGTTTTTAAGTGTATTTTTAAAAAATGGGAATTATTGGGTATTTTTATCCGCACGATTTTTATTTTATCCGGTACGTAAATTTTATCAAATCGGAGGACTTTTTGAGGGTTCGACTCATATTTTCACAAACTTTCCAACACGAAATATTTTTCGGGAGTGTGTTTGGTTTTAATGGGCCTACTTTTAAGCTTATTGAGCTTGATTATCTTTTTAAACTTTTAATTATTAAGTTAGGGCCCATTATCTATTATTTTATTATATAATTAACACCTTAACCTCATTTAACCTAAACCTAATTAAGTTGCAGTGGCCGCCAACCTCCCCCACTCACATTTCCTCTCACGTATTGCTGCTCCAAAGGTCTCGGTGTCACCATTTCCTTCAAGCAAGAACTCCCCCCTCTCAACCGTGTGTTGCTCGATCATTTGCACTTAAATAATCACCAAGGCACGCTTGTTACTTCTTTCTTTGCATCATGCACGTCATATTAATACTGTGTGTGCATTTCTTCACGAGATCTTTCGATCTATTCAAGAGCACGATTAATCTTTCGGGTTTGAACCATTTTATCGCATCATGTATTGCGTTGCTCACGGTTTTTCTGCGTTTGTGCAAGGGGCTGCTGTATCGTGATGTAAGGGGGTTGTACAGGTTGTGATCAATGGATTTTATGTTCTGGAGTTGGAAGCTTGGTCGAGATCGGTGGGTTTGTGAGGGCCGATCGAATTTTTAATGGTTGTGCGAGATGGAGTGTTCGATAGTGCCTTCCATGGTTCTGGCCACGCGAGGGCCTCCTCCAGCCCTGGACCAGACCCTGGTGGGTCTGAGTTGGGGTCTGGAATGGCTCGAACCGTGTCGGAGTTGATGGAGAGATCGCTTGAGTCAAGTGAAGAGGGGTGAGCCGCAGTAGGAGCTGTTGATAATTCTTGGCTCCTAGCTTTTATGAGCGTACATGGGGCTGGTTGCGATGGTTCAGTAGGCTCCTTAGGGTCTGGTCAAGGTCCATGGTAGGCAGGTATATGGCTGGGGCGTCGGGTTAGGCTAGTGGCATGAGCTTTTGGGGAAAGGGAGTGCACGAAAGTGCCAAATAAGGGAAGGCCGATAATTTGATAAGTTTCTGGAATTAAAATATGTGATATTTTGGGTTTGGTGAATATTTTTAGGAGCATTATAGTGTTTTTAAGATATGATAAAGAGTTGGGAAAAATTCGGTTAAGTTTCGAGTCGATTCGGGTTAAAACCGGGAACTCGGTCCAAGTTTTAAAACGAATCGGTTAAGTTGTGAATTTGGCTCGAGTTTACGTCCAGGAATGATTTTAAAAATATTTTGGGATAATTTAAGGAGTTTGCTAAGTTTGGGGTCAACTTTAGAGGTCCAGGGTTAAAACGAGAATTTTTGGGTTTCCAGGGGCAAAATGGTCATTTTGCACTCGGGGTGAGATTTTGGTCGTGGCAGCGCCCTGAGCACAAATTCATGATATTTTGAATGTTCATGCATCATGTTTACGATTTTTACGCAATTATGATAAATACGGTGCATGCTTGGTTTAAAGGAAAAATTGCGTATATACATGCTTTTATTTAGTGATGAATATGATGACACGTTTTGAAGGAAGTGATTTAGTTGTGACTAACACGATGACATGATGATATGATTGGAGATATCGTGAGGGAAAAGGCCCCAGAGGGAGCCCGTTTACGGGAGAAGGCCCCAGAGGGAGCCCAACGATCGTATTTCCATTGACATGATATGATAGGCCCGGGCTCAGTGGGCGGGTAATGCCGTCGCTGATGACCCTCGCCGCCGGGTACCGCGGTTACACGTAGATGGATCCATCGACTGACATGATGACATGATGATACGAAAGTCACAGCTAATGAACGGAATTCAAATTAAGATTTTAACAAGTATATGTTGATACGATGATACATGCTATTACCATGTTTTGACAGGTCACGGTTTTGCATACGAAATGATAACATGATGAGACATGTTTTGACACATTACGATTTTACACGACACGCTTATGGTCATGTTTTTAAGCTCATGAAATGTATATTGATTATGCTATTTTTCACTGCTGTGTGCTACGTATATGTACTTGTTACTACTGGTACAGGTGTGTTGAGTCATTAGACTCACTAGGCGTGTGTGATGCAGGTGAGCATTTTGAGTAGGAGACAAGAGGTGCTGAACTCTGAGTAGGCAGATCTGGTGCGGTGACACGACCCGAGGACCGCATGTTTTCCGCTTTATGATTTATGAGATATGAGATGATATGAACATTTTTATGCGTTGATGATTTTAAGAATTTTTATACGTTTACGTTTATGTTGATTTTGGATTACGTTAGTTATTTTTAAACTGCGTCATTCTTGTTGGTAAATAAATACGATTATTTTAAATGTTATTTTATAATTGCAAGCTTTAAAAAAAAAAATTTATTTCCGCACTTTTAAAACGGTAGACGTTTCAACTCAGCCCCAAACTGGATATCAGCAAAACAAAATACATTCGATTTGTTAAATCCAGTGTGGAATATGAACCAGAAGTACCGACTGATCAAGTTGAAAGAAATGTAAATCAGATGAACAGAAGAAAGAATTATGGTCTTGGTTATATTGAACCTAAGGGAAGAATTGACCAACGTTCTGGATCCAGTAGAGGATTCAACTCTGGAAGACAACCCCCTATAAAGTTTAAAAACGACCAGTACTATAATTCTAACCTGTTCAGAAGAGATACTGGCTAGACAATAGGAACAGAAGAGAAGAACAAAATTTTGAGATGCATAGAAATAATAGACCCTCTACTGCACACACCTCCTTGGATACCCGAAGTACAAAATCACCAAAAAATTGTACAAATGTTGGTTCCTAAGGACTAATAAGGTTGGACCCAAGTAGATTGGGTACCAGATACTAAAATTTGTGTTTGCAGGAACAGGTAAAGAAAGCTAAAGTAAGCAGCTCCACATGGTATCTGGACAGGGGTTGTTCCAGACACATGACTGGGCAGAAAAATATACTTTCAGAAGTGATGAAGTGTACTGGACCAAAAATAACGTTTGAGGATAACTCAAAAGGTAAAACCGTGGGTAAGGGTAAGATTATTCACGGTAACATAACTATCAATGACGTACTACTAGTTGAGAATCTCTGTTATAACTTAATCAGCATTAGTCAACTATGTGACAATGGTTATTCTGAAAATTTTCAGAAGCACACATGCATAGTTAAAGATTCTGTTGAGTATATTGTATTAACAGAAAAAGAGAGGGCAACACCTACAAAGTTTCTTGGAACTTAGATCATGTTAATACTCCTACATGTTTAGTTTCCTCTCTTAGTGAGAAACATTGGCTCTGGCACAAGAGATTGAATCATATGAACTTCAAATCTATCAACAATCTCAAAAAGCATAATATAGTCGACGGCTTACCTGATATTAATTTTGTTAAGAATCATGTTTGTTCAGCTTGTCAGCTTGGGAAACATGTAAGATCCAGCTTCAAGAACAAAAGCATCAAATCGACTTCAAGATGTTTGGAATTGCTGCACATGGACTTATTTGGTCCAATCCCTATCACGAGCTTAGGGGGAATGAAATATAACCTTGTTATTATTGATGATTTTTCTAGATTTACTTGGGTAATATTTCTTGCTGGAAAGATCAAACCAGTAGCCTCCTGATCAAGCTTCTGAAAAAGATTCAAAATGAAAAATCCTCTTCCACAATTAAAATCAGAAGTGATCGGGGTACTGAGTTCACTAACAGAATTCTTGAGCTGTACATAGATGAACATGGGATTCATCATGAATACTCAGCTGCCAGAATGCCTCAACAGAACGGAGTAGCTGAGAGGAGAAACAGAACCCTCAAGGAAGCTACTAGAACAATGCTAGCAAATGCAGACATTTCTCAGCGCTTCTGGGCAGAAGCAACCAACACTGCATGCTATACGCAAAACAAAACAATGATCAACAAAAAGCATAACCAGACTCCTTATGAGATATGGAAAGAGAGTAAGCCTAATATATCTTTTTTCATGTATTCGGATGCAAATGTTTTGTGCTCAATAATGGCAAAAACTATTTAACTGCATTTGATTTAAAATCAGATGCTGGACTATTCCTTGGTTACTCTGCTGTGAGCAAAGCCTTCAGAATCTTCAATAATAGAACTCTTACTGTTGAAGAATCGATTCATGTTGTCTTTGAAGAGGACAGTAGTGCTCCTAAAATATCTAATATGTCAAATTTGAGTAACATGTTAGACAAAATTCACTTGGAAATGGATAGTGAAGATGATGCAGAAGCTAGTATAAAAGACGTTCAAAATCCAGAACCAGTACAAATATTAGACATACCAGTACCAGCAGCTGATAATCCAGAACCTGCTACTGTTTCAAATGAGATCAATTCAAATATATCAAATCAGGAAGAAATTCCTTTAAACCCTTTTATTTGGAGAAAATATCATACTCCCTCTTTGGTTATTGGAAATCCAGCAGCGCCTTTAAGAACCAGAAGGCAAATGATTAATGAATATATGCACGCTGCTTTTATTTCCCAGGATGAACCAAAGAAAATTGAAGAAGTCCTTCTGGATCCTAGTTGGATTGAAACTATGCAAGAAGAGCTGAATCAATTCAAAAGAAACGAAGTTTGGTTTCTAGTACCTAGACCATCTCACCAAGCTGTCATTGGAACTCAGTGGGTATTTAGAAACAAACTAAATGAAGAAGACACAGTAATCAGAAATAAAGCAAGACTGGTGGCTCAAGGCTTTAGACAAGAAGAAGGAATAGACTATGATGAAACCTACGCACCAATAGCAAGGCTTGAAGCTATTAGAATATTTTTGGCCTTTGCTGCTTTCAAAAATTTCAAAGTCTATCAAATGGACGTGAAGAGTGCTTTTCTTTATGGTCTACTACAAGAAGAGGTCCATGTCAAACAACCTCCAGGTTTTATTGATCATTTCTTACCTCATCATGTATTCAAATTACACAAAGCCTTATATGGTCTAAAACAGGCACCTAGAGCATGGTATGATACTCTATCACAATTCCTCGTCAATCATGATTTTACAATTGGGACAATAGACAAAACTCTGTTCACTCTAAACAAGAATAAACATATCCTATTAGTACAGATTTATGTTGACGACATTATTTTTGGGTCAACTAACCCCAAACTATGTGCAAAGTTTGCTAAGTTAATGCATGATCAATTCGAAATGAGCATGATGGGAGAATTAACATTCTTCCTAGGATTACAGATCAAACAACTTGATACTGGAATTTTCATAAATCAAGCCAAGTATACTAAGGAGCTTTTGAAAAAGTTCGGCATGGAAGCATGCTCAGCTGCTTCCACTCCAATAAGCTCATCTATCAAACTTGATAAAGATGAAAGTGGAATTCCAGTAGAGGTAACTCAGTATCGTGGTTTTATTGGCTCATTGTTATATCTTACTGCCAGTAGACCAGATATTATGTTTGTTGTTTGTATTAGTGCGAGATTTCAATCTAACCCTAAACAATCTCATTATGTTGCTGCTAAGCGTATTTTGAAGTACTTGAAAGGAACTCAAAATGTCGGTTTATGGTATCCTAATGATTCATCGTTCAATCTTATTGAATATTCAGATGCTGATTATGTAGGTTGCAAATTAGACAGGAAAAGCACAAGTGGTTTCTGTCAATTCCTTGGTGATATGTTGATTTCCTGGTTTAGTAAAGAGTAGACTTCTACAGCCACATCTACTGCAGAAACAGAATATCTAGCTGCTGGAAGCTGCTGTTCTCAAATACTATGTATGCAACAACACTTAAAAGACTACGGAATTCAGGCCTCCGAATCACCTATCCTCTGTGACAATACAAGTGCTATTACAATTACACAAAATCCAGTACTTCATTCCAGAACGAAGCACATAGATATCAGACATCATTTCATCAGAGATCACGTGCAGAAGAAGGACATTCGTCTGGAATATATCCCTACTGATCAACAAACAGCAGACATCTTTACGAAACCTCTGCCTGAGAATAAGTTTTTCTTATTTTTGAAATACACTTGGATTGATAGATTTAAATTAATTGTTTGATATCTTCATTCCATTGATATATTGTGACTTAATCTTCTCTTGTGATTTTTCAGTTTTAGTTTGCAGAAAATAAAAGCTGAGCGAAAGAAACAATCAGTAAACAAAATATAAAAACTTCATTAATAATAGAGGCGGGGGCGTACAATCCTTATTTCTTTCTTTATGTACTCTCTCCAGATTGCCAACCAGGTGGTCAGTTCTCCGGTGGAGGTACGTAGAAACTCCTCTGAAAAAGCAATCTTTTTCAGAGTCCTCTGCTCCTTTAAGAGCATGAGGAGGTAGATGCCATCTTTAGAGAAGATGTCTGCGCTATCAGCAATATGGAGACGTCGATAATACTTCTCCATTGCTGACAGCTCCTTGGAAGAAGACACCAGCCCACCTTCAAAGGAGGACTGAAGCTCCTGGACTTTAGTCCAGATAGCAAGGGCCTTCTCCAGCACCTCGTCTTCTATTGCCTCCTTCCTTGCAGCTATCACTTCCTTCATGAACTCCTCGGCCAAATCAAAACTATTCTTTCCTGCCATATTCTTCTTGTTTAAAAGTGACTATATGGCTCATTTCTATGCCTGTATTTATAGATGGAAAACCAGGGACCAAAGATCGAGGTAATCATGACTGCAGTAAAGAATGAGAAGTGTTCTGTGTCACGATATCGACGGTTCAATTATCAAGAACTATCATTTAATAATTGCATTAATTTTGGGGGAACTTTATTCTGATTATACTTGATTCTATGTCAGATGCAGAAGACGATTTGTCTTCTTGATAAAACAAGGCATTCTTTATTTTCCAGTAGAAGCTTTCATAAGACGACAAACTCCCTTGTGAATTTCTTTTATCATTTATCAGTTATATATTATTATGTTGACATTGAGTTATTTGCAGAAAAATAAAGAAACACCAAGTACTTCAACTGAAATTTTATTGAGGAATCATTTCAGTACATTACACGATGAGGAAGTGGAAAAGTCTCAAATCAACCGAAACGTCTTCTGATTTACCAGACTAAGCTTTTCTTACTCAAACTATTTTATTATTCAATGAAAGCAGTAGATAAACAATTTCAAAATGTTCTTTAAACAGAAGCTTTACATTGAGTTTATCTACTATATTTGTTGATATCAGAAGCTTGAAGTACTTTTCTTGTTGCAAAGTACTTCAGCAAGAGGTCTTCTCCGAAAAGATTCCAGCAAGCTTGGGTCTTGTAAGACTCTGGCAAGCTTGGATCTTGTCAGCACTAATGTATTGGAAAAAGATATCTTCAAACATCTGCTTACGAGAGACTGAAAATTGTTTTTGGAATTCCTCTGCTGATTCTGACTCTGAAGAAGACTCCGAGATATCACTTGTACCTATCATATGTATTGGTTTGATAAAAGAAATCTTGAATGCATTAGTTTGTAAACTTGCAGGCACTTATATAGAGTCTCAGGAAGCTGAAGAGACGACTATTTGGTTACACGAATACCAATATTCATCCCTCTTTTCCTCAGATATCACATCACTGCATTTATTGGTTGCATTTATCGAGGGGAAACAGTCTTTCAGTCAGATTAAGATTTTCGTATCTTTTTCCGAAAACAGATAGAATGTCTGTCCTTTTGATAAAACAACAAGTATACTGGTTTTATCAAAGTGCTCAATTATTTCAGTACTTTAAAACTTCCAGTAGACGTTATCATAAAACGACAACTTCTCTTTTGATTATTTCAAAAGTAACTGCTTGGACAGCCCGCTCTTATCACTAAATTTCAAAATTTAAAATCATTGGTCTATCTGACATGTTCTGTTAAAAAAAATAATAATAATTACTCAACCGTAAACATATTGACACGTGTCCTTGTGTTTACAATGACGGCTGTAAATTTTCTTTTGAATATTAACTGCCTTTGTTTCTTCTATTCATTTTTTACGTTTCCAGAATCTTATTCTCTAACTATTGTTTTCTTCTACAATCGTGCTTACTCAATCTCTTTGAAGTTACTTTAAAGGAAACAAATGGCCGGAGCTTACACCCTGAATGCTTACCAGGTTAACTTCTCCTCTGTCCTTACCATCAAGGATGAGAATCTTCTGAAGATGTTTCAAGCCCTAGAAAAATCAGGTCTCCAAAAATTCTTGGAAGCACCTGCTACGATATACAAAACTGCTCTTCTGGATTTCTATGCTAGGGCAACTGTTCAAGAAGGAAAGATCATTCACTCTCAAGGAGACGCATCCATCTCTATTGATGCAGCACTATTGGGATCAACCTTCTTCCTCCCATGTTCATGTATTTCTGAACTCTCTGATATTTCTAAGCAAGAGATGTTTCCTGCTCTCAGCACCTTCTCAGCTTCTGGAGAAGAATTGTCTCCATCTTGCTTCAAGAAGCTTCTCAAAATAGAATATCAAGTGCTTGCTGACATTGTGGAAAAGGCCTTATTGGTCAAAGCTGGTACGTTTGATAAACTGACTAAGGAGAAAGTCCAAGTGATGGTTGCCATCACTTCAGGAATTAAAATGGATTGGAGTCATTTCTTATTTCGAATAATGAAAGATATGATTACAAGGAAAAGTTCTGGATTTGCTGTTCAAATCAGCACAATGCTCAAAGATGCTGGTTTTGCCCTCACTTCTGAATCGGACGCATCTTATGTCACTATGACAGACGCTGCCAACGTGATTTCTCTTCGACCTAAGCCAATTGTGGCTGAGTGTATTTCTATGAAAAAGGAAGAAGGCGATGCTCAAACTAAGGCTGTGGCACTTCAAAAGAAAGATAAAAGAAAGAGAGTGGTCATCTCCACTGATTCTGACAAAACAGTATCCGAGGAGTCTGCTGCTCCTACCAAACCCTCTCAGCCATCCACTCCCCTAAAAAAGAAACCTCGAACAATTCTTCGTATCAAGAAGACAACAGCCCTCTCTGATCTGGAAACTGTTCCTTTAAGGCAAGTGTTTCCAAAAGCTGTTCACTCTGCTCGACCAACTGTCTCTGCCTCTACACCAATCACCACTGCTGTTATTCCAACAACATCTACTACGTCAAATTTTAGACCCGTATCTGGAATTGTCTTTAGAGAATCTACTGCAGGGTCTTCTGCATTTCGATCGGTACCAACTATATCTGCTTCAGAAAATGGAAAAGAGAAACTTGTGGACCCACCAAATTTTCCAACTACCCAATCATCTGTCTCGACTAGTGTTGATCTTCATCTCGAAGAAATCGAAAATTTTGCAAATGAGGAAATGGAGTTCTTTGATGAATGGCACAAGGTCAGGGTATTTCATCCCCTCACTTTTTTCAAAACTAAGGGTTCATTTGGACGACTAGTAAGGCATGAGTTAAAGGTCTTTGATCTTGCAAAGACAGAGAATGTGATTGAAGCGATAAGCCATCGAAGCTTCATTGTTGAGCAGATTAAACGAAACAAACTGGAATCAATCTTAAAAACTCTTCAGTCCAATTTTGATGCATTAATCCCAACTGCGGCTCACGACCAAGAAGTAATTCTTGTACTGACAGAACGTCTGAGAATAATGGATGAGCAACTCATTGCTCAAGAACAAAAGTTTGGAGAGACTGAACCTTATTCAATAGGCCTTATTCCGGATCTTGCTCAGATTCAGTCAGTTGAGGAACAATCTTTAGCTATTCCACAAGCTATAATTTCCAGTACTCTTGCATTTTCCAATATGCCTATTCTGTCCTCTTCACTTGTATCTGTTCGTGAATTGGATTCAGTAGAGGAAGTCATTCAATCTATCACTCGGGACTCCCCTGCGGTATCGAATACCATTCCAGCTGATGATTCCGGCCACCAAACAGTCCAACCAGCAGAACCAACTCAGGAAGAATCGCATGATGACCAGTCTCCTTCCTTGCCGAATTTAGCAATTTTCTCTACTGAACATCAAGAAGAGATGGTACTGATTTTGAATGATTCGATTCAACCTGATCAACCGTTGAACGTCATGGTAGTAGCTCAACCAGCAGACAACACACTTGCTACACCTTCTACTATTTTTGAACCTGCTGATGTTAAATCCATGGCTGCTGAACAATCTGCTGGTCAGGAAGGTCTCACTACTGCATTATCTACTGCTCTCCTTCCTACTTTTCCTACTCAAGCAGAAGCTCAACCCTCTACTGCATTGGCGTTATCCACAATTGCTCAAACTGCTCGTGATGATCGAATTGAAGAAATGAGGCGTCGTATGCGTGAAAGAACTCCGTCACCAGAACCATTCGATATCGAAAATGAGATAAATATTTTACAGAAAAATCTCAACAATCTCTCCGATATTGTTCGGAAGCTATCTCATAAACATGCTGCAGAAGTCAGTGGTTCTCAGTTCTTTCAAGACCGCAATACGAGGGAAATCTTCAACACGGCAGAATCTATGAGCAAGATGCATGCTGAAATCATTGTCTTCAAACAAACAATTTCCAAAGGATACGGTACCATAGTGCTTGGTCAGAATGATATTTTGCAACGTCTCACTGATCATGATGCACTTATCCGTTCATTCTCTAACTCCATGGAATCTTTGGATGCCAAGATTGAGTCCCAATCTCAATCTCTCACTAATCTTCATGACCGAGTTTCCACTCAGGCTCCTTGGCTTCAAAATTTGTCTGGACGCATGGATGACTTAGTTGCTCGGGTCATTGCCAATGATGCCAAAAAGGGGGGAAGAAGAACAAAGAGAAAGAGTTCTAACAGAAGAAGAACAAAGGAGAAACAGAGATAACGCAGAATCCTCAGTCAGACAAAGACAAGATGACCAGAATGAAGAAATCATTTACAGGGATATTGAAACCGATAATTAAAATTCGTGATAAAACTCTTACTGCTTTACTATATTTATGTTTTGCATTTATCTTATCTTTATTGTCGTTCTAACATTATCTAGGTTTTGACATCACCACAAAAGGGGAAATTGTTAGATCTAAATTTATTGTGGCGATTAAAATAAAACCAGAAGATCACTTGTTAAAACAACAGATAACTAAAAAGCAAAATCAGTAGCGTAGAAAAGCAGAAGTACCTAAACGGATATAGAATCAGAAGCAGAAGAAAGGACTTTATTGGACTCGACATCTTAACGTTATCAACTTTAAATGTTACCGTTACTTTTTTTCTAGTACAAATATTAATTGCAGCATTAATCACTGTACGAAGTCATTTAATTCACTTTGACGATTTTAGTATAAAACAGGACTGATTGTTTTATAGCTTTTCTGCCAGGAACCTATTTCTGTAATAAAGCTGATTCTATCAAGTCAGACAGTTCTATTTAAAGACGATTGAACTCAGTCACCTATATATATGGAACAAACCCATATAGAAAAAAGTGCGACATATCTTTCAAAATCAATCTGTATTTCACGAACTGAGAAAACCACGAATCCTTGACATCTTCCAATTCAGCATAAAGAAAAGTAGCACACGCTTCATAGCAAACATCTTATCTATTGAGATCATTTTGTGTTACTGTTTCTTACACTCTTCACAATTATTCACTGCACTCATATTTTACCAAGAAGGGTTTGTAATCAGAAAAGAGTCTTTTCAGAACCCTATTGTATCAAATTTTACTATGTTGAGTAACTAAGAGTTTTAGTATGCAAAAGGTAAGCCCTACTGAAGTGGGTGTGTACAAGAGTTGTACTATAAAATCCAAAGTCTTTTAGTGATACCTTCTGGAAACAGAAGAGAGGAAGACGTAGAAGACTTTATCTTTGAACTTCCATAAACAACTGCTGTCTACTGATATTACTATTTTCATTCACTCCATCAGATTGTTTCCGCACTTAATATTGTAATCTGTTGGAAGTATTTACGACAAGTTAAGCTACTATTCCTAACATGATTTTAGCACCTTCTTTATCCCAGAAAGAAAAGAAGAAATTAGAGAAGAGTTCATTCACCCCCCTCTATACTTTTCCTCGATCCCCAACAGACGTAGTCATTGAGATTATCAAGCATGAATCCCGAGGTACCAAGACATTACAATTATTATAATTAAACCAAATCCCCTAAATTGGGTAACGAAATGCGTTAAGAAACAATAATAATATCACTATTTTTTCTCCATAATCCTACTTATGGTTCGTTAAGCTAAATTCTCACAAATCCACGTTAACTACTAAATTAACAATATATGTGTGTGTATATATATATATATATATATATATATATATATATATATATATATATATATATATAAGAATTTCATTTTTTTTGAGGAAAATAGGGAATTAGAATGATAAAAGGTCAGTTACTGAAATCAATATTAAATATTTATAAATTAAAATGTGCAGAACAAGAAATGCTTTATGCATGCTTTTCAAGAAAATACTCTGGATCTTCGTCAGAACTTGAGCTTTGAAATTCGTCGATGATTCCAGCGGTCCTATTCTTTTTTTCTACTACAAACTAATCTTGTAGGCATGTTAGCATGCCAAGCGTTTCTGGCTTTAAATTAGTTTTTTTGTTCACCGATGATTCTTTCATATACTGAAAATGTTATATCAGAAGCAACACTTGAACTTTGAACGACTGAGACATCTCTTGCAATTGCCGCTAATACTAGATACAATTGAGAATTTACTTTCCACCAATCTATAACATCAAAATTCTCTGTAGTCTCAATATATTGACTTAGAAAAATTTGGATCTCATTGTAATTTGTCGTTGTCACTGGTTTTCTTTTGAACTTTTGTCGTTTTAAACTTTGAAAAAAGTTTAGTGCTCCACTTTTTCCTTTTTCTGTCGGTGTCTCCTCTGGCTGTCGACTTGGTTCACATTGTTCACTAGTATACAAGTCAAACAATTCTTTAAGAGAACCCATTATTGACTTCTTTTGATCGTCAACATTCTTCTCCAAAAATTTAGAGTAATATTCAAGAAACATGTCTAACCCGCCTTGACTTTGACAAGGATCAAGTAATGTTGCTATACCATGCACAATTGGGATTTTCTCCCAATATTTTAAAGTTTTTTTTTTTCATATTTGAAACAAAGTAATGCATAACAATATCACCACAAAATTCATTAAATCTATAAAGAATATTGAAAATTAAAGGTAGAAACATGGTTGAAGAAGGATAGTTAATACCAAAAAAAATTTGGTTGCTTTTTCAAAAATTTCTAACAAAGAAACACATTTAATCAAAATATTCCAATCATCATCAGTCAACATTAAAGACTCCACCGAAATATTATTGTAAATCTTGAAAACGTAACAAAGTGTGAAACAAATGATATAAAGAATTACATCTAGTTTCAACAGGGAGAAGGAATTTTTAACCTTAATCCCATTTGTTTCGACTAATTTTTCCAATTACGTCCATGTCTTCTTTCACGTAATAATTTTCCACATACTTTGAATTTTTCTATTACAATAGCCATTTGTTCATCACATGCACATTTAACACGTAAATTGATAATATGACATGCACATCTAACATGAAGAAAATTATCATTTAAAATTGGCTTTAGTGAATCTTTAAGATATTAAATCGCAAGAGTATTGGCGCTAACATTTTCTAAAATGATCGACATTTTTTTATTTTGTATCCCATAAATCTTAACAACATTTAATACATATCTTGGTATAGTGTATGCATTGTGTGCTGATTCTAAATTATCTAAAGATAAAATTCTTTTTGCATAGTCCAAGTTTCATCTATCCAATGACATGTAACAACAAGATAAGATTCATATTTCAAATTAGTCCAAATATCAGTTGTTAAACTAACTCTACAAGAAATATCTGAAAGATGTGATATTAGTATTTCTTTAGATTCCTATACATATGAAAACAATATTTCTTAAGTGTATGTCTAGAAATATTATGAAAACCAGGGTTAAATAGTATTAGTAAATTCAACAAAACCTTCTTGTTCAGCTATTATAAAAGGTTGAAAAAATTTCATAACAAATTTAACTATAGCTTTTCGAGATATTTCTTTTGTAATCGTGAAAGCTTTACCAGATGAAAGAATAATTTGTTGTTGAGTTGTTTCCCTACTGAATGGTTATAGAGTATCAGTGTCAAACTTATGTACCTTGAATAAATGTTTTTCCAAAGTACTGGTACTACCGAAACCACCACCTGGTTTATAAGAATATTTATTTTTGCAAATTCTACACACAGTTTAGTATTTCTAGCATATCTCTCTCACACAAAATTATAAATTAAGTGATTTAAGATTCTATGGAAAGCTAAGAGAAAGAGCTACAATGTTATTTTTCATTACTGTGTCCAGAAAGTCGATGAACTAAGAGTTATAATAAAGAGAAGATATCAACTTGACTTGGTTCAACCAGACTTGGACCAGCTCAACTCAGACCAGGCTGATCAAACTATATGACTAAGTTTATCAACCAACCCGCTCTAGAACAACCATCAGACCAAGCTGACCAGCTTGCTCGATCTAGAACTATCACTTAAACAGTAAAATCAGCTGAATCTTCACAAGCTCCATCAAAATTCTCTTGACCCTCTCTTTAGGGTCAATAGAAAACAGCCCAGATTGAGTTGTCTTAATATTAGTTTCAACATTTTTCACGCTGCCCAACAAATTGGATGTGGTTACAACTGAGAACTGGATGAATCGGCTCAGAAACATGCTTGATCAGCTTGATTTTCTTTAATTTAGCCTTGTCAGCCTTCTGTTTGTGTTCAACAGCTTTCTTGCCTGACCTTTCTTGCCTATGTTGAACACACGGGTCAACGGAATTTTATCTCTATCATTCGAATCAGAGTTAGAATAAGAGGGGAGAACCAATTTTCTTTTGGTTCTATGTTAACACCCAACAAATCAGCTCATGTTGGCAAACCGGCCGGCCCGCCCCTGACCTGCTAGGTTGGGTGGCTGGTTTGCACCCCTCGTTGCCTCTGTACCCAAAACAGATGCATTGCTCTATCCAGTGTGTAATTTTTTTTGTTTTAGGTTTCAACTATGGTCTAGTTGATCAATTTTTCTGGTGGAGATTGGAAACATACACTAACTTGACATTTTTTTCCAACAGATGGCACATCGGAACAACAGAAACATGAGATTGAAATTCCTTCTTTACCATAATCTTGAAAATTTTGAATAGAATGTCAGACCAGTTGAAATTTATTCTGTAGGCGTTGATCTCCATAGTAAAAAACATCTCATGGATCACTTTGTTGAAGACAACTGATTTTGCCAGCAATGGCTTGCTTATAAGCTAAGCAAGAAACCTATACTAGACCTTTCGCTCTTTCTTTAAACAGTTTGGTGATGTCACACGGGATCCTGAAATAGAAAATTCTATCACCCAGTGTACAGAATTTCCTTCTAGAAGCTCAGGAAATGCACTTAGGCAGATTGTGGGTAATGTCAAAAGCCTGGCGATAGCTTTTGTGTGATGGTGATATTAGATCCTTGAATAATGCACACCACCAATCCATGCTCAATCTTGGCAGTAGCAAACAAGTCATCAAGCACTGGCTCAAATACCTTAGTGATGCAACATATAAACTTTCTCAATCCTGATGCTTCCAAAATTTTGAACATATCGACCATAGGCTTGTCTGTCATGTTCAAGACAGACTCGGAATTGACAGTCCTTGTATCGTTAGAGTAGCTTGTCATTTTTGTGATTTTGACGTAAACAGATCAATTTGATCTATGGAACGGTTAGAATGCAAGAAGACAAGTAGAATGAAGAAGTGATTTAAGTGATTAGAAAAACTAAAAAATTACTAATATATAGTAGATATATGGTCCAATGAGATATATCTGATAATCTACATGTTTGCATATCAAAGGTTTAAATTTATAATTTTGAAAAGTAGAAAAATAAATTTTTCAAGTTCATACATCTGCGTGATAAAATTAGGCGAATAGTAACCTATCATGCAGTAAATAAAATTTTAAAATAAGTTAAAAAATGAAATAATAAAGTTCGACCATCCAAAGCGATTAGTTTGTTTCAAAAAGAAACTTTCAGAGCATGTGAAAAAATAAATCATCCACAAACTATAGTCGGAATGGTTTAAGATCGAGTTGGACGTTGTCACATAATTGGCTAATACTAATCAAGTTGTAATAAAGATTTTCAACTAACAACACATATTTAATAATTACTTTGTCGTTGATAATTTTTATCATTATTCAAACTCTTACACTCAGAGTTGTTCTCAAAATGTGAATATTGGTCCTTTGTCATTGATGAATTTAGAAAACTGTTTGACATTACTTGTCATATTTCTGAAGCATCCACTTTCTAGATACTAGAGTGATTCTTAGATGGGTTTATTCTTTGAAGTTCGCAATAAATCCAAATAGATCTTTGGTGTCCAAATCTATTAGGGTCCTGAACGGATTAACCCTTTTGATATTCACACATGAATTAGCCCAACATGCTTACTAATTGGTGTATCCAAAAGAGTGTGAGCTTGTGCAAAATCATGTGAATTTTTGTGATGTTTCTCTCTCTCACCACATTTTCTTTAAGTAGCTTATCTTTCCCATTCGGTCGGTATCTTTTAGAATCGACCTGAAATTGTTCTAATGACTAGGTTTAAATTTCATAGATTAATGTCTAGTTGGACTTCGCTTCTTGCGAGGCCAGTACAAGCTGGTGTGACAAGCTTGAATTTGTTTGCATTTTAGTAATCCGACTAGACTTAGACTCTCCGGTTCAACATAGCTAAACCTCTATGATTAACCTTGTTTTTATAAGACGCATTCTGGAAATGTTGGACTTCTGGATGATCATTTGCATATATCGTTCTGGATCAAACAAAGTTTAACATCTTAGATTTGCCTTTGTCTAGACACGATTGAGTACATGCCTCACAAGAACTACATTCATAGTTGTCAAACCGTAATCTAGTTCTGTCTTCGGCTGATTTCTGCAACTCGTGTATCTTCTCAATGGAAGCATGAAACTTTTACAAGAATTGACTAGTAATGTCAATCTTTTATTCTAATTCATAGTTTCTTGGAACAATTTTCGCATGTGATCATTCGCAACTGCTAGGAGGCCGTCTTATTTTAGCTGTGAGCTTTTATTAGTTTTTTTGTTTTCTTTTTTGACTTCCTCGAATGATTGCGGAAGTCTTTTATACTTGTCTACCATGTTATGCAGTGTCGTTACAAGATCCATTTGTGTAAATTCATTTGAATCGAAGTAAAATAACAAATTATCATATGAAATCTCCAGTTCAACATATGTGATTTTCAGCTCGACGTCTTCCATGAGACACTAGACCTTCTCATCATCACTCTTGGTGGATGAATTCTATGAGCTTGAAGGTTCTAATTTTGAGTGTCCATTTTCTTTTACCATCCTCAATAACAAGTACTTTCTAAACTCTTTTCCTCCTAAAAAGATCTATTCCTGATCTTAAGTCTCCTCTTCTCATATCTCTTCTTACCATCTTTATTGAACCTGTTACAATCTACAATAAAATGACTATTCTTTTCACAATTAAAACAAACCTTATTATCATTATGTTGATTTTTTAAGATATGAACTGAATTTAGACTGATTTTTCCTCATAAACTTGTCAAATTATTTTTAAAAATAAAGAAAATGCTTCATTGCTTATCTGATCAGCAGATTTCCAGTTGTAAGATTGTTCGCTGGCGGTCAGAGTTGAGGTTGTGGCAGCTAGAGCTTTGGAGAGTTGTGGAGTGTAAGGCTCCGTATTTCTACGGATCCCGAACTCAAACTTATATGCTTTTAATTATAAAAATAGGCCATGAGGCTCGAATTTGTTGAGGTCTTTAGACTCTCTCATAGCTGTCGTCTTCACATCTCATTCTGTCGACAGTGGTCTCATCACCTTCAAACAAATTCGCGGTTAGAGTATTATTTATCAAGTTATGTGACCGACGATTTTGATTAGGAATAAATATAGCAAGCGGACTAGGTCAAGTTATAGTAGATAGATGATGAGTCCAAGTATCGATCCCACATAAAATAATATTAATTAATAGATTTTTTGTCTCTTAACTTAATCTAGACAAAATAAATAAAAGGATGAGATATGAATTATTAATCTAAACTATTAAATAAGACAATCAGTAATTAAAAATTATGGACTTAATGATAAAAAGGGATTCATTTTCAAATAAATAACTAAAACACATAATAGTATCAAACTCTACTATATTGACACATGTTAAAATTCAATTAATTATTAAATTCTTGACAATCATGGTGAAATAAAATTTATTTATTTAACGATTCCTCGAGTTAAAAAACTTATTTAAATCTAACAGACCGACTTATCTTAATTGCATTTAATTATATCTAAATGCATTAAATCTTTATTGAAATTTTTTCTCCTAAAACTACACACTGAACCGAATATTATTTTTAGCCAGCTTAACCATGTGTTGATAACGTTTTTGTTGCTTTATTTAACCAATCATCTGATTCATGATTAATCTACAAATATGTAAATAGTTAATCACGCTATTAAAAAGAAATATTAAGACAACATCAATAAATAATTAAAATTAAAAAAATAATACATTTAAAATGAACCAAATATTAAACAAAGTATTGTTTTGTCCCATCGTAATCTTAACCTAAAGAAATATATTCCATAAAACTAAAACAAAGAAAAAATACAATATCCAAATTCATAAGAATAAAATCAAGGAAAGAATAAGAAATCTCAACGTGGTTGGCATGATTCCCTCTTTCAATTTTTATTTCTCCCCTCTCTCAAACCCTAGCAGCTTTCTTCTTCCTCCAAGTCTCTCTCGTCCTCGCCCTGTTATCTTCTACGTAAAGTCTCATGTCTCCCTCCTCTGTTCTATTCTCTCTCTCTTTTATGGTATCTTCTTCAGCTTTTATTTTCCTTAAAGGGTCAAGATTTAAAAGCCCAAAACTCTGCATGTGAAGGCTTAAGAAATTTGTCACAAAATCTTTTTAATAAATTGTAGATTCTCACGTGAATGAATCCTGAATTTTCAAAATTTCTCTTTCCTCATCCTTGCTTCCATTGTGCTTTAAAAAGAAATAGATAAAAGTTTCTTTCAAAAATTCTCATTCACTATCCCTGCCCTTAAAATTCTTGTAAAATCATCTTATCTCCAAAATTAGGGTTTTTTTCCTGTTTTGATGAAATCTAAAAATATTATAAAATTAATTCAGATAAGCAAAAAATAAGGGATAAAATGCCATATAATCACATATAGGATAAAATAAAATCATAAAATCTCTATAAGATTCATTCTTATCATGATGCAAGTTCAATAACAATACTGTTAAATTGTTCATCAAACTCATTAAAATTCTCGTTGGCTTCATCTTTGTATTTTCGAACTTCTGTATAGTCACAATCAGCGTGTTTTCTTTAATTTAATCATTTTTTCGCAAAATTAGGCCATTTTTTCTCATAACTCTTTAGCGGTTGAACATGTCTCGATCTCTCTAAATGTGTTTTTGTTGAGGGTTTTGTAGAGGCTGTCTTGGCCATGTTTTCCAAGTTTGCTTCTTCTTTTTTGGTTCTATGTGATCTATTCTGACGATGCTTTTCAATTATCTATGACACATCCTCTGATATGGATATTTTTGTGTTAGCCTTCATTGGGCCGTCTATATCACATGTTATAATCTTGTGCTTCTAAGTGTGCTTGTATACATAATTTCCAATCAGTAAATCTTGTTTTGAGAACGCATGGATCTTGTTAAAATATTCTATTATAGATATATGATAATCATAGTTCAAGAAAAACTGCTATGATACCACTTGTTAGGATCAAAAAAGAGTTTATATGGAGTGAATAAAATATTTTAAAATTTCTTTAAAAATGAGTTGGTTTTAACTGCTAAAACCATTTCTTGAATTGCTAGGTTTAATAAGACCACTTCAAATGATTTTGCAAGTAGAAAACGTTCCAGTTAGACTTAGTGATAAAGTATAGATATTAAATGCAAGTAGCAGTTAATAAGTCGATTAAAAATAAGCAAGTAAACAAGATAAAGTGGTAGTAAATGAAATAAATTTATGGATGTTCGAATATAAATATTCTTACATTACCACTTCTTCCACTTATGAAGGAATCCAGCAAAATACTCTGGTTTTACAACTCTTTGTAATAACTCACTTTGACTAAAACTTATCATGACCTAAATCGAAACTGTTAGTGATATCTCAATATAAACTTTGGTTTTTTAAGAACTCTCTTTTCAACAGAAAAAATGCTATTGGAACATTTCATCTTCGCAATCTTGCTTGATTTTGATGCTAACAAAACTTGTTATTTTGTTATTACCTGAACTTACCTAAGTGTGCAGTTAGCTGAACGTAACTGAAGCTATCGAAGAATGCAAACTGAAAGTATCAACGGATTAATCGAACCGAACCAGTTCAATTGATTGTCCAGGTGATAGGTGGTTCAGCAGAAGACCTTCAGAAGCCTGGCCAGCTGATGAAGATGTCAACTGACGAAGAGTTCAGCTGACCAGTTCAACTGAAAGAGTGAAATCAGTTCAACTGACGAGTTGTTGTGTATTTTCACTATCGCAAGTGTACGGTGTCAAGTTTTAATACTGGTTTGAGTACAGATATCGATCCCACGATGAGTAATTATTTAAAACTGTATATTAATTATCATAATTGACATAGTTCAACTTTATTTAGAGAAATCAAATAGATAGTTGATAACCAATTCAAAACAAATAACGAATCAGAGAACTCTTAGCATGCAGTTGAAGTTCAATGAGTAGATCAATCTAGAGATATGATTTCGTCTGGTCTCCCTTATGCTAAATTAAAAATTAACTTACATATCATTAAATTGCAATCGTGTTTACTAACCAAGAACTCGAAATTTTCTTGTTTCCTTTTTCAAGTGTTAAATAGAATTGTATTACCTATTACCGATTTTAATATGTCTATTCAAAAGCATGTAACACGTAATAAATGCAAACAAGGTTCTCTTATAGATTCGTCAGAGTTATACGTCTTTTGCACGTTATAAACGTCTAACAATGTGATTTCCCCTGTCCTAATTTCAATCCCCTCTCCCGGGTGTTAGATCTTAATTATTTGATCAATCGAATTATGACCAGTAATCCAAAAGCATTAACGACAAGAAATCACAAATAAACACGATACATTAATTCAATGAAAATTCAAAACGTCAATAACATAGGTTCAACCAAGACTACGTCGATATCTAGAAAAAAAATTAGTTCATAATCGAATTTAAATCAATACAAAACCTGTTTGTAATCATTAAAAACATAAAAGCAAAGAACCGAATTAGAAACGTGTTGAGGAAGGATTAAAGCGCGTCTCCGTGTCCGAATTCAGCGTCTTCTATCTCTGTTCTTCGCGTTCCGTCTTCCGTATTCTGAATTTTGCTCTCCTTTTCTGGAGTGATATGTCGGCTACGGTCACAATTTTCAGAATCCCTTTCAAAGCCCACGCTGTAACCTATTTAATTCTGAGATTCGTGTCGCGTGCATATGCGTGCCCTAAACTCGCGCATATGCACGGGTTTTTCTGTACGTGAGTTTCAACTCTCGCGCATATGCGCGCCCAAGTCCCGCGCATATGCGCGAGACTCTCTGTTTTGCTTCTCTTCTCGCCTATCTTGGGCGCATATGCGCGCCCATAAGACTCGCATATGCACGGGTCTTGCTGCTTCAGTTCTGGGCAATCCTCACACTTTTCTTCTAAACATCATTTTTCGCTCATTTTCACGCCCAACGAGCCTTACCTAGATTTCTTCAATCACATTAAAATAACAAAAAAACGCATAATTCTGTCCAAGAAAACTAACGATCTAAATGCATTATAAAGATAATTTAAGTGCACAAAATGCACTTATCACGAGTCAACTAATTTCATCAGCCCAACTGAAGATCAGTTCAGATAAGCATATTCTATGGAATCCAGCTATGTATAAAGATAAAAAAGCAATTGTCTAGTCAAAGGACAATAATAGATGTTGCATCGATGTTTAAAGAAAAAAAGTTCCAGAATGGTTGTCTGAAAGTACAAACATATTTCGAGGAACAGATTCAAAATGTAACGGATACAATAATTGAGTCACTGCACGATCAAATTTTGCGCATATAAATAGAAGATTAAGATCAGTAAAGACCAGAGAAAACAACAAGACTGTGTGAAGAAGAAGGGCACGCTAAAAGCCTTATCAGGTTATAAGAAGCAATCAACCAAGTTGTGAGGGAGCACTTCAATGTGTTATCAGCTTAATATAGAAGCTCTTTTCCCTCAGTGTGTGAGAACACATTCCCCGTGTATTCTTTGTTCAGTTCTCACACACACTGCACACACAATCACTCACATATATCAGAGAGTAGAACTTATAGAATCAGCTGAGTGAGTCTTTCACAGAGACATTAAACTTGTGTATGTAGTCTTTGACACACAGACGTTAAACAAATGTAGGCTGGAAGGTGTTGGCTTCAATCTAGACTAGGAGTTCAGTTAGGTAGTAGAGTAAGTCCTAGGCTGATTGGGTTTATACAAGGTGTTATATAAATCAAAGTCTTTTAGTGTATCCTACCCGAGGAGGTAGAAGGGGCGACGTAGGAGTAGTTGAAGTCTCCGAACATCCACAAACATATTTTGTGTACTTAACTGTTTAACTATTGTTTTCAAACTGATTTGATTAGTTCGTGCATGTTATCTGTTCGGTTCTCACCATAACTGAACTGATATATGCAAGAATTGATCCCCCTTATATCAATTAATTATTTTACACAAGTTAAAATCTTTAAAACTGATTAGCTTCCTTAACGAAGGATTATTTCGAGTATTTTTCGCCTGGATTTAAAACCAAACTCGATCTAATTCATCAGTGTTTACATTCTTAGAACACAATCTATTTCAGCTCATTAAGCATATTGTGTTTAAAGTACCCTCAAAGGTGCCCGAACCGATCATGCAAATACAACAACCAACAGTTAGCTTTAATAGCTGGAGTTGATAGGGTAGCACAAAATAATACTTAAAAGATCTAATATAATCTGATATATGTGTGTTAAATGAGCTGCGTGATGTTGAAAGAATGATTGTGCTTTAAGTCTTGTATGTTTGCATATTGAAAGCTTGAATCTTGTTGATTGAGTAGTTGTCTCTTGGTTGTTTTTATATCTTCTCAATCTACATTTATACTTGAAAAGCTCCAAATGTCAGAAAAATTTCCAATGATAATCTGTACTAACTACCCGAAAAAAATGACAATTTCAACATCTCTTCGACATACACTGCATTTAATGCTTTTTCGTTTTTACATCTTCGGCTCAGCTTCTGAAAAGTTGATCGATTCTTGAAATTTTTGGAAAAATTCTTTTTAAATGAGAGTTGGTAGGATATTGTGCTTTGTCACTTTATCTTATAGTGATAAAACAGCTTGATTTGTTGTATCTATCTTGATCTAAAACTGATCATATTCTGAGCATATATTTGATAGAGTGGTCTAATTGTGGAACATATACAAGTGTTGATATTTCGTTTGTAGCTTGAGCTTGTGATAATATCCATAGTGGTCTCACTTATCAAACAGCTAGAGTCCTGTAACTACATGAAAAAGAAAGATGGACCTGAAACATCTTGATGTTATTATTTATTGTAACGTCCAAAGTGCGATTACGTAATGGAACTGCACTGCAAGTATAGAAAAATGGAAAATGACTAATTAAATTATTTTAATTGTATTTATTGAATGTGGTAGGCATGTTTACATGTTTAAAATATAGTTTTATTAGAATGCATAAAATTGTGTTTTTAAGGATTATTCGAAACACGGTTGTGGAACGGAGACCGGGGACCAAAAATGAAAAATATTTTTGTTAAATGATTATTTTTAATTATTTAATATATGGTATATTTTAAATGATAATTTCGAAATGGTGCTTTTTGATGTGTTTTTATGTTTCGAGTCATATTTTAAACCATTAATCGATTTTTGACGAAAAGAAGAACTTTTTGAAAACCCAGCCAATTTTTTCGAAATTTTTTCTAAAATAAATATTTAACTACTATCTAATGGGGCTATTACACCTATGTTAATGGGCCTAAACTCCTACACAATTATTTATATCAAACTTGAAGCTTCTAAAACCTAAATTACCCCACATAACACACGCCTTACCCCTAGAAACTCTAGGAATCTCGATCAGTAGCCACACATGATCACACACCCTCACAACCAAGGAAATTTCACGTGATTTTCAGAAGAAAATGCAGCAAGCTTCCTTCCCCATCTCTCGCCAACGTCCCTCGCGTCAAGGATTGTTTTTCGTGCGTGAAATACGCAAAGGAACGCCATAATCTTCTTTCACTCATCGTTCATACCATATTATGTGTATTTAACATGATCTCATGAAAAATATGATACATTTTCTTATATTTTTGTTTTTATGGCAAAACTTGAGTTCTTATGTTTTTATCCATGATTATGTTGCACAAAGGGGCTGCTATGGTGGGCTTTGGGAAATGACATTTTCAACATGTTTAAGAGTCCATAGAAGCTTGGCTAAGGGCTGGACAAGGAGGGTAAGAAGGGGGAACGAAAATTGGTTTAAATGGATTAGGGTTTTCGGCTTTGATTTCATAGAAGGGCACGACACCTAGCTGCTGTAGGGACATGTTCATGGGTCTTAAGAGGGCTGAGTCATGGTCTTGGATGGCTGGTATGGTACCTGGAGCGAGGAGAGGGACGGTAGACGGAAGCATGAAGTCGCGCGAGCCTCCTAGGGCACGGCTTGAAGGGCTGAGCTTGCTTTGGGTGATAGGCCTGGTCTAGTAGCTTTTTAAGGGCTCAAGTAGGGTCATAGTATGGTTGGTTAGGGTCTGGAAATGATGGTTAGGGTCTAGGCTTGAAGAAACTCATGGTTGGTTAAGATAGGGTTTCGAACCAAGGGCAAGGAAAATTTCAGTAGCTGTATAGGAATGTTTAAGGGTTTTAAATGGCTTGATTTGGGTTGCATAGGGCATGGTAGGTGTTAATAAACTATGGTTCAAGTTTGGTAAAATTTGGTTAAGTTTCGAGTCGATTCAGGGTTAAAACCGGGACGTAGGTTCAAGTTTTAAAACGAATTGGGAAATTAGTCAAGGAGCTTAAGTTTTCGCCTAAGAAATTTTATGGGTATATTTTAGGTGTTATGTTAAGTTTGGATAGATTTGGGTCGCCATCGTTTTAAGGTCTAAGGGTAAATTGAGAAAGTTAGGGTTTAATGGGCGAAACAGTAATTTTACACATGAAAAATGTTAGATGTCCTAACAGTGCCCTGAATGCTGAAATGAATGTTAAAATGTTTATTTTGAAAGGTTATGGAATATTATGATGAAAAACGATAAATGCTAAAAGACGTGTTGCATGCTTGGTTTAAAAGAAAATGATATTATTGCATATATTTTTCTAAAGTGGTGGAAACGAGAAAAAATGTTTTGAAAGAAGTGTTTTAATAGGGATGGTAAGGAAATGGGGATTTGTGAGGGACGAAGCCCCTAGTGGAACCCGTTTATGGGACAAAGCCTCGTGGGAATCCAACGACCGAATTTCCATCGAAAGGATATGATGATATATAAGGCCAATGCTTAGTTGACGGGTGAGAGTGTCACTGGATTCTCCGCCGAATATATTAAAGGCACACAATTGAAAAGTTGTTAATGTTGTCTCGCCGCCTGGTACCATAGTTACAACTGAGATTTATCAATCGACCAATTGATGAAAGGATGTTAACAATTAATGAACGGAATTCACCTTAAAGAGAATGTATATATGTTTATGATGAAAAGAAAAAAGTTTAAATTTTATGTATATTCATGAAAAGATATTTTATTAAAAGTATCTTTCACTGTTGCTTATGAACGTATATATATATACAACTTGTTATCATGATTAAGGTATGCTGAGTCAATAGACTCACTAGGTGTGATCGATATAGGTGAACATGATTTTGTTGATGATGGAGGACTTGATGTTTGAACTAGCTAGGCTGATGGTGCACATAACCCGAGGACCTTTGCTAGTTTTCCGCATTAAGATTACTTAAAGATTTTAGGACGTTTATAACTGTTGATGCTTTTGAGTTGTTTTGAGAGGATTTAAGATACTTATACTTTATTTGAAAGATACTAGTTTTAGGTTTGGTTGGACGGTTTACGATTTTATGTTTTGCACTGAGTTCTTTTGGATTTTCAAATAATTAGTTGGTTAATTTATTTTAAATGACGAAATTATATATGTGTATATACTTATAGTTCAGCCGAAATCTTAAAGAAGAAAAAAAATCCTAGTATATTTTAAAGAAAACTGAGTAGTAAACGTTTCATTTATCATTACCAAAACTTAAGGTCTTTTAAACTTAACAGATAGTCTTTACACGAAGACATAAACTAAAGATTACGTTTGTAGTCTTGACATAAGAGCAGTCAAACATTATATGGATTGTGAAATTACAACTGACAATCGAGAGTGTCTAGGAGTTTCTGTTAGGCAAGGGAAGTCTTAATTCGAAGTGAGTTTTGTACAAGGAGTTGTATCAATCAAATTGTTCCACCGGATACTTTCGACAACGAAAGAAGAGATGCGTAGGAGTTGTTAGTATTCGAAAATCAATAAACAAATTTGTGCATCTTTATTTTATTGCATTTATTACCTTTGTTGTTTTGGTAGACATTGTTGAAACATTTATGTGTTTTTTTCAAATACACAAATGTTACATACAAGTGTTTAATAAAATCCATCAACAAAATTGTTTTTATTATTTCAAGTTGCATTATTTCAAATCATTTACGAAATGTTTAATTGATTTTAGATGGTTATGTTTTGTTTTTTCCGCTCGGTTTAGAACGAAACTCAATATATTTCTCGATTATATGTTCATTTTTGAACATTTTAAGAACGATCTATTGTAACTATTTTAATTGAAAAATATTATAATGTGTTTATTCATCTTCTATAAACACATTTCGATCTAACAATATTTATTAAAAATTTCTATATATGTATGTATATATAATATAGAAGAGTCAGTGACCGCCCGTGCATTATTAACAAAGGTGATTAATTCTGAAAGAGGCAATTTCATTTACTGTCCTTAATTAAAGCATAATACATAATAATTAATTGACGTGACTCGCAACTTCTACGTACTACTCACTCGAAAGTAATTAAGGATACAATGCATTGCTTTTAATTTAATTCAACAAATTCTTATTTTATTTTAATTAAGTTAAGATATGCAATATAATTTTTAAAAATAATGAAAGAATTCGTTATATATATATATATATATATATATATATATATCACGGATCTTAATCTGTGAGACGGGTCAACCCTACCAATATTCACAATAAAAAGTAATACTCTTAGCATAAAAAGTAATACTTTTTCATATGTGACCCAAATAAGAGATCCGTCTCACAAATACGACCCGTGAGACCGTCTCACACAAGTTTTTGCCTAACTTTGGAGAATGCATTCAAAAGAAACCGTTAATGTACTTATCTTTTTATCTTCTATGTAATTTGATAATTCAAAATATTAACATTTGAATGCACTAAAATATCAGATATCATGCGATCTATTAGATTTGAAAATAAAAATAATTTATATTCATAATAAAAAACAAATAGTATTAGATTATCATTATCCCTAGTACGAATAAATTTTTTTTTGACGTATCGTAGATGTTATTTATTTATCGAATATTGATTTACAAAAATTATATTTCATTATTTTTATTTAGGAGATGAATTAAAATGTTAAGGTATTAATGGACAATAAAATCAAAAGTTTAATCACTTAGGTTGACTAAAATGCACGTAGAGTGGTATAGCAATGAAGCTGACGGCGCCAACTCTAATCTACCTTGTCGAAAGCATGCTCTTCAATATTCTAAATTATGATTATTAATTAATAATATTTTTGTTTGTTGAAATAAAATCATTTTTTAAGGTGAAGCGTGCTTATTGATGCACAATTAGTCCACTTAACTTTTATTTTTTTGAATCAATTCTACCACATAAAAATTTTAGGAGATGATTATATCATCTGCTATCCGACACACAAGTAGATCGCTTGTGAAATTATGTCATGAATTTATATTCGTGAGAATGATGTTAGTATATCGTTTTCTCACACTCAAGTCAGAACTAAAGTTCAAAAATTTTATGCTTTGACGATCAAAACTTCCTTGAATGTCCTATAATTTAAATCATTCATAGGGTGTTTGATATCTAGGCTCATAATAGTTTGTATTTTTTTTTAATCATATTTCTCATTATTCTAAATTCTGACATGCTTAATTGATACACATTTGTGTTATTTTGTTATAGAAGAAAATTTTATAGTCTTGGAGCAAATTTGATCTAAAAATGTGATTTTTATCACGTTTAAATTTGTCAAGATAAAGTTGTGAATGAAAGACAAAAACCCAGAAGAAGTCTTGGAACAAGGTGTGATCATACTTTATGACTGTTCTTCAGCTGCCTATGAAACTGAAGATGACGAGAATTTCAATAGTGAAATTTGAAATTTTTGAATATTATGCCAGATTTTAGAGTCCTGATTATGATATTTGACTTATGAAAAATTTTTAGAGAGAAAATTTGTTATTGAGAGAAATAAATAACAAATAGATAAGACATAGAGAATTGATATCATTAAACCATCTACACGTGAAGGACAAGAAAGCAAGAGATGCAGGATTTTCTCTCCAATTTTTTCAAGAATTCTAGTACTTTGCTTTTGTTTATTTTTCACTTAAATTTATATGAAGATTGTAAACCAAGCCATGCTTGGAAAAGTTATTATTTCTGATTCAAGGGATAATTAAGTTATTTCGATTTTATCACTATGAGATTTTGTGCTTAATTTAATATTCTTGTTTATTTCAAGTATTCGTTAATTTATATTTAATTCAATGAAATGTTTATGTCATATAATCTGACAATATAATTTGACATATAATTTTCTACTGTTATCCATGAATTCAGTTATTTATATTTTTCATAAAGATTGGTACATGAGTAATGCTAGATTAACTTTGTTGTGCTATCATTGCATATTTAATCTAAGTAAATCAACAAAACTGGATTATCAATTATAGCTATCTCAGTTGTTAGATTCCAGGATTAACTTGCGTTGTAATTTATGAGTTTCAGAGTCCTGACAAACAAATCCATAAAAGAACTGAAAAAGCAAATTGAGTTGACGCAGTTGAGAGTCGTAACTAATCTCGAAACTAAAGAAGACTTATTGCACTCAATGGATTAAGAACTGGAGTAAATGGACTAAAGTTCTTATAAGCATAAATATGTAGTAAAACTGACGATTCGAAGTTTGTTAAACAAATTGAAGATCACAAGCAAAACTGAGCTGAAATAACCCAACTGAGCTGAAATGCTCAAACTGAAAAGACATCAGTTAGAATTGATGTGGTCCAACTGAACTGATCTATCGACCAGTTCGAATCTTGATCAGTTAGCCTCGTCATTAGCTGCAATTTGAATCTCAGCAGAAAAACCGACATTCTCTACCAAAGCAGAACAAGCCTGATACATTGTACCAACGGATATTAATCATTAAATGCATTCAATGTAACCATTAATCATTAAATGCATTCAATTTGACCATTAGAATCGAAGACTATTTATAGCTGATGAGTTCAGTTGAAGAAAAAAACGAACAATCCACAAAAACTATCAGTCTGTTGCGATTTATTTTCGAGTTTATTCAGTTTACAAATCGCACAATTTCGAGCTATTCAATTATCAAACTGATAAGTAAAAAGAAAGCTAAGAGTTTCATTTTGGCATTGTATAAGTCCAACTGAAGTTGATTATTAAAATTCTTTGTAATCAATCAAAGTCTTTTAGTGAATTCCTATCCTTGAGATAGAAGGAGTGACGTAGGAGTAGTTGAAGACTCCGAACATCTATAAAATTCTTTGTGTCCATCATTCTATTCATTCTGTTATCAATACCTTATTCAAATATATTCAATCTATCTTTCAGTTTATTTTTGCACTATAACTATTAGTTAACTAATCGATATCGATGCACAAGATTTCTGAATCAGTTGCATAAAGAGTTGATTTATACCAAAAAAAATTTAAAAAACTGAAGTTTTTACTCAACCTCTCCCCTTATAAACACATCACCTTCATTAATCGATCTTAGTAAAATGTTTTCACAAAGCAAAAATGATATTTTTAACTAATATAAAATGCTATCGGGCCCAGTTAGTATGGATAAGTTTTAATTGGATGTTGAGTTTATCCAATTAAATTAGAAAAATACAAAGATTTTAGCGGCTATAATTATAATTCTAAGGTTAATTGCTTGAAAATACATGAACAAATCAAATGTTAACCTATGGGCAATGATACAATTGAATATCAGAACCTTCTTGAATCAGAATATGCTCATATTGAATTTTTCATTTTATTCCACTCATATCAATTGATTAATTTCTCGTTTTAAATCATTTTTTTTTTCTAGAATGCTAATTTTAATCTTATTCATCTATTTAGTTTTTGTAAAATAAATTCCCCCATTCACTTTTTTCCTCAAAAGAAATAACCTTCATTCCCTGTAGATTCTATCATACTCATCATTACACTAAGGTTTTTAAAGATTATAAATTTAAGTATGATGGCTCAACGACAACACATAAAATTTTGGCATCGTTGCCAGTGAACGGTGCAAGGTTTGTTTCTTTTGAGTTTTTTTTCCTTGTTCTTCTCATACAGGTGAACTCGAATATGTTTTGAAAATCAAAATTGTTGAAATTTATAAGTTTCAGAGTTTGATAAACTGGCCAGTAACCGATTAGAAGACCTGAACAGAACCAATAACTGAACTAGAAGAACATAACTGAACTGAAAGAGACTTATCAAACTTAATGGACCAAGTAAAACTGAAGTAAACAAACTAAAGTTCTCCAAGGAATTAATAGAGTCTCAAACTAAAGTTCTCCAAGGAACTGAATATGTTATTCGTAGAACTGGTATAGCATAACCGATAACTGAGCTGAAGTTTTCAAACTGATAGGACATCAGAACTGATATAGACCAGTTGAACTGATCAGTCGACCAATTTGACTCATGATCAGTTACCCACGTCATCAGTTGAAGTTTGAATATCAGCAGACAAACTGACAGTCTGTGCCAAAGCAGAATAGATAAAGCATAACAGTCTGATACATGGTACTTCTGTCAGAAAAAGGTTGTCTACATGGATTAAAAGACGATTCCATGAATAATAATCAATAAATGCATTCAATGTTAACGTTGGAACCGAAGACTATATATAGTTGATGAGTTCAGTTGATAAAAGTTACGGATCACAAGCAACACTAACAAAGAGAACAATAAGTCAGTTGTGATTTACTTTCAAGTTTCTACTCTGTTTGCAAATCGTAAATACTAGTTCATAGTTCATTGATTTATTTGTAGCATTATTTGAGCTATTCAGTTATCTACTCGTAAGTGAAAAGAAAGACTAAGAGTTTTAGTTTGGTATTGTTTAAGTCCAACTGAAATGGGTTGTTACATTCCATTGTAATTAATCAAAGTATTTTAGTGAATCCCTATCCTTGAGATAGAATGTGGGGACCCGGACGCTAATCAAGTTCTTAATCATCATTGGGACAAATTAATCAATTATAAAACAGGGTCTAAAAATTTTTTTTTTTAAAAATGCGGAACGTAGTGAAATCAAACTCATATACATATCAGTATACAATAAAGTACATGTCCTGTACCGTCTACAAACCAGTAAAACTAAGGTTCAACATCTAAATATCAAGTGTCAAAACCCTATATACATCCAAGTCCGAAGTCTCCACTCTATCACGATCTCTCCTCATCTCCTGGACCCTGATCCTGTCCCACCTGTTGTCATGCACACATACAGACAAGACAACAACCGGATAACTCCGGTGAGAATAAATCCCAGTATAAATCAATGAAACATGCAATCATATACACAAATATAAAGCATGTAATCAGGTAACAGATATATGTATCAAACTCTGAAACATAATCAATCATAGACTGTCGACATATACGTGACTCCACGTTTCAGACTAGACTCAATCCTAGTCTAGGGATCCCGGTTTCCAGACATTGGCATTCCATATCGACCAACAGTAATAGAAAAGACTCCAGTTCTATCCACGTCGATATAGTATCGATCACCAGTAATAGAAGAAGCTCTGTTTCTATCCACATCAGTATAGTATCGATCACCAGTAATAGAAGAAACTCCGATTCTATCCACATCGATATAACATCGATCAACAGTAATAGAAGAAGTTATAATTCTATCCACATCGTTACAATACTGATCACCAGTAATAGAATGAGCTATAATTCTATCCACATCGATAGCCAATTATCCAGTAGCAGACTATGGCACTTCCGCCAATACAATATCTCATGACATCGTGCAATGTGCCCGTGGTGATCCCACCACTATCAGGCACTTCTGTCATAAGACTACTCGTCTAATACCTGCTATCTATAATCAAGAAAACAAGTATATCAATCAAATCAATGCAACATCAATGCAATAAAGTAAAGTATGTGATTTAGGGAAACTCAAGTCTAACCGACTCAAGTCGATCTCCCAATACCACATTGACTTATACCTTTCTTTCGTCGGTTTCTGGCTCAGTCGAAGTCCTGAATTCACAGTCTGTCTGGCAATGACAATATCAACAATCTCATGTCAATATACCATTCAAATCAATAACAATCTGATCAATCTGGATTTAATTCAAAATCATCGGCATAATGGTACAAACTCAGTATCCCCGTCAATACCATATCACCAGATAACAGTTACAATCCATAACCCATATTCAATACAATCCGTAATCCTATCACAATTCAAATCTGTCTGGTATAAATCAATATACCCTAAAAATTCATAGCAATTCCATAATCAGTCCGTTTCTCAATCTGACTTCGATTCTACGATGTCTAACATATCAAGAACATCATATATGAATCATATTCAATTCTGACAATAGCATAATTTCAAAGCATGTCAAAACGTAGCAAAACTTACGTCCAGTTGTAGCCTACGTTGATAGGAACACAATACTGAAGTCAGATTACAATTCAGACAGACGGATTTCTCACAAAAGGCGTAAGGATTTTCACTCTTTCACAAAACCTTTTCTCGATTCTTTCTGCTGGTTTGTGAAGAATATAGCAAAGATATACGTATATATATATCAAGTTGCTTGGTTCATGATACGTGTCATCTTTTCACAATTCTTAAGCGGCGCTCGGGCGGTGCTAAACTACCGCTCGAGCGCGGCATGTTCTGTTCGAGTGCTCTTCTTATCACCCACTGGCGCTCGGGCGGTCGAAAACTACCACCCGGGCGCCACTTCTTCTGCTCGTAACACACATTTGCTGAACATTGGCGCTCGGGCGGTCAAAAACCACCGCTCGGGCGCCACACTCTCTGCCCAACTTTCTCGAATTTCACATGTAGTCTTATTTTCGTGTCCCGATTAACCCTTTCATAATCATATCAAATTATATATCAATAATTATAGATTACTAGGATTAAATTTCCGGGCATTACATAGAAGGGTTGACGAAGGGACATTTGAAGTCTCTGAACATTCATAAAAATTGTCGTGTCCATCATTTTATTTATTCAGGTATAGTTTGATACACTTGATAGGAGAGATATTGATAAATAATCCACTTTATCCCACGTTTGATACATTTTTAGAAAGTCCATGATATCTTGTGATAAATAATTTTATGCAAGGATAAAATATCCTTTTTACGAGATGTGATAATTTTAATTTAATGATAAAAAACACCACAAATGACTTAAGAGCCCCCAATATAAATTACATCCTATATGATCAAATTCTAAATTAGTATCACTATATGATAAGTATATAAATGATTTTTATAAATCTCTGCTAGTAGGTAGAAATTAAAATCAAATAAATATTTTTATTTATTTTTTATATTATTAAATATGATAATTATATAAATGAATTCGAGATAATTATATAAATTTGTTTTTTATAAATCTCAGTAAAATTATTAGTATCACTCGATTAACCTTAAAATATAACATCTAAAATTAGGTAAAAATAAATAATCATGCAAGCACTGTCGGTGAATGAACAAATAAGAAATATGAACTCAAGCAAATTATAAAATTTATTATAATAAAGTTAATTTTGTCATTAATTACAGTCTAATATATAAATCTAATCACTCTTATTAAAATCATACCAAACATTAAATATAATATCCTACATCTTATTTATCCTTAACTTATCCTTATATATATATCACATGTTAATCATATAATGTGTACCAAACTATGCCTCAATTATCACACTATCCTAGCCAAAATATTCAATCTATCTTTAAATTTATTTCTACACTAGACATACAAGATTTCAGGACCAGGTCATCAAATAATTGATTCTTATTTGAAAAATATTTCAAAAAACCGAAGTGTTTATTCAACTCCATTTCTAGACACTTCACCCCTACTAACAGATCCTAACAAGTGGTATCATAGTAGTTAAATTTTGTCTTGGATATTTTCAAACACTTACATCTAATAATCATATCTTCGTTCAATAAAATTCCTATGTTCTCCAAAGAAATTTGATGACTGGAAAATAGAATGCAGGCTCATCTAGCTGCACAAGATGATGATATGTACGTCATAACTGACTGACCAATGAAAATAATGAAGGTGAATACTGCAATTGCTCTAACTGATGGAGCACTGATAGGACTCGTTTTTACGTGTTTTTAGTGTTGGTTTCGAATCGTATTCATACATCATATTAGTTTGTTTTAGTTTATTCTTGCATTTTGTTTGCATTATTTAGCATATGACTGATCTCGTGTGTTTTGTGGTATTTCGAAGGAATGGAACCAAATATGGCAGAAAATGGGCACAACAACGAAGAAGCCTCGCTAGGGCGGTCAAAACTGACCGCCCCAGCGAGCATTCTAGCCTTACCGAGGATATCGAACAGAAGACCTCTCGCTAGGGCGGTTAAAACTGACCGTCCCAGCGAGACTGCTAGCCTGGACAAGAGAATTTAACAGAAGATCTCTCGCTCGGCGGTCAAAAGTGGCCGCCCCAGCGAGACTAGAGAGAAGGCTCAAAGTTTTTATTCGAGAGTCACTCGCCCCAGCGGTCAAAACCTACCGCCCTAGCGAGTCACGCGATCCAGCAAGATTCTGCGAGATTTGTTTCTATTTTCATGGACTCTATCCAAGACCACTAACCTAATACACGAGATTGGGCGCCTCTGGGAGGATTATTCATCATATTTTCATCATTTTTTCTGGGAGAGAAGGCAAGGAGTAAGGAAGACTTTCGAAGAACTCGAGAATTCCAAGCATCGCAGCCATCTTCCATCGTCATATTTAGTATTTTATTATTCAGTATTTTATTCTCTTGCATAGATTGTTGATTTCTAGTATGAATTTGGTTGGCTAAACTCTAAATTTGTTGGGATTTAAGGGGATCCTACCCGTACTCGTTGTTTAACATTATTTCTTGACGTTTTTACAAGTGATTTGTTTATGCTATTGTTATTTCTTGTTTCAAGCGAAGCCTAGCTATCTTCCTTTGATTATTGCATGTTGTTAACGATGTCGACAGACTAATTAACAATAGGATCGCATAGTATAAACCACGGACTTACAATTTTAGTAGACATACGGAACTGGGTACGTGTCGATAGTGATAGTTCACCCGGATAAAAGCTAGAGGATTCCATAGAACGTAAGGCGATCTTAAACTGTTAAATAATTGAGGACACTTGATTACTGCATGTTTATGATTAGTACTAATATAGCTCGACAGAGTATATTGATTAGTCTAGGGAATTCCGTCGAATGCACGAGTAAGAGTCGAGGGTAATTATTAAAACACGAGTGATAGGTGAACTGATAATTCCCAACAAAGTCATCTTTCATTTGATTTAATCCAACTTAATCATTGCATTATTGCATACATTCTCTTTGCGCTTTAATTCTTTTAGTTATTTGATTTACATTAGTTTAATTACCAAACCACTTTATCGTTGCTAAAGAAATTTTAATTGAGAATAAAAAATTATTGTAACGCAGTCCCTGTGGATCGATACTCGTATTCACGTACGTTTATTATAACTTGACTATCGTGCACTTGCGATATTTAAATCGAGCTTTCATATAGAAAACAAATTTTGGGACCATTCACTGTGCAAGTTTTGCTCGATCAAGTTTTTGGCGCCGTTGCCGGGGACTGTTGATTCAAAATTTTTTATTTTTCATTTAAATTCTTTAGTATTATTTATTTCATTTTTATTTGATACTCTCATTGTGTTGCAGATTTTTCTTGTGGTGCATGCCAAGTTCACTTGACGTGGAGCTTGAATTTGACCCTGAAATCGAAAGAACTTTCCGCAGACGAAGACAGCAACAAAGACTCAAAGAACAGATGGAAAGACACGAGCAAGAACGTGGAGAGGAACAGCGTGACAATAGACAAGTTGAGATACCACGTCGCATTCCGATGATGGATTATGCACAACCGTCTCTTGATGGAGCACGTCCAAGCATCGTGAGACCAGTCATCCGAGCTAACCAGTTTGAGATCAAGCCAGCTATCATTCAGATGATTCAAAACACTGTTCAATTTGGGGGAAGTGCACTTGACGACCCAAATTCTCATATAGCTGACTTTCTTGAAATTTGTGATACTTTTAAGTTTAATGGCGTATCTGATGATGCTGTTCGTTTGCGTTTATTTCCATTTTCACTAAGAGATAAAGCTAAGTCGTGGTTGAATTGTTTACCTGTAGGGTCTATCACTACATGGGAGGATATGGCAAAGGCATTCCTGACCAAGTACTTTCCTCCGTCGAAGACTATGAAGTTCAGAGCCGACATTACTACTTTTGCTCAACATGAGCTTGAGTCACTTTACGAGGCATGGGAGCGCTATAAGGACTTGTTGAGGAGATGTCCCCACCACGAGCTACCTCTCGGGTTAGTTGTTCAAACTTTCTACTACGGTCTGCTTACTTCTAACCGTACTATGATAGATGCTGCTGCCTGTGGTAACTTACTGAGGAAGACGGCTGAGGAAGGATATGAGTTATTAGAGGAGATGGCTGCTAGTAGCTATCAGCCTCAGTCTGATAGACAGAGACGAGGTGCTGGGGTTAATCAAGTTACTGATTTGTCTGCGGTGTCAGCACAGTTAGAGGCTTTGAACAGAAAGATTGATGGGATGAGTGCGAGTGGATCGGCTATGCGTCTGCAAGAAATTTTCTGTGATAAGTGTGGAGGTGAGCATGACGTGCAGGATTGCCAAGATGGAAATCCATTCTATGTGCCTGAAGGAGCACCGGTAAAGCAAGTGGTATTCCAGAACCGTCCAAGAAATGACCCGTATTCAAACACATATAATCCGGGATGGAGGAATCACCCAAACTTTTCATGGGGAGGTCAAAACAACCAGAATCGCCAGCAAAGAGGTCCACCATATGGGATGCACCAAGGGTTCAAGCCAGAACCGCCTAGGGAGGAGAAGTCAAATTTAGAGCAAATGATGACTAAATTTATTTCTGCAACCGAGACGAGATTTCAGAATCAGGATGCATCCATAAAAGGGTTAGAGAATCAAATTGGACAATTGGCTAAGTTAATTGCTAATAGGGAGCAAGGAACTTTGCCGAGCAACACGGAGACTAACCCGAGAGAGCATGTGAAAGCTGTGGAATTGCGCAGTGGAAAGGCAATTGAGTCTAAGGAGGAAAAGAACAAGCAAGGTGAGGATGAGGTGGAACAACAAGGAGGTAAGTCTTCTAACTCTACTTTTACCCCTATTGCACCGAGTAAAATTGTTATCCCCCCACCTTTTCCTGCAGCACTGAAAAAAGCTAAGTTAGATGCACAATTTGGTAAATTTCTTGAGATATTCAAAAAATTGCATATTAACATTCCTTTTGCTGATGCTTTACTGAATATGCCAAGTTATGCAAAATTCTTGAAAGATATCTTAGCAAACAAGCGGAAGCTAGAAGATCATATGACTGTGAACTTGACTGAAAATTGCTCCGCTTTAGTTCAAAACAGGATGCCTCCTAAGCAAAAAGATCCAGGGAGTTTCTCTATACCTTGCATTATTGGTGATATTAATTTTCATAAAGCTCTATGTGATCTTGGTGCGAGTATTAATTTGATGCCGTATTCTGTGTTTAGGAGACTGGGATTGAGTGAACCCAAGCCAACTAGGATGTCATTGCAGCTGGCTGACAAATCTGTCAAGTATCCACGTGGGATTATCGAAGATGTCTTGGTGAAAGTGGATAAGTTTATTTTTCCTGCAGATTTTGTAGTACTTGATATGGAGGAAGATTTGGAGATGCCTTTAATCCTAGGGAGACCATTTCTGGCTACAGGGAAAGCACTGATCGATGTTGACGAGGGAAAATTGAGACTGAGAGTTGGAGAAGAAGAAATTATTTTTGATGTCTTTAATACTCTCAAGCACACAATGCACGATGATAGTTGTTTTCGCGTTGATGTCTTAGATTCTCTTGTTTGTGATTTTGTGCAGGATGGATTGCAAGAGCCATTGGAGGCTACTCTCACTACTGAAAAACAGGAGGACGAGCTGGACGAGGAAAGGATGGAGATGGTAGCTCATTTGAATGCCATTCCACCTTGGAGAAAGCAAGTGAGGCTTCGACTAGAGGAATTGGGGGATAGAAAAGATTTAATGCCTCAAAAGTCAAGCCTAGAGGAGCCACCCACTTTGGAGCTCAAACCACTACCTCCACATCTCAAGTACGTATATTTAGGAGAAAATAATAAACTGCCTGTTATTATTTCCTCTTCTTTGACAGATGATATGGAGAGTAAGCTCTTGGGAGTCCTTAAGGAGCATAGAGGAGCATTCGCTTGGAAAGTTTCGGACATCAAGGGGATAAGTCCTTCGATCTGCATGCACAAAATCCTAATGGAGGATAAGTACTCACCTCTAGCACAACCACAAAGGAGACTCAATCCAAAGATGCAAGAGGTAGTAAAAGCTGAAACGATCAAACTTCTGGACGCAGGTATTATCTATCCTATCTCTGATAGTGCGTGGGTAAGTCCTGTACAATGTGTGCCTAAAAAGGGTGGGATTACTGTTATTACCAATGAAAAAAATGAGTTGATTCCCACTAGAATCGTCACGGGTTGGCGTGTGTGCATGGATTATAGGAAATTAAATGATGCAACCCGTAAAGATCACTTCCCCTTGCCATTTATTGATCAAATGATTGAACGATTAGCCGGTCATGAATTTTACTGTTTTTTGGATGGATATTCGGGATACAACCAAATCACAATTGCACCCGAGGACCAAGAGAAAACTACTTTCACTTGCCCTTATGGTACTTTTGCGTTTAGGCGTATGCCCTTTGGTCTATGCAATGCACCTGCTACATTTCAAAGATGCATGACCGCTATTTTTCATGACATGATTGAGAATTTTCTTGAAGTTTTTATGGATGATTTCTCTATTTTTGGCTCTTCATTTGATGAATGTTTAAAAAATTTGAATTTGGTGCTCATTAGATGTGAAGAGAGCAATTTGGTGTTAAATTGGGAGAAATGTCACTTCATGGTGCAAGAGGGGATTGTGTTAGGACACAAAGTATCGGAGAATGGAATCGAGGTCGACAAGGCCAAGGTGGAAGTGATCAAAAATCTACCACCACCTTCATCGATAAAGGGAGTTCGAAGTTTCCTAGGCCATGCGGGTTTTTATAGGCGTTTTATTAAGGAATTTTCTAAAATTGCTAAACCTTTATCCTCTTTGTTGATGAAAGATGTTGAGTTTAATTTTGATTCTACTTGTCTGCAGGCATTCGAAGTACTCAAGAAGAGCTTGGTGACAGCACCTGTGCTGACTGCCCCTGATTGGGAGTTACCGCTTGAGGTAATGTGCGATGCTAGTGATACAGCTGTTGGTGCGGTGCTGGGTCAAAGGAAGAACAAGGTATTTCATACCATCTACTATGCAAGTAAGACCTTAAATGATGCTCAATTGAATTATGCTACTACTGAAAAGGAACTACTTGCTGTAGTATTTGCTTTTGAGAAATTTCATTCATACCTTGTTCTGTCTAAAGTGATTGTGTATACAGATCATTCTGCCCTAAAATACTTGCTTGCTAAGAAAGATGCGAAACCTAGGTTAATTAGGTGGATTTTACTGTTGCAAGAATTTGATCTCGAGATTCGAGATAAAAAGGGTGTAGAAAATGTGGTTGCTGATCATCTGTCTAGGCTTGAGGATGTTAGAATTAATGGCGTTAACACTGATATAGATGACTGTTTCCCTGATGAGCAATTGTTTGAGGTAAATGCGTGCCCTTGGTATGCCAATTTCGCAAATTTTCTTGTCACTGGCACACCTCCCCCAAATTTATCGTTTCACCAAAGAAAGAAATTCTTTTCTGACGTGAAATATTATTTTTGGGAGGAACCGTTTTTGTTTAAAATCTGTGCAGATGCCATGATAAGGAGATGTGTAGCGGAGGTAGGTATGTTCTCAGGTACCAGTCAAATTCTGAACCACTGCCATGACCGTGAGGTAGGTGGTCACTTTGGACCCATACGGACGGCATCTAAGGTACTCGAATGTGGCTTCTATTGGCCAACTCTTTTTAAGGATGCTCGTTTGTATGTTCTCAATTGTGATAGATGCCAACGCACAGGTAATATTTCTAACCGTCATGAGATGCCTTTGAATAACATTATTGAGTGTGAAATATTTGATGTGTGGGGGATTGATTTTATGGGTCCTTTTCCTGCGTCTTTTACAAAGAAATTTATTTTGGTGGCAGTGGAGTATGTATCTAAATGGGTGGAGGCGGAGGCTTGTGCCACGAATGATGCACAAGTGGTGTTAAAATTTTTGAAAAAACACATTTTTAATCGATTCGGTACACCACGTGCAATCATAAGTGATGGTGGCACCCATTTTTGCAACAAAATTTTTGATAAACTGATGGGCAAATATGGTGTCACCCACAAAGTTTCCACTCCATACCACCCTCAGACTAGTGGACAAGTTGAAGTGTCCAATCGAGAGATTAAGAGGATTTTAGAAAAGACGGTTAATGTGAATCGAAAGGACTGGTCCATTCGGTTAGATGATGCTTTGTGGGCTTATCGTACTGCGTTCAAAACACCTATAGGCACTACACCATATAGGTTACTTTTTGGTAAAGCATGTCATCTACCCGTAGAATTAGAGCATAGAGCATATTGGGCGACCAAGGCACTGAACTTTGATTTTGCTCTTGCAGGTGAAAAACGACTGTTGCAGTTGAGTCAGTTGGATGAGTTCCGAGGTACAGCGTATGATCTTGCCCTATCTTACAAGGAACGCACCAAAAGAGCCCATGATAAACACATTGTAAGAAGAGAATTCAAAGTGGGTGAAGCGGTGTTGTTATACAACTCTCGCTTACGACTCTTTCCGGGCAAGCTGAAGTCAAGATGGTCAGGACCATTCGTTATAGCCGAGGTGTTCCCATCAGGTGCAGTGGTGTTGCATGATGGGAAGGAAGGGACGTTTACTGTGAACGCCCAAAGGTTAAAGCACTATATTGGTGGCACAATTGAGCCACAAATTGGAGTCACTCGGCTCCAAGACAGTCGTTGAGGACATGGGTGAAAAGTCGAGCTCTAGACTATAAACTGAGAACTACTTCTACTCCTTATTCTGATTTTAATTAGATTTTTTTTAGCATTCGCATCATTTGCATTTAGGTAGTTGCATTCTCTTCAGAAAATACCTCGCTAGGGCGGTTAGTATTGACCGCCCCAGCGAGAGGTTCAAATTTTTCATGAATTTCGGGCAGAGAGATTCTCGCTCGGGCGGTCAAAACTGAACGCCCTCGCGAACACTCGCAATTTTTCAAAAAAATTTTTAAAACAGAAAACCCCTCGCTAGGGCGGACACTTGTATCCGCCCCAGCGAGCACTCGAGTTTTTCGGACAGAAAGACTCTCGCTAGGGCGGACACTTTTGACCGCCCTAGCGAGTCGCGATTCACTTAAAAACTGCGCCTCACTTCTCTCCTCTCCCACTCGAAACCCTACACTTTTCTCTCAAAATTCCGCCCCCCCCATGCCAGATATGAAGCGATTAACGTGGTTTCTTGCCAATTTACAGGTATATTTGTGAATCTCCTTTGTTTCAAAGCTCAAGACACGATTTTTCCGGGCAAATCTACACTCTCCTACCACCTACGCCGCCACCGCCGCCTCTACACCGCCGCCGCCGCCATCTCTTCCGTTCTTTTCAAGCTCCGGCAACATCTACTACTCCGGGCTCCTCCTTTGTGCACTCATCTCAGACCATGGCTTCCAAACGCTCGAAGGTAACCCGCGGTACCTCTAGTTCTCGATCCACCCCCTCTATATTTGTGAATGACAGGGCTAGGGAGCGATGGGAGCACGCTAAACTCCATAGAAAACCAATCCCTGAGAGGGGATGTACTTCGTGGATTTTAGATAATGTTTTTGAGGAGTTAGAAGTTGCAGGACGAGGGTGGACAAATTTTTTAGCTCAACCGAATGCGGCTGTGGTGCCGGTTGTACGTGAGTTTTATGCTAACGCCCCGGAAGGGACTGAAAATAAGGCTAGGGTGAGGGGACGTCAAGTCCCATATGATCCTAAAACGATAAACGATTTGTTGGGTTTACCGGCAGTGGATGATTCGGTATTCCAGGCTTGGGTGCTGAATCCGGATTACGATCTGATCATTCACACATTGTGTTATCCGGGCAGTACGTGGAAGCAGCCGGGAACGTATACGGTGTTTCTTGAGAAATTTTTGAAGGTGGAGGCGGCACTTTGGTATGCCTTTCTATCGAAGAGATTGATGCCGGTAGGGCATACAAGTGATGTACAGCGGGATAGGGCGGTGGTTCTTTATGCGATCTATACCGGGATGCCGATTGATGTGGGCAAACTCATATTCGGGCAGCTGACTATCTGTATCAATTGCAACAATTTAGCCTTTTATTTCCCCACTATCGTGACTGAGCTATGTGCCCGCGCGGGTGTGATTTTCGCGCACGATGATGAGTGGCTACCGCCACTGAGAGCCATCGATGAAGCTCTTCATACCTCCAAGTACGCGAAGAGACGGGATGAGCTGCCCGCTGATGTATTTTACGGTCACGTGCAAGCCGCTCCACCACCTCCGGTCTTCGGACATCCACCACCACCGCAGCCACGCCGCCGTGCCATTCGAGACCGAGTCGACGAGTTGGGCGCTTGGGCCACCTACCAGACTCATTATCAGGCCATCGACCAAGCCCACACTCTGAACATCGAGTACTTGGTGCAGGGCATCTCGACTCACTTGGGCTTAGACACTTCCGGCCGGCCGCCTGTTCCAGCATACCCGCCACCTTTCCACTTCCAGTACACGTATCCTATGCCGCCTGCAGCTGACGAGGGCAATCCACCACCTGAGCATGATGAGGAGGAGGAGTTTTGATCAGGGGAGTTCACTGTTTCCCCTTTCTTTTTCTTGTGCATTTTCTATTGTTGCATTTGAATTCATAAGTTGTTATTGTTTTTCGTGTCTGTTTCGTTTTGTGCGATGAGGGCATTGCACAACTCTAGTATGAGGGGGTCGGGTAGTTTGTTTTGTTTGTTTGTTCAGTTATTTAGTTTGTTATTTGGGTTTTTAAGTCGTTGTATTTTCGTTGTTAGATTGTGAGTCGTTTATGGTGAGTTGACATGATTTATGAGCCGATGATGATGTTGCTTTGAGAAATATTGATTGGGTCAATGCATGAATGATACTCTGGATTGTTGAAACATGAGTTTTGGTGCAAATTTTGAACTTTTTGAGCACATATGTGTGGGGCCTAGAATTTTGTAGGAATAATGGTGAAATTTGAAATTCTTGTTGGTTAACTTGAAAGACATCACGTATGAATTGATTTAGCATGAAAACCCGTGGAAATAAGTCATGATTGAGGTCGTGCATGATAGCATTTGACTGACCTTGAACTGTACATATGCCCCCTTGTCAATACCCTGAATTCAAATACAGTACTCCTAACCAGCTATAATCCAAAAAGATATATTCTTAGCCTAGGGAGTACATGTGTGAAAATTGTGCATCAAAATGTTGAAACAACAAAGTTCTTGTAAAAAGAACTTTGGGAAAAAAGGAGATGTAAGGTGAGGGAGAGCCGAAAATAAAAGGAATGAAATTCTATTCCAAGGCTAAAAGTTGGAGATGTAAGGAGTCGAGGAAGTCAGACGCACAGTCTTGACAATTGCATAATGAAAATGATCGATGTACTCCCAACTTTTCGCCACTTGAGCTTAGTTTCTTTCCTTTCGACACCCTTCTATGCACTTAAAAAATTAACTAAAGTTCAAAATGATGGTTAGTGATGAATGGACACGGGGATGCATGCTAGTGAGATTTGTATTGAAGTGTTGATTGAGTGACTTGCATAACTTGACGATTGATCTATTTGACGTACGAATGACTAGACCCACCATGACACACACACACGTTCGAATTAGTGCCAAGACTTATTTGTAGATGAGAAAGAGTATTTATTTGTGAAATGACTTGATTATGATGTGAAAAAATTTACTGAGGCATGAACATAAAGTTGTTAACTCACCATTAACTTTTTCTTGTGTTGGTTATTTCGTGTTTATTTTGTCTGTTTAGAATCTCGTGCTTTAACCTATTTTACTCGAGGGCGAGCAAAAGGTTAGTATGAGGGGGTTGATAGGACTCGTTTTTACGTGTTTTTAGTGTTGGTTTCGAATCGTATTCATACATCATATTAGTTTGTTTTAGTTTATTCTTGCATTTTGTTTGCATTATTTAGCATATGACTGATCTCGTGTGTTTTGTGGTATTTCGAAGGAATGGAACCAAATATGGCAGAAAATGGGCACAACAACGAAGAAGCCTCGCTAGGGCGGTCAAAACTGACCGCCCCAACGAGCATTCTAGCCTTACCGAGGATATCGAACAGAAGACCTCTCGCTAGGGCGGTTAAAACTGACCGTCCCAGCGAGACTGCTAGCCTGGACAAGAGAATTTAACAGAAGATCTCTCGCTCGGCGGTCAAAAGTGGCCGCCCCAGCGAGACTAGAGAGAAGGCTCAAAGTTTTTATTCGAGAGTCACTCGCCCCAGCGGTCAAAACCTACCGCCCTAGCGAGTCACGTGATCCAGCAAGATTCTGCGAGATTTGTTTCTATTTTCATGGACTCTATCCAAGACCACTAACCTAATACACGAGATTGGGCGCCTCTGGGAGGATTATTCATCATATTTTCATCATTTTTTCTGGGAGAGAAGGCAAGGAGTAAGGAAGACTTTCGAAGAACTCGAGAATTCCAAGCATCGCAGCCATCTTCCATCGTCATATTTAGTATTTTATTATTCAGTATTTTATTCTCTTGCATAGATTGTTGATTTCTAGTATGAATTTGGTTGGCTAAACTCTAAATTTGTTGGGATTTAAGGGGATCCTACCCGTACTCGTTGTTTAACATTATTTCTTGACGTTTTTACAAGTGATTTGTTTATGCTATTGTTATTTCTTGTTTCAAGCGAAGCCTAGCTATCTTCCTTTGATTATTGCATGTTGTTAACGATGTCGACAGACTAATTAACAATAGGATCGCATAGTATAAACCACGGACTTACAATTTTAGTAGACATACGGAACTGGGTACGTTTCGATAGTGATAGTTCACCCGGATAAAAGCTAGAGGATTCCATAGAACGTAAGGCGATCTTAAACTGTTAAATAATTGAGGACACTTGATTACTGCATGTTTATGATTAGTACTAATATAGCTCGACAGAGTATATTGATTAGTCTAGGGAATTCCGTCGAATGCACGAGTAAGAGTCGAGGGTAATTATTAAAACACGAGTGGTAGGTGAACTGATAATTCCCAACAAAGTCATCTTTCATTTGATTTAATCCAACTTAATCATTGCATTATTGCATACATTCTCTTTGCGCTTTAATTCTTTTAGTTATTTGATTTACATTAGTTTAATTACCAAACCACTTTATCGTTGCTAAAGAAATTTTAATTGAGAATAAAAAATTATTGTAACGCAGTCCCTGTGGATCGATACTCGTATTCACGTACGTTTATTATAACTTGACTATCGTGCACTTGCGATATTTAAATCGAGCTTTCATATAGAAAACAAATTTTGGGACCATTCACTGTGCAAGTTTTGCTCGATCAAGCACCTCATCGCATTGAGAAGCCATGCGATGAGAGGACAATTAAAGATAAAAAAAGGAAGGAAAATCTGGATAATGTTCTAAGTACATACTCTACAAAACGCTGGATAAGAATACTTTCAGCAAACTAAAAATGTGCAAATCTGCTAAATAAATTTTGGAGAAGATGATCCGGTTATGTGAAGGAGATGAGCAAACCAAGGAGAATAAACTCTCAGTTGCCGTGCAAAAATTCGATAACATCAAAATGAAGGCAGTAGAGTCAACGATCGAGTTTGATGAAAGATTAAGCAGCATCGTGAATGAACTGAATGCACTAGGAAAAGTGTATTAAAAAAAAGCAGTTGCTCTAAAGGTGATGTGTGGCCTTCCCAAAGAGTGCGATGCTAAAACCATGACCATGCGAGAATCAAAAGATCTTAACAAGGTGGAACTACATGGTTGTTTGCAGATCTGAAAGCATATGAATTTTAAATGCTAACAAGAGACGGTGAACCATCAGTTCCACCAGTCACAACTGTCCTCAACGCTCTGAGACTAGAGCCGATAGTTTCAATCGAGAAGACTGCTGAACAGCTGAGCAATGATGCGATGTCATTGTTTGTCCGAAAGTTTGGAATGTTCATGAGAAATAATCAAGAATCATTCCAAAGGAATTGCCACAGGAATGAATCAAAAGAAAAACCAAATGCGTGCTTCAACTGCTGCAAAATTGGTCATTTCATAGTTGACTGTCCCAAGCCAAAGAAAGACAACAGACGATCAGTTGAGAAGGGAAAGAAGCCCTTCGAGCACAAGAAAAGATCAAAGGATGACAAGAAATCATCTAGGAAGAAGCACAAAGCCCTAGTAGCTAAAGAAGATAAATCAAAATGGGCAAAAACTGATAGCGATGCATCAGAAACTGAGAGATCAAACAGTCCTAGTGATGAAAAAGAGGTGACGTGCCTCATGGCCGATGATGCTAAACTGGAATCTAGTAGTTAACAACTATTTGATTTCAGTTGTACTGATTTTATATATGAACAACTTATTTCAACCCTGCATGACATGGTAAATGAGTATCTTAAGCTTGCTATTTCCTTTGAGGAAGCTAAATCTAAGCAAACTGATCCTACCAACAACAAAACTGAAATTTATTGTTGAAAAAATCAGTTGAAAATATCTAATATAAAAAAGGACATTGCTAAGCTGATAGTGGAAAAAGATGATAATCAATCTTTTATTCACCAGTTAAAATCCAAGAACTCGAGACTAGTTGATCTGATTCAAGCCTGGAACAAGTCATCTGTCACGTTGATTGAAATGCAAGGTTTATAGAAATCAATTAGGGACAAAACTGGTTTAGGATTTAACAACCAAGATGAACCATTAACAAGCGGTACTAAGTTAGAACTGAATATGTACAAAGGGAAATATGTTCACTTTGTTAAATAAGTCATAATACATAAACAACCTGAGCCCAGTAATTCGGTTGAACAATCGATTGAAAATATTAACAAGGCTAAAGGGAACGGAATTGGATATAATCCAAAGAGTTCAACTGATTCAAGCAGCTGGTCACCTAAGCGTTCTAGTTATAACAAACATAACCATGTTAAAGGCCATTACAATCATTCTTATAATTGCAAACATGTTCAAAAACGATATAGGATGAAAAACAAGGCGAACAGAGATAAAACATATATTGTATCATCTGCACACAAAACACCAAACAGATAAAAACTAGGTAAATATATTTGGAACACATCGACTAGAAATTCAGTTCGACTGATCCAAGTCTGGGTTAGCTAAAGTTCGGTTAGCTAGTAAATTCTCCATGAAATATATGAGTGATGCATCTTATGTATTAAAAATACATATCTTTAGGAATAAATCAAAGAGAATGCTGAAGATCACTTAATCCGATATAATATTGAGGAGATTCTATATAGAGGAGTCCAAGAGAGGATATTTCGAATGTGTCATAGAATGATTCTATCTAAGTCTGTCCCAAGAATAATAAGGAGATAGAAACCATGACTCAAATTATATATGCATATGCCATTGACACTATTATGTATGGTATGATATCTAATTGACCTGTTATTGCATTTGCACGAAGTGTTGCAAATAGATATCAGTCGAATCTCGGTCATTACATTGGAAAGTCGTGAAAAATATTCTTAAGTAATTAAGAAGCACTAAGAATGTTTTCATGGTTTACGGGAGCAGATAAATAAAATTGGAAGGCTATACTGATTATAACTTTCAATCAGATGTGGATGATTCAAAATCAACCTCTGAATTTGTATTCAAGTTCAATGGTGGTGCCTGTCTTTTGAAAGAATTTCCAAGCCAGACACCACATCGGATTCAACCATTGAGGCCGAACACATAACTGCATTGGCTGTAGCAAATGAAGCCCTTTGGATGAGGAAATTCATTCAAGAGTTAAGTGTCATTCCTCAAGGAGTTGATCTAGTCACGTTCTACTGCGACAAAATCATTATTGTTGTGCAAGCAATAGAACCGAGGTCTCATAAGGGATCCTAACATATACCAAGGAAGTTCCACATAATCAGGGAGATTGTGGGAAGATGAGACATATTAGTAGAGAGAGTCACCTATGTAGATAATGTTGTGAATAACTTATTTCAACCCTGCATGACATAGTAAATGAGTACCTTAAGCTTGCTCTCTCCTTTGAGGAAGCTAAATCTAAGCAAACTGATCCTACCAACGACAAAACTGAAATTGATTGTTGACAATCAGTTGAAAATGTCTAATATCCGTATTGTCGCGAAACAATGTGTAATGTCCAAATTCAGTACACGTATAACCCATGCATTTATTTGATTATTAAATCATTTAATTAATTTTATATTGATTTTAGCAGTGCATGATTTATGAAAATAAATTATTTTAAATTATTCATGTTTAGGTGATGCATGTTAAAATGTTTTTTTTTCCGAGTTTCATGTTTCAGGCGATTATTCGAAGCGGGATCGAGGAAAAGACCGGTAACGATTTTGGTAATTTAAAATGTGGTGTTTTATTTTAGTTGAGGTTGGTGCATTTTTAAATAATTTATTAATTTTAGCATTTTAAATCCTAACTTATTTATTTAGTGGATTTAAGAGTTTAAAATTTTTAAAATTAGCATTTTTGTGGATTTTATTTTCTTAAAGGAGAATGTTATAAAATTAGTGTGTATTTTATTTCAATTAAGGTAATTGAGTGAGTTAGTGTTTGATTAACTTTAAATTAGTCGTTAATTCATGATCAAGCAGTTTATTTTCCCTAATTTCACCACTAACTCACGTTAGTCAAACACACACACACACGCACTTACACCTTTTTCACACACACAAAGCCGTAACACACACACTATCACAATTCATTCTAGTTTTATTTTTTTAAGAGTTAAAACCTAGGGTTCTTGAGAAAACTTAGCAGCCGCCCTCCCTTCAAAGAATTTCAACAGTTATGGTGATTTTATTTCAATAAAACCGAGCCACAATCGTCCCGGATCAACCACGTTTCCTTCCCCGCGTTGGTATCGTCGTTACGGTATTTCAAATCATCAAAAGGCACGTATATTCTGTTATTTCTACATCGATCTCGTCATATTATGTGTTGTGTTATTTTTATGCGTAAAAATTCATGGGTGAAATTCGTTGTTTGAGCGGAAAATGGTTTGGATCAGTTTTGAAACAAGTTTTAGATCTGAAAACTCGTTTTTACTGTCTTTTTAAATACTGCGATTTTTCGGTCGTGATTCTGAGAAAACTTTCCACACAAAAATTGTAGAACTTTTGGATACCTTGAATTTGATAGTAAATTCGAAATATTTGGATAAAATTGAGTGAGTTATGACGGTTTTCGTGGGACTGCTCAAAGTGCGTTTTCAGAAAAGTATGTATTGATGTGTTCTTGAGATTTTATTGTTGCAGGCTTCGTTGGGGATCGACGGGTGATCGTTGCTGCGTCTAGGTATGCTTAGTGTTATGTTGGGTTGTTATTTGATATGTCGTTTAGTGTCGATAGGCACTCGAGTACATTAGAAGTCGTAGGAAACGAGTTGGTGTCAATTTCCACGTTTTTGAATTGTATGTGTCGTAGGCTGGACGTCGTTGCTTTGGGTATTTGTATGAATTTGATTCGATTTTATGGCATGCTAGGATGGGTCTCGGGGTGTCGGTTCATGGTCCGTACAATCGAGTCTAGGATGATAAGCATTGCATGTACAGAAATTCGTGACTTTTCGTCCAGCAAGGGTACACGGACCCGTTCATGGGGTCCGTGCCTTCGTTTTCTTCTTGGTGTCATCCTTGAGAGCCCACATGGACCCCCAAACAGATTGGGGCACGGGGTCCGTGCCTTTTTTTTCTTTTCGGTGTCACATTTGCGAGGCTACCCTGACCCCAACACGAACCCCAGCACGGTGTCCGTGTCCTTCCCTCTTTTAGGTAGGTCTTTTAGCGAACCTACACGGACCCGTAGCCGGACCTGGGCACGAGGTCCGTGTAGCACTTGTTTTGGGAAAACTTTATCGTGCTCTTGGGTTTTCATATCATGGTTCAACACTGATTATTTGAGGTCAAGTCCCGAGTGTTTTAGAATGTCTTAAGTTATTTATTTAATTCGGTGGTGAGCACGAATACCTAAGTCTAATTCATGGAAGCTAAGTATTTAAATTCATGTTGGTATGTGCAGCAGCGGCCCCAATCGAAGTCCAACGAATCCCTCAACGCCAAGTAAGTATGTTTGACGTGGAAGAAAATATTTTAAGTTTTTAGAGGTATGCTAAATGTCTTTTGACCAAATTATGTTTAGGATTGGAAACCGTTAAATTATGAACGAGGACCAATCCGCCCGTTAAATTATGAACGCGGATCTCATGTATGTTGCAGTGGATACGTCCCTGTCATCCCAGTACTGTGGTTTAGTCTGATCAGGCGATTATGTTATGAGTCAATTGCTTTGAAACATGTCTCTACGCAAAATGATGAAGTTATGTATGTTCTATTATGTTCAAGTATGCAAGCATGTTTAAGAAAAGTTTATCTTGATGTCACGTCTAAGTATGTATGTACGTATGTTCAGGTTTTGTCATGCAAGTTCAAGTTTTAAGTATGTATGTCCTATTTTAAAGTTGCATGTGATTTTATTATGTAGTACTTGTTACTTCCAGTTTATACGTGTTGAGTCTTTAAACTCACTATACTTGATCGATGCAGGTGAGGATGTTTATGAGGAGGCTGGAGGTGCGGACCAAGGAGCAGGCTTGGACTGAGCGGAGGCTAAACCCGAGGACCGCCCATGTTTTTGAAATTTTTATGAAATGCTCAAATACTTTGATTTTATGTTTCGATTTATGATGTTTTGAACAAGTATTTTCTTTAGCAAACTTGTAGCTGATCACAATTTGAAAGGTTATTTTATATTTAAGAAAATTTTTAATTCTTCCGCAAATTTTGAGTAGTAAAGTACGGTACGTTACACAATGAGTTTGAGATATATATGTAGTTGGTTATAGGACAAGTGATAGATTGTTAGAGTATGTGTCATTTGTGCCTTGAGCTTTATACACTATTATTTAAAATCATTCTTTATTTTAATAATATTTTACAATTTTATCCAATTATGCAATTAATTAATCTGTATACCCATGCAATCTATATAGATAAATTCTATGAATATACAATAGGTACCATGAGGTCTGTCTCTCGACATAAGATCATGAAACACATAAGAAAGCATATTTTATAGTTTAAAATGGTTCCTAGTCGATAAAGCCTCTCAAAATAAGGATAGTGGTCGCTCGAGCTTGAGACTAGCATCTGTGATGTATACGCCGTGTTTCTTTGGTAAGGATATGAGGTTATCTATTTGTACAGATGAATGATCATTTGATGATGCACTAAATAACTCTCCATCGGACTTTTCAAGTAGTTACACGTATCGAGTGTAAAATTCGAAGATTACGGTTGTACATCATTAGTCCTTTGACCCAGGACGACATGGAGGCTCTACATACTAGATTGCACTTGTTCCGTTTATCGACTCTACTGAGGGTCATTAGATGGCGCAGTTGAGTGTAGTTTAAAAATACGTAGGAGTCGACGTATTGTAGTATGGGAATCACCTCTCGTTCTTGGGTGAATATATCCTATGAGATCTGATGAGTTAATAGTATAAGAAATGTCATGCCAGAGTAAGACATGTGCATTTTGGAAATGAGTTTCCTCTATATGTAACGCCCTTGTAATACCCCAGATTCGACGACTGTCTTCACTGTACCAAGACGAGTCTTTCCAGCGTGATTATGTCCTTACTCACACGCACCCTAGGAAAATTCCCAGGGGATCACCAATCCCAAAATTGTCCCAAGTCAAGCAGGCTTAACTTTGGAGTTCTCATGTGATGAGCTATCGAAAAGAAGATACACTTTCTTGATATGAGTAGTACCAATCAAATCTTTTAAGCCCCCTTCAACTGCATAGTCTCATACCTGAACAGTTTTTCAATCCCTCTCTTTCCGGTGTAAGATCGGTTCATTCATGTTCCTTCCGTCTAGAAGCCTGCCAGGATCCGCTCATTGTCCGTGCAACCTCATGACACCGGCGATCACCCCCCCGCCCTCTTCGGCCCCGGGCCTCACATGCCCACCAGCTTCTGCACTAGGAGAGGTCGGCTCTGATACCAAATGTAACGACCTCGGTTTTTTTTAAAATCATTAATCATAAACTCGAAAATACCAATTATAATAACTTAACATTTTCGTAAATCATAATAATTTAACATTTAAATATCAAGTATATCATAAGATCCATAAATCATCGATTAACAAAAAATCCTACGTCGACTTTTAAAAAGATCAACTAACATAAAATTTAAAGCATAAAAATATCTCTGTTAAATTCATTAACATAAATCTTTTAAATCTTATATCTAACAATCTAGTGCAGAAACATAAAGGTCCCTCGGGAGTGTACTACTGTACTCGATCCACTCAATCGTCAGCGTCTCCCATAAAATCATCAAATCCTGCATAATACAAATCTAATGAGTCTAAAGACTCAGCACGTTCTAAACATGGATAACAAATAATACATATACATCCACATACATTTAAAAATTATATTTTTATTTAAAATATCTTTTGAAAATAAATAATCCAATTAAAATCATTTGAGCATAAATAAGTCATTTTAAAAATAGTTTTAATCATATATCAAAAAATAATTTTTAATTTCAATCATATATCATTTTAGAAGAATTTTGATCCTTGAAAGTGGTAGCTTTTATCCTTCGGTCGACTAATCATTCTTCACTTCCACATGGCCCATGGGGTGGGCACTAGGCTCCACCGTGAAAATACGATCGTTGGGATCCCTCTGGGACCTTTTCCCATACACGAGGTTCGTCTGGGGCCTTGGCCCTTAAACGGGCTCCGTCTAGGGCCTTGGCTCGTATATGGGTTCTCTCTGGGGCCTTGACCCTCACGTCATCCCCACAAAATTGTAAGTTCACCGTCATCACATAAAAGTACCTCCCACAAATCATATATCATATGTCACAGTGGTGTGCTGTCGTTGTGGCACCAAACTTAAATTCCTACTCTCTAAATAAAATTAGTGTAATGGTGAGCAGGGTCGAATCCACAGGGAACGAAGGATAATTCCTTTCGAGTAAAATGCAAATAAAGGGGGGGATTTTGGAATATGAATTTAATAAAATACTAAACTAAATTTAACATGCAAGAAGAAATAATTAATCAAGATGAATAACTAATGAAATGTAAATTAATATTACCAAGCTCGATTCAAGGGATTTCTACTATTCAATTGTATCACTGTTCGTTGACTAACATATTATTTATTCATGCAGTTACAAGTGTGTGATGTCGTTGTGGCACCAATCCTACTCTCTAAATAAAATTAGTGTAATGGTGAGCACGGTCGAATCCACAGGGAACAGAGGATAATTCCTTTCGAGTAAAATGCAAACAAGGGGGGGGGGGGGGGGGGGGGGGGGATTTTGGAATATGAATATAATAAAATACTAAACTAAATTTAACATGCAAGAATAAATATTTAGTCAAGATGAATAACTAATGAAATGTAAATTAATATTACCAAACTCGATTCAAGGGATTTCTACTATTCAATTGTATCAATGTTCATTGACTAACATATTATTTATATATGCAGTTACAAGTAATTAACCTTAGAATTATAGGGATAGCCGCTAAAATTCTTGTGTTTTCCTAATTTAAATGACCAAACCCAGCATCCAGTCAAAACTTATCAATAATTAACTGGGCATGATAGCGTTCCATATTAATTAAAAATAACATTTAGATTTGTGAAAACAGTTAATCCTGAAATCTAACAACCGAGATAGCTGCAATTGATAAATATAGTTTCTTTGATTTATTTAGATTAAATATGCTATGATAACACAACACACCTAATCTATCGCTACTCATGTATCAATCGTTAATGACAATTACAGATCACTGAATTCATGGATAGCAGTAGAAAATTATATATCGAATTAAATTGTCAGATTACTCAACATACAACTTTCATATAAATAAATTATAAATCAACAAATACTTGAACAAAGCACGAATATCAAATTAAAGCACAAAAGCCTCACAGTGATAAATTGAAATAGTGAAAATATCCCCTGAATAGAACTAAAACTTAGCCTAAAGTTGTGGAGAGAAGTTGAGAGAATCCTTGCGCCTTTCTTTTGCTCTCCACGTGAATTGGTTGGAGAGGGTTGGGAGAGTTATTTCTTGTTCAATGATTCAGCCGCCTCCCACGTTTTTGTGTTATGTGAATAGTGTAGGCAAGAAGGGAAATTTTGGGTCCAAAAAATATAAAAGCCCACTAAACAAAAAATAAAACCTAATACCTAAAAAATAAAAGATAATAGAAAATATCCTCCAATAATATAGAGTTTTTTTATGGAAAAAACTCTATCTTGAATTTCTTCCTTGATATAAAAATTCCTTATCTAACTAGGCAGCTAAGGAATCGTCATAAGGTGTGGTCACGTCTTATGCAAAAACATCTTCTGAATTTTTCTGCTCCACGTATTCCACTAAGACCATGTCGAAAACTTTAATTATGATATAAAATAACTCTTTATCCCAGATTTATCGCAAGAGCAGAAAACTTCCTTCTACAATAAAATCAGACAAAAATGTGTCAATTAAACACGTTGATAGTTGTGACAATGAGAGATATGACAATAAAATACAAACTATTATGAGCCTATCACACAGTCAATTCACATCTCTCAAAATATTTTCATTTTCTTTAAAAAATCATAAAATCGCATAAATTTCCAAAAATACTATTTTAAATACTAGAAATTGCACAATTTTACAATAAATCATAAAATATCATATTATCATCAAAATCATTATTTTAAGTCATAAAATATCATTTAACATGCATTATGATGCTTCGAGATGCTTCCAAGCTTTTACGTATTTTCTTATGTGTAAAATTATCGTTTTGCCCCTAGACGTAAAAATTCTCGATTTTATCTTTTTCTCGCTTTTAATGACATGAGCTTATTCTAAATAAATATTTAAGTTTAAATATAATTTTTCATAATTTTATTCCGCATTAAACTAGGCGTTTTAATTAATTCTTTAATTAACGTTTAGTACGACGATTAAATCTCGGATAAATTCAAAACCCATTATTTTCTTCCCAAATTTTAAACATAACATTTATACTACTAATTCTACCCTTGTGAGCCATGAACCAAACCCGTGGACTTATGGTTCCAATTTTTCTTATTAAATCTCGAAATATGACCCTAAATCGAACCCACCGAGCCATCTCCCTATTTACTCAAGCCATGTCCGAGCCACCTCTAGCCAAACCCGAGCCAACCCATCTAGGAAGCATACTAATGGAGCCCAATCCCCTTGAACAGCTCTTAGAACCACGTTAGAGCTCCTGCACCCTGGACCCGAGTGCATGCTTGTGTTGGTGTCCTAGTTGTATTGCGTTTCCTAGTTGCCGTAGGACTCATCAAGCCATCTACCAAATGACAACTTATGACACTTACTGACCCTAGACTACGCTCAGACCCGAACCAAGCCCAGCCTAGACCCTTGATCCCACGCACGAACCCCCAGAAATAAAGATAGCAGCCTGCGCACAAGGTTCACTTCTCGTCCAAGACTCCTAGCCAACCTAGGACACTTCTAGCCGAGCCACCACCGAGCCCTCCTGATCCTAACCAACCCTGGACCACGATTAGAACCAACCCAAACCAGCCCAAGCCCTTAACCCATGCAGTGAGCCACCTGAAGCAAGAACAAGCTGCACACCTCTCCTCCTGTTGCTGCTGCCATCTTTGCGTGGAGGCTTCTACCCAGGCCACCACCGATCCCAGCCCTTCCTAACCCTCACTGAACCATTCTAGTGTACCGACCAGACCACCCAGCCTAGTCCCATACTGAGCCACCCTCTGAAATCTCTCGGCCCCTCATGATCATGCGTGGGAAGAGTCCTTTCATGCAAGGACTCTTCTCCAGCCACCTAGCGCGAGTCCTAGCCTTGCTAGGACCCTTACTAGTATCGATCCACATCCTGTAATATCCCTCCTCAAGATCTAGTCGAGCCCCCTCGCCCCATGCACCTTAACCGAGCCCCTTGAATCAAGTGTAACCCCAAACACCCTCGGCCCTCTGCTCTTTTTGTTCCTCAGTTTCCAACTTGTTTTCTGTTGAATTTTATCATGTTTTAATCACAATTCATTCATATAACATCCTACCTTGGCAGAGTACTTGTTGGATTCAAAACGTTTTACATAACAAACGTAAAATCATTAAAACTTTGAAAATTCGTATCTTACAGTAAAATAATCGAACACCAATATTTGTCATGCACAATCAATTAAACACACATATTATGATTTGTATGATGTTTTAAAAAGTTTAGAGAACATGCCTTTGTGTTTATAACGCTCGAATATACGATCGTTGCGAGGGTGCGACGTTGGATGATCGGACGACGAAGAACACAAACTTTCTTCTTCCCCAATATTTTCGAAATTGTGGTGTGTGTGTGTGGGTGTATTTCGGCTTGTTGGAAACTAAATTTCGGTTGTTTGACAAACTAAACATCTAAATTGATCTAAAATATGCAAACTATCGGTTGACATTAACTGAAGGATAATACGCAGATCTTCGAAGGCAACTAAACTACGCAAACAATTGAATGATTAGTTGGGAACTGATCAGTTACAACTAACAGTTGTGAGATTATCAACTACATTCAATCAGATCCCTCAGCTGAACACGTTATCAGTTAAGACATTCAACCGACAAAAGCCAACTGCAACAGTAGTGGGATCACCGCATTTCAGAAAAGCTGCAGTATACGACTGTCAGAAGAATATTGACATGGCATGCAACAGATATAATGGTTCAAATTGTATTTAATATTACCGTTGGAGGGAAGCATATAAATAGCAGAGAAGTGCAACTGAAGAACAACTCTTGAAATTTAGAATTCTTGAACTCAGAACATTATCGATTCAGTTACTCTGCTGAAATTATTGCAAACGTCGAAGCTCACACTTATTTTATACAGTCATAGCTTTCAGGCTATACTTCGAGCTTTCAACACAATCTGTATCACTCGATCTTGAAGTGATCAGTTGTGTTAGATTACTTTAAGTTCTATTGAGTACTGTAAACAAGTTTGTAACTAAGAGTTTCGGTTTGGCATTGTTAAGCCAAAAACTGAAGTGGGTCTATACAAACATTTGTATCGATCAAAGTCTTTTAGTATATATCATATCCTTGAGATAGAAGGGGTGACGTAGGAGTGTTTGAAATCTCCGAACATCCATAAAATCTTGTGTCTTCATATTTCAGTTTATATTCTACCTATCAATCATTTTGTTTCCGCACACTATTTGTTAACTGATTGATATTGACTTACAAGATTCCTGAGTATCAGTTTATCACTAAACTAACTCATCAGTAGAAAAGGTTCTGAGAATCATAAGTGTTTATTCAACCACCCTTTCTAAACACTTTTCCACCAGAGCAGTTGAATCTTGTTCCTGAATATTTCTAAATACAAATTGATCGATATGTCTTCATTTAACAAAATTCCAATGTTCTCCAGAGAAGATTTTGATGATTGGAAAATCAGAATGCATGCTCATCTAGCTGCACAAGACGATGACATGTGGTACATTATCACTGACGGACCCATGAAGATATTAAAAGAAAACACAGCTGTAGCCATAACTGATGGGGCACCACATCGTATTGAAAAACCTCGAGATGAATGGAGAGCTGAAGACAAGAGAAAAGCCAACTTGGACAATGTGGCCAAAGACATCTTATACAAAACGCTGGATAAAGTCACTTTTAGCAAGATAAAAATATGCAATACTGCCAAGGAAATTTGGGAGAAGCTAATTAAAATCTGTGAAGGCAATGAGAAAACCGAAGAGAACAAGCTATCTGTTGCTGTTCAAAATTTTGACAATATCAAGATGAAAAGTAGAGAATCTATGCATGAATATGATGAGAGAATCAACAATATAGTAAATTAATTGAATGCACTCGAAAAGGTGTATTCAAATAAGGAGGTGGCACTGAAATTTGGAAGAGGTCTTCCCAAGGAATGGGATGTTAAATCTATGTCAATGCGAGAATCAAAGGACCTGAACAAGGTCGAACTTCATGACTTGTTTGCTGACTTAAAAGCCTACAAGTTTGAGTTGCAAACTAGAGAAGGGTAACCTTCTACATCCGCTGCTATAACTGCCTTAACTGCTGTCAAAATAGAACCAACTGGTTCAATTGACAAATCTACTGATCAGTTAAGCAATGATGCTATGTCATTATTCGTTAAAAAATTTGGAAGATTCATGAGAATAAATCAAGGAAATTTCCAAAGAATATATCAGAAAATCACTCCAAAGAAGAACCTAATGCTTGCTACAACTGTGGCAAAACTGGTCATTTTATTGCTAACTATTCCAAGCCTAAGAAGGACAGCCGAGGCTCAACTGAAAAGGGAAAGAAATCCTATGAACACCAGAGAATAGAAAGATGACAAGAAATCTTATAGAAAGAAGCATGAGGTGCTTCTAGCTGAGGAAAGCAAGTCAAGATGGGCAGAATCTGACAGTAATGATTCAGAATGTGAGAGCTTGAGCTGCTCCAGTGATGATGATGAAGAAGTAAATTATCTAATGGCTGATGACACAGAACTGGAGTCAACCAGTCAACAGGTATTTGTCTTTAGCTCAACTGATTTCACACGTGACGAACTCATTTCTACACTTCACGATATGGTGAATGAGTATCACAAGCTTGCCCTATCTTTTGAGAAGGTTAGAGCAAAGCAAACTGATCCCATAGACAACAAAACTGAAACTGATGGATCAGTTGATCTGTTGAGTCTTAAAAGGGAGATTGCTGAGCTTAATGATGAAATAAGCAAGAATCAATCAATGATTCAGCAGTTGTTTCTTGAAAATTCAAAGCAAACTGAGCTTATTAAAGCATGAAACAAATATCTGTTGCATTAGCTGAAATACAAGAGAAACGAAAATCAGTTAATGATAAAACTGATTTAGGGTTCAGCAACCAAGATGAAAATCACACCAGTGATACTCAGCCTAAACTGAACATGAACAAAGGAAAATATATTCGTTTTTTAAAATCAGTTATGAAACAAGAACAACTAGACCCAAGTAAACTAGTTATACAGCCCATTGAAAATAAGGATAAGGCTAGAAGATATGGTATTGGTTATAGCCCAAAAATTTTGACTGACCCACAAAGTAAGTCATAAAAAATGTTCAGTAATAAATACTTGAACTATTCAAATGGCTACTCCAATTACTATAACGGCAAGCTTGTTCAGAAAAGATATCGGCTGAATAACCAGTTGAAGAAGGCCAAAACTCATATTGCTTGATATGCACACGACACATCAAGCACACACAAGCCGAGAAAAACTACCTGGAACACAGAAACTGGAAAGTCAGTTATACTAATCCAACTCTGGGTTACTAAAGGACTAATCAGTTGGACACAAATAGTTGTGGGCACCAAAATCATATATTGTGTGTGTAACGCCCCAAAAATTTAAAAGTCCACACAAACCACATGCATGCAATTATTAAATTTCTTATTTTTTTAATTAAATGTCAGTTGCATTAATTAATTATGTTGTGCATATTTTCATGTTTAAAAATATATTTTTCTACATGGTTGCATTAAAATGTATTTTTAAAGGTCATTTGAGTTGCGATCGAGGAACGGAGACCGATGGCTGAAAAAATAGAAAATGTTTTTATTGGTTATTTGTTTTTAATTATTTAAAATAAGAGTGATGATTTTTCTTATTTTTGAAAACTAGGGGTTTTGATGTGATTTTATACGCCATGACGTAATTTTTTTATGGGTGTTGGTTTTTCAACAAAAACTCGAACGTTTTGGCAATCCGGATAATAAATTCACAAACTTATTTAAACAAAACTATTTTTAATATTTTAATTAAATTCTAATTAAGCACTAATGTGCCTAATTTGTATGCTTAATGGGCCTAAGCTTAATTAAGGATTAATTAACTATAAAATATGTTAAACCCCACCCCAAACCCCATATGTTTCACGCCACTTTCAGATTTTACTCCAAAATCTCCTCCAATCACACGACACACACACCTACAATATTTTGGAAGAAAAGTCGAGATTTGCTAGGAAGTTTCAAGCCAAGGTTTTCGCCCCCGTTCTTCGCAATCTTCAACGAATAATCGTGCGTTAAATACGTAAAGGCACGCCATGTAATTCCTTCAAACATATATCACACCATAATAAATATTTAATCATGTTTTGTATTAAAACAAGTGAAGTTTTTATTTATTTTCTTTTTTGCGTGAACATGAATTTTTAAGGCATGATTTGTGATCCAAAAGTTGTTGTTTTCATGTAAAAAAGGGCTGTCATGATTAGGGGAGGATCAAGGATTGTTTGTACACGATTTTAAGAGTCCTAAGAACACACACGCGCGCTTCAACCATGAAGGAAACAAACTGAAACCATTTTTCTGTCAAGGGGTTTTGAGGGGCTCGGCTCTTTGAGTTTGGTTGCTGGGTTTGGTTCGGTTTGGACCAGGTCCTGGCTAGGATCTGTGAGGCATCACAAGAAGAGTCCTAGCAATGCTAGGGCTCGAGACCAGGGGCTGGGGAGGAGTCCTTGCAAACTAGGACTCCACCCGAGAATTTGAAAGGGAAATAGTTCATGTATAGAAGCTGGTTCAGGGGAGAAATGGCTCAGCCTGCGGGCTTTAGGCTGGGCCAGGTTTAGTCATTAGGGTCCTAGGAGGATGCCTGAGGAGCTGGTTGAAGGTCTGGCTCGTTGGGTAAGTGGTTAAGCTAGGAAACAAGAGCCCATGCCAAATAGGAGTTCTTGGCTAGTTTGTGTTGCTGGGATGTATGGCTTCGGTTTTCAACCGAGGCTCAAGTCCTATGGGTTCTAAGGGTCCAAGAAGGTGCCTAGAGGGTCTGATCATGAGTTGGTGTAGGGTGGCTGGATGGGGTTCGAGCCAAACACATAAAACGTGAGTGAGAAGCTCTTGGAAGCAAGTTATGCATGACGTTGCTGTCAAGGTTCAGGGGTTCGCTGCTTGGGTTTAGGGGCTTGGGTTGGTCTGGGCGTGGTCCAAGGATGGTAAGGGTAGTGTGGGCTTGGTGGTTAAGGGCTGGTAGAGTCCTAGGCGGCTAGGAGTCCCAATACAACAAGGACACTACAAACGTACACATGCATGCACTCGGGGTCGAGTTCCTGGAGGTTTTGAGTAGGTCAGGGCTGGTTATTTGGGCTGGAATTGGTCAGTAGGGTCCCTAGGTGGGTTGGATAGGGTTTGGCTCAAGGTGACTTGGGTGTGGCTCGAGTAAATTGGGAGACGGCTCGGGTGGTTTGTTAATGTGTCAAAAATGAGATTTTAAAGACTAAAATTGCATCCACAAGTTCGTGGGGGTGTCTCATGACTTGTAAGGGTTGAATAAATAATAAAAATGCTGTGTTTAAAATTTGGGATCAAAATAACGAGTTCCGGATTTATCCGAGATTTAATCGCCGCACGAAACATTAATTAAAGAATTAATTGAAACGTCTAGTTTTATGTTTAATAAAATTATGAAAAATTACATTTAAGCTCAAATAATTATTAAAAGTCTATTTTTTTAATTTGAGAATTTTATGTCAATGTTTGGTTTAATTCGTGATTAAAACACAATAATATGTTTTATTTAAAGAATAATTGAAAAGTTCTCGATTTAACCTAAATAAAAATATGATAAAGTTCATGTAAGCTTAAATAATTATGTTAATGAATTTAAGAAAAATTCAAAAACGTGAAATTTTACTCCAGGGGTAAAATGGTCATTTTACACCTAGAAATTAGTAAATGTCATGGCAGTGCCATGAATGCTGTTTTATGTGCTAATATGATTAGTTTCAAAGGTTATGGATGTTTATGAAATTTTATATGTTAAAAGGATTATTTTAAATGTTTATGAAATTTTATATGTTTAGGGATTTTTATGTATGTTTATGAAATTTTATATGTTAAAAGGATTATTTTAAATGTTTATGGAATTTTATAAGTTTAGAGATTTTTATGTCAAATTTTTTATTTTAAATGTTTATGATTTAATATGTCAAAATTTTATTTTAAATGTTTTGATGTTAAAATTTTATTTTAAATGTTTATGGATTTTTAATATGTTAAAATGTTTATTTTAAACGGTTATGGATTTTTATGATAAAATGATAGCGTTAAAAGATATGTTGCATGCTTGTATTTAAAAGAAAAATGATACTAAATACATGATTTTTATAAAGTGGTGAAAATATGAAACATTGGAGGATGTGAAGTAACTGTGACTATTGAGGATATCGGATATGAGGATAAAAATGAGGATATCGTGAGGGAAAAGGCCCCAGAGGGAGCCCATTTATGGGAGAAGGCCCCAAAGGGAGCCCGACGATCGTGTTTCCATTCGATGAGGATAGGCCAAGGCCTAGTTAACCGATGAGAGTGTTGCTGGTGTCCCCGCCGCCCAGTACTGTGGTTACATGTAGATGGATCCATCGACTTTTTGAGGATGAGGAAAGTCACAATTAATGATATTAATTCAATAAAAAGGAAAAAAAATTTATGATCATGATAAAATGATATATGTTATGAAATGAGGAAAATGAAAATTAATGTTGAGGTTTATGTTATGCATGTTCATATGAATATGATGAGGATGATATGAAAATGTTTACGAAAATATTTATGAAAATTTTTATATTTAAAGTTGATGCATCATTATGGAAAGCGTTTTGTTTAGAGTTTATGCATCATGAAAATGTTTATGAAAATGGTATTGTTTTAAGTTTTATGCATCTTCATAAAAACGATATTTTAAGTACAAGTATTTTTCACTGTTGCATGTGATCTGTATATGTATTACTCGTTATCAAGAATATGGTGTGTTGAGTCTTTAGACTCACTATGTGTGATTGATGCAGATGATTATGATAATATTGGTTATGGAGGTATTGATGGTTGACTTTGCTGGACTGAAGATGCACATAACCTGAGGATCGACGCTAGTTTTCCGCACTAGTTATGATTTATGATTTTAAGTTATGTTAAAGATATTTTTACGACGATTTATTTATGAGTGATTTTTGTGAGATTATAGTATGGGCTATACTTTTCAATTGTTATTTTTAGATTTAGTAAAATGTTGGATAGTTTTATGCTAACCTATTTCCTTTGATTTTCAAATGTTAGTTGGTTGATTTATTTTAAAATGATGTCAAAAATATTTTATGGTTCGGCCGAATGCTAAGTTAGATTTGAAAAAAAAATTCTAGCACATTTTAAGAAAATGAGTAGCAGACGTTTCAGTGTGTGACTGCAGGTGACAGGTGCAAACAAAGAATCAACCTGGTATTTGGATAGTGGTTGCTCGCGTCATATGTTAGGAGATGCAAGTCTTCTATCTCAACTGATAAATACACTGGTCCAAACATCAGTTTTGGAGAAAACTCTAAAGGTAAAACTGTGGGTAAGGGTAAGCTTATCCATGATAACACGATTAAAGATGTTTTACTAGTTGAGAATTTGAAGTATAACTTGATTAGCATCAGTCAGTTATGTGACAATAAATTCTCAGTTCAGTTTGACAGACACATTTGTTAAGTTAGAGACAAAAACTGATGAAGTCATCTTAACTGACAATCGTTGTAGGGATACTTACAAAGTCAATTGGAATGAACAACCTTATGCACCAATTTGTCTTAAAGCTTCCAAATCTTCTAAAAACTGGTTGTGGCATAAGAGATTGAACCACCTAAACTTTAAATCTATTGCATATCTGAGTAACTATGATCTTGTAACTGGTTGGCCCAAAATAGATTTTTCAAAAGATAAAATTTGTTCAGCATGTCAGTTTGGTAAACAAGTAAGATCTTCATTTAAAACAAGGGCTGTAAATCATCTTGCCGATGCTTAGAACTGCTTCATATGGATCTTTTTGGTCCTATACCAGTCATGATCTTAGGAGGAATGAAATACACTCTAGTAATCGTGGATGAATTTCAAGATTTACTTAGGTTATTTTTCTCAAATCCAAAGACAAACTGCTGCACAGCTGATAAAGCTTTTCAAAAGACTATTAAATGAAAAATCAGTTGGGATTGATCGAATAAGGTCTGATCGAGGGACATAATTCATCAACCAAAATCTTTCACAATTTTTAAAAAATACTGGATGAGCTCTCAGCAGCAAGAACTCCTCAACAAAATGGTGTAGCTGAGAAAGAAATTGGACCCTTAAAGAAGCTGCTAGAACAATGCTTGCTGATTCTGGTATTTCTCAAAGGTTTTGGGCAGAAGCAGTAAACACTGAATCTTATACTCAGAGCAGATCAACGATTAATAAGAATCATGTGAAAACACCATATGAGATCTGACATGGATGCAAAAGTGTGGTTTCTTATTTCAAAATATTCGATTGCAGATGTTTTATTCTTGACAATGGCAAAATAATTTAAAATCCTTTGATGCTAAATATGCAGAGGGAATATTTCTGGGATATTCTTCAGTTAGCAAAGCTTACAGAGTTTTTAACAAATGCACTTTGAATGTAGAAGAGTCTATTCATGTTGTTTTTGATGAATATGTGCTAACTGATAAGCCAACTGATCCAGTTAATGTAGTCAATCGCTTTACAGATATCAGTTTGGATGATGATAATGAAGAGGAGAATCATATTAATCGAAATATCCTTCAAACACCAGAACAAGAAGTGCTAGATCAATCAGTTGAACAAGAAATTTTTACTGATAATCAGTTGGCAGAGCAAAATGATAACCATCAGTTACCAATTGATACAACAGAAACTGAAACGGAAGAGGATATTCAGTTGCCAACCGAAGCAGTCGCTGAGATTGATGCAAAAAATACAGAATACGGATGGAAGAAATCACATCCACCAGAATTGGTGATAGGTAATCCATCTGATCTGGTAAGAAATCGAAATCAAATGTTTAATTTATTTGTTCATTCTGCTTTCGTGTCTCAACTGGAACATAAAAAAACTGATGAAGCTCTTGCTAATCCTAACTGGATAAATGAAATGCAAGAAGAGCTAAATCAGTTTACCCATAAAAATGTTTGGAACTTAGTTCTAAAACCAGTTTCTAAAACCATTATAAGTACAAAGTGGGTATACAGAAACAAACTAAACGAAGATGGTTCAGTTGTGCGTAACAAAGAAAGACTTGTAGCAAAAGGATATAGGCAAGAAGAAGGAATTGATTACGATGAAACTTATGCAACAGTTGCAAGGCTGAAAGCAATCAGAATGTTCCTTGCGTACGCATCTTTCAAAAATTTCAAAGTTTACCAGATGGATGTGAAGAGTGTATTTCTGAATGATCAGTTGCAAGAAGAAGTATATGTGTAACAACAACTAGGTTTTGTTAATCACTCTCTTCCTGATCATGTCTATCATTTAAACAAAGCTTTATATGGTCTTAAACAAGCTCCAAGAGCTTGGTATGAAACTCTTTCATCATGATTTTACTTGTGCAAATATATGTTGATGATAATATTTTTGGGACAACTAACCCCAAATTATATGAGAAATTTGCAAAGCTAATGCAGTAAAAATTCGAGATGAGTATGATGGGTGAACTGACATTTTTTCTCGATCTGCAAGTGAAGCAACTGGAGGCTGGTATATTTATCAGTCAAACCAAATGTACAAAGGAATCACTTAAAAATTTGGCATGGAAACATGCTCAGTCGCAAGAACTCCCATGAGTTCATCAATTAAACTGGACAATGATCAAGGGGGAATATTAGTTGAGACGACACTTTAGAGAGGTTTAATAGGTTTAGTATTGTACCTAACTGCTTATCGTCCTGATATTGTATTTTATGTTTGCATATGTGATAGATTTCTGGCAGATCCTAAGCAATCGCATTTTTCAGTTTCCAAACGCATTTTAAAATATCTTAAAGACACACAAAATGTGGGCTTATGGTATGCTAAGGATTCTTCTTTCAATTTAGTTGGATATTCAGATGCTGATTATGCAGGATGTAAGCTAGATCATAAGAGCACCAGTAGATCATGTCATTTTCTAAGAGACAGACCGATCTATAGGTTCAGCAAGAAACAAACATCCATAAAAACTTCGACAACTAAAGCAGAATACCTTGCTGCTGGAAGCTGCTGTGCACAACTAATCTGTATTCAGCAACAACTGAAGGACTATGGAGTCAAAGCAAAAGAATCACCAATATTTTGTGATAATACAAGCACGATTGCAATTACATACAATCCAGTTCTTCACTCCAGGATCAAGAATTTGATGTCAGGCATCACTTCATCAGAGATCATGCTCTGTAGAAATCTATCAGACTGGAATACATTCCAACTAAACAACAAACAGCTGACATCTTCGCCAAACCATTACCAGAGACTAAGTCTTCTCATTTTCTCAATATTCTTGGTTTAATTGATTTATCTTAATTATATCAAGCTTTTATGATGATATGTCGGTTGTCATTTTTATTCAGTTAGTCAAATTTAAATTAATAACTGATCAGTTAGTTAAGGTCAGTTAGTTAATTATTTGTCAACTGATATCAGTCTATATGCAGAAAAGAAAAGAACATTGAATCGAAACAATAAGTTTATTGATAAAATCTAAACCAGGTTACACGATTCATCTCATGTTCAGCGGCATCTTGCCAAAGGGACAACCAGCTAGTCAATTCATGACTGTTAATTCTCCTGAAGTCTTCTGAAGAAGAGATACTTTCAAGCACATTCCATTCCTCCATAAGCATCAGATGAATAAGAACATAATCAGAGACAAGCTCTGAAATATGGTTGAATTCAGCACGTCTCTTATACTTTCTTGCAGTTGCTCTCTGCTTGGCAGTAGCAACGAATTCATCACGATGAATCGTTCGGAATTCATGAACTTTGGTCCAAGTGGACATCACCTTTGAAAAGACGAACTTTTCAAGTGCCTTCTTTAGTTTATCCAAACGGCGGGGAGTCAATGCAGGATGAGGGACGTTGTAACTACTTGAACTATCCATCGGTATTTAAATGTTATTATTAATTGACAATGGTCTTATTTATTGTAATTTCTTGTAGCTATATTATAAAAATCATTCTTATTCATTAGCCATGAATCCTATAATTATCTGCTACCTCTCCCCGAGTGTTAAGAAGATATTAGTTATCTAAAAATATATTGCAACGTCCCCATCAACAATCTACAATTAAATAACACAACAAGCACTGGATTCTGTATGGGCTTCGATAGCATTATAGGCCCTCCTGAACTCTATAAATAGCATTGATGTATTTTTATTTTTTCTTGTTTATAATTTCCTCTTCCAAGTGATAAATTGTAAACATATAAATCATTCAAATTATGGCCAATAAATTGAAAGCATTAATATTAGAACAGTACAAATGAACAATATGAAAAACTTAAATAGCTTAGTTCATAAATTCCAACACATGGTTTCTAGTTTTGTTCCATCTTTCCTCTAGAAATAAAAATTAGTTCATGATAACACAAGCAAAATAACAAAACATGGTTATAAAACAAGGGATATCAAATGAAAAATAAAAGAAAGAAGAACTTAGAACAAGAGTTTGAAGTGTTGATTCCGTCCCCGGAGTTGTGCAAAAGATTTCTCAAAAACTTGATGATTTTGGATCTTAAATCCTCTAGCAGCAGCCTCTACTCCTCCCTTGACTCCCAATACCCTAGATGGTAAGTAAATGATGTCTTTTTATAGTCCTAGACAAGTCTCAATCCGCAGCCCACCAAAATCTTGGACTTCCATGCGCAGCACACCAAAATACATAATTTTCGAATTCTGTCGTGCAACGACCGCGGGTGCGGTTAATAAGTCATCGCAGGTGCCGTTCTTCTACTGGTGTGTGAGCGCGGGTGCGATATGGAACTTAGCGCGGGTGCGGTGCAAATATGAGCGTGGGTGCGATATAGCCTCTGTATTTTTTTATCTTTTGCACTTTCCAATTCAACACTTTAATACTCCAAACTCTCATTCTAAGCTTCCAAACTACAACAACAAAAACAACAACAAATCACATAAAACATGCTCAAGAATCACAAAATTCCAAGTTAAAAACATGTAATAAAAGTTCAATAAATTGCACTTTTCATTTATAGACAGATCTTAAAGAGACATCAGTTACCAGAATGGACTTAACTGATCCAGACTAAGTTTCTTTTACCATTTCTTCTATTTATATGCATTTATTGAGGGGTAATATCGAATATAAACGGTTAACTGAGAAGACAATAGTCAATTGGTCTTTAACTGAAATGATTCAACTTATAACTGATTACTTAGTTGTTGATCTAACTAATCTTCTCCAATAAGTTAACTAATAAATCGACAAATATTCCATAATAAGTGATGTGACTGTTAATAACGCATTAAATGTACGTCTTTCAATAAATAGTGTTTTAAATCATGGCCCCACATAGTCCACTTGAATTCTACAAACGTTTTAATCATACGTACACGAGTTTTTAGTTATTTTATCTTGGACTGATATGTTTCCAAAAATTTTAACAATCACATACAAACGTACTTATCCCTGCCTCATTTCAGTTCTTCTTCTTTTACATGCATTCATTCTCCTGAGCAAATCAATACTTTAAGCTTTTCTTCTCGCAGAAAATCAACTCTTCAGCAATGGCAAATCAAATTACTACACACTTTTTGAACGCTGTTGAAAACTTAATTCCGGTGTTTTGACAAAAAGACTTACCAACTGAACTAAGCAACTGAACTGATCATCAACTGAACACGTCCCCACATAGTCCACTTGAATTCTACAAACGTTTTAATCATACGTACACGAGTTTTTATTTATTTTATCTTGGACTGATATGTTTCCAAAAATTTTAACAATCACATAAAAACGTACTTATCCCTGCCTCATTTCAGTTCTTCTTCTTTTACATGCATTCATTCTCCTGAGCAAATCAATACTTTAAGCTTTTCTTCTCGCAGAAAATCAACTCTTCAGCAATGGCAAATCAAATTACTACACACTTGTTGAACGCTGTTGAAAACTTAATTCCGGTGTTTTGACAAAAAGACTTACCAACTGAACTAAGCAACTGAACTGATCATCAACTGAACACGTCATCTGCTGAATTCAGTTAACTGTTCGATACAACTGAAGTTCATTCTCGGCAACTGATTCTTTTCCAGCTGATCTCTCAGCTGTACACGTCATCAGTTGAAAGCGACAACCGACAAATAGTACAAATACCTGCAACTAGTAGTGGAACGCCGCATTACAGAATGAACAGTGTACGACTGACAGAGTATATTGACGTGGCAATCAACGGTTAGAATATTCAAACATTCTTTAATGTTACCGTTGAGAGGAGAGCCTATAAATAGTCGAAGGCAGTAACTGAAAAATCCCGACTTTCAGTTATCTTATTTTACTTGCTGTCACGCTGCAAAAATATCTACTTGCATTCAGAAATCAAAGCTCACGCTTATCAGTTATATCAGTAGTATTCAAGACTACATTCTCGAGCTTAAATAGCACTTTGTAATCTTTGATATATTTTCTAAGTTGTGCTAAGATCAGCCACGATCTGTAAAAGTGTAGTATACTAAGAGTTTCAGTTTTGGCAAAATGATAAGTCCAAACTGAAGTGGGTCAGCGCAGTATTTTGTATTTGATCAAAGTCTTTTAGTGACTATCCTATCTTCGTGATAGAAGGGGTGACGTAGGAGATATTCAAGTCTCCGAACATCCAGAAACAAATTGTGGTGTCATTACTTCAGTTGTCATTTTCAGTTAGATACTCTATCTTTCAGTCAATTTATTTTCCGCAACTGTTTTATTCAGTTTAACTGATTGTTATTGACCGACGGGATATCTAGTTTCAGTTTGTAACAAAACTGAACTCATATTGTCGAAGAATATTTAAATTCGAGCAGTGTTTATTCAACCCCCCTTCTAAACACTCTTTATTCGATTAAACGATCCTTTTAAACGCTATGGCTATTGATTTTGACTCGGTCCTTACTGTTCAGGACGAGGCTACTAAGAGTTCGTTTATCAAAATAGAAGCTGCCGAATTGAAGACATTCATGGGACTTTCCCAAGAAATATATCCTAAGGAGATTCTAGATCTCTAAGCCAACAGTTTTATTTCTAATGACGACATTATCACTACCACCGTCAATAACCAGCTGCTGAAAATAGACGAAGACTCATTCAACAACCTCTTCCAACTACCAACTGATGGGTTAGCAAATATTTCTGAAGTCAAATCTTCTGACGTTGAGGAGATGAAAACTCTCCTATCCGCCGATGGTCGAAAAATCAAAGTTTCCGATCCAAAGAAGGAACTGAATCCGGAAATCCAACTGCTGGCAGATATTGTGGCCAAAGGGCTTCTAGCCAAATCTGGTTCTTTTGCTGCTCTTACGTTGGAAAAGTTCCACGTCATGACTGGCAAAATACTGAAGTGGAAAGGGATCATCTTCACCCTTCTGAAGAATATGTTTCAGTTTCAAAACAGTCGAAGGGATTCACGGTAGAGCTCAACTATATGCTGAAAAACAAGGCCTTTGTGGGTGATTCATCTGAGCGATCATCAAAATTCAAGTTCTTCAACACCAAAAGTGTTCAGCTGGACATCTATCCTGAGAAATTCGTCAAAGTTAAAAAGGAGATTGGGACACAGGGGGTTCCAAAATCAGTTAAGAAAGCCAGAATGGAAACTCAGAAAAAGACAATCAAACGTAAATTGATTGTCAGTGAAACTGACTCTGAAAGGACCCCGTCTCCCAAGATCTCCAAGAAGCCCAGAACTTAGAAGACAAAACCTTCAATCGTTGTGGGCACTATTCCAACTGAAAGGCTGATCCAAGCAGGAGCTGAACAGCCAATCAAGGCTACTCCACTGAGAGCGATACTAGTTGGAACTTAAAATGATGATCAGTCACCTTCTCTTGCTGCCCTCTCAAGAAGACTATCACCGAATCTGGTGATAAGAAGAAATCTGTTGGAGTTAAAGCTCCACTCATCACTATCTCTGGCCCAACTCTTTTGCCTTTTGCCAGACCTAAAGGGATAGTGATCAGAGAACTAGTTGATGCAGCTAGCTCAAGACTGAGCATTCCTAATGTTCTAATTGACTCAAAGGGCAAAGAAAAGATGATAGAAGAGCCCAGACCAACAAACACCATTCAGACCCACATTGACCTCATCTGGAAAGAGGTCAACGAATTTGCAGAGGCTAAGCTCAAAACTTTTGATGAATGGGTAAAATTTAGAACTGTCGTGTTTGCCAGACAACTGCAAAAGAAATCAGTTCTGAAGAAGTTTATTGCCTTGGAAACCATTGTTCTAAAATTGGTCAAAGCAGCTTCAGTTACTCAGGCATTGTAGAGGAAGAAATATTTCTTTGATCAAGTACGGGCGAAGAAGCTAAAACAGATGATTGTTCAGCTGCGGCAAAACTATGATCCCATCAGCCCAACTGCCTTTAATGACAAAGCAGTTCATGACCAGCTGGGCATGGATCTATTATCTCTGCAAATGGCGATTAAAAATTGGGAAATAGATCAAGAACTTATCATTCCAGAAGATTCCCAAGGTCTTTCATCCGACGAGAAAGCTGAACAATCAGTTCAACCAGAAAAGACATCCGAGGAACTAGTTGCTGAATCTGCTGAGCAAGTAACTACTCCTTCTTCTAAGGATGCACAACCATCAACTGCTGCTCCTCATTCCTCAACTGCAGAATCTGAACTTTACACCGATGTTGAATTGTCATTAGCAAACATTGATGAAGTCATTAAATCAGTTCTCTCTGATATTCAACAGACCACTACAAAAGTAATTGAGGAACTATTTGCAACTGACGAGCCAATCTCTCCAGCTACTCTTTCACCAACTGAAGAGCCAATTGACTGTCACAACTGAAGAGGCAGTTTTTACAAAAACTGAAGAAGCAGTTCAATAATCCTCCATGACTGAACAAACATTTTTTGAAGAAGTGCCAGCTGAACAGCCTACCCTTAATTCAGCTATTCAATCAACCGAAGAATCAGCTGAGCAACCAGTTCAAGAAACAATTACTATCTCAACTGATCAACCACCTGAATAACCTACAGGCTCTGTTGCTGTTCTGGCTTCTTCTTCTCCTTAGCCTCAACAAGAAGCTATACCAGAGAATATCTCAGAAATGGTTAATCCTGTAACTGAAACAACTGACGGGGCCCTGGTGATATTCAATCAAGCAAACAAGGAGCAAAAACCAGAAACTTCTGGAGCCATGTCTCCTGGCATATCAATAGAAAATGAATCCTTGTTTGAAGAAATTCAAGCTATTCAGACCAATCTCGTCGGTGTAATGACTGCCATTTCTGATATCAAATCAACCCAATTTTCCCACAATATGAGCTTAGACTCTTTAAAGGATAATACCGTGGGAAAACTGCAACAAATCCAAAAGGACGTAACTTCATTATTCTTTCAAATGGAAGAATTTCGAAAAGACAGAGTGTCGGCTGAAGCTCATTTTCAGACTCAAGCTTTGGTTACAAGACATCTTGATTTTTTGGAAAGCACTGTCTCGGAAAGAATGGACTTACTGCAAAATATCCTGATGAATGCGGTATCAAATCTATCTTTAGATGTGCGGATATTATCCAAAAAGTTTGATAGGTTTGACAAAAATGAGGAAGAACGAGAAGAAGGAAAGAATTAGAAGATTTTTGGCAGATTTTGCTATATAGTTAGAAGATTATTTATTCTTTTATTTTTTGTATGAATCTGTACATTGAAAGAGTTATTTTATCTACAATAAGTTCAGTTGATCAGTATCAGTTCTTACTTTCTAAGTTTTGTCAAACACCTAAAAGGGGGAAATTGTTTAAAACTGAATTTTGGTTGTTTGAAAAACTGAGCATCTAAACTGATCTAAAATATGTAAACTATCGGTTGACATTAACTGAAGGATAATACGCAGATGTTCGAAGGCAACTGAACTACGCAAACAACTGACTGATCAGTTGGGAAATGATCAGTTACTACAAATAGTTGTGAGATTATCAACTAAATTCAATCAGCTGATCCCTCAAATGAACACGTCATCAGTTAAGACATTCAACCAACAAAAGCTTACTGCAACAAATAGTGGAATCACCGCATTTCAGAAAAGCTGCAGTGTACGACTGTCAGAAGAATGTTGATGTGGCATGCAACAGATAGAAAGGTTCAAATTGTATTTAATATTACCGTTGGATGGGAAGCCTATAAATAGCAGAGAAGAGCAACTGAAGAACAACTCGTGAACTTTTGAATCTCAGAACATTTATCGATTCAGTTACTCTGCTCAAATTCTTGCAAACATCGAAGCTCACACTTATTGTATACATCATAGCTTTCAGGCTATACTTCGAGCTTTCAACACAATCTGTATCACTCGATCTTGAAGTGATTAGTTTTGTTAGATTACTTTAAGTTCTATTAAGTACTGTAAACAAGTTTGTAACTAAGAGTTTCGGTTTGGCATTGTTAAGTTCAAAACTGAAGTGGGTCTGTACAAACATTTGTATCGATCAAAGTCTTTTAGTGTATATCATATCCTTGAGATAGAAGGGGTGACGTAGGAGTGTTTGAAATCTCCGAACATCCATAAAATCTTGTGTCTTCATATTCCAGTTTATATTCTACCTATCAGTCAGTTTGTTTCCGCACACTATTTGTTAACTAATTGATATTGAATTACAAGATTCTCGAGTATCAGTTTATCACTAAACTGATTCATCAGTCGAAAAGGTTCTGAAAATCATAAGTGTTTATTCAACCACCTCTTCTAAACACTTTTCTACCTTTAACCGATCATGTCACGGCTGCTGATGGTGATGAATTGGGGTGAATAAACACTATAGTTATTTATAGATTTATTTGCAAGTTAAATGGGCTTTGGTTTTGGGCTTGCAAGATTAAGGGCAATTGGCCTTATTTAAATAATTAAATTGGGCCTAATAACACTTATTTAATTAAATAATAAAAGTTTATAAAATAAGTTATCATAAAATAATATTTTTGATCTTTTAAAAATCTTTGTTTGCCCAAAACCAGCTTCCGGGAAAAATCGAGCTCGATTTGTAAAATAATTCTAACTACAACATTTTTAGAAAAATTAAATCATTTTTAATCATATTAGGAAGCCTTGTCATTAATTAAAGAAAAATACGTATTCTTGTCTTGGTCGTCCCCGGTCTCTTTTTCCCTGCCTATTATCAAATGTTTGGGTAAAATCCTTAATTTCATTTAATCATGTCATATAATCGTTTAATCATGCAACCCTATATTTAATCATAAATAAACATAATTCTAGCATTTGAAATCAATTAAATAAAACAATTAAGCAATTAAAACAATTTTCCATGCATGCGATTACGTAGGTTGATTTTTTCGGACGTTACGTATTCGTACTTTAAATTAAATAAATTTTATTTAGTTACTCAATTAATTATTAATTAATCAATTCTAGACCCTTCTAAAATGTTACATGAGAATTTTGTACTTATCAGTCACTACTATTAATTGCTATTTAAATAGTATAATATAAATTTACTAAATAAATAATTGTGAACTCATTATAACTTTGATTGACGATCAGACAGCACCGATGTGTCAGTAGTACAAATCTCGCTCATATGATGAAAATCGAATATTTTGAATAAATTTTTTACACAGATCCATTTTTGGCAGCAACCATTTTTTTGAACTCCTTCATTAAAACAGTTATTTTCACTTTTCTCACTTAAATAGTTGTTAAACTAAATTCTACAACTTTCATTACATGGAATCAACTTATAAACTCATTTATAAGCAATTTATTTGATCTTCATCAAACTACAGTCGTCAAATTCAATTTCTTAAATTTGTCTATCTCAACGGGAACAAAAATTTTAATATTTTTTTGACCCTCAATGGTTCACAAATATAGCTAGTCATGGATTCACAACTTCATATGATTCAGAATAATATTTATTATTATTTGGGCTTACCTAATTCGCCTCATTCTTTTCATCAACCACTTGATCAAGAACGTCAAAACTCGAGTATGATTCTACCGATCGGATCATGATAAGAGAGTCTAGTAGCATCGTCCCATGATCTCTTATATATCATTGATAGCTCCTGTAAAACCATTAAGTTACGGTTACTGTATAGTACAGTCTCTTCAACTCATATATCTCGATCGAATATATAATTCTTGATATATTGAGAGTTGCAAATGAATTCGATAACGATGTGATGTATCTTTGAGTAATAGTAGTGACATGATATGTGCAACTGAGGAAACCCATTTCAAAATGCACATATCTTACTCTGCCAGAGGTTCATTGCAATATTAACTCATCGGATCATATAAGATATTTTCATCCGTGGGTGAGCGGTGAATCTCGTACTACAATGTGTTGGCTCTTACATATTTGAAAACTATACCTAGCCACGCCACCTGATGACCCTCAGTGCAGTCGGTAAATGGAATCAAAGTGCATGTTAGTATGTAGAGCTTCCATGTTATCTCAAAGGGCTAATGATACTACAGAATTTTCCATTCGATAAGTGATAACTACATGAAAATTCTGATGTATGGTTGTACAGTGCATCATCAAATGTTCACCCATCTGTATAAATTGACATCATCATGTCCTTACCAATGAAATATTGAGTTTACATCACATATTCTAGTTTCAAACCCAAGTGATCTTTATCCGTATTTTAGGCATCTGAATCAACTAGGAACTAGTTTAAAATATACAGTACATTTTCTAATGAAGTTCACGATCTTATGTTGAGAGACAGACCTCATGGTACCTATTGTATGTTCAATAAATTTATTTATACAAATTGCATGGGTATACAGATAAAGTAAATGACATAATTGGATAAAATCGTAAAATCTTATTAAAATAAAGATTGTTCATAAAAAGTTTTATGTTTTCATGGATCGGGTGAAGTAAGAGATATGTCTCACAAAATTTACCCGTGAATAGACTTATGAGAAATTTTGTGAAATCAGAAGTGATTAATTTATTAAATTTTCCGATCCATTTAATTTTCATGTAATAAAACCCTTGTTGCTGAAAATAAAGTGAAGTTATTTTTCTCCATTGCTCGGCTTCCCACTTGATAAAAATTGGTCCACCAATAATTTGCATTCTATGAAGATGAATTATGCTATATAGGAACATAACATCGATTTTTCATTTTTATTTTTTCACTAAATAGAGACGAAAAATCGTACATTAAAGACGTAGTGATTGATGTTTTATTAAATTTAGTTATTGCTTGTGAAGGAAACCAGGTAACAACTTGCCATAATCAATAAAGTACGTCGAAAGAATTTGGAACAGAGCCACTATATATATCGAATGGTTCTTGTAATTATACCGGTACCAATGCAAAACGATCGAATGTATATTCATTGGATATACACACAATATGAGTGCTTATCCATTTCTTTACATTCCCACCATCCTCATAAAATTATTTCAATAATAATATACGAACATACGTTGATCACGTAAGTACTAACACAACATCGAATATTAAAAAAATTCATGTTCTACTAATCCAATTAAAATAAAATATATTTTACCATACATATTGGTGATACCCCCATAAGGATCCGGGTCATCATTAACCCGGTTTGTTACTTGGATAGCCGAGATCATAGCCAATGTTCCGCTTAGTCTCCTAAGAACCCGAGCAAATCTTCTCTTCCCGGGCAATCATCATAAGCCTGGGATCTCCACCCACCACCCGGGTACTCTACTAACCGGGCACTTCTCATCTTCCCGGGCAGTCAAGGGTCCAGGCTGTCTTATGAGTTCCCGGGTACATTACCATTTGGGCAACCTCGAGAATTGCATTACACTCGAGTATGATTGATACGGGCAGTCTAATCAGTCAGAACAACTTGGGTTTGGAGTGTCCTAGAAGTCATCAGATGCTAGAGTATGGGCAACCGACTTACCATACTTACAAAAAAAAGGCGCCTTTTTTTTGTAATTCACATGGGCTGTTCCCGATTGGGCTTCAGTCCCCTCACGGTTATCCCATTACCCATTACTAATAGAACTTCTCCAGCTCAGGCACTGGAGCTTTTGCCTTCCCAGGATTAGAACCCAAGTCCTCCTGGAATTATATAGATCTTGGCAGCAATCCTGGTACCAGTTGATCTAGTAGCTCAACTGGTACCAGGATTGCTGCCAAGATCTATATAAGTCCAGGAGGTCTTGGGTTCTAATCCTGGGAAGGCAAAAGCTCTAGTGCCTGGGCTGGAGAAGTTCTACTAGTAATGGGTAATGGGATAACCGTGAGGGGACTTAAGCCCAATCGGGAACAACCCATGTGTATTACACCCTGGCTCGGAGAACAAACCTCAACCATTCCCAAGTCCCGGGCCCAAAGATCCGCACCTTGGTTCTTAAAAGCCCAGGGCACTACACCCTGGCTCGGGGAACACACCTCGACCATTCCCAAGTCCCGGGACATGCTCCCCGGCCCAAAGCTCCGCACCTTAGTTCTTAAAAGCTCAGGGCACTACACCCTGGCTCGGGGAACCACACCTCGATCATTCTAAAACCAGAGATACACCCTCTTTGAGCTCAGGTTTAAATCTTTACATCTCGGGTGTTGGTTGAAGTATGGGGTTCTTTATTTGTCATATGGACTTGAACTCCGGGTATCGGTTTGGAGTTATCGGATTCTCAACACTGAGAAAAAATTATGAGTTTTCATAAAGTAATCGTATTACCCGGGTTGTGGAATATTTGTCAATACATTATTAAAAAGCGGTGGAAGGAAATTAATTTCATTAAGGAAAGCACGGAGGCCAAGAATTACAAAAGAAAGATGCAAAATTACAAATCGTACTCTAAGTCTACTGGAATGGATTGCTCCCCGGTTTCTTCGGGAACCTTCTCGGCCTCCTTATCAGCAGCATCGTCCTTGGGAAGGGTGTCGATGGCTTTTTCTATATCCGGGAAGCCCTCCTTGTCCGTCGGGATTAGGCCCTCTTCCTCGAATTGTACTTGGCATTTTTCAAAGCCGACTTTGAAGTAATTGGAAGATTTTTCTTCAACAGCCACTTGAAATTCTGAGGAATGGAGGAAGACAGTCCGTCATTCCTCTTCCGTCAGCTGCAGGAGCCTGAGCTTATCCTTTGCAATATCAGCCAGATGTTGCTGTAGGCTGGCTTGACTTCGAGGTAGGCAACTTTGGACTCCAAGAATGCAATACGCCTCTGAGAAGCCTCCTCCCGGGCCAAGCCTTCATCCCAGGCACGCTGAGTTGAGACCAATTGCTGATTGGCCACTTCCAAGGAATCTTGGAGACCGGAAGTTTGCTCCTCATGGAGCCTCTGAACCCAAGCAATCTCTCCTTGAAGTTGATCATGAATCTCTTGGGCAGCCCGGGCTTGCTGACCTTTCTTTGTGGCCACTGCCGCCACCTCTTCAAAGACCGAAATTATCATTTGGGCAGCCTGAACACGAAAGAGTTTAAAAAAAGGGAGGGGATAGAGTGTAAGAGCTTACATACAAAAGCCGGTTTGATCCTTCTAGGAACCTAACACTGGCAGGAGCACTTTTCAAGAATACCGCCTCAGCAGGGCTGAGTATCTGCTTAAGGCGCCTAACACCAATGGCAGTAGCCTCCTCAAAAAAGATATTAGCCTGGGTAGGCTGCTCAGTTTGAGGGAGCTCTCGATTAGGGGAATCTGAGGATTGTAGACACTGGGGGATGATCGATCGGAACGGGAAGTTCCCTGGTCACCTTCCGAGAAATCTTCCAGAATGATCGGCTCGAGGACTGCGACAGCTTTTCTCTTCCTCCGACTGAGTGGAATAAGATCTTCAGAATCCTCTGTTTGCTCGGCCGCAACCCTAGAGCCGATCTCTTCTTGATCCCGAGAAGTATTAGCCCGACAACTTCAGCATTCAGAGCTGCCTCCTCTTCAGCTCGCCTCCTCTCTTCCTCAGCAGCTACCCTGCTAGCCGCCATCTTCTTCTCTTGGGCCGCCTTTTCAGCTGCCCGCCTCTTGGCGAAAAATCCTTGCATCTCGAAATTATCTGCATATGAAAGTGACAGGTTTATAAGAGATTAAGCAAACAAACTGAGAAATAAAGTGTAAAGGAGAAGGGATGAAGAGTTACCGGGTTGAGAGCCCGAGCCCGCCACCTCGTCAATCACCTGATCTATGGGGTCCTCAACCCGAGCACTCAACTTATAGGCCAAGAGGTTTTCATCGGATATAAGGGTGGAGGAGGAATACTTACGCCCCTCCACCAACGTTTGACTCACAAGAAAAGGCTCTTCGAATTTATAAGTTCTGGGAAGGGAAGGTTGTGGGGGCAGGGAGGGGAGGAAGCCGGTAAGACAGGGGAGAGGGCCCGAGAGTTGTATATAGAAAAACTTTCCTTTCCATCCCTTCTGAGATGAAGGGATGTCATCAAAGAACCGGGCATTCAACCGGGCCGTCAGGGAAAATGCATTATCCCCAAGCCGACAAGAAAAATAATAATGGAGTATCAAGGGGGTGATGGCTAAATTATTCATTTGGAAGAGGACGTAGGTTGCAGCCATTATTCTAAAAGAATTGGGGTGAAATTGGTTAACCAGTACGCCAAAAAATTTGGCGACCGCATTATAGAAAGGGTGGACGGGAAATCGGAAACCATTCCTAACCTGGTCCCGAAAGAAAGCTGTGTACCCGGGAGGAGGGTTATTGGCCCTATCAGAAGGCCCATGTATCAAGATAGAAAAATTGGAAGGAATATTTCCAAAGGCTCGAAGTTCCTCATCTCCCCCCGAGCGCAGTGTGCCACTCAGGGAAGAACACCAAGGAGCTCCCGTAGTCTCAGTAGGAGGAGGGCTCGAAGCCCGGGCTTTACCCTTACCCTTGCTCTTGGCAAGAGCTCAGGAAGGACCAGCAGAAGAAGGTTTTGGAAAAAAAGGTTTGGTTTGATGAGCCACTGGTTTTTTAGAAGGTGGGTAATAGAACGGCGAGGGGGAGACGGAGGGGAATCAGAGCGTAGCGCGGTGGACTCGTCACTGGGAGAGCCTCGCGCATTCGCTCCAGATGTCGAAGAAGTTGAATTAGACATAGCTCGAAAGAGAAAATTACATGTTTTAGGGAGGAAGACGGTGGATGATCGTCGGAATTGAGTTTTCTATGCAGAGGAGATGCGGGGGGAAAAAAAATTTGCAAGGGCTTCACCGAGTTTTTGAATTCGCAAGTGTTTTTTCGAAAATATGAGGCCTAATATATATAGGCGGTGGGGGGAGATCCCAGCCGTTGATTTAAGCACACGTGGACGATCAAGATGCGCCTCGTAAATTGTATCGAGCATATAAAAGGATGTGTACGCGTATCAATGTGTCAGACTTATCAGATTCTCGGAATACAAAACGCTTTTTGACGGTAAGTTAATGCTAACGCATGCGTCACCTTGGACTTCCCGAGAATACTAAATACAAATATTTAAAGCCCGGGATATATGAGGCCCCAACATAATATTCAAAACCCGAGAGATATGAGGCCCCGACATCTTATTCAAAGCCCGGGAGATATGAGGTCCCGGCATATTATATTAAAAACAGGTGGTAACAGACCCGGTATCTCATCCCATCTATGGGATATTCGAAGCCCCCGATGCTCTTACACATTCTTAATTATGTTTCTACGAAAGCACAAGTACGACTGATCGGGACAGCGAGTCAAGCTCTAGCCGACTATTTTAGGGATGGGTGGTGATACCTCCATAAGGATCCATCATTAACCCGATTTGTTACTTGGATAGCCGAGATCATAGCCAATGTGCCGGTCAGTCTCCTAAGAACCCGAGAAAATCTTCTCTTCCCGGGCAATCATCATAAGCCCGGGCTCTCCACCAACCACCCGGGTACTCTACTAACCGGGCACTTCTCATCTTCCCGGGCAGTCAAGAGTCCAGGCTGTCTTATGAGTTCCTTGGTACATTACTACTTGGGCAACCTCGAGAATTGCACCACATTCGAGTATGATTGATACGGGCAGTCTAATCAGTCAGAACAACTTGGGTTTGGAGTGTCCTAGAAGTCATCAGAAGCTAGAGTATGGGCATCCGACTTGCCATACTTTGTAGGTGGCACGAGAATCGAGGTACCTACCCCGTTTTCTACTATAAATAGTAGGTATTAATGTCATTTAATGATTCTGAAATCTTTGAACTCTCAAGCATTCTATATATTTTCTCTCAAATATTTCTTGTGTTCATATAAAAGCCTGCTGAATTTAGCATCGGAGTGGCTACGCCGGACACCCCCTCGGCGATCATTCACAAGTTACTTTCTTGTTTGCAGGTGTTAATCCAAGTCATTATTTTCACTCAAAATTCCCAAACACTATAAATCGTTGATTTGATCCGTTGGAGCTCCCAACCCGGCTCACCCATTTCAGAGCGATCACATCACATATAAATGCAGTAATGTCTTCATGTAAAAGCTTTGTGTGATGACCAAAATAAGCATGGGTGATCGATCTTTGAGCTCACTTACCATGCACGTAAAGGTAAAAATTTGGATTTGTCCCTAAACAAGCAAGCAAAGCAATCTCAGGCACTCTTGCTTACACGACCAAGTACGGTATTTTATTAGCTTCGTAAGATTTGGGAACCTAGCTAAATTGGTAATAATATAATATCTATTCCAATTAATTTACATGCACTTGGGAACACTACATGTGGGGACCCGGACGTTAATCAAAATCATAATCTTCATTGGGACTAATTAATCCATTATAAAACAGAGTCTAAATTTTTTTTTTAAAATGCGGAATTTAGTGACAACAATCTAATATACAACTTAGTATATTATAAAGTACAAGTCCTGTACCGTCTACAAATCCGTACAAACTAAGGTTTAACAACTACTATCAAGTGTTCGACCCTATATCTAATCCAAGTCCGGAGCCTCCACTCTAATCACGATCTCTCCTCATCTCCTGGACCCTGAACCTGTCCCACCTGTTGTCAAGTACACATACAGACAAGACAACAGCCGGATAACTCCGGTGAGAATAAATCTCAGTATAAATCAAAGAACATGCAGTCATATGTTCAATACAAAGCATGAAATAGATAACAGTAATACATATCAAAATCAGAAATGTAAACAATATCAATCTGTCGACAATACTCGTGACTCCACGATTCAGACTAGACTCAATCATAGCCTAGGGATCCCGGTGTCCAGATGTGGCATTCCTATATCGACAAACAGTAATAGAAAAGACTTCAGTTCTATCCAAGTCGATATAACCAAACATCCAGTGTCCAGACGCATCCGTCGTAGACTATGGTCTATCACCATATCTTGTGACATCGTGCAATGTACCCGTGGTTACCTGCCACTATCAGGTACTTCTGTCACAAGATTACTCGTCTAATGCATGCTCCTATAACTCCATAGAACAAGCATTTAAATCAAATCATTAAATATAATGATAAACAAATAATAAGTATGTGATTTAGGGAAACTCAAGTACATCCTACTTGAGTCGATGTCCCAATACACATTGACTTATACCTTTCTTTCCTCGGTTTCTGACTCAATCGAAGTCCTGAATTCACAGCCTGTCTTGCAATGACAATATCAATAATCTCATGTCAATATACTTTTCAAATCAATAACAATATGATCAATTTGGATTTAATTCAAAATCAACGGCATAACGGTACAATCTCAGTATCCCCGTCAATACCAAATCAACAGACATCAATTACAAATCATAACTCATATCCATTACAATCTGTAATTCAATCACAATTCAAATCTGTCTGGTATAAATCAATATACCCTAAAAATTCATAACAATTCCGTAATCAGTCTGTTTCTCAATCTGACTTCGATTCTATGATGTCTAATATGTCAAGAACAACATATATGAGTTCCATTCAATTCTGACAATAACATAATTTCAAAGCATGTCAAAACGTAGTAAAACTTACGTCCAGTTGTAGCCTACGTTGCTAGGAACTCTGTACCGAAGTCGGATTCAAAATTAGACGGACAGATTGATCGTAAATCGAATTCTGAAATCATGGATCAAAGTTTTCCCCAGATTTCCGTTTTCTTCCCCCGGAGAATTGAATGCATGTGTATATATATATATATATTTATATATATATATATATATATATATATATATATACATCTCCCACATGCATTAGGCCAAGTGGCTCGGTGTGCCTGCTGCACGTCTCGCGCATATGCGCGACCACCTTCCGCGCATATGCGCGAGACATTCTGTCTCGGCGCGTAGCTTCACGGGGACTCGCGCATATGCGCGACACTCTTCCGCGCATATGCGCGAGGATTTCTTCACAACTCTCGGGTTGTGTCGCGCAGATGCGCGGATACACGCCGGGCATATGCGCGAGGCCTCCTGTCTGCTTGGCGCATGTGCGCACGTTCTGTCGCGCATGTGCGCCGATGCTACTGTCCTCGCACATACAGTTTCACACGTATTCTTATTTCGTGTCCCGATTAATCCTCTCATAATCATATCAAATTATAATTCAATAATTACAGATTATTAGGATTAAATTTCCGGGCATTACATTTCTCCCCCCCTAAGATACGATTTCGTCCTCGAAATCACAGATAGTCAAATCATATCATTAAGAGAGAATGCAATTCAAACTGAACAAATATTTACATCACTAAAATAATGCTGGGAATTCTTGTCTCATATCAGATTCAGTCTCCCAAGTGGCTTCTTCCACGCCATGACGAGTCCATTGGACTTTCACCAGAGGAATCGTCTTTGTTTTGAGCTGTTTTTCTTTCCGATCGATAATCCGGATCGGTTTCTCGACATAACTCAATGTCTCATCTAGCTCGGTCTCGTCTGGCTGAATCACGTGAGAATCATTAGGGAGATATTTCCGCAGCATCGATACATGAAAGACATCATGTATTCCAGATAAAGAAGGCGGCAATGCTAGTCGATAGGCACGATCTCCTATTTTCTCGAGAATCTCATAAGGACCGACGTATCGTGGAGACAACTTCCCTTTCTTTCCAAATCGGACAACACCCCTGAAAGGTGAAATCTTCAGGAACACTCGGTCTCCTGCCTCAAATACCAACGGTCTACGTCGAAGGTTGGCATATTTGGTTTGTCTGTCCTGGGCTGCCTTCATTCTCTTCTGAATCAATTTCACTTTTTCAGTCATATCTCCGATCATATCAGGTCCAGTCTCAGGAACTTCAGAGATATCATCCCAATAAAGAGGCGATCGACACTTCTTTCTGTACAACGCTTCAAATGGTGCCATTTCAATACTCATTTGATAGCTATTGTTGTACGAAAACTCGCAAAGTGGCAATGCATCTTGCCAATTAGTGCTAAAATCAAGCACTACAGCTCTCAGCATATCTTCCAACGTCTGAATCGTCCGCTCTGACTGTCCGTCAGTCTGTGGATGATATGCGGTACTCAAATGTAGCTTCGTACCGAGAGCTTGCTGTAGACTCTGCCAGAAGTGCGAAGTAAACCGAGGATCACGGTCTGAAACAATCGACTTCGGCACTCCGTGCAGTCTAACCACTTCTCGCACATAAATATCGGCCATCTGATCATATCTATAGGTCATTTTGTATGGAATAAAACATGCGGATTTGGTCAATCTGTCAATCACGACCCAAATCGCATCACAACCTCGGGAGTAACGTGGTAACTGTGTCACAAAGTCCATGGAAATGTGATCCCATTTCCATTCAGGAATGGACAAACTCTGCAACAATCCTCCTGGCTTCTTTCTTTCAGCCTTCACCTGATGGCAATTCAGACACTTGGCTACAAATTCAGTCACATCAGATTTCATTTGTTTCCACCAATACTGTGTCTTTAAATCATTGTACATTTTTCTGCCACCAGGATGAATGCTAAAACGGCTGTTGTGCGCCTCTGTCAGTATTCGCTGTCTCAAATCTGAAACATTTGGCACAACCAGACGATTATTCACATAAAAAATGCCATTTCTCACCTGATATTCCGATCGATGTCCAGCTTTAATCATAGCAATCGAATTTTGCACGTTTTGATCAACCCTCTGTGCCTCTTTGATTCTCAATATCAATTCTGGTTCCACTTGAATTGTATACAATCTCAGAGGCTGACAATCTGTTTCAAAAGCTAATCCAGACAAACAGCAGTCTTCTATCAAATTCGAAACACCTATCGTCGATAAGGATAGTGCACATACCTTTCGACTCAGCGCATCTGCTGCTGCGTTGGACTTCCCCGGATAGTATTTGATTTCACAATCAAAGTCTTTCAATAAATCCAGCCATCTCCGCTGTCTCATATTCAGCTCTGATTGCGAAAACAGATATTTCAAGCTTTTATGATCAGAATATATATCAAATTTCTCACCGTACAAATAATGCCGCCATATCTTCAATGCAAAGACTATGGCTGCCAATTCAAGATCATGAATTAGATAACGAGATTCATGGGGTTTCAGCTGTCTCGAGGCATAAGCGATCACATGCCCTCGCTGCATCAAAACACAACCCAATCCTCGGTGAGATGCATCACAATAAACAACAAAATCACCAGTACCTGACGGGATAGTCAACACCGGTGCACTGGTTAATCTCTTTTTCAATTCGAGGAAACTGGTCTCACATTCCTCAGACCAAACAAATGGAGCATTTTTCTGAGTCAACTGCGTAATCGGTTTGGCAATGCCCGAGAAATCTTTAATAAATCGACGATAATATCCTGCCAAACCCATAAAGCTGCGAATCTCTGGTACAGATGTCGGTCTTGGCCTAGAAATCACTGCCTCAACTTTGCTGGGATCAACAGATATCCCGTCTCCTGATATAATATGTCCCAGAAATATCACCTGTTTCAACCAGAACTCGCATTTCGACAGTTTAGCATACAGTTTCTCCGTCATCAAAGTTCGTAACACAGTCCTCAGATGATTAGCATGCTCAATCATATTCTTTGAATAAATCAATATATCATCAATGAATATGATAACAAAATCATCCAAATATTTCTGGAAGACGCGGTTCATCAATCCCATAAATACCGCTGGTGCATTCGTCAAACCAAATGGCATGACAATAAATTCATAGTGTCCATACCTGGTTCTGAATGCAGTCTTGGAGATATCAGAATCCCTGACTCTCAGTTGATGGTATCCAGATCTCAGATCGATCTTGGAATACACCGAAGTACCCTGCAACTGATCAAATAAATCATCAATACGAGGCAATGGATATTTATTCTTTACTGTTGCCTTGTTCAGTTGCCGGTAATCTATACAAAGTCTCATCGACCCATCCTTCTTTCTCACGAACAGTACTGGAGCACCCCAAGGAGAAACACTCGGTCTGATATACCCCTTGGCCAGTAAATCCTCCAACTGTTCTTTCAATTCTTTTAATTTGATCGGTGCCATCCTGTAAGGAGCCCTCGAGACCGGAACTGTTCCTGGCATCAACTCGATGCTGAAGTCTATTTCTCGAATCGGAGGCAATCCAGGAATCTCATCTGGAAAGACATCAGCAAACTCACACACCACCGGCAAGTCCGCCAATGATGGGCTCGATTTCAGTAAATCAACTGAATATACCAGGAATCCATCCGCTCCTTTCTACAATAATCGTGTCATATTCATTGCAGATATCAAAGGAATTCTGGCTCGAGAACCCTTACCGCAAAATTTCCACTCCTCAGCCATCTCAGGTCTGAATCTCACTATCTTGTGGAAAACAATCGACTGTAACCCTGTACTTGGTCAATGTATCAATACCGATAATACAATCAAAGTCAGATATCCCAAGCACAATACAGTCCAACTCAATCTTATGCCCATCATACTGCAATGTACAAGATTTCACAGACTTTACTGATATCAAACCTGTCCCTAACGGGGAAGAAACAGACACTACCGCAGATAATGACTCAATAGATAATGCATGACTCAACGCAAACCTCTCCGAAATAAATGTATGTGATGCACCAGTATCAATCAATACGTACGCAGGATAACCCGAAATAAAACAGTTACCTGCTACCATGTCATCAGGTGCATCATGTGCCTGCTCCTCAGTCAGAGCATAAACTCGGGCCTGCTGTCTAGGGGGCTGGCTCACTGTCTGGCTCCCTCCTGGCCTCTGCTGTGACTGGGTAGACGGTACTGGCTGAAAAGAATGAATAGCAGATGGTCGTCTACCTGCCTGAGCCGCTGATCCAAATGACTCAGCTGCCTGGAATCCCTGAGCACCTCTCTGGGGACACACTCGAGCAAAGTGTCCTTGTTGCTTGCAAATACGACAGCTGCCAAACACTCCTCGGCACTGCTCAGTGGGATGCTTCCCTCCACAAGTATTGCAAATAGGTCCAGTATAGCTCTGGCTCTGTCGAGGACTCCCAGAACTAGAAGAACTGCTCCTTGACTTCTTAAACTGCTTTCCTCTCATCTTCAAGAAGTCCTTCTTTCCGCCACTACTGCTGCCACCTTCAAATCGAGGAGGTGGTTGCTGTAATCCCGGTGCTGGAAGCATAAACGAAGCTCCTCTCTGTCTCATCAGACCGGCTTCGGCTCCTTTGGCTCTATTCAAAGCATCGGTAAAGTTGTTCGGTCTTCCCGTGTTCACCAACGTAAATATTTCCGGATTCAGGCCGTTAATGAACTGATCCACCACAGCCTCGTCATGATCCGCCACATGTGGAGCAAAGCGCAACAGTGAAGAAAACTTGGCCACGTATTCCTCGATGTTAAGTTGGCCCTGTCTCAAGGTCGCAAACTCCGCTCCCTTGTCCTTCCTGTACGACACTGGAAAGAACCTCTGATAGAATTCAGTTCCAAATACACTCCAGGTAATAATCGTACCTCGGTGTTCCAATGCCCTCTTTGTGTTGATCCACCAGTTCTTGGCAATGTCATGCAATTGGTGTCCTATCAGTTTCACCCTCTTCTCATCAGTATATTCCAACGAATCAAACATCATTTCAATATCATCCAGCCAACTTTCACAATCCACTGAATTTTCAGTTCCTTTCAGAGTGGGTGGATGGAATGATTGGAATCTTTTTAAAAGTGTCTCCATGGGTGTCGCTGTCACATCCATGGGAGGGTTCGATGTACTACCCTGCTCCGATACTCTTCTCGGAGGCATATCTGAAACTCAAAAGGGTTAGCAATCCCAAACAAAATCCGGTTTCAATCCTCTTCCGATCATCTTACTGCTGATCCAGAATTAGCTCCAATTCATATTCAATAACACATGTTTTCAAATCAAATCAGATAAACAGATAAACATGTATTATGAAGCAGTAAATCATGCTAGCAATCAAAAGCAGGAAAGAAAACACATTCTACCTCGCTCACTAGCTTCTATCTCAATCTCAAGGATCTATGGCTCTGATACCGCCTGTTGTGGGGACCCGGACGTTAATCAAAATCATAATCGTCATTGGGACTAATTAATCCATTATAAAACAGGGTCTAAAATTTTTTTTTAAAATGCGGAACGTAGTGACAACAATCTAATATACAACTCAGTATATTATAAAGTACAAGTCCTGTACCGTCTACAAATCCGTACAAACTAAGGTTTAACAACTACTATCAAGTTTTCGACCCTATATCTAATCCAAGTCCGAAGCCTCCACTCTAATCACGATCTCTCCTCATTTCCTGGACCCTGAACCTGTCCTACCTGTTGTCAAGTACACATACAGACAAGACAACAGCCGAATAACTCCGGTGAGAATAAATCCCAGTATAAATTAAAGAACATGCAGTCATATGTTCAATACAAAGCATGAAATAGATAACAATAATAAATATCAAAATCAGAAATGTAAACAATATCAATCTGTCGACAATACTCGTGACTCCACGATTCAGACTAGACTCAATCCTAGCCTAGGGATCCCGGTGTCCAGATGTGGCATTCCTATATCGACAAACAGTAATAGAAAAGACTTCAGTTCTATCCAAGTCGATATAACCAAACATCCAGTGTCCAAACGCATCCGTCGTAGACTATGGTCTATCACCATATCTTGTGACATCGTGCAACGTACCCGTGGTTACCTGCCACTATCAGGTACTTCTGTCACAAAAATTACTCGTCTAATGCATGCTCCTATAACTCCATAGAACAAGCATTTAAATCAAATCATTAAATATAATGATAAACAAATAATAAGTATGTGATTTAGGGAAACTCAAGTACATCCTACTTGAGTCGATGTCCCAATACACATTGACTTATACCTTTCTTTCCTCGGTTTCTGACTCAATCGAAGTCCTGAATTCACAGTCTGTCTGGCAATGACAATATCAATAATCTCATGTCAATATACCTTTCAAATCAATAACAATCTGATCAATTTGGATTTAATTCAAAATCAACGGCATAACGGTACAATCTCAGTATCTCCGTCAATACCAAATCAACAGACATCAATTACAAATCATAACTCATATCCATTACAATCTGTAATTCAATCACAATTCAAATCTGTCTGGTATAAATCAATATACCCTAAAAATTCATAACAATTCCATAATCAGTCCGTTTCTCAATCTGACTTCGATTCTATGATGTCTAATATGTCAAGAACAACATATATGAGTTCCATTCAATTCTGACAATAGCATAATTTCAAAGCACGTCAAAACGTAGTAAAACTTACGTCCAGTTGTAGCCTACGTTGCTAGGAACTCGGTACCGAAGTCGGATTCAAAATTAGACGGACGGATTGATCGTAAATCGAATTCTGAAATCAAGGATCAAAGTTTTCCCCGGATTTCCGTTTTCTTCCCCCGGAGAATTGAATGCATGTGTGTGTGTATATATATATATATATATATATATATATATATATATATATATATATATATATATATATATATATACATCTCCCACATGCATTAGGCCAAGTGGCTCGGTGTGCCTGCTGCACGTCTCGCGCATATGCGCGACCACCTTCCGCGCATATGCGCGAGACATTCTGTCTCGGCGCGTAGCTTCACGGGGACTCGCGCATATGCGCGACACTCTTCCACGCATATGCGCGAGGATTTCTTCACAACTCTCGGGTTGTGTCGCGCATATGCGAGGATACACGCCGCGCAGATGCGCGAGGCCTCCTGTCTGCTTGGCGCATGTGCACGCGTTCTGTCGCGCATGTGCGCCGATGCTACTGTCCTCGCACATACATTTTCACACGTATTCTTATTTCGTGTCCCGATTAATCCTCTCATAATCATATCAAATTATAATTCAATAATTACAGATTATTAGGATTAAATTTCTGGGCATTACACTACTTAACCTGGGACTATCAGAATGGATTATTTTTTAACTGATCGAAGTTATACCCAAAAGTTCAAATCCATTAATAGTTGAAAATAATTAATTTATTTGTAATAAATAATAATTTTTAAGGGGAACTCAAACACAAATAAATACCCATGTTCCTTCTGGTAATGTTTAATTCTTTGACAAGTTGGGCTTTTTATTAATAAATTTAGCAGAATGGCTTCTTTTTTCAAGTTAGTTCATGGGTTATTTTTTAAGAGAAAAATGATTTAAACTTTTTTTTAATTGGTTTCTTGCAAATATTTCCCCCTCAAATTCAAAATTTCATTAATGAATAAAATATTATATTCATTCTATATATAGACATGATTAAGCAAAAGGGAAAAATAGGATTGGACAAGACTGACTCAAAGCAATGCATGAGCAACTACACAATATGTGTGGCAAATTTCGAAGTAATCCGTAATCAGTAATCTATCTATCTATACATATTATAAAAGTGTGAACCAAGCTTAAAGTTTTTCTATTGTGCATTGTCAACTTTATCCTTAGTTTTTAATACATGAGAAATTTAGTGAGGATGTTTTTGTAAAATAAGTTATTATGATTAGGACAAAATTGTCAAACTATATTTATACTAGATAATCATCAAGTTGTCAAGAAAGCTGAAACTCTAAAATTCTTTGTTTTTTATTTTTTTTTATAGATAAATTGAACAAACTTTTTCACAAAAAATATTGACTTGAAAAGATTGAAATAACCAAATATAATGGTTTTATTTGCTTATAGATGAAGTAAAAATAATTTTTTCAAAAAAAAGTTAATTTGTAGATTTTTTGTTCAATATTGAAATACCAAAATTCTTTGGCAAAAACTTGTGTGAGACGGTCTCACGGGTCGTATTTTGTGAGACGGACCTTTATTTGGATAATCTATGAAAAAGTATTACTTTTTATGCTAAGAGTATTACTTTTTATTGTGAATATGGGTTGAGTTGACCCGTCTCACAGATTGTGATCCGTGAGACGGTCTCACATGAGACCTACTCAAATTCTTTTGTTTTATTTGGTTGTAAATATAGTGAATTTTTTCCAAAAAAAAAAATAAAATTGTGTAAGGACATATCCTTTATTTCACATTAACTGAGATTAATTAATTTAAAACGATGAATTTAAATAATGCAGCCAAATAATTAAATCATGTGGGTTGATGTTATGAAGAAGGTTCGACAGTTAAGTACATTTCACAAAAATGATGCGAAGCATGATCAAATATAGAAGAAAGATGACCTTATAAATATTTCGTGAATATTCATTCTATTTATATTTCTTTATAAAAAAATCCAACTAATATTTTTCAAAGCCTAAGTTTATTATTAAAATTTATCAATATTTTTCATCTTTGTAAAGGTCAGAAACTATAACAATTACATATTTGATGATCTTGCAATTGACGAAGATGAATTTTTATAAAAGATGAATATAAGCAAATCAGTTATAGCTTTATGTAATCTGAAATGACATATCTTTGAAGGTAAATTTTTAAAATTATTATGATTAATTCTTTACAAAAATTATTCATTAGCATTACTCAATATTTCTCCTTATGATTGATAATAAGAAAGGTAAAAATTATTTGATTTTTATTTGTTTGTAGATGAAGTGAACATATATTTTTCACAAATTATTAAATTGATCGAATATGATTTTTTTATTTGTAAAGCTATAATCTTTTGAATGAGTTTATATATGCAAGAAGTTTCTCAAGAAAAAATTAATATATAAAAATTTAATACTTCCAATAATATAGTATGAAATATAAAAAAAATATGTTGATCGTAATTTTGAATTTTGTATTTAAATAATATATTGCATAAATATATTATATCACTAAGAGTTGAACATTTTTTTATAAATATAATATAAAATTAATTAAATCATATTTTTCTGTTGTCTAGAAGATGGAATAACCAAAATTCATTGGTTTTATTTGCTTATAGATTAAGTTAAAAAATATTTTACAAAAAGAAACATAATTTGTAGAAGATTGAAATAACAAAATTCTTTGGTTTTATTTGCTTGTAAATGAAAGGAAAAAAAATTTCCACAAAAAACTAAATTTGTGTGGAGACCTGCAAAGACATCAAATAGAGAAGAATATACATTTCTTCTCAAAATGGACAAAACGATTTAAATAATTTATAATTGAAGACATTAAAAATATAAGAAAAAATTTCAACAATGAAAACCTTGAATTCAAAAAGATATCAGTAGATTTCGAACGACAAAAAATTAAAAAGAATAAAATACGATCATCAATTGTCTCAATTGTAACGATATTGAAATATAAGTAATAGAAGACGATAACATCACAAGAATGAATATTGAGGATAATGATATTATTGCAGGGAAAGATTTTCAGCATCAAAATTATTATATAAAAAAAGTCGTCCAACAAAAGAATCAAAAAATACATATATGAAAATGCAAATGATTGATGTCGACAGCACCATAAGATTTGCTAATGAATATGATGACAATATTGTTTTTTTTCACAAAGAAGAAAAAAACTTATGACAAAAAAAAACGTGAAAGCAATAAAAATTGAAAATATAAAAGAAGAAAACATTTGACGCACTAATTTAATTTAAGGTTTAGAATATATTATATATATTGTATTTTTATTTTTCATAAATCAGTAACACGTGGTAAAATAGGTGGTCAATGCTATGTATTATACTTTTTTCTTCTCTCGAATTTAATTTTAATAACTATTATGATATCAATTCTATATTATATTTTCTCCAATGTCTAATTTATACAAAATTATAAGATTTGTTACTAATATGTTTTTCAACAATTATTAATTTATTTAGATTGCGCTTGGATGAATTGATTTCAAATTCATGGATTAGAATTATAATTTTATTGTTAAGAATGAAACAATAGATCAAATCTTGAATCTACACATATATTATATTGTAAAATTTATTGTACAAATTTTGTTGTACATGTAACATTAATCATTTTTCTATTGACTAAAATCATTAATATATAATTTTCCGTAAATTAATCTCTTTTGATCTCATTTCTTTAACAACAATAATTGATAATAGAAGTGTATTTTCACGTGCGTCGCACGTGTCTTTTCCTAGTCCTAACAAATGCGTCAAAAGCAACATCCTGTGCCCGGACGTCTCCATACTCAAAATCCATGTTCCCCTTTCGAGCCTTAAAATTTTAAATTAACTACAATATATCCCTATACAAGTGTGTGTATATATAGTGGATATCTTGTGAAACGGTATTACAGATTTATAAAAAAATAAATAAAAATTAATATTTTTCATTAGTTGAATCGGGTCGGAGATTCGTCTAAAAAACTCATGAAATGGTTTGAAAAGAGTTTTTGTGATATTTAATAAATTCACTTGTTAAAAGTTTTTATAATAAGTTAATGACAAAAAGCTTGTGGGAGACAGCCTTACGGATCGTATTTTGTGAGACTGATATCTTATTTTGGTCATCCATGAAAAAGTATTTCTTTTTATTCTAAGAATATTACTTTTTATTATGAATATTGGTAGGGTTGACCTATCTTACATATAAAAATTCGTGATACCGTCTCACAGAAGACCTAATGAATAATTACAAAAAGGATCTCCATAGTTAAGAATAAAATGGTCAACACCCAATTTTGTCGCAACCAAAATTATGCCCTTGATTTCGCCAAAACCGAATGAATAATGAATCAACCTAACACCCAACAATAAAATTCTAAAATCAATTGAACATTTAAATATATAATATCATATTCCGACAATTACATAACAACTTTTGATCATCCCGAACCGAGGGACAAAGAAAAATAAATTGAACTTTTTTTATATTATTATTATTATTACTATTTCGAAAATTTAAAGTTTCGCCTTTGTTATTCCAGTTATTAGTGTTCCGTGGCACGAATCAATTTTTTTGTGTAAAAAATATATATTATTTTATTAGCATGTGATGCTTATATATTAGTGATCAAATAAGATTTATGGAAATAGTTCAAAATTTATGATAAATATTATGAAGCGTAAAACTGTAAAGGAACTTTGTCGTCACATTAACATATCGAAGTCAGTTGGTATGATGTGTTCAAGTTTAATAATATATATAATATCGATAAACGATACGTGCATATATCGTTAAATTAAATAAACTTCTTGAAGTTACATTTGAATAAGACCAGAGGCGGATTTAGTGTAGGGCGAACGGGGGCCACGGCCCCCCCAAAAAAATTTAAAAAAATTTTTTAGCGACGGTTGTGACGGAAACCGTCGCAACATGCGCGACGGTTATATCAACAACCGTCGCTATATGGCGGCCAAGGCCCCCCCAAAGATTTTAAAAAAATTTTTTAGCGACGGTTATATAGAAACTGTCGCGGTTTAGCGACGGTTTATTGTAACCGTCGCCATATTGCGACGGTTTTAGAGAAAACCGTCGCAAAGGTGGCCCCCCCAATGCCAAAATCCTAGATCCGCCCCTGAATAAGACAGTTTAATATGTAGGTGTACATTTCTTCTAACCAAATATTGTATAAAATTGATAATTCTATTTACAGGATGCCAAATTTAAAGCAACCCTCCCTCCGACGGCAGCAACTCACCTGTCCCCGAACTTCCCCACAAAAAGTGGGTCCAATGAACCAACTACACTACTACACATTAAAACAAACTCTTCTAATTTAAGCTTCAAAGAATCACATTCTTGCTTTAAGATTCAGAATCAGTTTTTACCCCTTTTATACATAATAATTATTTGTTTTATTTTTACATTTTTGGATTTTAATTCAGTCTATATATTTCGACAGAAGTATTCATAGTACAATCATAGAGAATGTAAAAATTTGTTAAGTCAAATTTAATTTAATTAACTAATTTGTGCGTATTAATTATTTCATAACAGTTTTCGATTTACAGGTATTACATTTAATTTAAATGTAGTTGGCAAGTTTGATTAGTTCATTACCACTTTCTGACGCCTCACAAGTATGCTTTCCCCTCGTATATTAATAACCTCTGTCGATACGAACCAACTGTTGAAGTGTTGTTTTCTCGATTATTCGGATATGCAATATTTGTTGAATACAAAGAAAAAATGCATTTCGACCCCCAAGATGTAGAGATAATTAACAAATTTCAAAGAAAAATTACTTTGAGAATCGTATATTTTTTAGATGTCGTATAATTAAAATACTATTTATATGATGCTTAGAGTTTAATTACATTGGCATTCAAAAACTCTTGCACCAAACTAGTCCGAGATTAGTGGATATAGTCATTTTTGTAAATTTCTTTAAACAATCAACTGGATCGTTTTCTATTCTTCAATCGTCTAACCCATCCATGATCGAAAACTGCACTTCTACTATAGATCTTACTAGAGATCTAACTGAAATTATGAGTTGAGAATAAACGCAGGAAGAAGGCGGGGTGCGGCTGCGGCAACAGGGTAGGGGCGGTGCACTGGCATTGGAAGGATGGCTCAGCCAAGACTTGCTTCTCCAAAAATACAAATTTATAGGTGATACCCCCATAAGAGCATGGGTCATGGATGACCCGACATATTAAATGGATATCCCAAATCTTCTTTTGAAGTCGGGCAGGTGGATGCTCGGGACATCTTCTCCTCGAGCTACCGGAAGCCCGAGCTCTCATATAAGCTCTCAGACGATTTCTATCTGGGTATCTCGATAACAGTGCTACACTCGAGTGCAAGAGCAGGTAAAATCTTATCTCGATAAGCGTTCCTGACAAAATCCTACCTATGTGACATGATGAAAAAGCAGGACGGCGTGACAGTAAATCAACATCTAATATTACAAGTGGCAAGTATGTACTGAAAACAAGGTACTTATCACATTCTTTCTTATAAATAGCATGTATGTTTTACATTTCAGGGATTCGAACATTCTTGTTCTAAGCTCTTGGCACTCATATATATCTTCACAGATATTGTCATTATCCTTCATCTTCAACCTACAGACTTAATAATCGAAGTGGCCACGTCGGACACCCCTCCGACGCCCATTCACAAGTTCTTTTCATTGTCTGCAGGTCAAGTTGGAAGCCATAGCTTACAGACATAATTTCATCACATATATATCTCCTTGCTCATTTTCCCTAAACAAAAACTCTTATCAAATCCGGTGGATTGCCCCTACCCTACTCACCCGATTCACCCGGATATCATCATTGGAGTTTTCTGTGGGAGATAAGATTAAATTGTCATTCAAAATTGACTTCCGTGTGACTAATAATGAAGCAGAATATGAGGCTATTCTCGCCGGCATTCGAGCTACCCAAGAAATGGAGCCTCCGGGATCATTTTGTTTTTCGATTCACAGTTAATTACTCAGCAGATAAAGGCCGTTTATGAGGCTAAGGATGACAGGATGCTTAAATATCTAAGGCTCATTAAATCCCAGGCCGAATTCTTTGTAGATTGGAGCATTGAGCAAATTCTCCGGGATGAGAATGGGGAAGCACGTGCTTTGGCCAAAATGATTGCCTCTTTATCGAAAGTCAATACCCGTGAAGTATCGCATGTTACCCGGCTAATTATTTAAACGGAAGAAGAGACATGGCCAACAACAAAGGATTCGTGGACGACACCCCTGATCAAGTTCATTGTCAACAATGAATTACCTGAAGACAAAGCTCAAGCTCAAAAGATCAAGGGACAAGCTTTCATGTTTGTTCTCTTAGATAATATCTTATAAAGGAGATCATTTCAGAGACTTCTATTAAAGTTCTTATCTATGGGATAGATGGATTATGTTCTTCGGGAGATTCATGAAGGGTGTTGTGAAGAGCATCTCGGAGGATAGCATTAGCCCAGAAAGCAATGCTTCCCGTATTTTGGTGGCCCACTGTTACCCAAGGCTCTGTTCGAGTGGTTCGGGCATGTGAGGGTTGTCAACATCATTATAATTTTCAGAACAGCCAAGCCACTCTCATGAAGCCCATCCGAGCATCTTGCCCTTTTGATCAGTGAGGGATGGACATTGTTGTTCCCTTTCCAGTTGCCCGGGTTAAGAAGAAATTTCTTTTGGTGGCAAGTTTATTATTTTTCTAAGTGGGTATAAGCCGAGCCCCTGACAAGGATTACAGAGAAAGAAGTTTTGAAGTTTATGTGGAAGAATATTTTATGTCGATTTGGACTTACCAGGATACTAATTTCAGATAATGGGAGGCAGTTCCAGAGAAAAGAGATCATAGCTTGGTGCCAGGAAGTGAAAATCACACAGTCTTTCATTGATGTTGCTTATCCTCAACAAAATTATTGTACAAGCCTTGAAAACTAGGCTACATGACAAAGGAAAATACTGGGTGGAGGAATTGTCCAGTGTTCTCTGAGCATACAGAACTACTCCCCGACCACCTACTCAAGAGACTCCTTTTAATCTGGTATATGTTTCTGAAGCCGTTATTCTTTTTGAAATCGGACAATCTTCTGCCCAGGTAGAATCTTACCCAAATAACAATGATCAAAGCCGAGGTAGAGTTGAAAAGAGAGCAGGCTATGATTCGAATAGAAGCTTACCGAGGCCGGGTTATAAAGTCATATAACAAGCGAGTCCGAATCCGAGACTTTCAAATAGGAGATTTGGTGATGGAAAAATTCAATCCAGCCTGAGATGTTGGAAAGTTAGAAGCTCGGTGGGAAGGGCCTTTTAAAATAACCCGGAAGGTTAGCTCGGGAGCTTTTTACTTAGAGGATGCTCAAGGACGTTCTCTTAAGGGACTGTTGAATGTATTTCATTTGAAAAAGTACTATGCTTGAAAGATGTCACTACAACAAAATATGCATTCAACCACACTCAAAAGACAACGGTTTTTTTTAAAAAACTGTTGTCTTTTTCTTTTTAACAATGGTTTTAGTGAAAACCGTTGTTAAAAAGCAGCAAACGACAACGATTTTGTAAAACCGTTGTCGTTGACCCTCAAAAACACGCTAAAAGACAACGGTTTTTTAAAAACCGTTGAATTTTAGCGTGTTTTTGGGGTCAAAGACAACGGTTTATAAAACTGTTGTCTATAAGCGTGATTTTGAGGACAAAAGATAACTGTTTTCGTGAACTGTTGTGGATTAGCGTGTTTTTTCGGAGAAACGACAACGGTTTTCGTGAACCGTTGTGAATTAGCGTTTTTTTTTTTGGGAAACGACAACGGTTTTCGTGAACCGTTGTGGATTAGCGTTTTTTTTGGGAAACGACAACGGTTTCTGTGAACTGTTGTGGATTAGCGTTTTTTTTTTGGAAACGACCACGGTTTTCGTGAACCATTGTCTATTAGCGTGTTTTTTTGGAGAAACCACAACGGTTTTCGTGAACCGTTGTGGATTAGCGTTTTTTTAGGGAAAAGACAACGTTTTCGTGAACTGTTGTGGATTAGCGTTTTTTTTTCCGGAGAAATTACAATGGTTTTAGAGAGCCGTTTTTAAAAATAGCGACAGTTTAAACAAAAAACCGTCGCTATTAGAGACGGGTTTACTAAAACCGTCACAAAGTTTAATGTAGCGACGAATTATAAACCGTCGCTAATTTTAAATCGACGGCGGTTTTAGAAAATTCCGTCGCCGATTTAAAATAGCAACAGCTTTTTGAAAACCGTCGTCGATTCAAAACTATATTTTTCATAAAACCAATGAATACTTGGTTAAAAATTTGCTCAAATATTAAAAAATCATTTTTAGAACATTGAATCGATGGTGAGATTTTATGTCTGTTCTTTATGGAATTCGGAATTCCATGGATATGGAGGTTACAACCAGAATTTCCTTGCTTATGGAGGGTTAGTTCACAAAATTTTGGGACAAATTATTAAGAGAAGACCCTGATACAGGAAAGCTCTATGGCTCCGAAATTCTTCAACATATGGAAGAAAAAATTTCTTTATATAAGAAAGATTTTAATAAACAACAAGAAAAGGAGCAGGATTCGATGAGTCCTTTCAAGCTTCTTACTCCGAAATATTCTGATATTTATTCTAAAGAAAATATGATTGAAGTCTACATTGAAAAACTTAAGAAAGATCTTTATAAGAACATTGCATGTTCTGACTCCAAATCAAATAAATCTATGGTATCCGAATCAAGTGAAAACCAATTTATCCATCTAATGCAGATGCCAAATGCTCAAGACCCAAAGGAAGATATTCCTTCCCATATTAGTGATATTTTTGAAAATTATATAAATTCATTAAAAGAAAATATTAAAGATGATTAGGATATTCATCTTTAATAAAGTTGGTGGAATATCACTATAGACTTTTTGACTTTTGTAACCATGTTACTATTTTCTTTTATAAAGCATTGTATTGTTTATATTTTTAGTTGGAATCCTGAGTTTGATGCCCGGCTCTTCCATCTATTTATAGGCTGTATTGTGTTTTTAGAAGAATACGGTCAAGTTTGCTCCCCTCTATTTCCTCTCTGTAAACAAACCCCTTCTTACGAATTAAATAAAAGCTTCAAGTTTTGAATACAACTTTGAGAGTTTTTTTTATTTATTTTGTTTTTATTTACTGTTTTATTTTTATATTTCAAGAGAATAGCCTGAATGACGAGCTAAACTACTCGTGTTAAATCATAACCTTACTATGACATGATCTATATATATTTGTAGTTTGGAGAACAATTGAGATAATAATAAATTTATTTGAATTTGGGAATTTAATGTAATATAAGGATTATTGGTTAAAACATAAGGTAAAAAGATGAACCGGAAAATAGTAAACACAAGGTACGAGTAACCATGAATGTTGCTGGATAAGGAATCGTCATTTTGGAATCCAACTCTGTAAGTACGCAAAATGGGTTTTTAATGGGCTTTCTATGTATGGATTATATGCCAGGGATGAAATGACAGAGGAAGGTTTTGATGCATAAATGTTGATGAGTTTGAGGAGATCGAGGCCGATGATGACAAAAGATTGCAGTATATACGTATTTTTTGTTTGGAAAATGTTGATATTGTGGGACTCCACTGCCACATTGCCACGTTGATGACGAACATGTATCAAAGTCAATTGCAATACTAAATTCAAATTTGTAAAATTTTTGTTTATCGTTGACATATTTTGGAAGATAGATTTTGAACATAACATAGTCACGGATTTAACGTGGTAAATATTTTGTTTTCGATTGTTATTTTTGGTTTAATTATTATTATAAATATTATAAATTAGAAGAAATTTAATACAAAAATTTTACCTAATGAAAAAAATTATTAAAGACAACAGTTTTGGATTCTCACTACAAGAAAAATGGTAAACGACATTTGTATAAGCGTGTTTTTAGACATTCGACAACTATTTAGCGACAGTTTTTTCTTTAACCGTCGCTAAAAGTAGCGACGGTTTTACTTAAACCGTCGCCGATTTACAATTTGGCAACGGTTTAGTCTACACCGTCGCTAAATTTAGCGACAGTTAAAAAAACCTGTCGCATGTTTAAAAATAGCGACGGATTTGCCAAACCCGTTGCTAAAGTTGGCGACCGTTAAATAAAAACCGTCGCAACATTTAGCGACGGTTTATATTTAACCGTCGCCGATTTATAATTTCGCGACGGTTTAACTAAAACCGTTGCCATTTTCAAAAAAAATTCCTTTCACCGTAAAATTCCCCCCATTTTCTTTCACCACTATCTATAAATACATGCAAATTTGCTTCAATTTCTTCCACTTCACTTCACAACAATTAAAAATTTTCTCACTTACACGATTTTACAACTTCACAACACTTAAATTTTTGTCTCTTTACGATTTTACAACTTCACAACACTTAAATTTTTTTTATCTCTTACACGATTTTTTTACCACTTCAAAACGATTAAAATTTTTATCTCTTACACGATTTTATCACTTCACGAATTTTAAATTTGTTATCTTTTACACGATTGTATCAATTGAAAACACATATTTATTAAATTCTTAATTTTTTTCTATTTTACCTAAAATATTAGCGACGGAATATATAAGCTGTCGCTAAATAGAGACGGTTTTGCACATGAATACCGTCGCTAAATGTAGCGACGGTAAAAAGTAAACTGTTGCTAGATTTAGCGACGGGATTTTTAACCGTCGCTAATCAGCGACGGTTATTATATACAGACCGTCGCAAATATCTTTTGCGACAGTTGTCAAAACCGTCGCAAATTGTAGTTTCGACGACACTTTTTATTTTGCGACGATTTTAAAAACCGTCGCAAATTGTAACTACGACAACAGTCAAAAACCGTTGTCTTTGAGCGGACCATTTAACAACACTGACTTTAACAACAGTTTTAAAATAGCTACGACAACGGTTAAAAACAACGGTTTAAAACCCTTGCAAAACCGTTGTCGTTGCTAGAAATTACAACGGTTTAACACTGTTGCAAAACCGTTGTCGTTGATAGAAAAGACAACGGTTTAAAACCGTTGTCGTTGATGAAACTTTAAACAACACCCTCAGTTACAACTGTTTTAAATGGCCTACGACAACGGATTTTATCCGTTGTCGTTTGGCGTTTTTGTTGTAGTGTGTAATTATTTTTGGAAGTTATAATGAAAGTTTTTTTCTTCTCAGAAAGTGTATGAATATTATATCTAAACCCGAGAGGTACAAAACCCTGGATAATCTATAAGCTCAGGGCTCTGCACCGTGGCTCGGGGCTCCGTATATCGACCATTCCCAAGTCTCGGGACATGATCCCCGGCCCAAGGCTCCGTACCTTGGTTATTAATAAGCCCAGGGCTCTGCACCCTAGCTCGGGGCTCTACACCTCGATCATTACCAAGTTCCAAGATGTGATCCCCGGCCCAAGACTCCGTACTTTGGTTATTAATAAGACCAAGGCTCTGCACCCTGGCTCGGAGCTCTGCACATCGATCATTCTCAAGTCCCGGGACATGATCTCCGGCCCAAGTTTCAATACTCTAGTTATTTATTGAATCCAGGGCTCCATACCGTGACTTAGGTGTTTTACATCTCGATCATTTATTGAACACATGGATTCTTATTTAAACTCAGGGCTCAACATCCCCACTACTTATTTGAAGTTACTGACTATTTTCCAACATTTAGAAAAACTTTGTGATTTGTCATTCACTAGCAGTTCGTGATTAAATTTTTCTAAGTCCAATTATATTGCAAGTGATATTCATATGGAAACTAAGTATATTAAAGAGAATATGAAATTTAATTAATGAAATCCTGAAGGCAGGAGTACAAGGAAATTAAAAGAAATAAAATAAAAACAAAACAAATACAAGCATATTCTAAATCTACGTGGCTTGACCCTGTCTGCTCTTATTCTTGGGGCCTCTCCTGCTCCTTTCTGCATCCTCGGGAAGGAATTCTATGGCTTGTTCAAAGTCAGGGAAGCATTCCATATCCTCAGGCAATAGCCCGACCTCTTCAAATAGCTTCCGACATTTGTCAAAGCCGGTCTTGAAGAGATGATAGGCCCGATCCTCTACAAACACCTTGAACTCTTGAGATTGGAGGAAGGAGGTCTGCCACTTATCTCTCTCATAGTCAGCTGTAGCCAGGGAACTCTCAGCTCTCTCCGCCCGGGATTGTTGTATCTCTACCTGCTTGGATAGAGAACAATTCCTCGACTCCAAGACAGATATAATCCCTTGCAAAGTTTCCTTCTGGACGAGGCCATCGTCAGCATCATCGTGGGCCTTAGCCAGATCTGCTTCAGCCGATTCCAAGGCAAAGCAGAGGCCGGCCACTTCTTCCTCACGGACAGATCTAACCCGAGACATCTCTCCTTGAAGTTGGTCGTGATGTTCTTGCAGAGCTCAGGCTTGATTATTCTTTGCTGTAGCCACCACAACTACCTCTTCAAAAGCCGATATCAGAATTTGAACACCCTGTTCAGAAGAAGTTAGTAAAAAGAAAGAGAAAAGAAATCATGGAGTCAGAGAACTTATGGATATAATCTGGTTTGAGCCTTCGAAGAATTTGACAGGTGGGCCGGGAGCTCTTCAAGAAGGTCTCCTCAACAGAAATAAGTATCTGTTTGAGGAGTTGGACGCCAGTTGCTATAGCCCCCTCCGAGAAAAGGCTGGCCCGGGTAGAAGAGCCAGATTGAGAAGGCTCTCGAGTTTGCTGGTCTTGAGGAGGAGGGGAGGATTGAGTTGTCCGGGAGGTGCCCTGATCCCCTCCTTGGTTGCTCTCGACCAGAATCATTTCAGGGCTTGTCACAGCCTTTATATTCCTCTGAACGAGGGTTGTATGGTCTACAGAGTCTTCCTAGGATTCATCTTGAGTCACCTCCTTTTCTTGTTGGATCTCTACTCGGACAGATTCAATCCACCGAGCCGCCTCCTCCTCAGCCTTTTTCTTCTCAGTAGCTGCTCTTCGGGCTGCAAGCTTCTTCTCTTTGGCCGCCTTCTCGACCGCCCACTTCTTTGTGAAGGCCTCTTGCATCTCTATATTGTCTGCATAAAGAAAAAGGAGATGGTCAGTATGATTACGAAATAATAAAAAAGTGCAAAACAAAAAAAAAGTTCAAAGAGTAAAGTTATCAAGTTTAGCGCCCGAGACAGCAACTTCTTCGATAACTCGATTAATAGGGTCTTTAGTCCGGGCACTCAACCAGTATTAGATAATATTATCCTCAGAAATGAGAGTGGAGGATGAAATTTTTTGACACTCTACCAACTCTTGGCTTCAGGTGAATGGTTCCTCAAATTTGTATGATTTGGGAAGAGAGGCTTGTGTAGGAAGGAGATGGAGAAAACCAGTTAAGCAAGAAAGAGGGGCCGGGAGGTGGATATAGAAAAAGCTTCCTTTCCACCACTGCTGGGAAGAAGGGATATCATCAAGGAATCGAGATTTGAGCCGCACAAACAGGGAGAAAGCATTATCTCCCGGTCGGAAAACGAAGAAATAATGATGAATAAGGGGTGTGATGATAAGGTTGTGCATACAGGAAAAGAACATACGCCGAGGCCATAATACAGAATGAATTAGGGTAAAGTTGGTTAATAGGTACACCAAAAAATTTGGAAACCTCAATATAGAAAGAAGGAATAGGGAACTGAAGCCCATTCCTAACCTGGTCTTGAAAGAAGGTGGTGAAACCAGGAGGAGGTTTATTGGCCCTATCAGAAGGGTCGGGTACTAAAATTTGAAAAGAAGAAGGAATAGAGCCGAGAGTCCGAAGTTCCTCGTCAGCCCCTGAGCACAGAATTCTGCTCGTTGAAGCGTACCAGGGAACTCCTGGAGTCTCAGATTGGGAGGGAGGAAGCTTGGGCTTCGCCCTTACCTTTGCTCTTTTTCAGAGCTCGGGAAGTGCCAACAGAGGAGGGTTTTGACTGTTTGTTTTGGGCATTTTAGAGGATTGGGTGAAAAAACGTTGCGGGGGAGGAGAAGGGGTTGAGTCGGAGCGCATTGGAGTGGACTCGTCGCTAATGCGAGCCTCGCGCATTTGCATCGGAAGTAGAATAAGTAGAATCAGACATATTATGAATAATTATTGAGTAACTTACGAGAATAATTGGAGGTGAAACTTGAAGCTGGGGAAATAGCCGGAGTGGGGGAGGCGCTGCGCTGCGGAATTATGGAGAGGATTTGAGAGAGTTTGAAATTTGAAAGTTCAGAAAGTGACAAATGAAGAGGGTATGTAATTATATATAGGCGAAGAGGGAGTATGAATCGTTGATCTAAAGTTGAATCGGAATGTTAGGATGCATCTTGGAAATTGTGCGAATATATGGAAGGACGTGCACAGATATCAAGGCGTGTCAGACTTGTCATATTCCCGGAATACAAAGCGTTTTGAACCGTTTGAATTCTAGGGCATACGTCATCATGACATCATCCCAACTGCTCGAGAGTACTAAACGAAAAAAATATTTAAATTCAGGGAGACATGAGGCCCCGACATCTTATTTAAAGCCCGGGAGACTTGAAGTCCCGCATCTATTCCCATCTCCGGAAGACATGAAGCCCTTGATGCTGTTATAAACAAGATTGATTATCTTTCTATTGGAGTCCAAGCATGACTGATCGGGACAACGAGTATGACTCTAGCCCGATTATTTAAGGATGGGTGATGATACCCCTATAAGAGCCCGGGTCATGGATGACCCGGCATATTAATTGGATATCCCAAATCTTCTTCTGAAGCTGTGCAGGTGGATGGCCGGGACATCTTCTCCCATGGCTACCTGGAAGCCTTGGCTCTCATATAAGCTCCTGGATGGTATCTACCCAGGTACCATCGATAACAGTGCTGCACTCGAGTGCAAAAGCAGGTAAAATCTTATCTCGATAAGCATTCCTAACAAAATCCTACTGATGTGACATGATGGAAAAGTAAGGCGGCGTGACAAAAAGTCAAAATCTAAGATTACAAGTGGCAAGTATGCACTTAAAACAAGGTACTCATCACCTTCTTTCATATAAATAGCAGGTATGTTTTATATTTCAGGGATTCGGCCGTTCTTGTTCTAAACTCTTGGCAATCATATTATCTTCACATATATTGCCATTATCCTTCATCTTCAACTTGCTGACTTAAGCAACGGAGTGGCCACGCCGAACACTCCTTTGGCGCCCATTCACGAGTTCATTTCATTGTCTGCAGGTCACGTTGGAAGCCATAGCTTATAGACATACCTTAATCAAAGATATATCTCCTTGCTCATTTTTCCTAAACAAAAACTCTTATAAAATCCGGTGGATTGCCCCGACTCTCTGCTCACTCGATTCACCCGGATATCATCAATAGTTGTGAGGGAAAGAGAAGAAATCTAGATTTTATTCTTATGTTGTATATTTATCAACTCATGATAAATAGTATTTATAATATTACAAACCTTGAATCAAAGTTGTTGGAACTTTTCAAGTTTGCAATCTTGATTTGATGTTAACAAAACTTGCTATCTTGTTACTAATAAACCTTAGTGCGCAAATAACTAAAACTGAAATAATCAGTTTACCAAGCTACAATTGAAGCTATCAGAGATGCCAACTGATTGAACCAACTGATTGGCAGAAAACTGAATCAGTCAAACTGATTTATCAACAAGCAGTTCAGCTGACTGTTTAGCTGATAGGTAATTCAGCAGGTGAACCTCAGAAGCCTGGCCAGCCGATGATGTGTCCAACTGAAGAAGAGCCCAACTGACTAGTTCAACTGAAGAAGTGAAATCAGTTCAACTGACAAGTCAATTGATTTCACTAGCCCAACTGAAGATCAATTCAACTGACCAGTACTTCGAAACATCAGTTAGAATCTTTCAGTTGCAGATCAAGACAAGCTTATTCAAAGTGGATTCCAGCTGTTCGTGAAGATACAAAGCCATTTTCCAGTCAAAGGACAATAATGGATGTTGCATCAGAGCATTAAAGACAAAGCGCTCCAGATGGGCAGTCAAAAAGACGAGACACAAAGTCCAGGGAGCCGATTCAAATTGCAACGGATACAATAATGAGTCTTACTGAGCGACCGAACTCACGCCTATAAATAAAAAAGAAGATCAATGAAGACTCAACAAGAAGAAGCAAAAGAAAAAGAACGACATACAAAACAAAAAGTTTCTTCAAGAGAGAAAAGAAAGGGCACGCACATTGCATATCAGCTTTCAGAAGCAATCAGCCCAGAGGGATACCAAAGATATATCAACTTAGAATAAAAATCATTTTCCCTCAGTATGTGAGAACATCCTTGTTCAGTTATCACACACAAACTCTCTCAAACACTCAAATACCGTCTTGGACAAAGACGTTAAACTTATGTATGCAGTCTTTGACACATAGAAGTTAAAAAAGTGTTGGCTGGAAGGTGCTGCCTTCAGTCGTAGCTAGGAGTTCAGTTTAGGCAGTAGTGTAAGTCCTAGTTGAGTGGGTTTGTACACAGAGTTGTATAAGTCAAAGGATTCTAGTGGATCCTTCCCGAGGCGGTAGAAGGTGTGACGTAGTAGTAGTTAAAGTCTCCAAATATCCATAAACATATTTTGTGTATCTAACTGATTAAATGTTGTTTTTAAACTGCTTTGATTAGTTAGAGTATCCGTCAGTTCAGTTGTCACTATAACTGAACTGAAGAATGCAAAAAGTAATCTAGTCTCTTTCAGTTATTCAGTTTACATAAGTTAAAACGTTTTCTAATGTAACAGTTTTCTTTACGAATGATTACTTCGGGTATCTTCCGCTTGATTTTTCTTTTTAACCTTAACATTCTTATAATACGAGCTATTGCAACTCATAGGAGAATATTGTGTTTCAAGTATCCCTTGGAAGCCCAACACACACGATCCTTCAATTGGTATCAGAGCTAGCTGTTCTAAGAAGAACATTTGAAGACAACTGTCAATTTTTAAGTGGTTTTAATAACTGTTTTTAAAATCTTTTATATTGTTATCAAAACTGTTTGAAAAATTTTATATCTCGCTCATTGCGAGGAGTTGAGAGGATTGGTTCTGCAATTAACATTGCTGCCATTTATTTCGATTCTGAGCTTTGGGGTTTTAATCAACCCGCGGGGTCTTGAACTTTAACTACCAAGATGTTCAGCTAAACTGCTCGGTGAACAAGATTTCAGTTGCTAGCCTACCAGTTCAGTTGACATACAAATGAATCTTACCCATGCTGGGATACTTGATGATCAAAGTAGAGCTCAATCATCAAATGTATATCACCGCTCCATTGATATATCAGATCAATGCGGTTCAACATCAGTTGAGTTAATTTGAGTTTGCTCGACCAGTTAGACTGCAAAATGATCAGGTTCAAGGTAACTTAGCTGCTCTTCTAACAGAAAGACTCAAGATCGTTGCAACATTTGAAGCACTCAAGGCAATCAGTTGTCAGTATATTCAGCTCTGTCAAATGTAAACCAACCAATGTTCAGTGTTATTTAAAATCTGCTATTGTAGTAGCAACTTTCCTTACAAATGATGATGTACTTAAGTGTAAAATACGAGGAAGTTTATTTTATCAAATAAACATTTTGTTTATCTGATCAAATAAACATTTTGTTTATCTAGTTGTGTTTTATTGTGACTGAACTGATATACTTAGACTTCTTGCCGAAACTGCTTGAATGTTTTAAAGTTGTAAAACTTTTTCATTCGAGATTTCGAAGTGTCTTTAAAGTAAAACTTTGAGGGGGAGTTTTCTTTAAAATCCCTTAAACTGAAAATCATTTTTTAAAGACATTTTAAATCAGTATTTCAATTTAGTTTTAAAGTGGAAGTTTTTTTTGTTTTCAAAAATTTCTTTAAATTCAGTTACAAATGGTGAGCTTTTAACGACGTTTGAATGTACTAACCCTTGAACTGAATATATTGTGCTTAATTGCTCAAGTTTTGTGATCATCAAAAAGGGGAGATTTTTGGAACTTTTCAAGGTTACAATCTTGATTTTGATGTTAAAAATACTTGTTATATTGTTACTAATAAACCTTAGTGCGCAGACAGTTAAAACTGAAATAATCAGTTTACGAAGCCACAAATGACGCTATCAGAGATGCCAACTGATTGAACCAATTGATTGCAGAAAACTGAATCAGTCAAACTGATTTATCAACAAGAAGTTCAGATGACTGTCCAGCTGATAGATAATTCAGCAGGTGAACCTCAGAAGCCTTGCCAGTCGATGATGTGTCCAACTGACGAAGAGCCCAACTGACCAGTTCAACTGAAGAAATGAAATCAGATCAACTGACGAGTCAACTGATTTCACTGGCACAACTGAAGATCAGTTCAACTGACCAGTTCGAAACATCAGTCAGAATCTTTCAGTTGCAGATCAAGAAAAGCTTATTCAAAGTGGATTCCAGCTGATCCAGTCAAATGACAATAATGGACGTTGCATCAGAGCATTAAATACAAAGCGCTCCAGAGGGGCAGTCAAAAAATGAGACACAAAATCCAAGGAGCCGATTCAAATTGCAACGAATACATTAATGAGTCTCACCGAACGATGGAACTCACACCTATAAATAGAAGAGAAGATCAGTGAAGACTCAACAAGAAGAAGCAAAAGAAAAGAACGACATAGAAAACAAAAAGCTTCTTCAAGAGAGAAAAGAAATGGCACGCACATTGCATATCAGCTTTCAGAAGCAATCAGGCCAGAGAGATACCAAAGATATATCAGCTTATAATAGAAGTCATTTTCCCTCAGTATGTGAGAACATCCTTGTTCAGTTCTCACACACAAACTCTCTCGACCACTCAAATACTGTCTTGCACAAAGACGTTAAACTTGTATATACAGTCTTTTACACATAGACGTTAAAGAAGTATTGGCTGGAAGGTGCTGCCTTCAGTCGTAGCTAGGAGTTCAGTTTAGGCAGTAGTGTAAGTCCTAGCTGAGTGGGTTTGTACAAAGAGTTGTATAAATCAAAGCCTTTTAGTGGATGCTAGAAGGGGTGACGTAGGAGCAGTTCAAGTTTCCAAATATCCATAAACATATCTTGTGTATCTAGCTGATGAACTGTTTTTTTTTTAAACTGCTTGGATTAGTTAGAGTATCCGTCAGTTCAGTTGTCACTATAACCGAACTGAAGAATGCAAAAACTAATCTAGTCTCTTTCAGTTATTCAGTTTACATAAGTTAAATTGTTTTCTAATGTAACAGGTTTCTTTACGAAGGATTACTTTGGGTATCTTCTGCTTGGTTTTTCTTTTTAACCAAACTCGATTTAATTCATCAGTGTTAACATTTTTAGAACACGAGCTATTGCAGCTCATTGGAGAATATTGTGTTTCAAGCATCCCCCTGGAAACCCAACACACACGATCCTTCAATAGTCACATTCGACTCTACAAAATCTAATCCCTTGTCAAAATATCTATATATATCTTTTCAAATTTAGAATAAAATATTGCATAATATAATAATTAATTAATTATCAACTCAAGTATCTAAGTCATCTAGAATATTCCTTGACATTTGAATTTATAATCAAATACAACTAAATATTATTTAATTATTAAATTTTAAATTTATTAATTAATCGTGGCTTCATCATAATCTTGATCGACGATCATCCATGGTCGATATTACGAGGGCACAAATCTAATTATTACGGTGAAAAGTGAAAATTCCGAAGATAGAAACTTTCCATTTATTCAATTTTGGCAACTGTATATTTTATTACTTCATTTATTAACTTAGAAATTGTACTCATCTCACTTAATTAGCAGTCATGCTAACTTCTTTAACTTTCAAATATGGAGACTACTTGTAAATTCTTTTATAAGTAATTTTTTTAATCTCCATCAAACTAAAGAAGTCATCAAATTCAACTCCTTGAATTTGAATTTTTCAATGGGAACACAAAATCTGATACTTGTGTGAACCTCAATGGTTCAGTAATACACCTAACCATAGGTTTACAACTTTACGTGACTCAGGATAACATTTGTCCTTTTTCGGGCTTATCCTAAACTTCACCCTTTGATCAAGAACGTCATAACTCAAGTTTAATTGTACCCAGCAGATTATGATAAGAGCGTCTAGTAGCATCGTCCCATGATCTCCTAGGTATTACTGATAGTTTTTGCAAGAAACAGTAGGTTATGGTTAGCTTAAAGTATCGTCCCTTCAACTCATATATCCTGATTGTACCTGCAACCATTGGTACATCGAGAGTTTCAAACTAATTCCATAATAATGTGATGTATATTTGAGTAATAATACTGACACCATATATACAATGATTAATACACATTTCCATAAAGTACAAGTCTTGCTCTAACCATATACTTTTTGCAGTTGGTAAACGAGTCAAAAAGCATGCTAGTACGCAGAGCCTCCATGTTGTCCTGTGTTAAATGACTAATGTTATACAATCATAACCGTTGGCTAATACACTCGGTAAGTGATAACCACTTCAAAAGTATGAGGGAGGATTATTTAGTGTCTCATCAAATGAGCATCCATCTGTATGAATGGAATCTTCACGTCCTTACCAATGAAACATGGCATTTACATCACATATTCTAGTCTCGAGCTCGAGTGACATTTTTCTCTATTTTAGGCTGCTGAATCGACTAGGAACTACTTTATAATACACTGTACACTTACTAATGAATTTCATGATTTACATTAAGAGGCAAACCTCATGGTATTTATTGTATACTCAAATGCTTTATCAATGTAGTTTGAATATATATACTGATAGGATCAGGTAAAAGTGAAAGAGTTTTTAGAAAAGGGGGTGGATAAACACTAACAATTTTCACAACATTTTCTCTTTTAGTAAGTCAGTTTAGTGATAAACTGATACTCGGGAATTTTGTAAGTCGATATCAATCAGCTAACAATAAAAGTGCGGAAATAAACTGACTGTTAGATAGAATAAAAACTGAAATAAGAAGACACAAGATTTTATGGATGTTCGGAGATTTCAAACACTCTTACGTCACCTCTTCTATCACAAAGATATGATATTCATTAAAAGACTTTGATCGATAAAAAGAGTTGTATAGACCCACTTCAGTTATGAACTTAACAATGCCAAACTGAAACTCTTAGTTACAGACAAGTTTACATTACTCGAATGGACTGAAATATTTTAGCACAACTGATCTTTTCAAGATCAAGTATTAAAGCAATAACAATTGCTTGTGAGCTCGAAGTATAGCCTTGAATGCTATGAATGTATACAATATGCGTGAGCAAAGATTTCAGCAGATTAATATTTCAGTTGAAAGAGTAGTATAATAATTGGTTTGATTCAGACTCGGAGAGATCAGGTAGTTTCTCAGCTGCTCTTCTCTGCTATTTATAGGCTTTTCCTCCAATGGTAATATTGAATGAGATTTGAAACTTTCTATCCGTTATTTGCCACGTCAACATTCTTCTGACAGTCGTACACTGAAACGTTTCTGAAATGCGGCGATCCCACTACTTGTTGCAGTCAGCTTTTGTACAGTTGTCGGTTGAACGTCTTTTTCCTTAACTGATAACGTGTAATGCTGAAAGATCAGCTGAGAATGTAGCTGATAAGATCACAACTGTTTGTAATAACAGTTCAGTCAGTTGTCTGCGTAGTTCAGTTTTCTAGTCCAATTGCTTTTGAGAATCTGTGTACTAATCTTCAGTTTTGGGCAACTGATAGTTTTCTTATTTTAGATCAGTTTCTATCAATCTTCTTGATCAGTTAGTTCAATCTATTAAGCTTTCAGTTTGTCAAACTTCTGAAATTCAGTTTCCAACAATTTCCCCCTTTTTGGTGTTTGACAAAACTTAGAAAATATGAACTGATCAACTGAACTCATTGTAGATAAATAACCTTTTTATTGACAACTCTTTCAATGTACAGATTCATACAAAGAATGAAAGAATAAATGAATCTTCTAATTGACTAAAATAATCTTCAAAATCTTCCAAATATCTTTTATTTCTTATTGATCAGTTTGTTGTAGATTCTCTCTTTGTTGATTGCTCCTGATGATCTTTTCCTTCTTCTTCCCTTTTTTTTCAAACACATCAACCTTCTTGGATAACATTCGAACATCCGAGGAGAGATTTGATATTGCATTCATTAGAATATCTTGCATTAAATCCATTCTTTTAGAGATATTGTTTTTCAAAAAATCAAGGTGTCTTGAGAACAAGACTTGAGTTTGGAAGTGTGCTTCAGTTGACGCTCTATCTTTCCTAAGTTCATCCATTTGGAAGAATAATGTAGTTACATCTTTTGTGGTTTGATGAAGTCTCCCCATAGTGTATTCCTTTGTAGAGTCGAGCTTCATAGTATGCAGAAATTGGGTTGACTTGATGTCAGAAATATAAGTCATTATACCGACAAGGTTGGTCTGAATCGCCTGAATTTCTTCGAACATTAATTCAGTTTTTATTGATATACCAGGAGACATGACTCCAGAAGTTTCTGGTTCATGCTCCCTATTTTATTGATTAAAGATCACCAAGGCCCTGTCAGTTGTTTTAGTTTCAAGACTAACCATTTATGGAATATCATCTGGTATAGCTTCCTGCTGAAGCTATGGAGGAGAAGAAAGATTCAGAGAACAGTAGAACATTAAGGCTCTGTGGGTGGTTGATCAGTTGAATCAGCAGTTGGTTGCTTAGCTGATTCAGAAATTGGTTCTTCAGTTGTTTGAACAACTGAAACTGTGATTGGCTCTTCAGTTGGCACCTCTTCAGATTGTACCAAGTGCAGCTGAACCTCTTCAATTATTTTTAGAATGATTTGTTCAGTCATGGGAGATGACTGAACTGCCTCTTCAGTTTCTGTGACAACTTCCTGTTCAGTCATGGCAGTCGACTGAACTGGCTATTCAGTTGGTTGAAGAATATCCTGTGAGGTTGGCTCTTCAGTTGCGATTCGTTCTTCAACTGCTTCTGTAGTAATCAGCTGAATATCAGCGACAACTGATTTAATAACTTCGTCAATGTTTGCCAATGATAATTCAGCATCAGTATATATTTTAAGTTCGGCAGCTGAGGATTGAGGAGCAGAAGATGACAGTTGCGCATCCTTTGAGGAAGAAACAGTTACTTGCTTAGAAGATTCAGCAACTGGTTCTTGGGATGGATATTTGAGGTTGAACTGATTGTTCAGCTTCCTCTTCTGATGAAAGATTGTGGGAATCTGCTGGAATAGTCAGTTCTTGATCCTGTTCCCAATGTTTAATCTCCATATGCAATGAGAAAAGATCCTAGTCCAGTTGATCATGAACAACTTTGTCATTAAAGGCAGTTGCACTAGTGGGATCATAATTTTGGCGTAGCTGATCAATCATTTGTCTTAACTTATTTGCACAAACTTGATCAAAGAAGTACTTTTTCCTCTGCAAAGCTTGAACAATTGAAGCCGCTTTGACCATTTTCAGGACTACAGTTTCCAGGGCAATAAATTTCTTTAAAACTGATTTCTTCTGTAGTTGCCTAGCAAACACTTCAGTCCTAAACCTGACCCATTCATCATAAGCCTCTAGCTTAGTCTCAGAAAACTCATTGACCTTTTTCCAGATTAGTTCAATATGATTTTGAATTGTGATTGTAGGTCTGGGTTCTTCTGTCATCTTGGCCTTACCCTTTGAGTCAATCAGAACATGATGAATACTCAATCCTAATCTAGTTGAATCAACCATTTCTCTAATCACTATTCCTTTTGGTCTGGCAAATGGCAAAGTAGTTGGGCCAGAGATAGTGATCAGTGGATCTTTAACTCTAGTAAGTTTCTTCTTATCACCAGATTCAGTGTTAGTCTTCTTGTGTTGAGCAGCAGGAGGAGGTAACTGATCTTCAGTTGAAGATTCAACTGGTATTTCTCTCAAAGGAGTAGCCTTGATCGGCTGTTTAGCTTCAGATTGTATCAGCATGTCAGTTGGGAAGGTGCTCAGAACAATTGCTGGTTTTGTCTTCAGAGTTCTAGGCTTCTTGCGATTTTAGGAGAGAGAGTCTTCTCAGAATCAGTTTCAATGACAATCGGTTTGCGTTTGATTGTCCTCTTCTAAACTGTCTTCTTGGCTTTCTTGACTGATTTGGGAGGCTTTTGCGTCCCAATCTCCTTTTTCACCTTAATGAACTCTTCAGGAGAGATGTCCAGATTGAGCTTCGGCAGCTGAAGATTCTTCGCATTGAAAATCTTGAACTTGGATGATATCTCAGAGGAGTCACCCACCAAGCCCTTGTTTTTCAGCAAATAACCGAGCGGCACTGCAAATCCATTCGATTGTTTCGATGACTGAAACATGTTTTTGATAAGGTTGAAGATGATACCTTTCAATTGCAGTCTATTTCAAGCCATGATAGCAGTCATGAATTGAAATTTTTTCCAGTGTGAGAGAAGCAAAATATCCTGCTTTGGCGAGTAGCCCTTTGGCCACGATGTCAGCCAGTAACTTGATTCATGTCTTCAGTTCTTTCTTGGGATCGAAAACCTTGATTTTCCGTCCATTAGCAGATAGGAGAGTCTCCATCTCCTCGACATCAGATGTTCGTGTGGTAAAAATGTGTGTAGAATTTAAAAGAGCTACGTGGGGTCGCGTTTTGAATTATTATTCATTGAAAGACATCAATTAAATGCTTAATTATCAGTCACATCATTTATTATGGAATATTTATCGATTTATTAGTTAACTTAAAAGCTTAGTCATTTCAATTGAAATCCAACTGACTATTTTCTTCTCAGTAACATTTTATATTCGATATTCTCCATCAATAAATGCATATAAATAAAAGAAAGGGTAAGAGAAGCTTAGTCTAAATAAGTCAATGGCTTTTCAGTTGACTAGAGTCTCTTCATCCTCTTCTATTTCTTCAATATCAGTCTGTCTATAAATAAGAGCAAAGTTATTAGATAATAGCAGTTAAACACCGATGACTAGTTCAAGCAGTTCCGACGTCCCTTTTTCTGCATTAACACCTCGCCGTTTGTAGAGATTGAAGGAAGCTATCGAAGAACTCGTCTTTTTAAAGGTCATGTCCACTTGGACCAAGATACACAAGCTCCAGACCATTCAACGAGATGGATTAGTTGCTACTGATAAGCAGAGGGAAACTGCAACAAAGTATAAGAGGCGTCTTGAAGTCATCCATACATCAGATCTTGCCACCGATGAAGGTCTTATTCAGCTTATGCTTATGAAGGAGTGGAATGTGCTGGAAAAAATTTCTTCCTCAGAGTGTTTCAGAAGAGTTAACTGCCATGAATTATCTAATTGGATGTCCCTTTGGCAAGATGCCATTGAAAGGGAACTGAATCGTGTAACCTGGATGGGATTTATCAATAAAATTGTAGTTTCGATTCATTGCTATTTCTTTATCTGCATATGAACTGATATCAGTTGACAAACAGTTAAATTAATGATAAAGACTAACTGATTAATTATTAACTGATAATTGACTAACTGAATAAAAATTAACAACAACTGACATAACAACATTATCATTGATATAATTAAAACATATCAATTAAACTAAGAATATTGCGAAAATGAGAAAACTAATTTGTGGAAATGGTTTGGTAAAGATGTCAGTTGATTGTTGTTCAATTGGTATGTTGTGACGTACCATGCTTTTAAACATACTTAAAATTTGCGGAAAAATAAAATTTTTCTTAAATAATATTTAAACCTTCAAATTCTGATTTAAAATAAACTGTTCATCCAAAAATAATTGTAATAAAAAGGTCATGAATAAAATTTGCTAAAACTACTTGTTTAATCAACGTAAACACATCTCAAGAAAATCAGAGTATGAAAAATGTCATGCATAGAATCTTAAAACATGGGGGGTCCTCGGGTTTAGCCTCCTGCGGAGTCCAAGCTGGCTCATTGGTCCCCACCTCTCGTCTTCTCAAAGTCATCCTCACCTGCATCGATCAAGTCTAGTGAATCTAAAGACTCAACATGTATAAACTGGAGATAAAAAGTAGTACATAATAAAACCGCATGCAACTTAAAAGTAGAGCGTACATACTTAACTTGAACATACATGCATAAACATAGACGTGACATCATAGTAAAACTTTTCATAAACATACTTGCATCATACATACTTGAACATGCATAAACTTCATCATTTTTCGTAGAGATATTTTCAAAGAAAGTGATCCATACATAAATGTGTCTGATCAGACTAAACCACAGTACTGGGCTGGCAGGGAGATCCACATCCAAATACATGAGATCCCCAATCATGCTTTTACCGGATGGATTGGTCTTTGTTCATGTTTTACCACTTTCCAATCCTGATCTAAACCCGGTCATGCTTTACCGGGGTGGAGAGGTCACCAGCCACGTTCACCGGTTTCCAAACCCGTTCATAATTGGTCCCAAGACATTTAGCATACCTCAAAAATAAAATATTTTCTTTTGCACGTCGAACATACTTACATAGGGTTGAGGGATTCGTTGGATCTCTCTTGGAGCCACTACTGCACATACTAACATGAGTACAAACACTTATCTTTCATAGCTTAGACGTATTAGTCATGCTCACACCGAAAAATTACAAATTTCCTTATGACGTTCTAAATCTCTCGGGACTCGACCTCGTTTGATCATCGTACTAAACCATAACATCGAACACAAAAAAATCCCTATATTAAGTGTGAATCTTTCCCCAGACATGGAAGACACGGACCCCATGTACACATCCGGGTCTGGGTCCGTGTAGCCTCAGCAAACTCAACCTATAGAATTAACAAAGGCACGGACCCCGTGCTAGGATCCGGCTTCAGGTCCGTGTAGACTCTGGAATTTCACACCACGAAAAAACAAGGGCACAAACCACGTGTCAGGGTCCGGCTCCGGCTCCGTGTAGACTATGAAGATGGTAAACCAACGGAAATCACTACACTTGTGGCTTAATCCTCCTAACTCATTCATACATACCGTGAACCAACACCTTGAGACCTATCCTAGGATGCTATGGCAATGATTAAAACTCCCATGACGCCTCAAAACAGCTATACAAATCATACAACGTAACTCAAACTGTTAACACGACATTTTGACACCAAAATGCTGGAAACAAGTGCCTATTGACACGAAACGAAGCACCAAAAATCATCTTAATATCACGCTCACATTACTTAAAGGCAGCAGTGATCACCCAATGGTTCCCAACAAAGCCTGCAACAAATAACTTCAAGAACACATTTTCAGAAAAGTACACTTTGAGCAGTCCCACAAAAATAGTCATAACTCACTCGTTTCTTGTCCTACTGTCAAATCGAAGGTATCAAAAAGTACTACGTTTTATATGTTGAACGTTTTCCCAAAACTTCGATCGAATTTTTGCAGAGATCGAAAAGACAGCAAAATTTGGGTTTCAAGACATAAAATCATTTCAAAATCGATCTAACCAATTTTTGCTCCAACTTTGCACAACATACATTGAATTTTCACACATAATAATCATAAAAACATGTACTATAATGAGATCGATGCATAAACGAAAGATATATATGCTTTTTAATTTTTAAAGTTATCGAAACGACGATACTGAAGCGGAACGAGTGCGAGGGTTGATCTGGAACGATTTGTGGCTCGATTTTCTTGAAGAAACCAACGTGAATCTACATAACTTTGACAAGGGAAGTTGGCTGCTGCTGAAAGCACTAAGAACCCTAGGTTTTGTTGTTTAAATAAAATGAAATGAATGGTAATGAAGTGTGTGTGTGAGTTAGCCGATGTGTGTGTGCATATATGTGTGTGCGCTTGTGTTTGAGTAAATAATTAGAGGAAATTTAGCTTAACTAAATAAATAAATGATAATTAAAAATGTTAAACCCCACTAACTTTAAATAAAATCTCCTAATTTAAAATAAAATGTTAAACTGACAAATACTTAAAAGTTTAAAATTTTAAAATCACATAATATTTAAATTAGGCTCTAAAAATGATAAAACTAAATAAATCATTTAAAATGATATTTTCTTGACTTAAAATAAAATACCATATTTTAAAATCGCCAAAATAGTCGCCGGTCTCTTTTCTTCGATCTTGCATCGAATAATCGCCTGAAACATGAAACTTAAGAAAATATTTTAACGTGCATCACATAAATATCAATAATTTAAAATAATGAAATTAAATAAATCATGCATCGGTAAAAATTGTTTTAAAATTAAATAAATAATTTAACAATTAAAAAAATACATGTGTTTTACGTGTGCTGATTTTGGGCTCTACATATATATTCCAGTCTTATTGCTTTCTTCAGAGCATGATCTCTGATGAAGTGATGCCTGACATCGTTATGCTTGGTCCTAGAGTATAGAACTAGATTGTATGTAATTACAATCGTGCTTGTATTATCACAAAATATTGATGATTCTTTTGCAATGACTCCATGGTCTTTTAGTTTGTTGGAAACTAAATTTCAGATGCTTGAAAAACGGAGCGTTTAATAGATTAAACTAACTTATTTGGAAGACTAATAGAAACTGATCTAAAATATGCAAACTATCGGTTACCAGTAATTGAAGGATAATATGCAGATTTTCGAAGGCAACTGAACTACGCAAACAATTGACTGATCAGTTGGAACTGATCAGTTACGACAAACAGTTGTGAGCTTATCAACTACATTCGATCAGCTGCTCCCTCAGCTGTACACGTCATTAGTTAAGGAAAAATACATTCAACCGACAAAAGCTAACTGCAACAACTAGTGAGATCGCCGCATTTCAGAAAAGCTGCACTGTAGGACTGTCTGAAGAATGTTGACGTGGCAAGCAACAGATAGAAAGCTTCTAATTGTATTTAATATTACCGTTGGAGGGAAGCCTATAAATAATAGAGGACACCAGCTGAAAATTAACTTTGAACAACTTTCGGAACACAACACAATCAACTGGTCGATTTACTATTCTCTTACTCTGCTGAAATCCTTGCAAACATCAAAGCTCACGCTTATTGTATACATTCATAGCTTTCAGGCTATACTTCAAACTTTCAAGCACAAACTGAAACGTCTGTCATTTTCGTTTTCTAAAAGCGTGCTAGAATTTTTTTTTAAAACCTCACATAGCATTCGGCTGAACCATAAAATATTTTGACATCATTTTAAAATAACTCAATCAACTATATTTTGAAACCAAAGGAAATAATTTAGCATAAAATTATCCAACATTTTACTCAACCTAAAAATAACATTTGAAAAGTATAGCCCATACTATACCCTCTCAAAAATCTCTCATAAATAAAAGTCATAACATATATTTTACATAACTTAAAATCATAAATCATAACTAGTGCGGAAAACTGGCGCAGGTCCTCGGGTTATGTGCACATTCAGTCCAGCAAAGTCAACCATCAAGACCTCCATGAAAATTATTACCATAATCACCTGCTCCAATCACACCTAGTGAGTCTAAAGACTCAACACAGCATAATCTTGATAACAAGTAATACATATACAGATCACATACAACAGTGAAAAATACTCATACTTAAAATATCGTTTTCATAAAGATGCATCAGCTTTATACAATAATATTTTCGTAAACATTTTCATGATGCATGAACTTTTAAGCAAAAACATTTTCATAATGATGCATCAACTTTAAACATAGACATTTTTATAAACTTTTCATAAATATTTTCGTAAATCTTTTCATACTATCCTCAACATATTTATATAAACATGCATAACATAAAACTCAACATTTTCCTTTTCCTCATTTCATAACATAAATCCTTTCATCATGAGCATATGCATATTTAATTTTTATTGAATTCAGATTGTTAATTGTGACTTTCATCAAACCTCAAAAAGTCGATGGATCCATCTACATGAAACCGCAGTACTGGGCGGCGGGGGACACCAGCAACACTCTCACCGGTCAACTGGGCCCTGGCCTATTCTCATCGAATGGAAATACGATCTTCGGGGCTCCCTCGAGGGCCTTCTCCCATAGACGGGCTCCCTCTCGGGCCTTTTCCCACGCATGGGTTCCCTCTAGGGCCTTCTCCCGAAAATGTTCTCTCTTTGGGGCCTTTTCCCTCACGATATTCCCATTTTACCTAAAATCCTCATATCTTCAATAGTCACAATTACTTCACTTCCTTCAACGTTTTACATTTTCATCACTTCATAAAAATCATGAATTTAATATCCTTTTCTTTTTACAAACAAGCATGCAATATATTTTTTAACGTTATCTTTTCCTCGTAAAAAATCCATAAACATTTTAAAAGAAACCTGTTAACATATACAAATCCATAAATCTTTTAAATAAACATGTCAACATCATAAACATTTAAAATATGCATTTAAATCATAAACATTTAAAATAAACATTTTAACATATTAAATCATAACCTTTTAAAATAACATTTTGACATAATAAATCATGACATTTAAAATCAATGTCACAAAATTTCTTAAACAATTGAAATAATCTTATTAGCATGTAAAACAACATTCAGGACACTGCCGTGACGTTTACTAATTTCTAGGCATAAAATGACCGTTTTACCCCTAGACGTAAAATTCCACGTTATTGACTTTTTATTAATTCTATTGACTATAACATGTCCCAAATAATTATTTAAACTTACATGAATTTTCTCATTTTTTTTACTTAGTTTAAATCGAGGACTTTTAAATTAATCTTTAAATAAGAAGTATCATTGTGTTTTAAAACCCGAATTAAACTATACCTTAATATAAAATTCCCAAATTATAAAATTAGAATTTTAATAATTATTTGAGCTTAAATACAATTTTCCATAATTTTATAAAGCTTAAAATTAGGTGTTTCAATTAATTCTTTGATTAATGTTTCGTGCGGCAAATAAATCCAAAACTCGTTATTTTGATCCCAAATTTTAAACATAGCATTTTTACTATTTATTCTACCCTTACAAGTCATGATCCACACCCGTGGACTCATGGATTCAATTTTTGTTCTGTAATTTTTGATTTTCGACCCTTAACCGAACACACAGAGCCATCTCCCAAAATACTCGAGCCACGCCCGAGCCACCTCGAACCAAACCCTAGCCAACCCATCTAGGGACCCTATTGACCAAGGCTAGCCCATAGAACAAGCATCTGAGTCGCACAATCACTCCTGAAACAGACCCAATTGCATGTGATGTGTTCTCGTGAGGTGTTCTTGATATATTGGGACTCCTAGCCTCCTAGGACTCTACCAGGCCTTAAACACCAAACCCACCTAACCTTGAACATCCCTGTACCAAGCCCAGACCCAGCCCAAACCAGCCCAGCCACCAGAACCCACGCACGAAGCACTGATCCGTGACAGCAACTTCCCGCGTAGCACCATGCTTCCCTCATGTTTTCTTGTTTTCTCTTGAGCCAGCAGCCATCCCATCACTCCAGCCCCTATCCCGACCCATGCCCATCATCCTAGGACCCATATGAACCACCTAGCCCAGCCGCAGCCCCTGAAATTCTTGGCCACACCAGAACTCCCTCGAGAAGAGTCCCATCTAGCGGGGTCTCCTCTCAAGCCATGCTGCGCGAGTCCCAGCCCTGTAGGGCTCTACCAGGCCCTCGCCCCTGACCCTCCTTGAACCCCATCCAGCCCTGGCCAAGCCCCAAGGCCCCATGCAAGCCACTGAGCCCTCCCCTTAATATCAAGCATGAGAATTGCACTCAAAACTCACGTTCCTTACCTTGCTGCCCTCGATTGTCCAGTTTGTTTCTTTCGTTAGCAGCGGTTTTCGTGTGTTCTAAGACCCCTAATCTTGTGTAAAACTTGGCCCTAACACATACTAATCATGGCAGCCCCTTAGGTAGATGAAATTCATGGTTTTTGGATCAAAATACATGTTTTAAAAATCAAACAATATGAATACCCGAAAATTTTCAAAGTTGAAACTTGTTTTCATGCAAATTCATAAACAATTACATAATATGGTGTGATGATGAGTAAAGGAAGAATATGGCGTGCCTTTGCGTTTTAAATGCACGATTTTACGTTGACGATTGCGAAGAACGGTGACGGCGAGAGCTTGGCTTGAACCCTTGAAGCTTCTTCGAATTTTCTCCAAATTAGTGTGTGTGTGTGTGTGTGTGTGTGTGTGTGTCATGTACTTTGAAATGTTTTGGTGGTGTGCAACAATCTGAAAAGAGGCGTGTGAAAAGTGTGGGGTTTGGGGTGATTTAACATATTACATAATTAATTAATTCTTTAATTAAGCTTAGGCCCATTAACCACACAAATTAGGCCCATTAAAGCTTAATTAGAATTTGATTAAAATATTTAAATAGTTTTGTTAAAATAAGATTGTGAAATTAATAGCCGGGTTCCCAAAAAATTCGTATTTTTGTTGAAAATCCAACACCGATAAAAATTACGTCCCGGCGTATTAAATCACCTTGAAACCCCTTGTTTTAGAAAGAATCACTCATATTTTAAATAATTAAAAAATTATTTAATAATAACATTTTCAATTTTTCAGCCATCGGTCTCCGTTCCTCGAGCGCAAATCAAATAACCTTTAAAAATACATTTTAATGCCATCATGTAGAAAAATATAATTTAAACATGCGAATATGCACAACATAACTAATTCATGCAATTAAAACAATTAATTAAAATACAAGAGAATTTAATAATTGCATGCATGGGGTTTACGTGGACGTATAAATTTTTGGGGCATTACACAAACTGTAATACTTGATCTTGAAGAGATAAGTTGTGCCAAATTATATTAGTTCTATTGAGTACTAAACAAGTTTGTAACTAAGAGTTTCAGTTTGACATTGTTAAGTCCAAAACTGAAGTGGGTCTGTACAACTGTTTGTATCCATCAAAGTCTTTTAGTATATATCATATCCTTGAGATAGAAGGGTGACGTAGGAGTGTTTGAAATCTCCGAACATCCATAAAATCTTGTATCTTCTTATTTCAGTTTTTATTCTATCTATCAGTCAGTTTGTTTCCGCACATTCTTTGTTAACTGATTGATATTGACTTACAAGATTCCCGAGTATCAGTTTATCACTAAAATGACATATAATTCGAGAAAAGGTTGTGAAACTTTTAAGTGTTTATTCAACCTCCTTCTAAACACTTTTCAACCTTTAACTGATCATATCAAGTGGTATCAGAGCCGTTGAATCTTGTTCCTGGATTATTGGAAAATCAGAATGCAGGCTCATCTAGCTGCACCAGACGATGACATGTGGTACATTATTAGAGACGGACCCATGAAAATATTGAAGGTAAACACTGTTGTTGCCATAACTGATGGGGCACCACATCGTATTGAAAAACCCCGAGATGAATGGACAGCTGAAGACAAGAGAAAAGCCAACATGGACAACGTGGCTAAAGACATCTTATACAAAACGCTGGATTAAGTCACTGTCAGCAAGATAAAAATGTGTAAAAATGCCAAGGAAATTTGGGAGAAATTGATTCATCTCCGTGAAGGCAATTAGCAAACCAAAGAGAATAAGATATCTGTTGTTGTTCAAAAATTCGATAATATCAAGATGAATATTAGAGAATCCATGCACGAATATGGTGAAAGAATCAGTAGCATAGTAAACGAACTGATTGCACTCGGAAAGGTGTATTCAAATAAAGAGATAGCACTGAAAATAATCAGAGGTCTTCCCAAGGAATAAGATGTTAAGACCTTGGCAGTGCGAGAATCAAAGGACATGAACAAGGTCGAACTTCATGATTTATTTGCTGATTTAAAAGCCTACGAGTTTGAGTTGCAAACCAGAGAAGGGGAACCTTCTACACCAGCTGCTACAACTGCCCTAACTGCTGTCAAACTTGAACCAACTGGTTCAGTTGAAAAATATGCTGATCAGTCTAGCAATGATGCTATGTCATTATTTGTCAAAAAGTTTGGAAGATTTATGAGAAGAAATCAAGGAGACTTTCAAAGAGAATATCATAGAAATAACTCCAAGGAAGAACCTAATGCTTGCTACAACTGTGGCAAAACTTTTCAATTCATTGCTGGATGTCCTAAGCCAAATAAAGACAATCGATGCCCAATTGAAAAGGGAAAGAAACCTTACGAGCACAAAAGAAGAACTAAGGATGACAAGGAATCGTATAGAAAGAATCATGAGGTCCTTCTAGCAGAGGAAAGCGAGTCCAAATGAGCAGAATTTGATAGTGATGATTCAGAGCCTGAGAGCTTGAGCTGCTCCAATGATGATGATGAGGAGGTCAAGTGTCTTATGGCTGATGACATAGAACTGGAATCAACCAGTTAACAGGTATTCGACTTTAGTTCAACTGACTTCACACGAGATGAACTTCTACATTTAATGACATGGTCAACGAGTATCACAAGCTTGTTATATCTTTTGATAAGGTCGGAGCAAAGCAAACTGATCCCAAAGACGATAAAACTGAAATTGATGATTCAATTGATCTGTTGAGTCTTAAACGGGAGATTGCTGAGCTGAATGCTGAAAGAATCAAGAATCAATCTATGATTCAACAGTTGATGCTTGAAAATTCATAGCAAACTGAGCTTATTAAGGCATGGAACAAATCATCTGTTGCACTAGCTGAAATACGAGATAAGCAAAAATCAGTTACTGATAAAACTGGTTTAGGATTCAGCAACCAAGATGAAACTTCTACCAGTGATACTCAGCCAAAACTGAACATGAAAAAGGGAAATATATTCACTTTGTAAAATCAGTTGTGGTACAAGAACAACCAGAGCCAAGAAAATTAGTTATAAAGCCTATTGAAAATAAGAACAAGGCTAGAAGGTATGGTATTGGTGACCCACAAAGTCAGTCATCAAAACGGTTCAGCAATAAATATATGAACTATTCAAATTTCTACTCCAATTACTATAACAGCAAACCAGTTCAGAAAATATATCGGCTGAACAACCAGTTGAAGAAGGCTAAAACTCATATTGCTTCATCTGCACACTGCACATCAAGCACACACAAGCCGAGAAAAAATATCTGGAACACAGCAACTGGAAAGTCAGTTAGACTAGTCCAAGTCTGGGTTCCTAAAGGACTGATCAGTTTAGGACCCAAATAATTGTGGGTACCAAGATTATATATTGTGTGTGATTGTAGGTGACAGGTGCAAACAAAGAATCAACCTGGTATCTGTACAGTGGATGCTCGCATCATATGACAGGGGATGCAAGTTTGCTATCCCAAATGATCAAATACACTGGTCCAAACATCAGTTTTGGAGACAACTCTAAAAGAAAAACTGTGGGTAAGGGTAAGCTTATCCATGGTAACTTTACTATTAAAGATGTTTTACTAGTTGAGAATTTGAAGTATAACTTGATTAACATCAGTCAGTTATGAGACAATAAATTCTCAGTTCAGTTCGACAGAAACACTTGTTCAGTTAGAGACTCAAGTGATGAGGTCATCCTAACTGACAATCGTTGTGGGAATACCTACAAAGTTAGTTGGACATATCAACTTTATGCACCAGTTTGTTTTATAGCTTCCAAATCTTCTAAAAACTGGTTGTGGAATAAGAGATTGAACCACCTAAACTTTAAATCTATTGCATATCTGAGTAAACATGATTTTGTAACTAGTTTGCCCAAATATATTTTTCAAAAGATAAAATTTGTTCAGCATGCCAGTTTGGTAATCAAGTAAGATCTTCATTTAAAAACAAGGGATGTAAATCATCTTCCCGATTCTTAGAACTGCTACATATGAATCTTTTTGGTCCTATATTAGTCATGAGCTTAGGGGGAATGAAATACACCTTAGTATTCGTGGATGATTTTTCAAGATTTATTTGGTTATCTTTCTTAAATCCAAAGACCAAACTGATGTACAACTGATTAAGCTTTTCAAAAGATTATTAAATGAAAAATCAGTTGGGATTGGTGGAATAAGGTGATCGAGGGACTTAATTCATCCATCAAAATCTTTCACAAATTTTAGAAAATACTGGAATCAAGCATGAGCTTTTAGTAGTAAGAACTCCTCAGCAAAATGGTGTAGCTGAGAGAAGAAATCAGACCCTTAAAAAAGCTGCTAGAACAATGGTTGCTGATTCTGGTATTTCTCACAGGTTTTGGGTAGAAGCAGTAAACACTGCATGTTACACTCAGAACAGATCAATAATTAATAAGAATCATGTGAAAACACCGTATGAGATCTGGCATTGACGCAAAAGATGGTTTCATATTTCAAAATATTCGGCTGCAGATGTTTTATTCTTGATAATGGCAAAAATCATTTAAAAGCTTTTGATGCTAAATCTGCAGACGGAATGCAGAAGATTCTATTCTTGGGTATTTATCAGTTAGTAAAGCTTACAGATTTAACAAGTGCACTTTGAATGCAGAAGAGTCTATTCATGTTGTATTTGATGAATCTGTGCTAACTAATAAGACACTGATCTAGTTGAGCTACTTGATCGCTTTACAGATATTAGTTTGGAGGATGATAATGAAGAAGAAAATCATATTAATCGAAATATCATTCAAACACCAGAACCAGAAGTGTTGGATCAATCAGTTGAACAAGAAATTGTTACTGATAATCAGTTGGTGGAGCAAAATAATAACAATCAGTTACCAAATGATACAGTAGCAACTGAAATTGAAGAAAATATTCAGTTGCCAACTGAAGCAGTTGCTAAGATGGATGCAACAAATACTGAATACAGATGTGAGAAATCACATCCATCAGAATTGTGATAGGTAATCCATCTGATCCGGTAAGAACTCGGAATCAAATGTTTAATTTATTTGTTCATTCTGCTTTCGTTTCCCAACTGAAACCTAGGAAAATTGATGAAGCTCTTGCTGATCCTAACTGGATAAACGCAATTCAAGAAGAGCTGAATCAGTTTACCCATAACAATGTCTGGAACTTAGTTCCAGGTCCAGTTTCTAAAACCATTATAGGTACAAAGTTGGTATACATAAACAAACTGAACGAATATTGTTCAATTGTGTGCAACAAAGCGAGACTTGTAGCACAAGGATATAGGCAAGAAGAAGGAATAGATTACGATGAAACTTATGCACCAGTTGCAAAACTGGAAGCAATCAGAATGTTCCTTGCTTTTGTCTCATTCAAGAACTTTAAAGTCTACCAAATGGATGTGAAGAGTGCATTTATGAATGGTCAGTTGAACAAGAAGTGTATGATGAACAACCACCAAGTTTTGTTAATAAATCTCTTCTTGATCATGTCTATCATCAATCTCTTCTTGATCATGTCTATCATTTGAACAAAGCCTTATATGGTCTTAAACAAGCTCCAAAAGCTTGGTATGAAACTCTTTCGAAATTCCTAACTGATCATGATTTTACTGTTGGATCAGTTGATAAGACTCTGTTCAAATTCACAAAGAATGATCACATTTTACTCGTGCAAATATATGTTGATGATATTATTTTTGGGTCAACTAACCCCAAATTATGTGAGAAACTTGCCAAGTTAATGCAAGAAAAATTTGAGATGAGTATGATGGGTGAACTGACATTTTTTCTCGGTCTGCAAGTGAAGCAACTAGATGGTATCTTTATCAGTCAGACCAAATATATGAAGGAATTGCATATGAAATTTGGCATGGAAACGTGTTCAGCTGCAAGTACTCCCATGATTTCATCAATCAAACTAGACAATGATCAAAAGGGAATATCAGTTGATACGACACTTTACAGAGGTTTAATAGGTTCATTATTGTAACTAACTGCTAGTCGTTCTGATATTGTATTTTTTGTTTGCATGTGTGCTAGATTTCAGGCATATCCAAAGCAATCGTATTTTTCAGCTGCCAAACGCATTTTAAAATACCTTAGGCACAAAAAATGTGGGCTTATGGTATGCTAAGGATTCTTCTTTCAATTTAGTTGGATATTCAGATGCAGATTATGCAGGATGTAAGCTAGATCGTAAGAGCACCAGTGGATCATGTCAGTTTCTAAGAGACACAATGATCTCATTGTTCAGAAAGAAGCAAACATCCATAGCAACTTCCTCAACTGAAACAGAATACCTTGCTGCTGGAAGCTGTTGTGCATAACTGATCTGGATTCAGCAACAACTGAAGGACTATGGAGGCATTGCAAAAGAATCACCAATATTTTGTGATAATACAAGTACGATTGCAATTACATACAATTCAGTTCTTCATTCTAGGACCAAGCATATCGATGTCAGGCATCACTTCATCAGAGATCATGCTCTGAAGAAAGCAATAAGACTGGAATACATAACAACTGAACAACAAGCAACTGACATTTTCACCAAACCAGTAACAGAGACTAAGTTTTCTCATTTTCGTAGTATTCTTGGTTTAATTGATCTGTCTTAATTATATGATGTTTTGTCAATTGTTATTAATTATTGTTAAGTTAGCCAAATTGATTTGTCTTAATTATATAAATTTTTAATGATGATATTTCAGTTGTTATTAATTCTTATTCTGTTAGTCAAATATAAGTTAATAATTTTTCAGTTAGTCATTGTCAGTTAGTTAATTATTTGTCAACTGATATCAGTTCATATGCATATAAGGAAAGAACAATGAACCGAAACAACAATTTTATTGATAAAATCTAAAACAGGTTACACGATTCATTTTCCTTTCAGCGACATCTTTCCAAAGGGAAAACTAATTAGTTAATTCATGACAGTTAATTCTTCTGAAGTTTTCTGAAGAAGAAATCTTTTCCAGCACGTTCCAGTCCTTCATAAGCATCAGATGAATAAGACCATCATCAGTGGCAAGATCTAAAGTATGGTTGACTTCAAGACGCCTCTTATACTTTCTTGCAGTTACTCTCTGCTTGGCAATATCAACTAATCCATCACGTTGAATGATTTGGAGCTCGTGTACCTTGGTCCAAGTGGACATCACCTTTGAAAAGAAGAGTTCTTCATTAGATTTCTTTAATCTCTCCAAACGGCGAGATGTTAATGCAGCAAGAGGGACGTTGGAACTGCTTGAACTATTCATCGGTGTTTAACTGTTATTATCTAATGACTTTCATCTTATTCATTGACAGTTCTTAAAGAGACAGGAAGAAGACGAAGAGACATCAGTTACAAGAATAGACTTAACTGATCCAGACTAAGTTTCTTCTACTCTTTCTTTTATTTATATTAATTTATTGAGGGGGAATATCAAATATAAACAATTAAATAAGAAGACAATATTCAGTTGGTCTTTAACTAAAATGATTCAGCTTTTATCTGATCACTAAGTTGCTGACCTAACTGATCTTCTCCAAAAAGTTAACTAATTAAATCGATAAATATTCTATAATAAGTGATGTGACTGATAATCACGCATTTAATGTACGTATTTCAATGAATGTGTTTTAAAATGAACCCCCACGTAGCCCATTTAAATTCTACACACGCTTTTATCACACGTACACACGATTTTGTTCAATTTATCTTGAACTGACACGTGTCCAAAGATTTGAACAGTCACATACAAACGTACTTATCCCCGCCTCATTCCAGTTTTTCTTTCTTTACGCGCATTTCAATCTCTAGAGAAAAATAAATACACAGAGCTTTCTTTCTCGCAGATAATTAATCTTTCAGAAATGGCAAACCGAGTTCCAGCATATATGTTTAACGCTATGGCTGTTGATTTTGATTCAGTCATGTCTGTTCAGGATGAGGCTATCAAATGTTTTTTTCTTAAATGAGAAGCTGCTGGACTGAAGACATTTCTGGGACTTCTTTCACAAAAAATCTATCCAAAAGAGATTCAGGATCTCTATATCAACGGCTTTATTTCTGCTGACCACAACATCACTACCACCGTCACCAATCAGTTGGTGATGATCGACGAAGACTCTTTCAGCAACCTCTTTTAGCTGCCAACTGATGGTCTGACCAATGTTTCTGAGGTAAAAACTTCTGATTTTGAGGAGATTCAAACTCTCCTATCTGCTGATGGTCGTAAAATTAAGATTTCTGATCCCAAGAAGGAACACAAGCCAAAAATATAGTTACTAGCTGATATAGTGGCCAAAGGGCTTCTAGCCAAAGCACGATCTTTTGATGCCCTTACTTTGGAGAAATTTCAAGTCATGACTGCTATCATGACTGGAAAAAGACTGAACTAGAAAGGTATCATCTTCAACATTCTGAAGAATATGTTTCAGTCTTCAAAACAGTCGAAGGGATTTGCTATGCAGCTCAGCTATATGCTGAAGAGCAAGGGCTTAGTGGGTGACACCTCTGAGAGGTCATCCAAATTCAAGAAATTCAATTACAAGAGTGTTCAGCTGCCGACTATCAGGCTGGACATCTCCCCTAAAAAATTTATTCAGGTGAAAAAAGAGATTGGGACGCAGGGGGGTCCCAAATCAGTTAAGAAAGCCAAAGTGACAATTCAGAAAAAGTCAATCAAACGCAAACAGATTGTCAGTGAAACTGTGGGGCCCTTTAACTCCTAATCTTTATTACAATGCAATCTGATTAGAATTAATTAATTACAGTGGAAAACAAGTTTAAATTTTCCTTACAATGAGCCCAAAATATTTATTCTATAATTTTAATACTAAAAATATAGTATTTCATCTCACATCATAAACATGCCCACACGTAATCAAATCCAACCACATACAAACAACTCATATCCTCGGGACATGCCCCGGTATATAGATACATATATATATACTGGGAAACAAAACATAAAACATCATCCCAAACTGTGACTCCCTCCAGAAATACCCTCTCCGGCCTCCTGATATCCTGGAGTACCTGCCATTGCTCATACACAAATACAACAACAGCCCCCCTTGGGGGTGAGCAAAGCTCCGTATGGAACAACCATCATATATACCACAAGTATCTAAACAATGATATATGGTATGCAATGCATGTATATCGTGGAGGTATCAGGTCAAATACCCATCCACTGAGCACATGTCAGAATCAAACGAATCGCTATAAAATCAATGCTCGAGCTGGCACACCAGCCTCAATCAGGGATACTCGTATGATAGCATCGACAAAGCGCCATCAAATCCCTAATCTTAATCAATCATCGGGGCCCCAATGACTATGCTTTAAGGGTCATGTAATACCAAACATAGCATCGTGTTCACAAACTTCATAATCAAATCAAATCATATCAGGGTATCCAAGGATCATAGCTCAACGTGCATGTCTTGTATCGATGTATGCATCAAACGATGTGTGTTAACAAAATATTTATTTTATACATCGATATTCCAATCACAATGTCATGTATGCCATATTAAATAATCATATAAGGCATATAGACACATATTCTCCAATCAAATCAATCAAACATATATCATATGGTACAGATACCTGTCGTATGTTACCCGGTCGCAACATACCTCAATTTTTCGTTCCAATTGATGTAGCTTGAAGATATCAGTATAATAATCTATCTACATTAATAACATATTCATTTCAATCAATAACATGATCCAAAATCAATAATATGAGTTTCAAATATCTTTTGAAATTTCAAAAATTTATATCAAATCCAAACCATAACATAATTCAATTCCGACTTTGAATATGAGTTTCTTGTCGGTTAATCTACCACATACATGAATCTCGACTTCAAATACATGTTATTTCAGCACTTTAATATTTAGAGCTTCTGAAACTAGAAGAAATTTACCTCAAAAGGAAGCTCTCGACGCGAAGATTCCGAATCTATAATTTGTTTCGCGTTTGGACAATGTTTCGAAGTGATTTCGGACGATAGAAATCAAATTTCCAACTTTTCTCTCGAAGTTATCGAATAAGAAATGAAGAAGAAAGGAACAAAAATCTCATTCTTATCCCCACCGATCTCGCGCTCGGGCGGTAGAATTCTCGCGCTCGAGCGCAAGATGTTCTGCCCCCGAGTTTTACTTAAATCACGCTCGGACGGTCAAAAACTACCGCTCGAGCGCGACAAGTTTTGTCCGAGTGATTCTTACTCCACACTGGCGCTCGGGCGGTCATTTTCTACCGCTCGGGCGCCACATGTTCTGTCCCAATTATCGGTTTTATATTGCATTGGCGTCCGGCTTCTCCACTCGAGTTCTTACAACTTCAAATCTGTTAATTAATCAATATCTAGTACGATATTTCATTATTAACATTATTTCTCATTTTCATTGTCATGATATACATCATATACATAATCACATGACAATTTCATAAATTATCGATAATCACATAAGATTTACGATAATACGATACACGGTCCTTACAGAAACTGATTTTGAAAGACTCATTTTCCTAAGATCCCCAAGAAGCCCAGAACTCTGAAGACAAAACCAGCAATCGTTGTGGGAACCATCCAACTGAGAGGCTGATACAATCTGCAGCTGAACAGCCGATCAAGGATACTCTGCTAGAGAAATACCAGTTGGATCTTCAATTGAAGATCAGTTACCTCCACCTGCTGCTCCTCTCAAGAAGAATATCACCGAATCTGGTGATAAGAAGAAACCTGTTGGAGTTAAAGGTCCACTAATCACTATCTTTGGCCCAGTTTCTTTGCCATTTGCGAGACCAAAAAAGATAATGATCATAGAACAGATTGATACAACTAGGTCATGATTGAGCATTCCTCATGTTCTGACTGACTCAAAGGGCAAGAAAAAGATGACAGAAGGGCCCAGACCCACAAACACCATTCAAACCCATATTGACCTCATTTGGAAAGAGGCCAACGAATTTTCTGAGACTAAGCTTAAAGCTTATGATGAATGGGTAAATTTTAGGACTGAAGTGTTTGCCAGGAAACAGCAAAAGAAATCAGTTTTAAAGAATTTTATTGCCCTGGAAACCAAAATCCTAAAATTGGTCAAAGCAACTTCAGTGTTTCAAGAGTTGCATAGGAAGAAGTACTTCTTTGATCAAGTACGGGCAAATAAGCTAAGACAAATTGTTGTTCAGCTACGCCAAAACTATGATCCTACCAGTCCAACTGCCTCTAATGACAAAGCAGTTCATGACCAGCTGAACTCGGATCTTATATCTCTGTAGATGGAGATTAATCATTGGGAACTAGATCAAGAACTGACCATTCCAGCAGATTCCCAAAATCTTTCATCGGACGAGCAAGCTGAACAATCAGTTCAACCGCAAAACCCATACCATGAACCATTTGCTGAATCTTCTGAGCAAATAACTGCTCCTTCTTCAAAGGATGTGCAACCGTCAACTGTTGCCCCTCATTCCTCAACTGCAGGACTTCAACTTATACTGATGCTGAATTATCATTGGCAAACATTGATGAAGTTATTAAATTAGTTGCCTCTGATATTCAACAGACTACTACAGAAGCAGTTGAAGAACTATTCGCAACTGATGAGCCAGCCTCACAAGCTACTTTTCAACTGGCTGAAGAGCCAGTTCAGTGGACAGCCACGACTGAATAGGCAGTTTTGACAGGAACTGAGGAGGCAGTTCAGTCATCCACCATGACTGAACAAACATTATCTGAAGAGGTGACAGCTGCACAGCCTACAACAGTTTCAATTGTTCAACCAACTGAATTACTTAATTCAAAATCAGCTAAGCAACCAACTCAAGAAACATCTATTATTTCAGCTGATCAACCTCCTGCAGAGCCTTCAAATTCTACTGTTGTTCCGAATCTCTCTTCTTCTCCACAACATCAACAATAAGCTGTACCAGAGGATACTTCAGAAATTGTCAATCCTGTAACTGGAACAACTGACAGGGTCCTGGTGATCTTCAATCAAGAGAACAGGGAGCAAGAACCAGAAACCTCTGCAGCCATGTCTCTTGGAATACAAATAGAAAATGAATCTTTGTTTGAAGAAATTCAGGCTATTCAGACCAACCTTGTTGGTGTAATGACTTCTATTTCTGACATCAAGTCAACCCAATATTTGCACACTATGAGGTTCGACTCTATAGAGAAGAATACCATGGGAAGACTACAGCGAATCCAAAAGGACGTAACTTCATTATTTTTCCAAATAGAAGAACTTCGGAATGACAGAGCGTCAGCTGAAGCTCACTTCAAAACTCAAGCCTTGGTTACAAGACTCTTGATTTTTTGGAAAGCACTATCTCCAAAAAAATGAATTTGTTGCAACAAATCCTGATGAATGCAGTATCAAACCTCTCCTCTGATGTGCGGATGTTAACCAAAAAGGTTGATGCGTTTGACAAAAAAAAGGGAAGAACAAGGAAAAGATCAGCCAAAGAAATCTTCAAAGTTGATCAAGAAGAAATAGAAGACTATTTGGCAGATTTTTGAAGATTATTTTATTCATTTAGAAGATTCTTCATTATTTTATTTTTTGTACGAATCTGTACATTGAAAGAGTTATTTTATCTACAATTAGTTCAGTTGATCAGTTTCAGTTCTTACTTTCTAAGTTTTTTCAAACACAAAAAAAAGAGAAATTGTTGGAAACTAAATTTCGGATGTTTGACAAACTGAGCGTTTAATAGATTAAACTAACTGATCTACAAGACTGATAGAAACTGATATAAAATATGCAAACTATTAATTGCCAGTAATTGAAGGACAATACGCAGATTTTCGAAGGCAACTGAACTACGCAGACAACTGACAGATCAGTTTCTACAAACAGTTGTGAACTTATCAAATACATTCGATCAGCTGATACCTCAGATTAACACGTCATCAGTTAAGGAAAAATACATTCAACCGATAAAAGCTAGCTGCAACAAGTAGTGGAATCGCCGCATTTCAGAAAAGCTGCAGTGTACGACTGTCAGAAGAATGTTGACGTGGAAAACAATGGATAGAAAGATTCAAATTGTATTTAATATTACCGTTGGAGGGAAGCCTCTAAATAGCAGAGAACAGCAGCTGAAAAATAATTCTGAACAACTCTCGGAACACAACACAATCAACTGATCGATTTACTATTCTGTTACTCTGCTGAAATCCTTGCAAACATCAAAGCTCACGCTTATTGTATACATTCATAGCTTTCAGGCTATACTTCAAGCTTTCAAGCACAAACTGTAATACTTGATCTTGAAGAGAGCAGTTGTGATAAATTATTGCAATTCTATTGAGTACTGTAAACAAGTTTGTAACTAAGAGTTTCAGTTTGGCATTGTTAAGTCCAAAACTGAAGTGGGTTTGTACAACTGTTTGTATCCATCAAAGTCTTTTAGTATATATCATATCCTTGAGATAGAAGGGGTAACGTAGGAGTTTTTTAAATCTCAGAACATCCATAAAATCTTGTGTCTTCTTATTTCAATTTTTATTTTATCTATCCATCAGTTTGTTTCCGCACATTCTTTGTTAACTGATTGATAGTGACTTACAAGATTCCCGAGTATCAGTTTATCATTAAACCAGTGTTCTAAAAGGCGCCGCCTAGCACCGCCTAGGCGGTGGGCGGTTGCCCACTGCCCCGATTTTTGGATGGGCGAAGGAGATGGGCGCCGCCGCATTAAGCGGCCGCCTAGGCGGCCCGGGCGCCGCCTAGGCGGATTGGGTTTTTAAAAAAACTTTTGGGCCTTTAAATTTTTGCAAATGGGCCTAAGAGAGGATGAAACGACAAAGCAGCAGCGATACAAATTTCAAATTAGGCGATCACTCTCATCCCATTCTACAAAAATTACCCAGACCTGACCCGCCTTCGCCGCTTACGTCTTCAACCGCCGCCGGTAGTCCTGCCGCCACCCATCTCCTCCACCTACCGACTATCTTCTTCTGTTTTTCACACTCTTTGTGATCCCATTCACAGGTTTTGTCAGCAGCCATTCTTACGTTATAGCTATCTGGGTTTATTTAATTGTTGATCTATGTACAGATTGTCGTTGAAATGTACTTTTTTTTGTTGTTATCTCGTATTTGGCATGCCATATTTTTCTCCACGTTAAGGAATTGAAATTGTAAAGTGCATTATCTTGTATTTGGCATGAAATGTACCGATCTGGGGCCTAATTTTTCAAATTTCTAATTTCAATCGAGTTAAGGAATTGAAAATTGTAAAGTGCTAGGTCCGAATATTGAACTTCAATTCTCATGTAAATGATATTTTTATATTTGTTGTTGCTACTGCCTACTATATTATATGTTATTGTTTCTCTTGAATTGATATTTGTGAAGGAAAATTGCGGGTACTATGTCTTTTGAAGCATCTAATTCAATACCGGGGACGGAGATTGATAACCCTTTGAAGCGTAATTCGAAAGATGTTGGATGGGAATTTGCGGACTTGGTGGATCCTACAAATATGGATAAGTTGAAATGTAAGTTGTGTGGTAAAATTACTAGTGGTGGAATTTATCGGATGAAACAACATATTGCCAATATCAAGGGAAATGTTGCCCCGTGTAAAAAATCTTCGGACGAGGATAAAGTGAAGTGTAAGAATGCTATTGAAGAAGCAAGAACAAAAAAGAAACAAAAGAATACAAATGAAATGATGGTGAGAGAAGAAGTTTTTCTTGATGAATATGAGGAAGTAAAAGGAAGTCTAGGGACAAGAAGAAAACCACTTAATCTTGGACCTATGGACCGATTTGCATCTGAAATTAACCTTGATTCTTCATTGAGTGGTAGTAAGAAGACGACTCAACAGAAAAATATTATTGATGCACTTTGGAAGCAAAGGACACATAGTGTGCACCAATATGTATCTCGATGGGTGTATGAGTCTGGTATTCCTTTTCATGCCATTGACAATGATAGCTTCAAGAGGTTTGTAGAAGCGGTTGGTCAATTTGGTCCGGGTTATTGTCCTCCAAGTCAATACCTATTAAGGGAGCCCTTATTGAAAGAAGAGGTAGAAAGAACTAAAAGTTTATTAAAAAAGCAAGAAGAAGAATGGATTTTGAATGGTTGCTCAATTTTGACTGATGCTTGGACCGACCGAAAAAAAAGAAGTATCATGAATTTGTGTGTTAATTGTAATGAAGGCACAACTTTCCTTTCTTCTAGGGAAGCATCAGATGAAGCACACACCGGGAATTATATATTTGAATATGTGGACAAGTGCATTGAAGAAGTTGGAGCACAAAGTGTAGTTCAAGTGGTAACGGACAATGCTTCAAATAATATGGCGGCGAAAGATTTATTAAAGGAGAAGAGACCACATATATTTTGGACTTCTTGTGCAACTCACACATTGAATCTTATGCTTCAAGGAATTGGAAACCAATCTAAGTTCAAAGGGGTGATTGAGAAGGCGAAATGTTTCACCATATTTTTATGCACATCACAAGACATTGTCAATGATGAGGAAATTCACCAAAAAAGAGACATTGTGAGGCCGGGAGTAACAAGATTTGCAACCGCTTTTCTAACTTTGCAAAGCTTGATGGAGAAGAAAAATGAATTGAGAGCTATGGTTGCTAGTGAAGAGTGGAATGTATGCAAACATTCAAAGAGTGTAAAAGGGAAGATGTCATATAATACCGCTTTGAGTGCCTCTTTCTGGAACGGGGTAAGTTTTTGCTTGAAGGTGTTTGCTCCATTAGTTAAGGTGCTTCGTCTTGTTGATGGGGATAAGAAACCATCTATGGGTTTTTTGTATGGTGAATTACTTAGAGCAAAAGATGAGATTAAAATGACATTCAAAAATCAAGAGCTTCATTATCGTCCCATTATTGATGTTATTGATGAGAAAAGTCGTAATCGGCTTGATAGTCCACTACATTTGGCCGCCTACCTCTTGAACCCTTATTACTCCTTCAATGACCCAAGCATAGGAAGTGAAGAAGTGGTCACAAAAGAATTTTTCACTTGTGTTGAATCATTCTTCCCCGATGATATTGATAGCCAAAGTGAGGTAGTAAATGTGGAGTTTTTGAAGTATATCAACAAAGAAGGTGGATTTGGAAGAGCATTGGCTAATGCGGGATGCACAAAAAATGATGAGAAATATGATCCGGGTAAGAACTTAATTTATTTTGTAAATATTATTGTTTGTGTTTTTTTTTTTTTTTTTGTTCTCTAATTGTTGTTGACTTGTTTCATTTGTTTATTTAGTTGGATGGTGGCATCTTTATGGAAATGGTGTACCCAAATTGCAAAAAATGGCTAAAAGAATTCTTTCTTTAACTACAAGTTCTTCTGGTTGTGAGAGAAATTGGAGCACTTTTGAGGGGGTAAGCACTTGATTAATTATTCTGTATTTATTATTAAAATTTAAATAAGTATTCAATATCAACATTTTTCTTTAATCCAGATTCATACAAAAAAAAAGAAATAGACTAGATACCGGAAGGTTGAACAATTTAGTCTATGTTCAATTTAATGCCAAGATCATCAACAAGAGGAGAAGACAAGAAGAAAAAGGAGTAGATGTGCTACTTACAACTAAAGCAACTATGGCACAAGGATGGATTGTTGATGGTGGAGATGAAGATGCTGATACAAATGTCGAAGATGTAAGAGAACTTCACGAAGAAGAATTTGTATCGGATGAAGAGGAGGAAGACGCCATGGATTTTGAGTTTGAATCTGATACAGAAAAAGTGTTGGAAAAATATGGAGATGAACAAGAAGAAATAGATGTTTAGACTTAATATCTATATAGTTTGTCGGAAAAATGTTGAAGTATCATGGATGATACGAAGGTTGTAGCAAACATATGATAGTGATTGACCAATATTAGTAATATATAAAAACGTATTAATATCTATATACTTAATACTAAATATTATTAATTTATTATTGCATAGAAAATCACAAGATTTTTGGGCTTAAAAAAAAACGCCTAGGCGGCCGCCTAGGCCCCGCCTAAACGCCTAGGCGCTAGGCGGTAAGTGACCGCCCGCCTACCGCCTACCGCTTTTTAGAACACTGCATTAAACTGACTCATAAATCGAGAAAATGTTGTAAAAAATTTAAGTGTTTATTCAACCCCCATTCTAAACACTTTTCCACCTTTAACAGATCTTATCACAGTTGTTGCTCAATCCAGATCAGTTGTGCATAGCAGCTTCCAGCAACAAGATATTCTGCTTCAGTTATGGAGGTTGTTATGGATGTTTGCTTTTTGCTAAACCATGAAATCAGTCTGTCTCCTAGAATCTAACATGATCCACTGGTGCTTTTACGATCTAATTTACATCCTTGTTTAATCTACATCTGAATATCCAACTAAATTGAAAGAAGAGTCCTTAGCATACCATAAGCCCACATTTGTGTGCCTTTAAGATATTTTAAAATGCGTTTAACAGCTGAAAAATGCAATTGCTTAGGATCTGCCTGAAATCTAGCACACATGCAAACAACAAATACAATATCAGGACGACTGCAGTTAGGTACAACAACGAACCTATTAACCCTCTGTAAAGTATCGTCTCAACTGATATTCTCCCTTGATCATTGTCCAATATGATTGATGAACTCATGGGAGTATCTGCACCTGAACATGTTTCCATGCCAAATTTCTTAAGCAATTCCTTTGTATATTTCGCCTGACTGATAAAAGTACCAGTTTCCAGTTGCTTCACTTGCAGACCGAGGAAAAATGTCAGTTCACCCATCATACTCATCTCGATTTTTTCCTGCATTAACTTGGAAAATTTCTCACATAATTTGGGTTAGTTGATTCAAAAATAATATCATCAACATATATTTGCACAAGTAAAATGTGATCATCCTTTGAAAATTTGAATAGAGTCTCATAAACTAACCCAACAGTAAAATCATGATCAGTTAGGAATTTTGAAAGAGTTTCATACCAAGCTCTTGGAGCTTGTTTAAGACCATATAAGGATTTTTTTCAAATGATAAACATGATCATGAAATGAGTGATTAACAAAACCTGGTGGTTGTTCAACATATAATTCTTCTTGCAACTGACCATTCAAAAAGCACTCTTTACGTCCATCTGGTAGACTTTAAAGTTATTCAATGAGGCATAATCAAGGAACATTCTGATTGCTTCTGGTCTTGCAATTGGTGCATAAGTTTCATCGTAATCTATTCATTTTCTTGTCATATCCTTGTGCTGCAAGCCTCGCTTTGTTGCGCACAACTGAACCATATTCGTTCAGTTTGTTTCTGTATACCCACTTTGTACCTATAATGGTTTTAGAAACTGGTCTTGGAACTAAGTTCCAGACATTGTTATGGGTAAACTAATTTAGCTCTTCTTGCATGGCATTTATCCGGTTAGGATCAGCAAGAGCTTCATCAGTTTTCTTAGGTTCAAGTTGGGAAACGAAAGCTGAATGAATAAATAAATTAAACATTTGATTCCGAGTTTTTACCGGATCATATGTATTACCTATTACCAATTCTGGTGGATGTGATTTCTTCCAGCTGTATCCAGCATTTGTTGCATCCAACTCAGCAATTGCTTCAGTTGGAAACTTAATATTTTCTTCAGTTTCAGTTGATGTTGTATCAGTTGGTAATTGAGTATTATCATTTTGCTCAACCAACTGATTATCAGTAACAATTTCTTGTTCAACTGATTGATCCAGCACTTCTAGTTCAGTTGTTTGAAGGATATTTTGATTGATGTGATTTTCTTCTTCATTATCATCATCCAAACTAATATTTGTAAAGTGATCAACTAGCTGAACTGGATCAGTTGGCTTATCAGTTAGCACAGATTCATCAAATACAACATGAATAGAGTTTTCTACATTCAAAGTGCATTTGCTAAAAACTATGTAAGCTTTACTAACCGATGAATACCCAAGAAATATTCCATCTGCGGATTTAGCATCAAAGGCTTTTAAATGATTTTTGTCATTATCATGAATAAAACATCTGCAACCGAATATAAAAATCGGAACTCTAAGAATGCATACTTCAATTACTATAACTATAAGTCAATTCATAAGATACATCAGATGAACAGTCAGTCGAAAAAGGTTAAAAAAAACATATCGTTTCATTTCCACACCACACATCTAAAACACACAAGCCGGGAAAATCATTTAGAACACAGCGACTGGAAAGTTAGTCAGACTGATTCAAGTCTGGGTTCCCAAATGACTAATCTGTTTAGGACCCAAATAGATTTGGGCACCAAAATTATTCATTGTGTGTGATTTCAGGTGACAGGAACACCAACAATAGAATGAATATGGTATTTGGATAGTGATGCTCGCGACATATGACATGAGATGCTGGTTATCTATCCCAACTGATCAATTACCCTGGTCCAAATATCAGTTTTGGAGACAACTCAAAAGATACAACTGTGGGTAAGCGTAAGCTTATCCATTGTAATATTATTATTAATGATGTCTTACTCATTGACAATCTGAAGTATAATTTAATTAGCATCAGTCAATTATGCGATAAAAAATTTTCAGTTCAGTTCAACAAGCACACTGCATAGTTAAAGACTCAACTGATGACATCATCATAACTGGTGATCGATGTGGTAATACTTATAAAGTAAGTTGGAAAAATCAACCTAATGCACCAGTTTGCTTTGTAGCTTATAAATCTTCTAGAAATTGGCTGTGACATTAGAGGTTGAACCACTTGAATTTCAAATCCGTCGCTCATCTGAGTAATCATGATCTTGTAACTGGTCTGCCTAAAATTGATTTGTCAAAAGATAAAATTTGTTCAGGATGTCAGATTGGTAAACAAGTAAGATCTTCTTTCAAGAACAAGGGTAGTAAATCTTATTCCAGATGTTTAGAACTGTTACATATGGATCCTTTTGATCCTATAAGAGTCATGAGTTTAGAGGGAATGAAATACACCTTGGTAATCGTTGATGATTTTTTAAGATTTACTTGTTTTACTTTTCCCAAATCAAAAGACCAAATTGTTGCACAACTGATTAATCTTTTTTCAAAAGATTATTAAATGAAAAATTAGTTGGAATTAACAAAATAAGGTCTGATCGAGGGACTGAATTTGTCAATCAAAATCTTTCTCAATTTTTAGAAAATACTGGAATTAAGCATGAGTTCTCAGTAGTTATAACACCGCAGTAAAAAAGTGTAGCTGAAAGAAGAAATCAAACTCTTAAAGAAGTAGCTAGAACAATGCTTTCTGATTCCGATATATTTCAGAGATTTTGGACAGAATAAGAAGTAAACAATGCATATTATACTAAGAACAGATCAATGATTAATAAAAAAATCATTTGAAAACACCGTATGAGATTTGGCATGGACATAAAAGTGTGGTGTCCTACTTCAAAATATTTGGTTGTAGATGTTTTATTCATAATAATGGCAAAAATCATCTAAAAACATTTGATGCTAAATCTGCTGAAGGAATATTTCTAGGTTATTAATCAGTTAGCAAGGCTTATAGAGTGATTAATAAATGCACTTTAGATTTAGAAGACTCAATTCATGTTCTATTTGATGAATCTGCACTAACTGATAAGCCAATTGATCCAGATGAGCTAACCGATCGCTTTACATAAATCAGTTTGGAGGATAATAGTGAAGAACAAGTTCTCATCAATCGAAACATCCTTCAAAAACGGGAACCAGAGATATTGGATCAAACAATTGAGCAGGAAGTTGTTCCTATCAATCCGTTGGTAGAACAACGCGATGATATTCAAATACCAACTGAAGTCGTCGCAACTGAAATTGAAGAAAATGCTCAGTTACGAACTGAACCAGTTGCTGAAATCGATGCAAACTACTGATGAAAGAAATCACATCCACAAGAACTGGTAATAGGTAATCCATCTAATCCGATAAGAACAAGATATCAAATGTCTAATTTATTTATACACTCAGAATTTGTTTGTCAATTTGAACCAAAGAAAACTGATGAAGTTCTAAATGATCCTAACTGGATAAATGCTATGCAAGAAGAGCTGAATCAATTTGCCCATAACAATGTCTGGACTTTAGTTCTAAAACCACTTTCAAAAACTATTATAGGTACAAAATGTGTCTAAAGGAACAAACATAACGAAGATTGTAAGGTCCAGGAAATTTAAATTTACGTAACCTGAATGTATGAAATCTAGGGTTTTATTTAAATCATGTGTTTATTTATTTTTATGCATTTAATGCATAAGTATTGCATGGTTAGGAGTTATTTCAAGATATTTTTAAAAGTTCACGCATTAGAGTTCTAGATGCATTTCGCGCTCGAATAAATAATGGAGACAGGGATATTCAGGAAAATATTTTTATTGAATAATTACTTTTAATTATTTAATATAAGGTGTTTTTAACTATGATTTTTAAAAATGGGTATTGGTTGGATATTTTTACTCGTCAGGTTGTATTTTTACTCGGTACGCAAATTTTAACGTTTCAGAGGACTTTTTGAGGGCTAAGGCGATATTTCATAAAACGTACCAAAATGAAATAAATTTCGGGGGTGTTTTTGGGCTTGATGGACTGGTTTTAATGCCTAATGAGCTTAAAACTCTTTTAAATCAATTAATTTTTAATTAGGGCCCATTAAGGTGTTATTATATTAACCTAAACCTAGTTTTACAAACCCTAAACTCCACCTAATCTTCAGTAGCCGTCCCCTCCCCCTCCTTGCAGCAGATTTTTAGCATCCAAGTCTCAGTTTTCCCCTTAGCTTCAAGAAAAGATAATTCCCGCTCCTTCAGTGCCTCCCCGACGCGCATTTCTTCTAGTTTTTGAGCATATAATCATAAAGGCATAATTGTATTTTCGTTTTTTCCCATCATACACATCATAATCATGCTGAAGTTTATGGTTATGCATGTAAAACTTATGTTCTACCTTGATTATTCATTTTTACAAAAGTTTGACATGAAACTTTGCGATTTTATGGTGCATACTCACGTTTTCTCGTACGGTTGCAAGGGGCTGCTGTTTTGGTGTGTTCAAAGGGCGGTTCATGGTGTTAAGAGTGTGTCTTGAGGCTGGTTTTGAGGTCTATACGAGTTGAGTGAGGGGCCGTGCGACGTTTTGTTAAGATATGATCGGGTTGGTGTAGATCGAGGGTTGGAGCGAAACCGGTGCTGTTAAGAGCTATTCCAGGCTATGGAACAGACCCTGGTGGGTCTTATTCATGGCCTAGATTGGCCGCACGCTACTAGTTTTGGCTGTAGAGCCGTTCGGAGCCATGGAGTGGAAGTGCGCCACGGGTGAGGGTCTTGGAATGATTCTCGGCTGTTAGCTTGATGCAGCTGATTTGGGGCTGTGAGTTTAGGTCAATTTGGTCCAGTAGAGTCCTAAGGTAAGCTAGGAATGGTTGTTCCAGGGCTGGTCCGAGCCGGTAGAGCCTAGGGTCAATAAGTTTCAAGTTTGGTATATTAGGGTTTTCGAAGGTGTATGGTGCGAAATTTTCAGCAACTTGTGGTCTGGTGTTTGAAAGTTTCAATGGGCTGGTCTAGATGTTTTAAGGGCTGTTAATATGTGTATAAGGTGTGGTAAAAAGTTGAGAAAAGATCGGTTCAGTTCGGTCGATTCGGGTTAAAACCAGGACTCCGACCCAAGTTTTAAAACGAATCGGTTATGTTTTGAAACAGGCTCGAGATTACGCCTAAAGAATGGTTATAAATATGTTTTGGGATGTTTTAAGGAGTTTGGTAAGCTCCGGGTCAGAATTTAGAGGTCCAGGGGTAAAATGGTCATTTTGATTTCTAGGGGCAAAATGGTCATTTTGCACCCGGGGTGAGTTTTTTGTCCTGGCAGCGTCCCTGAGCACAATTTTATCATGATTTTAAATGTTTATGCATCATATATATAATTTTTATGTAATTACAAAAATTATGTTGCAAGCTTGATTTTAAGAAAAGTTTATGTATATGCATGTTTTATCAAGTGATGAATATGATGACATGTTCTTGAAGGAAGGGAGTTGTTTATGACTAATACGAATACGTTAATACGATGATATGTAAGGCCAAGGCTCGGTAGGTGGGTAATTGTGTCGCTGATGCCCTCGCCATCAGGTACTGTGGTTACACGTAGATGGATCCATAAACTGACATGATAATACGAAAGTTACAGCTAACGAACGGAATTCAAATTAAGTAAACGAACACGTATATGTTGATGGCCAACAAATCTAGATTGGTAGACATCACAAAAATGGTTCAGTTGTGCGCAACAAAGCATTTTAAATTAGTGGACGTCACAGAGATGGTTCAGTTGTGCGCACCAGTTGCACGACTGGAAGCTATAAGAATTTTCCTTGCATATGCCTCCTTCAAAAAATTCAAAGCATACCAGATGGATGTCAAAAATGCATTTCTAAATGGTCAGCTACAGGAAGAATTATATTTTCAACAACCACCAAGTTTCGTAAATCACTCTTTTCCTGATCATGTATCATTTGAACAAAGCATTGTATGGTCTTAAATAAGCTCCAGAGCTTGGTATGAGACATTATCAAAATTTTTAACTGATCATGACTTTACTGTTGGAACAGTTGATAAAACTTTGTTCAAATTTACAAAAAAAAATATTTTACTCGTGAAAATGTATATTGATGAAATAATCTCTGGTCAACTAACCCCAAATTGTGCAAGAAGTTTGCTAAGTTAACGTAGGATTAATTCGAGATGAGCATTATGAGTGAACTGACATTATTTCTTGGTCTGCAAGTGAAGCAACTAGAAACCGGTACATTTATCAGTCAGATTAAATATACGAAGGAACTGCTGAAGAAATTTGTTATGGAAACATGTGCAGCTGCACATATTCCCATGAGTTTGTCAATCAAATTAGATAAATATGAAGGGAGAATATCAGTTGAGACAATATTTTATATAGGTTTAATAGGTTCTTTACTTTACCTAACTGCTATTGTCCTGATATTGTGTTTACTGTTTGTATGTGTGCTAGATTTCAAGCTGATCCTAAACAATCGCATTATTCAGCTGCCAAACACATATTGAAATATCTTAAAGGCACACAAAATGTGGGCTAATGGTATGCTAAGGACTCATATTTCGATTTAGTTGGATATTCAGATGCAGATTATGCAAGATGTAAACTTGATGGTAAAAGCACCAGTGGATCATGTCAGTTTCTAGGAGACAGACTGATTTCTTGGTTCAGCAAGAAGCAAACATCCATAGACTTCCACAACTGAAGCAGAATATCTAGCTGCTGGAAGCTGCTGTGCTCAACTGTTGTGGATTCAGCAACAACTGAAAGATTATGGAGTCGTTGCAGAAGAATCACCAATCTTCTGTGACAACACAAGCTCTATTACTATTACATATAATCCAGTTCTTCATTCCAAGACTAAACATATTGATGTCAGATATCACTTCATCAGAGATCGTGTTCTCAAGAAGAAAATTAGACTGAAGTACATCTCAACTGAACAACAAGTAGTTGACATATTCACTAAACCATTACCCGAGACTGAGTTTTCTTACTTTCGCAACATTTTTGGCTTAATTGATTTATCTTAATCTTATTAACATTGTTAAATGATAATGTTTTGTCAAGTTTGAATGCAAGAAACAAAGACGTACAACAATAAATAGCAATGGATAAAATATAAATTTTATTGATAAAAACGAGCTACTATTATAGTGTTGAGTTTCCTATCTGCTGCATCCTGCAATAAGGACATCCAACTGGATATCTCTTCGGAGGAGGTTCTCCTGAAGCCTTCTAAGAAGGCAATCCTTCCCAGAACCCTATGCTCCTTGATGAGCATCAGGAAATAGACTCCTTCATCTGTGAAGATGTCTGAAGTATGAAAGACGGAGAGGCGTTGCTTATACTTAATATCAATTGCCATTTGTTCACTAGTGGCAACTAGTTTCCTCCTTTCTGACGGACTACAGCTCCTGGGTCTTGGTCCAGTGGACATTGTCTTTTCAAAAACAAAGTCTTCAATCTCCTTCTTCCAATCTGCCAAAGAATGGCATCCTCTTCTTCTCTGCAAGTTCGGGTTGCTTGGAACTGATAGCTTTGTCCATCTGTTCTTTATTGTTATTATCAGCTGAATGACTCAAGTGATTTTATGTCTAACTAAGTCGTTCTTATTTATAGACTGCAACCAATATGAAGAGGGCAATTACTATTTTTGGAATGAGGAATTTGAATACAATTATGTCAACAAACAACGATTCATCTTCCAAGGATAAGATTATTTAATATACAATGCACTCATTTAGGGGGGATATTGAATTAAAGTCGGTTAACTGATAAGACAACTATCAGTTGGTCTTAAACTGAACTGATTTAGTTTCCAACTGATGATTTAGTTCTCGACCTAACTGATCTTATCACATATGTTAACTGATTAACGATTCAGTTGAAGTTCCACAATAAATATTGTGACTTTCAAAATATCTTATTTTCAATATTTATATGAAGTACACGTATTTTACTCAAATAAATCTCGGATAGCCACATGTCTCAAAATTTGAATAGTCACAAACATAAATAGTAGTATCGCCTCCATTCAGTTGTATTTACGTTACTCTCTCTTTCCTAAAGTTTTCGAACTTTCAAACTCTCAGATCAATCTTTTTGCAGGATAATCGACAGAAATGGCAAGACAAATCCCCGTCTTTCTTCTCAATCTATGGCTATTGACATCGATTCAGTCCTCTCTGTCCCCAATGAGGATGTAAGAAGCGTATTTCAAAAGATGGATTCTACAGGACTGAGGAAATTCTTAGGGTTGACGACCCAAGTAATTTATTCGAAATAAATCCAAGAAGTTTATGCCAAAAACACTATATCTGATGATGGCAAGATTGCTATGATCGTCAACAATAAGTCGCTGATAGTGGATGAAGACTATTTCAGCAATATGTTCCTACTACCAACCGATGTCCTATCTCACTTCTCTAAGATAAAGCTATCTAATATTGAGGAGATGCAGACTCTATTGTCTGCTGATGGGAGAAAGATCACGATGTCTGATCCCAAAAAAGAATTGAAGCCAGAGATATAACTGCTGGCATATATAGTTGCCAAGGGTGTACTAGCCAAGGCAGGCTCATTTGATGCCCTGACACCCTTGAAAATTTTCAAATTATGACAGCAATAATGACCGGTAGGAAATTGAACTAGTCAACCATCATCTTCGAAATTTTGAAAAATATGGTTCAATCTTCGAAGCAGTCGAACGGTTACGCTCTGCCGCTTAGCTATTTGCTGCAAACTTCTGGTCTGGTGGATGACTCAACTGAGAAGTCATCCGAGTTCAAGGTGTTCAATGCCAAAAATGTTCAGCTGCTGAAGACCAAGCTGGACATTTCACCAGACAAGTTCATCAAAATCAAAAAGGAGATTGGGATGATGGCAGCTACAAAATCCGTAAAGAAGGCCAAAACCAAGAATTTGGCGAAGAAACTGACAATCAAAAGGAAATTGATTGTTAGTGACAGTGAATCAGAGAAAACACCATCTCCAAAAGTTATGAAGAAGCCAAGATATAAAAAGACAAAATCAGTTGCTGCAGAAGTCATTCCAGCTGACAGGCTGATGTAAACTGAGGTTGAACCACCTCTAAATGCTATACCCATTCGGGCAGCTCTAGTTGCACAATCCACTGAAGAGACTTAGAAAGAGAAACCAACTGATCCTCCAATGAAGAAAGTCACTGAATCTGGTAAAAGTTCAAACTTGTTCGAGTCCAAGCACTACTTATCACTGTCACTAGGCCCACTGTACTGCCTTTTGCTCGACCTAAAGGCGTGGTGATATGTGAAAAGGTGGATGCGAATGAAAAGGTGGATCTCTCATGCCCTAACTGATCCAAAAGGCAAGTGCAAGATGGTTGAAGAGCCCAGACCAAGCAACCCGATTCATACTTATATTGATCTCATTTGGAACGAAATAAATTCGTTTTTTGAATCGCAGTTGGAACATTTTGATGATTGGGTCAGATTCCGGACTGAAGTGTTTGTCAGGCGATTAAAGAAGAAATCAATCTTGAATGAATTCATCGCTCTTGAAACAATGGTCCTGAAGACAGTAAAAGCTGTCACTATTGTTCAAGCACTGGAGATGAGATCTTATTTCTTTTATCTAATGCGCTTAAAGAAGCTGGCTAAATCAACAGCTCAGATGAAGTCGAATTATGATCCGATCAGTCAAACTTCTTACAATGATAGAGCAGTTTTCCAGCAGCTGGACTCATATCTATTATCTTTTCAAATGAAGATCAAAGCTTGGGAAATGGATCAACAATTGTATATACGAGTTGATTCTCAATTCCCAACATCAGTGGAGCAAGCTCAGACATCTGGAGCTCAATCAGAGCCGTCCAAGGGAGTAGTTGCTAAACAGAGCTCTGAGCCAGTGATTGAGCCTATTACTCAAAGTGATCAACCATCGTCATCCCCTGCTCCTCCGAAATCTCCTCTAGTTAGTCTTCAAGTGTACACAGATGCCGAGTTGTCACTGGACAATGGTGATGAAGTTATACAATCCGTTGCCACTGACATCCAGCTGAATTTTGTAACTGATCAACCAACTGAGACAGTTGAAGACCAGAGCTTATTAGTACAACTCGCTCAGAGGCTATGTTGTAAAATATTGAAGAAATGGCTCAGTCAATTAGCATGACTAACAAACAAAATAAAGATGAAACGGCCGACTTGCACTTCGAATAAAAGCTGTTTTACAAGTGCCAACTGATATGCCATCCAGCTCCACTACTGATCAGCTCTCTACCTCAGCTCAAGACCCTCGGACGAAAGCAGTTGAAGAAATTGCAACATAACAAAATCAGACTAAGACTAAATCACAAAAATTAGCCATGGTAATTTTCAGAGAAGAAGACAAGGGCAAAGATCCAGCTACATCCGAGGTCTCATCTCCTGAAATACCCTTTAGTTACTGAACTTATGCTTGAAGAATTTCACTCCAGTTTGCACAATCTTATCTTAACTCTCTCTAATCTCAAGTCTACACAGCTGTTGCACACACTGAAAATCGATTCAATGAAGGAGAATACGATGAAGACGCTCTAGCAGGTCACAAAAGATATTATTTCACTATTTCTCCTTCTAGATCAGTTGAAGAAGGACAGTGACAGTTCCAGCTCTCTTTCAAACTCAAGACATGCTTGTTCAACTAATTGAATTCATACAAACAAGTGTTTCAAAGCACATGGATTTGATGCAGGAACAGATGATGAATGCCATATAAAAAGTCAGCTCTGAAGTCCGTATTCTTTTGGCTCGTATTGGTGTTGACAAAAAGGGGGAAGAGGAGCGGCAGGAAATAAAGAAAGACCAAGTCAATCAACGGATCAAGAACCTGCAGACAAAAGAGCAAAGAAATAAAGAGCAGTAAAGATCAGTTAGAAGACAGTCTTTATTCTTTTACTCTTTTATTTGTACGAATATGTATAGTAGAAGAGTATTTTTCACATAGATCAATTAGATGACAATTCTTTCGTTCTGTCATTCTTCGTACGAATCCGTACAGTAAAAGATTAAAAGACTGAAAGATTATTTTATCTACAAAGTTCAGTTCGTATCAGTTCTTGAATTTTATGTTTTGTCAAACACCAAAAAGAGGAAATTGTTGGAATAATAATTTCGGAATTTGACAATTAAGTAATTGAAGGTTGCAGAACGATCAGTTTCACCGAATCTACTCAAACTAAAGTTGTCGAATTGATAATTACTGTGTTAAATAATCAAAGGCAAACTGAACTTATCAAAGCCAACTGAATTTATGAAGAGAACTGAACTATCAGTTATGAGAGATCAGTTATACTCAGCACACATAATCAGCTATATACTCAACTGATAATCAGTTGAACACATCATCAGATGAAACATATCCAACAACCGACAATTTGTACATAGCAAACTATAACTTATAGTGGGAGCACTGCATATCATAATGAAACAGTGCACTATTGTTAGAAGAATGTTGACACAATCAGAAAAGACAAATCAATGAATATAAATCATTCAAATACATTCAATGTAACCATTGGAAGCACAGCCTATAAATAGACGAGGAGTTTAGCTGAGAAAAAGACTTCGCACACAATCATTCTGAGAGAATTTTTGAGTTAAAGCTTTCAAAGATCAGTCACGAAAAAGCTCACACTTATCAGATACATTCATAGCTTTCAGGCTATGTTGCGAGCAAAAGTACTAGCACGTCTCTTTATTGTATTCAATCTTTCGATATCAGTTATGCTAAGAAACAAATATCAGTAGTTTACTGATAAAGGTGTAAAAATACTAAGAGTTTCAGTTTGACAATGTTTAAGATCAAACTGAAGTGTGGCATTACAGTTTCTTTAATTAATCAAAGTCTTTTATTAAATTTCTATCCTTGTGATAGAAGATGTGACCTAGGAGTATTTGAAGTCTCCAAACATCCATAAAATCTTCGTGTTCTTTGTTTTAATTATTTTGAGTATTCAATCTGTCAGTCAGTTTAATTCCGCACTAAATTAGTTAACTGATTGACATTGACAACAAAATTTTTGAATTCATTTTATCACTAAACTAATTCACTCCATCGAAAAAGATTTGAAAAACTTAAATGTTTATTTAACTCCCTCTCTAAACACTTTCACTCATATATTCGATCCTGACAACATTCTATCAAATATTATCACTTAAATCATGTATCTTGTAAACTTATCACTAACTCACATTATTAAAAAATTAATAAATTGAATAAACATTTTTACTCAATTATAAAATTAATCTATTAATAATTAAAATTTCTTGTAAAACACTTTTCACCACAAATAATTATAATTTAATTATATTATTTATCTTATAAGAAAATTATTTAATTTTATAAAAAAAATTATTTTAAGAGTAAATATGACTAATATTTCATAAAGTATCAATTTATCCAAAAATTTTGAAAAAATCAGGGATCACCTGAAACATAATTAAACTCGAACCCGTGGGCAACAGGTTGCCCGAGAATGTCTTGGGCACCCTTCCCTTCTGCCCTCCCGCTGCTCGAATAACTCGAATAGGCGTCGCCTCTTTTGCGTTGGCGTGCACAGAATCTTAAAAAAAGGGGCCACTGTTGCTGAGAATTGTTCTCGGAAGAAACCATGCTTTCTATAAATCTAATTTTTGAGGCGCTGTAATTTTCTGAAAGATTTTCTTAAATGATTAGAAATAAATTAATCAACATAATTCAAAAAATAAACAAATGAATTATACGATTGAAAATTTGACTCTGATACCACTATTGAAGTACCACCCAAGTCGCAGTGGAATTTTAAAATTTTTAAAGAAATTTAATTTTACAATCAATATTTTCAGAAGTCATACAATTTAAATCATATCTGTAGAATGTTTTGAGTTTAATTACCTTGGCGTTCATAATTTTTGCACCAAACTGATCTGAGATTAACAGATTTAGTTCATCTTGTAAATCCATTCGGCTTTAGTTCTTCTTGTAAATCCCTTCGAACAATCAACTGGATCATCATCTGTTCTTCAATTGTATAATTCGGTTCACGACCAAATATTGCACTCTTTATATAGATCGCTCTAGGTATATAAAAGAAATTTCTGCATTGAGAATAGATTGACGGAAGAAGACAGGGTGTGGCGGTGGCGAGAGGGCAGCGGCGGTGCACCTGTAGTGGAAGGGTGGCTCGGTAGAGACTTGCTTCTCCAAGAACAAGGGTGGCAGAAATTATGTTTGTGAGAGGGAGAGAAGAAATCTAGCCTTTTTTTCTTGTGTTGTGTCTTTATCAAATCATTATAAATAATATTTATTATATCTCAAGCTTGAATCATAGTCCAATTAGGATTCTACACAATCTAGTGTTTTATTTCTTGTCAAAATCTCAATGCATATATTTTTGAAATTTTGAATAAAATACTATACGATATGTTAATTAGTTAATTATTAACTCAAGTATCTAGACTATCTAGAATATTCCTTGACAATTTTGAATTAATAGTCAAATACTACTAATTATATTTAATTAATAAAATTTAAATTGACTAATTAATTAATTTTGACTTCATCATAATCTCAATCGACGATCAATCATTACCGATGTGACGAGGTACAAATCTCGTTATCATGGTGAAAAACAAAAATTTCCACTGAATCATTTTTTTGCAATTGCCTATTTTGGCACTCACCTCACTAAATTAGACAGTTGCATCCACCTCACTTAATTTGAAGTCATGCTAACTTCCACAACTTTCAAATATGAAAACTATTTATAAACTCATTTATAAGTAACTTGTTTGATCTCCATCAAACTAAAGTTATCAAATCCAACTCTTTGAATTTGACTATCTCCACAAGAACACGGAATCCGATACTTGTGTGACTCCCAATGGTAATAGGTTCACAACTTTATGTGATTCATGACAACATTTGTCTTTATTCAAGTTTATTTTTATTATCCATATTTTTTGTATCAACCTCGTGATCAATAATGTCAAAACTCAAGTATGATTGCACTCATCGAATCTTGTTAAGAATGTCCAATAGTGGCATGATACCCTTTGTATCACTTGTAGTGCGCAAAGTACTAGTAAGTTATGGTTTGCATACTCTTCAACTCATATATCCCAATCTGCAATAATTGGTACATCGAGAGTTACAAATAAATTTGACAATGATGTGATGTATCTTTGAATAATAATAGTAACATCGTATATGAAACAAGGAAAACACATTTCCCTAAAGTATGTGTCATGATTTGGCCAGATATTCCTTATATTATTAACTCATCATATCACATATGATATCTTTACCCGCAGGTGAGAAGTGAATCTCCGACTACAATGCGTTGTCTCCTGCGTATTTCGAAACTACACTCAACCTCGTCACCTAATAACCCTCAATGGAGTCAGTAAATTATTCAATTTGCATGTTCATACATAAAGCCTCCATGTTGTCCCGAGTCAAAGGACTAATGGTGCAACCTTAATTACATACTAATCTACTCGATAAGTAATAATCACTTGGAAAGTTTGATGAATGGTTGTTCCAAGCCTCTTCTAGACATCTCTATGACCTCACCAATGAACGTGTCGTTTACATTATAGATGATAGTCTCGAGCTAGCGAACTTTATCCTTATTTTAGGCGGCTGAATCAACTAGAAACTACTTTAAAATATAGTGTACACTTCTTATGGAATTTCATGATCTACGTTGATAAGCAGACCTCATGATACTTATTATATATTCAAGGGTTTTATCTAGACAACTTGCATGGTTACACACACACACACATATATATATATATATATATAGACACACACGTAAATTTTGACACAATATAAATCTTAGGAAAGTAGTACCTGGCACCAAATGTCTTAAGGCGGCCACAAAATAATAAATAAATTATGTTGATTTTTATTTTATTTATTTTTAAAAAAATGCTGTAAAATATATAGATTGCATGCATGCACGTCTACCAAATATGTGAAAGTCTTATTCACGCGTCAATTTATCTACCTATAATAATTAATGAGACCAAGAGATGAAATTTGTTTAGTTAGTCAACCCCCTTGTCCAATCAAATAATTAATAATGGAAAACTTTCACCTAATTTATAAGCATGCTTACATATATATATATATATATATATATATATATATATATATATATATATATACACACATACATATATATATATATATATATATATATTAATTAGTCTTACTAACGTGATTAAATAGCTAATACTCATCTGAATTAATTCAACATAATGTGTAATTATTGTATTTAAAACATAAATAATTTTTTCTTTATTCTCCAAATAAGTAAATTTTATGGTCAAGTTCATATCCTAATGGAATCATCATCCATAAAACTAACTTTTTTACGAACCATCTTGATTAATTTTCCACCGGTTCAATAGTAAAAAGTAATGGAAAGGCCTCATTATTGAAAGATTGAGAGTTACGTATATGTATATATATAATTGAAAATGTATATTGTTATAAACAAGCGTTTATCATCAAGTCTTAAACTATAACTATTAGCCAATGTATAATTTTATTTTTTTATATTTGTGACAGCACATAGTGAACATATTCATTCGGATGTTAATAGATCGGGATGTTAGGTTCATGAGTCCAAAAATGTGCGTGTCTATCTGCTGTGTTGTCTTATATCACTTAGATATCAGTTTTACTTTTTCTTTACCACAGGCCATGTCTATAGCAGACACAGTATTATCCGTTGAGATCTAACGTAACTCTTTTACGATTCACCTAGAAAACTAGATCAAGTGGCGCAACGTCAGCAGTTTGACGCATGAAGAACTTCTAAAGAGGTCACCAATGTCAGTATTAAACTCACTCATGCACATTTAACCTAACATTTCTGCTCCAAAAAGTATTGAAATATGTTTTTTGAGAGACTTGAACTCATGACCTCACTCTTATTTCAATTGTTAGGATCGATAGCTTACCACTAGGTTAAAAGCTATATTCATTAGCCAAGGCATAACTTCACTTTCTTATACTTGTGGTAGCACATAGTGCACCAACTTGAATGCTAATGAGTCAGGATGTTAGTCCAATGCGTCTAGGCATCTGCGTGTCTATCTCCTAATGTTGTCTCATATCACTTAGAGGTCATTTTTACCATTTTTCTGGCATTAGTCATATCCCATTAGAAACAGTATTACTCGTTAAGATATAACGTCACTATTTTACCGTTCACTATCAAGCGGTCCAACGTCAGCAGCTTGAGGTATAGAAACTTCCTAAGATGTCATTCATCCAGGAACTACTCTAATGTATATTTAACCCAACATATTAACGGAAAATATTCGTTTGAGACAAGTTGACCAAATGTAAGTTCTAATGTATATTTAACCCAACATATATTAACGGAAAATATTAGTTTGAGACAAGTTGACCAAATGTAAGTTGCATAGTCACAATTCATAATTATAGGTGAGTGATAGACTCGAAGAAAAAATTAAGTAGAAAGTACTATCGCCTTTAATTTGAACGGCTAAACGTTGTGTAACCACATAACTAAAGTGGAAATCAAATACAAGAAAATGAAATTATCGATGTATTGCATATCATCCGATAAATTCAATCGATTTATTGAAGCCCATATTTATTAGAAAGAATTAATGGTTATTTTAATATAACTAGAAATAAGCATTCAACGTATGAAATTTTCATATTGCCCAACTAATTAGTCACCCTCACACCTAGCCTAGTATTATTAGAGTATCGTTTTCTCGTACTCAAGACACTGTAGAAGTTTAAAAATCTTCTTTTGATGTTCAAAACGTACTTTGGGCATCGTATGATTTAAAACATTCATAGGATATTTAAATCTATTTACCTTTTTGTATTTAAATATGGACATCAAACTAGTCCGAGATTAGCGAAGTTGATCATTCTTGTAAATCCCTACGAACTGATTTTTCTCCTTATTCGATAGACCAATAAGGTTAATGATCAGAAACTGAATTCCTCGAGTAGATCGTACTAGATATATAAATGGAATTTACATCGAGTTTGGATCGTCGGAATATCAGAAATCCGGCAGTGGTAGGGTGGAAGAAAGTGGCCGAATTTTTCTCTTAAAATTTATGGTGGCCGAAATCTTCCTTGAGGAACGAGAGAAAGAAAATATTGTGGTGGACAACATTTTGGTGCAAAAATTATCTTATTTCATATAATCATTAATGAAATATTTATAAAATTTGATCAGGAATCTCACTTTAATTATGCTTCATTGTTTTCATTATTTAAAATTCTCATTTAGTAGTTTCTTTTTGAAAGTACCGTGTCAAATCAATTATTGATAATGCATGATATATACACGCACATATATAGACATGTATAAAATTAAATAACTCTTATTTTATTTCTTAATTAACTAGTAGTTAGTTAAATAATTCTAAGCTCCTCTAAAATATATCATGAAAATCTTGCACATACAGTAGTTACCACTACTAACATTATTATTTAGTTAGTATATTCAAAATTTATCAAATAAATAAGTATTAACTCATTATAACTCAAATCGACGATCAAACAACGTCGTTATGTCTATGGTTCAAATCTCGTTCATATAATGAAAATTGAAAATATCGAATATCAAAATTTACATTTATATATTTTGACATTATTGGAACTTTTCAAGTTCGCAATCTTGATTTTGATGTAACAAATTTTGTTAAATTGTGTTACTAATAATCTACCTTAGTGTGCAGAAGCTAGGATCATTCACGAGTTGTTTACATCGAAAGCTGAAGACCCAACTGATCGCACAAACTAAATCAGTCTAACTCTTACGTCAATTGAGCAGTCTAGCTGATTATCCAGTTGATAGGTGGTTCAGCAGGAGAACCTTAGAAGCCTGGCCAGCCGAAGGAGTGTTCAACTGATGAAGAAACACATCTGATCAGTTCAACTGAACGAGAGTGAAATCAGTTCCACTGATAAGTCAACTGATTTCACCAGACCAACTGAAGATCAGTTTAGCTGACAAGTTCGGAGCATCAGTCAGAATCTTTCAGTTGTAGATGAAGACAAACTCTTTCAGTGGATTCCAGCTGTGCGTGAAGGTACAAAGCCATTGTCCAGTCAAAGGACAATAACGGACGTTGCATCAGAGCATTAAATAAAAAACGTGTCCGAAGATCAGTCGGAAAGTCGAGACACAAATTCCAAGAAACGAATTCAAGATGCAACGAATACAATAAATGACTCACTGTACGTTCAGTTTTCCCGCCTATATAAAGAGAAGATCAGTGAAGACTCAACAAAAAGAACGGTATACGGAAACAAAAAGCTTCAACGCAAACAAGAGAGAAAAGAAAGGGCACGCACATTGCACATCAGCTTTCAGAAGCAATTAGCCCAGAAGGACACTTTAACGTGTTATCTGCTTAGTTTAGAAGCTTATTTCCCTCAGTGTGTGAGAACATCCTTGTTCAGTTCTCACACACAAATACTCTCGACCAATCAAATACAGTATTGCACAAAGACGTTAAACTTGTGTATGTAGTTTTTGACACGTAGACGTTAAAGAAGTGTTGGCTGGAAGGTGATAACTTCAGTCGTAGCTAGGAATTCAGTTTAGGCAGTAGTATAAGTCCTAGCTGAGTGGGTTTGTACAAAGTGTTGTATAAATCAAAGTCTTCTAGTGATCCTACCCAAGGCGGTAAAAGAAGTGACGTAGGAGCAGTTGAAGTCTCCGAACATCCATAAACATATCTTGTGTATTTAACTGATGAACTGATGTTTTCAAACTATTTGGATCAGTTAGAGTATCTGTCAGTTCAGTTGTCACCATAACTGAACTGATGAATGCAAAAACTAATCTACCCTTTTTCGGTTATTCAGTTTACATGTATTAAATGTTTTCTAATATAACTGTCTTCTTCACGAATAATTACTTCGAGTTTCTTCCGCTTGGTTTTAAACCAAACTAAATTTAATTCATCGGTGTTAACATTCTTAGAACAAGATCTATTGCAGCTTACTGGAGAATATAGTGTTTGAAATACCTTCAAAGGCACTAGCACACTCGATCCTTCAATTGGTATCAGAGCAGGTTGTTATAAGAAGAACATTTGAATAAAACTGTGTTTTCTAAAATTTTCTACTTATAGTGTTAAAAGAGATTTAAAAGTATTTCATACTATTTTCAAAACTATTTGAAAATATTTATATGTCGCTCTTTAGCAAAGAGTTGAGAGGATTTTTTCTGCAACTAACGTTGTAGCCACTTCTCTAGATTCTTAGCTTTGGGGTTTTAATCAGCCTGCAGGGGACTGAGAAGCATCTGCAAAGATGCACAGCTAAATTGCTTGTTGAACAAGTTTTCAATTGCAAGCCTACTAGGTCAGTTGTTCTTCAGACGAAACTCATCCATGCTGGGACGTTGGTTAATTAAATCACCAGCTGTATTCTAGTTGAGCCTATTCAGATTCTGCTCGACCAGTTAGTCTGCGAAGAAGTCAAGTTCAAGCAGTTTAACTCGTTTCTCTAGCAAATTGAACTCACAACCGATGCAGCATTTCAAGCATTCAAGCAACCGATTGATGATATATCCAGTTCAGTCGCATAAACCAACTGATATATGATTTTGTTTAAAATGTACTACTGTTGTAGCAATTTTTCTTGTTCAACTGATGTAGGTACTCAAATGTAAATACAAGGAAATTTATTTAAATAAACATCATGTTTGTTCAGCTGTGTTTCGATGTGACTGAATGGATATTTCAAGATTTCTTGTTTACATTGCTTGAATGATTATAACCTCTGAATGAATGATTAAATAAATATCTTTCACATAAGGGTATTTATTCAGTCTCTGAGGGGGAGTTTTTCCTTTTACTCTCAAACTTAAATTATTTTCAACCAGTTTTAAAATTCAGTTGTTGAGAAAAATTCTTCCTTTTTCATCAACTGAAAAGTATTTTCTTAATTCTATTTATCTCTCTTAAAAGGTTTTCAATTCAGTTTTGAGGGGGGTTTTTTTTGTTTTCAAAACTTTTTAAAATTCAGTTATAAAGAGGGAGCTTTTAACGATGTTTGAATGTACTAACCCTTAAATTGAATATATCGTGCTTAACTGCTCAAGTTTTTGTAATCATCAAAAAGGAAGAGATTGTCGGAACTTTTTAAGTTCGCAATCTTAATTTTGAAGTTAACAAAACATGTTAATTTGTGTTACTAATAATCTACCTTAGTATGCAAAAGCTAGGATCATTCACAAGTTGTTTACATCGCAAGCTAAAGATCCAGCTGATCGCACAAACTGAATCAGTCTAAATATTACTTCAGTTGAGCTGTCCAGCTTATTGTCTAGTTGATAGGTGGTTCAGCAGGAGAACCTCATAAGCCTGGCCAGCCGAAGAAGGGTTCAACCGATGAAGAAACACATCTGATCAGTTCAACTGAACGAGAGTGAAATCAGTTCCACTGATGAGTCAACTGATTTCACCAGCCCAACTGAAGATCAGTTCATCTGACCAGTTCGGAGCATCATCCAAAATCTTTCAGTTGTAGATGAAGACAAACTCTTTTAGTGGATTCCAGTTGTGCGTGAAGGTACAAAGCCATTGTCCAGTAAAAGGACAATAATGGACGTTGTATCAGAGCATTAAAGACAAAACGTGTCAGAAGGTTAGTCGGAAAGTCGAGACACAAAGTCCAAGAAACGAATTCAAGATGCAACGGATATAATAAATGATTCTCACTTTACGTTCAGTTTTCCCGCCTATATAAAGAGAAGATCAGTGAAGACTCAACAAGAAGAACGGTATACGGAAACAAAAAGCTTCAACGCAAACAAGAGAGAAAAGAAAGGGCACACACATTGCACAGCTTTCAGAAGCAATCAGCCCAGAAAGACACTTTAACATGTTATCTGCTTAGTTTAGAAGCTTATTTCCCTCAGTGTGCAAGAATATCTGAAACGACCTCGATTTTTTTTTTTTTTTCTTTTATAATCTTAAATCATAAATTCTAAATTACTGAATAAAATAATTTAACATAATCATGAATCATAATAATTTATCAATTTAAATCTCAAGAGCATGAATTAAAATCCTAACTCATCGGCTAACAATAAAAATAAAGCATAAAAATATTTCTAATAAAAATCATTATCAAAATCTTTATATCATAAATCTATCTAGCTAGTGCGGAAACATAAAGGCCCTCGGGTGTGTACTGCTGCACTCGATCGACTCAATCGTCACCGCCTCCAAAATCATAAAATCCTGCATCATACAAACCTAGTGAGTCTAAAGACTCAACACGTTCTAAACATGGATAACAAATAATACATATACATACACATACCTTTAAAAATCATATTTTTATTTAAAATATTATTTTGAACATAAATAAACCATTAAAAATCATTTGAGCATAACTAAATCATAAATAGTGAAATTATTTTAAAATAACTTTAAGCATTAATAAATCCTTAAAAAAATCATTTAATAATAGCTTTAATCATCATCATAAATCATATATCATAGAAATCATTTTTATCATAAGCTTTTAATCATATATCATTTTGGGTGAAGTTTGATCCTTGAAAGTGACTAGCTTTTATCCTTTGGTCGACTGCAGTCTTAGCTCCACATGGCCCATGGGGGTGTGCACTAGGCTCCACCGTGGAAATACGATCGTTGGGGTTCCCTCGGGGGCCTTTTCCCATAGACGGGTTCCCTCGGGGGCCTTCTCCCAAACATGGGTTCCCTCTGGGGCATTTTCCCGTAAATGAGTTCCCTCTGGGGCCTTTTCCCCTCACGTTATCCCCACAAAATCATATATCATAACTCATATCTTTTGTCACAGTCAATTCACGTCCCTCAAAATATTTTTCCTTTTCTTTAAAAATCATAAAATACGACAGCTTTCAGAAGCTAGCATTTTAGACAGTATAAATTGCACAGCTTTACCATAAATCGTAAAAATACATATTATCATCGAAATCATCATAATAAATCATAAAATATCATTTTACATGCATTATTATCCTTCGGGACGCTGCCAAGCGTTTTCGTATTTTCCTATGTGTAAAAAGACCGTTTTGCCCCTGGACGTAAAAATCCTCTAATTTATATTTTTCTCACTTTTAATGACATGGTATTATTCTAAATAATTGTTTAAGCTTGCTTGAATTTTCTCATATTTTTATTTGGCTTAAATCGATGACTTTTAAATTTAATCTTTAAATAAGACGTATTAACGCGTTTTAATCCCGAATTAATCCAAACCTTAATATAAAATTCCCAAATTAAAAACTTAAACTTTTAATAATTATTTAAGCTTAAACCTAATTTTTCATAAAATAATTATTTAAGCTTAAACCTAATTTTTCATAATTTTATAAAGCTTAAAACTAGGTGTTTTAATTAGCTCGTGAATTAGCGTTCCGTGCGGCGATTAAATCCCGATTAAACCCAAAACGCGTTATTTTGACCCCAAATTTTAAACGTATCATTTTTAGTATTTATTCTACCCTTCCAAGTCATAAGCCACCCCCGTGGACCCATGGATTCAATTTTTGTTCTTAAAATCTCGTTTTTGACACGTTAACGAACCTACCGAGCCATCTCCCAATTTGCTCGAGCCACGCCCGAGCCACCTTGAGCCAAAACCTAGCCAACCCACCTAGGGACCTTACTGACCAAGCCCAAGCCCTAGACCAGCCCCTTAACACTCGAAAATCCTGCTGCAATCTGCACCATATTGCATGTGTGTGTGCGCGTGTGAAGAGTAGTGGTGCACTAGGACTCCTACCCTTTCTAGGAACCTTATAGCCCCTAACCATCTACCAGCACCGACCCTCACCAAGCCTAGACCACGCCCATACTATACCCATACCAGCCCAATGCATAGAACCCACCAGCGAGCCACCTGAATCCAAAAGATCCAAGCTGCGCGCTACAAGAACATCCCTCACGTTTCCACTTCCAGCCGAGCCAGCAGCGAACCCAGCCGCACCAACCCCTGGCCCGACCCCTTCCCATGACCATAGGACCCTGATGAACCTAACCTGAGCCACCCAGCCCCAGCAGCGAGCCCCCTGGATCAGAAGACAGCAGCCGCGCAAGAATGCTCTCCCTGTGCGCGAGTTGCTTCCTCCATGTTTGTTCGAGCCATCAGCGGTCCGAGCCACTCCAGCCCCTGCCCCAACCTTGGACCATCTCCCTGGGACCCTGATAGACCACCTAGCCCAGCCCAAACCGAGCCACAACCCCTGGAATTCTCGGCCAACACTCCATCACCCTACGGGAAGTCTCCTAAGCAGCGAGGACTCTTCCCCAGCCCCAAGCTCGAACCCTAGCCGCCCTAGGACTCAACCCAGCCCTAGACCGAGACCACCCCTGCCCCTGAACCAGCCCTGGTCGAGCCACATAGCCCCATGCATAAGAACCGAAACTTGCACCTTGACAAACCCAACAAAACCCACGGTTCAAATTCTGAAATTCTCCCACGGTTCCAGCATGTTCTTTTGATTAATTTATTATTTTTTTGTCCCTAATATATTCATATTTTTATCATCCTTTCGCAGCGCACTCGTTGGATTCAAAAATGTTTTCAAATTTAGCGCGAAATCGTTAAAACTTTGAAAATACGCAATGTACCGTAAAATAATCGAACCCACATATTTTTCATGTATAAACAATTAAATCAAACATATTATGATTTGTATGATGTTAAAAGAGTTTAGGAAACGTGCCTTTGCGTTTATAACGCTCGATTATTCGATCTTCGGCGAGGGTGCGACGTTGGACGACCGGACGACGAAGAACACAAGCTTTTCTTTCCTCCTAAATTTCGAAAATCTGAATTGTGTGTGTGGTGTGTGTTTCACGGCTGGTGTAGGTGAAAAATTAGGTTTCAAGGACCTAGGTAGCATATTTATAATTAATTAACAAGTTAAATGGGCTTTGGTTTGGGCTTGTATGATTAAGGGTAATTGGGCCTTCTTTAAATCATTAAATTGAGCCCAATAACACTTAATTAATTAAATAATAAAAGTTTATAAAATAAATTTTCTCAAAATAATATTTTTGATCTTTTAAACTCCTTGTTTGCCCAAAACCGGCTTCCCGGGAAAAATCGAGCTCAACTCGTAAAATAAATTCGAACTCCAATATTTTTAGGAAAATTAAATCATTTTTAATCATATTAGGAAGCCTTTCCACTATTTAAATAAAAATACATATTCTTGTCTTGGTCGTCCCCGGTCTTCTTCCCCCTACCTATTATCGAATATTCGTGCAAAATCTTTAATTTTATGAAAACATGTCACATAATCATTTAATCATGCAATCCTATATTTAATCATATAATAAACATCATGCTAGCATTTAAAAGCAATTAAATAAAACAATTAAGCAATTAAAATATTTTTGCATGCATGTGGTTTACGTGGACTGATTTTTCGGACGTTACAATATCCTTGTTCAGTTCTCACACACAAATACTCTCAACCACTCAAATACAGTATTGCACAAAGACGTTAAACTTGTGTATATATTTTTTGACATATAGACGTTAAATAAGTGTTGGTTGGAAGGTGCTGCCTTCAGTCGTAACTAGGAGTTCAGTTTAGGCAGTATTGTAACTCCTAGGTGAGTTAGTTTGTACAAAGTGTTGTATATATCAAAGTATTCTAGTGGATCCTAACCGAGGCGGTAGAAGGAATGTCGTAGGAGCAGTTGAAGTCTCCGAACATCCAAAAACATATCTTGTGTATTTAACTGATTAATTAATGTTTTCAACTGTTTGGATCAGTTAGAGTATCTGTCAGTTCAGTTGTCACTATAACTGAACTGGTGAATGCAAAAACTAATCTACCTTTTTTTTGTTATTCAATTTACATGAGTTAAATATTTTCTAATATAACAGTCTTCTCATCGGTGTTAACAGTCTTAGAACACGAGCTATTACAGCTCATTGGAGAATATAGTGTTTGAAATGCCTTTAAAGACACTAGCACACTTGATCCTTCAGACATCTACCAATTTTGCGAACTCCTTCACCCAAATAGGCAGTTCCACTCTGTTCACTTAATTAGTTGTTGGGATAACTTCCACATCTACTATCACATAGAATCAACTTAAAAACTCTTTTATAAGAAATCTGTTTGATCTCCATTAAACTATTGTCGCTATATTCAACTCCTTGAACTTGACAATCTAAACGGGAACACAGAATCCAATATTTTTGTGACCCTTAAGGGTTCAGGGATATAGCTAGTCTTGTGTTCACAACCTTATGTGATTCATAATAATGTTTATTCTTATTCGCGTTTACCCTAATTAGCCCCATTTTTTTCATCAGCATATTGATCGTGAATGTCAGAACTGAAGTCTTATTGCACCGTTTGGATTATGGTAAGAGCGTGTAGTAGCATCAACTCATGATCTCCTAGGCATCACTTATAGTGCCTACAAGAACCTTAAGTTATGGTTAGCATACAATATGGTTTCTTCAACTCATATATCTCAATCGAATCTTCAATCATTAATATTCGATAGTACCAAATGAATTTGATAACGATGTGATGTATCTTTCAGTAATAATTGTGACATGATATGTATAACTAAGAAAACACATTTCCAAATGCACTTCTTACTATGGCCAGAGATTCCTTGCACTATTAACCAGTGTTCTAAAAATCCCCGCCTAGGACCGCCTAGGCGGTGCCTAGGTGCTGGGCGGTCCAAAACCGCTCCAATTTTAGGCTAGTCAAAAATTCTAGGCACCGCCATATTAATCGGGCGCCGCCTGGTGCGAAAGCTGCCTAGGCGATTTTACAATTAAAAATCCGCCTAGTTGGTTTACACTTAAAAAAAACAAATTATGATATTCATAATTATAGTATATATGCATATCACCGCCTAGCCGGATTTTTACTTTAAAAAAACAAAATAATAACATTAATAAATAATAATTATACTTTAAAGAATAATGTTGGAAACATATTTGACATTTGTGATTTGTATGCAGCCCAGCCCGTTCCTTGAGCTTTCAAAAAAACCCTTGTTCTTATTAATATATATTTATTATTACAATTTTAAATTTTATAATAATATATATTTCATATATAAACATAATACTCATGAACCACTTAATGAATTTAAGCTTTAAAAAAAATCGCTTAGACAACCGCCTAGGCCCCGCCTAGTCGCCTAGGCGCTAGGCGGTAGGTAACCGCCCGCCTACCGTCTACCGCTTTATAGAACACTGCTATTAACTCATCAGATCACATAGGGTAACTTCACCCATAGGCAAACGGTGAATCCCTAGCTACAATTCATTGACTCATACGTATTTCGAAACTAACCGACCCTCGTCTTCTGATAACGCCCAATGGAGTCGGTAAACGGGTCAAAGTGTAGTGCTAGTATGTAGAGCTTCCAAATTGTCTGTGGTCAAACGCAAAAGCACGCCTTGACCATCTTTCAAACATATTTCACGCCATATTATGTATGTTGGATTATCCTTGCATGAAAATATGGTATACATGGTATATTTTCGTTTTCATGGCTATACATGCACAAAACTATTGTAAAAAAAAAAAAAAAAAACTCTTCCTAATGATGCACAAAGGGGCTGCCATGGTAAGAGAACTTGAATAGATGTTTTTCTACATGTTTAAAGACCTCTAGAAGAATGTTCAAAGGCTGGACAAGGAGGGATACTAGGTTCAACGAAAATTGTGTTTTTGTGTGGACTTGGGTTCGGCTAGGGTTTCCTAGAGGGTCACGGATCCTATATATTTTAGGGTCACGTCTAGGAGACCTAATGGATGGTAGGATGGTCCTAGGGTGGTTTAATGAGGGCTGGATCGAAGGTGGAGGGCTTCGGCGCGAGCTTGGAGCCGCGCATGGCTTGGATTCTTGAGTTTTTGGAAGCTGCGTATGCAAGGGTATCAGGGTGGTTCCACTCGATTGTTAAGGGCTTGGTCATGGTCCTAGGATGGGTAACTAAGGGCTGGACATGGTGGTTAAGGGTTGGAGTCATTGAAAGTGAGGGTAGGCTCAAGCTAGGGCTTCGAAGCATGTAGAATCTCCAGCAAGGTCCTAGGCTTGTTTATGGGTCTTGATTGGCTTGGATTAGGTTGTATATTGTATAACTAGGTGTTATTAAGCTATGATTCAAGTTTGGTTAAGTTTCGAGTCAATACGAGTCAAAACCAGGATGTACGTCTAAGTTAAAAAATGAATTGAGAAATTAGTCGAGAAGCTTAAGTTTACATCTAAGAAATATTTATGAATTTATTTTAAGGTCATATGGTAAGTTTGGATGGATTTGGATCGTCGTTTTAAGGCCTAAGGATAAATTGGAAAAGTTAGAGTTCCAGGGGCAAAACGGTCATTATACACCTGAAAAATGTTAGACGTCCTGTCAGTACCCTGAATGCTATAATATATGTTAAAATATTTATTTCAAATGTTTATGAGATTTTATGATGAAACATTAATGCTAAAATACATATTTTATGTTTGATTTAAAAGAAAAATGATTTTTTGTGCGTGAATTTTTGTAAGTGATGGAAATATGAAAATTTGAAGGAGATGAAATTGATTGTGACCAATACGATGATACGTAAGACCAATGCTCAGTTGATGGATGAGAATATCGGTGATATCCCCGTCTCCCGGTACCGTGGTAATATGTAGATGGATCAATCGACCTTCAGTTAATACGAAAGTCACAATTGAGAATCCGAATTCAATAAAAATGAAAACATATACGTATATGATGTAAAGCAAAAATTATATGATGAAATGAATTATGATTAAGTTTATGTTCATTAAAAGCTATTTTATCAAAAGTATTTTCACTGTTGCTGGAATGTATATGTATTTCTTGCTATTATAGTTAAGGTTCGTTGAGTCAATAGTCTCACTAGGTGTGATCGATGTAGGTGAACATGATTTTGATGTTAATGAAGCTCTTGATGGTTGATATTGCTGGACTAAAGGTGCACACAACCCGAGGACCGTCGCAAGTTTTCCGCAAATAAAACTATGTTTACGATTTATGATTACTTAAAAAATTTTATGACTTATAAGGCTTTTGAGAGGATGTCAGAGTTAATTTTATTTTTGAAATAATTTTGGTTTAGGTTAGTGACGTTTACGAGTTTATGCTTGAAATTACTTTCTTTTGAATTTTCAAATAATAGTAGGTTGGTTTATTTTTAAATTACGCAAAATTCATATATATATATATATATATATATATATATATATATATATGAAAAAAAAAATTCTAGTATATTTAAAAGAAAAACGAGGCTCAACAGGTACCAACACTTAGAAATCTAGGTACTTAAGCCTGGAAATCTTGGGTTCAAGTGTTGGGAAAAGCGAAAGAAACCACTTTCCAGGAGTGGGATATTCTATGAGTGGCGGTGCAGGCCCATACTGGACCATTCTAACGACCCATGACCAGTAGTGGTGCATGGGTATGGGGCGAGACCTTTTTTGGTTCAGCCTAATGGCCCATGTTCGTTACACGAGTAGTGGACGTTTCACTTAGCTTTTGAGTTCTTATATGATGAGCTTCCGAAAAGAAGATGCACATTCTTTATATGAGTAGTACCTATCAAATCTTTTAAACCCTTTTCAACTGCACAATCTCATACCTGAACAGTTTTGAAATCTCTCTCCTTCCGGTGTAAGATCGGTTCATACATGTTTCCTTCGCCTAGAAGTCTGAGAGGAGCTGCTCATTTTCCATGCAACCTCATGGCACCGACGATCACCCCCGCCCTCTTTGGCCCCGGGCCTCACATGCCCACCAGCTTCCGCATTGTTCGTCCCAAAACCACACGTACTAGGAAAGATCAGCTCTTATTCCAAATGTAACGCCTCTAATTCTAAATTTATTTAATTTACTCTTGTTTTAAAAAAAAAAATTCTTAATTCCTACAACATGCAAAAGTAATTCATCATAAATAAACTAGCATAAATAATCAAATAAATGAACTCCATAATATCCATAATCATTCATGTGGAATAAGTAACTAAAGCAATAAAAGTCTAAAATCTAACTCAATAAATTCTAGCATCCTATCAGTATATAAATAAAAGGAATAATCCTTAAAACCATCAAAAGGTTTACATATGCGGAATTTTTAGGTCCTCGGGTATGCACTACGCCTCACGGATTACTCGATAGTCTGCGCCTCACGACTCAACATCATCATCACCTGCAACTATTCAAACCTATTGAGTCTAATGACTCAGCATGCTCAACCCTGAAGAAAGTACATAATTATACCACCACATGAGTAAAATTTACGTTTACTAAAAATAGATTTGTCATGCAACTCGAAATCTTCAAAAATATGCTACTTTTGAAACCATGCTTATATATGAACCATAGTACTAGGCCGCCGGGTTCAACGTCCACTTCTTCGATTATCCCTCCGACTATTATAAAATAACTTCACCGTTCACTTCTTCAAATTATCCATTAAATAGCCTCTCCCGTTTTCGACGGTTCACTCACTTTTCATTGCAAGGTCACCGTTCCTGTTTCCAACGGATCTCTTACTACTTTTACTTTACGATCAATGCACATTCTTCAAAAATATTTTCCTTTACTTTATCATTTCATAAAAACATCCATAACTTTCCGTATTCTTTAAAACTTCCAAAAATGACTTATATCATTTGTATATGCCGAGACTGCCAAAAATAACATATATCATACATATCCTCTCAAACTGCTAAAAATAATATTTAACATGATATGGAATTGTTTTAGGAAGTTGCAAATTGCCCTTGAATTTTCTTCAAACCGACCGCCCATGTTTCAATTCTATACCTACCCGGACGATCCCGAACTTTGTCCTAACCAAAGAGACTTGGTTAATAAATTTTAAAATTACCAAAAATGTCCAGAAAAACTTGATGAAGATTTCATCTTAAGACCTACATTTCAAAAACGACTCAATTTGCTTATTGGATGACTCGTTTCCCCCGTTTTCGTGTCTTCGGGCAAACAAATGACCAAACTAAACTTCGGAATCGAACAAACCAGAAACAAAACCTTTATTAACATCCTAAGACCCAATTTCAGATGTTGGAATTTCCCAAACACAAGACAAAACCGAAACTCAAATCACAATTTTAACCTAGGTCCATTTTGTCTCTATTTTGACATGTTCGAGCAAAATACGATCCCGAACGGACCATGGCTCGAAATGACCCGGAGCATGCCCTAGACCTCTTCCTTAGACCCTAATTAAGACCATGATTAGCCCCTTTCATACTCAGACCCGACGCCCTACTCCCCAAACCTCTCATCAGCAGCTCACCTCACGCACCCTCTTGTGCGCAGCGGCTCCCTCGCACACCGACGGCTGTCACAGCCTTTAGCTCGAAACTTGGCTCATACCAGCCCCTCACAAGGACCCTAAGGCATGTCACAAGCCCCTGGTCCAGCCCTTAGTCCTAGCTCTTGTGTAAGGGCTGGACCAGGGGCTTGGGACATGCATTATGGTCCTGGTGAGGGTCCGGTATGAGCCAAATTTTGAGCCAAATGCTGTGACAGCCACTGGTGAGCGAGGGAGCCGCTGCGCACAAGAGGGTGCGTGAGGTGAGCTGCTGATGCAAGAGGTTTGGTGAGTAGGGCATCGGGTGTGAGTATGAAAGTGGCTGATCATGGTCTTAGTTAGGGTCTAAAGAAGAGTTCTAGGGCCTGGTTCGGTAGGGATATAAACGAACCAAACCGTTTGTGAGCTATTAGAAACTCGATTCGATAAAAGCTCGTTTGAGCTTGTTTAATGGGGCTCGTTAAGATAAACAAACCAAACTCAAGCTTTACAGTATTCGGCTCGTTAGCTCATGAATATGTTCGTTGGTAGTAAGTTCATGAGTAATCTTTTAGATGAAAAAATAATAGTTTTGATATTTGATTTATTGATTTTGCATATTATTTATGAAATATATAGAAAAATCTATTAAATTTATTTATTATAATAAATTTACAAATTTTAATAAGAATAATATATTTTTCTTTAAATATATAATTTACTTTTTAATTAATTTAATGAAAATTTAAATGTATAATTCATATTTATTAAGCTTGTTTAGGCTCGATAAAGGCTTGAATAAGCTCGTGAGCCATGCATATATTCTTTAAATAAATCTCGAGCTTGGCTCGATTATAAACGAACCAAGCTCAAATATTCAAAAGTTCGGCTCGGCTCGACTCGATTACATCCCTATGGTTCGGGATCGTAATTTGCTCGAACGTCTCAAAATATAGACGAAATGGGCCTAGGCTAAAATTGTTATTTGAGTTTCGGTTTTGGCTTGGGTTTGGGAAGTTCCAGCAACTTAAATTGGGTCTTAGGATGTTAATAAAGGTCTGGTCTCGGGTTGGTTCGAGTCGGAAGGGTAGTTTGGTTATTTTTTCCCAAAAACACGAAAACAGGGGTAAACGAGTCATTAGATGAGCGAATTGAGTTGTTTTTGAAACGTAGGTCCGAAGATGAAATCTCCAGCAAGTTTATGGACATTTTTGGTAATTTTAAAATTTTGGAAACTAATCGCTTTGGTTTGAACAATGTCCGAGATCGTCCGGGTAGGTTTAGAATTGAAAAGTGGGCGGTCAATTTGAAGAAAAGTAGAGGGCGGTTTGCAACTTCCTAAAATAATTCCATATCATGTTAAATGTTATTTTTAGAAGTTTTAAAGGATATGCATGATATATGCTATTTGTAGCAGTCTCGGAATATATGAATGATATAAGCTATTTTTGGAAGTTTTAAAGAATACGGAAAGTTATGGATGTTTTTATGAAATGATAAAGTAAATGAAAATATTTTTGAGGAATGTGAATTGATCGTGACGTAAAATCAGTAAGGGATCCATTGAAAACAGGAATGGTGACCATGAAATGAAAGTCAGTGAACTATCGAAAATGGGGGCGGGAATCTCAATAATAATGAATCCGTTGAAGAAGTGAACATTGAAGTTATTTTATGATAATCGAAGGGATTGTCGAAGAAGTTGACGTTGAACCTGGCGGCCTAGTACTATTGTTTATAGATTGAACAATCGACTGAATGTTGTCACTATCGGGGATCGGACTTCACTTAAAAACGATATTTTTATAGGAAAAGGTTCATATATAAGCATGGTTTCAAAAGTTTCATATTTTTGAAGGTTTGGATTTTGAATGACAAACCTATTTTTAGTAAATGTAATTTTTACGCATTCTGATGAAATTTTCCCAATTTAAATAGCTAAATCTCAGTGTATCTCTTCTTTCTTTGATGGATGGAGCGGTAATTAGACTCGAGATTCACCATCTTAGATCAATTGATGTGATTTCCAACGTTCCTAGTTAAATTATTGTTAACCATATTAAATTATATATACGATATAAATGAGAATAAAATGACAATGATAACTGAAATATAAATTGATTGAAGAATGATATATTGACATAAAACTATATGACAATATTAATATAGAAAAATATCTCCAAATGTTATACCATCGAGACTAATACCAAGAAGAGTGACGTGCAGGAAATAAATCATCAGTATTCTCTCCCTCGAGATTCAACTGAGAAAATAGATCTTCACCATGTTGTGATGTCCACCAGGATATTGATTGAATTGGGGATTCGAAACGGAGTTGGTGAGGTTAATGAATGTGAATTTAATAACGCTTCATCACGACGATGACGGTCTCCAAATTCTCAATGACTAAAAGAATTACTAGCGTCACTTGAAGATACATATCCATGGTCATGATTTCTAACATCACTTGCTGCGAATGATTGATGGTAATGATATATATTTTGTCCACTATTCGAATACCCTTTACAGCAAGCCGTGCAATTGTTTATTTGTGTATTCAAGTATTCCAGAATACTTTGCTCGTGTATTCCTTTTTTTTTCTTTTCACCGTTCCGTTTTTTCGATCCGTGTCGTTCTACTGATAACACGACGTTTTCTATCTACGTAACGACGCCTCGAAGCATCAACGTTCACACACCGGAACTTCGTCAAGGTGGGCCTCGTTCTCGTTCTTTTCCGGCCGTTCCGATATCGTTTCAGCAAACCATGGTGGCAAGAGGTAGTGGTCACCGAAAAAAACGACGACTAGAGAAAAAGCGGTGCACATGGTGCTTGATTCGAAGTGGGGAACCAGAGAAATGTATTGAGCCATATTTTTTATTTTTTAGTGAAAACAACATAGAGAAGAGAATAACAGAAAAATGGTGAACGATCTTCGACAGTGGTAGTGGCAAGAGATTGAGTAGAAGAAACAAAACAACAACAAAGCAAGATTTTTGGGGTCGGAAATAATGAGAGACGAGAGTTTGAAATTCATGGTTGGGTTCTTGAGAATTGGTTGGAAATTAGTGCTTGCAATAGAGGAAGAATGGGAATGAGCTTTGGTCACGATGGAAGAAGAGCGTGGTAAGTATTTTTCTATAATTTGAAATATGATAAAGGAATGACCTTGTTGAATTCACCAGCCTAGAGCAAGGAGTCTAGTAGATGCTGTTTTGGGTTTCCTTGGTGCAAGTGGAAAGATGAAATAGTATATCCTTAAATATATCCATATTGTCTTGCTAGGCCAATTCCTGCAAGGGGAATTTGTTTGTAGCAAAAAATACATCGGGCCCAATTAAATGAACCCAAGCCCAATAAATTTAAGAAGAGCTGGAATATCATAGGAAGCCCATTAGTATATATGAATAAATCAGATAATGTCCAAGCAAGGAGACCGTGAAAGAAAATTATGACTGGTGGCAGAAGTGGAAGAGATAGTGGACAATCAAAAAAGTGGGGAGGTGAACATCTGGGAGTGGAGAAACCACTCAAACTAAGAATAAAGTTGGGCAGAAAGACATAAATCAGGCATCATCATGTTGGAAAAACCCATAAACCGCAGAACCTATCATGCTAAATCATTAAGAATTTGACTGGAAAACTTAAGCGGAAGCGTCCCTGAATCCATATTTCTGAATTCTTTAGAACATGCCTTGATATTCCAGATCTACGTGCTCTTTTCTTGAGAGAATTAATTTAGTTTTATCTTCTAAACTATTTTCTTAATGGGAAAGAGAATATGGAAAATGATAACGCGAGATCTGGGGACTATGACCCATATATATAGATAATATTTATCATTATCTTATGATATTTTTGTTTTAGCCTATCATAAAAACAGAAATTACACTTATGCCTCTACACATTAAAGTCCCACAACTTATTAGATACATTAAAGTCCAATAACTCGAAACCTTAGTTAATCACTTTATTTAGAGCTTAACTTAATAAACAACCCACATCACATAATTATTCAAATATAAGCTCATATAAATAAAATTGATCCAACAATCTCCCACTTGGGCTATATGTGTAACCTTATAATTATGTTTGTGAAAATAACCTTATGAGCTCAAAATTGTTGTCATTCTGAAATGTATCTATAACCAATCTGGTCCATCAATCACATCAACATAGGATCAAAGCAGTCTTCGCTACACTCAAGGTAGTTGGACACATCAATGGTCACATATGCTAACACAACTGAATGACATGGATCATGAAGTGGATGTGTAGCATGAATTCATGCAATCTGACTGTAACATGCCTATTTCCAATTGGTCCTCCCTTAACCTTATTGAGATCAAACTTTAAATTATAATCAGATTGTGATTTAACTTGAAATTTATTTCAGCAAAAAATAAGTTTAGACAGCTGTAACAGAAAATGTTTACAACTGAAAAGTATTTAAAATAACAAACTCCCACTAAAACTGAATTTTCTCAATTGACATAACACTCATACTAGCAGTGTGCTAATGAAACTATTTGGATGGTAGTCACTTAGTAAGAAGATACGCAACCATGTAGTTTATACCGATATGCTCAATAGACAACTTTGCACTCTGAATTCTTTCTTTAACAACCAGGAACTTGATGTCTATATGTTTTGACTTCGTCGAGCTCCTGTTGTTATTAGAATACATAACTGATGATTTATTGTCACAATGTATTCTTAGTGGCCTTTCAATGCCATCAACAATGCGTAGTCCCGTGACAAAATTTTGCAGTCATATTCCACGATTGGATTCCTCATAACACGCTACAAACTCAGCTGCCATGGTAGAAGAGGCTTTAAGTGACTGTTTAGGACTCTTCAAGGAAACGGCACCTTTAGCAAGGAGATAGATGTAGCCCGACGTAGATTTCATACTATCTTGGAATCTAGCAAAATTGGAGTTAGTATACCCAATGATCTCAAGCTGATCCAACTTCCGATATATGAGCATGTAATCTTTTGTTCTCTATAAGTACCGTAAAACCCTTTTGACTACTTTCCAATGTTCCACTCCTGGATTACTTAAATATCATCCCAACACTCCTGTCATGTACACAATATCTGGACATTTACAAACCTGACAATACATAAGACTCCCCACTGCAGATGCATAGGGAATCTTCTATATTTCCTTTTCCTCAAAACCATTCTTTGGACATTGTTTGAGACTAAATTTGTCTCCATTAGCCTCATAAGTATCCGTTGGTTTACAATCTTGCATCCCATATCGCTTGAGAACTTTAATATAGCATTTCTGACATAATCCAAGAGTACCTCGAGAACGATCCCGGTGTATCTGAATACCCAGTACAAAAGATTTATCACCAAGATCTTTCGTCTCAAAATTCTTAACTAAATATCTCTTGGTTTCATGCAACAACTCTATATCATTGCTAGCGAGCAGAATGTCATCAACATATAAAACCAGAAAAAAATGCTTATTCCCACAGAACTTATGGTACACAAAATCATCGACCAAATTCATCTCCAAACCAAACGAGTTGATCACCTGATGAAATTTGAAATTTGAATATGCCAAAAAGGTGATAACCCAAAAAGTGGGAATCCGGGCTACCTGAAAAGCGCGGCATAGTGAGACGTGGAAGTGAGAAGTTAGGCTCGTGTATCCAACTCCGAGAAAAATAAATAATATGAAAGGAAAACGTTGAAAGATTATGACAGATCAACGTGTGATTCTTGAAAGTTTCACCTCGTGGGGGTGGGTTTTTGCCACCTTTATATATATATATTGGTTTTTTGATTTAAATAAATGTATCCAGAACATAAGGTCACGTAAGGGTTCAAAATTACCTATGTTGTGAAATGCCCCAAGACGACACCAACACTTAAGTGTCAAGTACGCCAGAGTTGAGCCCAACCCAAGGCCAATTCTCAATCCAATATTACATGTTACCAACAAATATACCAACAATATAAACAAAAAGAAGGCCAATAGAGGCAGAAGCAAGAGAGTGTGAGGTGGTGTTCTTGCATTACACACATCAGAAAAGTTATAATAGAGCAGGGTAGCAGAAAAAGTATGCATCCATAAAAAAAAATAAGGGGTAATACGAGATTTCTACAGTAGCAACAGACTTTTGAAAAGTCCCTGACTCGATTGGTGGTTTTCTAGAACTAGATACAACTACAACAAGGAAAATGACATATCGAACTTGGTCAGGCAAATGACAAGCACAAGTGCTAAAAGACCAACTAATGGCTGCAAAAAACATACCTATTACAATAGGCATGGGAGGTTGGGAAAGGAGAGTAGCCAAGACAGAAGCTAGGATCGATACCGCGACCTCAGAAGAACCAGTGTGAGCAATGGTAGATGTGGATGGATTAATAACATCCGATGAGATATTTGGCACATCCAGAATGCCTAGAGATGATCACCTGATGAAATTTGAAATTTGAATATGCCAAAAAGGTGATAACCCAAAAAGTGGGATTCCGGGCTACCTGAAAAGCGCGACATAGTGAGACGTGGAAGTGAGAAGTTAGGCTCGTGTATCCAACTCCGAGAAAAATAAATAATATGAAAGGAAAACGTTGAAAGATTATGACAGATCAACGTGTGATTCTTGAAAGTTTCACCTCGTGGGGGTGGGTTTTTGCCACCTTTATATATATATATATATATATATATATATATATATATATATATATATATATATATATATATATATATATATATATATATATATATATATTGGTTTTTTGATTTAAATAAATGTATCCAGAACATAAGGTCACGTAAGGGTCCAAAATTACCTATGTTGTGAAATTACCCAAGACGACACCAACACTCAAGTGTCAAGTACGCCAGAGTTGAGCCCAACCCAAGGCCAACTCTCAATCCAATATTACCTGTTATCAACAAATATACCAACAATATAAACAAAAAGAAGGCCAATAGAGGTAGAAGCAAGAGAGTGTGAGGTGGTGTTCTTGCATTATACACATCAGAAAAGTTATAATAGAGCAGGGTAGCAGAAAAAGTATGCATCCATAAAAAAATAAGGGGTAATACGAGACTTCTACAGTAGCAACAGACTTTTTAAAAGTCCCTGACTCGATTGGTGGTTTTCTAGAACTAGATACAACTACAGCAAGGAAAATGACATATCGAACTTGGTCAGGCAAATGACAAGCACAAGTGCAAGAAGACCAACTAATGGCTGCCAAAAACATACCTTATGTAACACCCCAGATTCGACGACTGTCCTCACTGTATCAAGACGGGTCTTTCTAGCGTGCTTATGTCCTCACTCACACGCACCCTAAGAAACTTCCCAGGAGGTCACCAATCCCAAAATTGCCCCAAGTCAAGCACGCTTAACTTTGGAGTTCTTATGTGATGAGCTACCGAAAAGAAGATGCTCCTTCATGATATGAGTAGTACCAATAAAATCTTTTAAGCCCTCTTCAACTGTACAGTCCATTACATTGAACAGTCTCGAAATCCCCCTCCTTCCGATGTAAGAACGGTTCATTCATGTTCCCTCCATCTAGAAGCCTGCCAGGAGCCGCTCATTGTCCGTGCCACCTCATGGCACCGGCGATCACCCCCCGCCCTCTTCGGCCCCGGGCCTCACATGCCCACCAGCTTCTGCTTGGTTCGTCCCCGAACCACACCGTACTCGGAGAGGTCGGCTCTGATACCACTTGTAACACCCCAGATTCAACGACGGTCCTCACTGTATCAATACGGGTCTTTCCAGCGTGCTTATGTCCTCACTCACACGCACCCTAAGAAACTTCCCAGGAGGTCACCCATCCCAAAATTGCCCCAAGTCAAGCACGCTTAACTTTGGAGTTCTTATGTGATGAGCTACCGAAAAGAAGATGCACTTTCATGATATGAGTAGTACCAATCAAATCTTTTAAGCCCTCTTCAACTGTACAGTCCATTACATTGAACAGTCTCGGAATCCCTCTCCTTCCGATGTAAGAACGGTTCATTCATGTTCCCTCCACCTAGAAGCCTGCCAGGAGCCGCTCATTGTCTGTGCCACCTCATGGCACCGGCGAACACCCCCCGCCCTCTTCGGCCCCGGGCCTCACACCTTATGCAATAGGCATGGGAGGTTGGGAAAGGAGAGTAGCCAAGACAGAAGCTAGGATGGATGCCGCGACCTCAGAAGAACCAGTGTGAGCAATGGTAGATGTGGATGGATTAATAACATCCGATGAGATATTTGGCACATCCAGAATGCCTAGAGATGATCACCTGATGAAATTTGAAATTTGAATATGCCAAAAAGGTGATAACCCAAAAAGTGGGATTCCGGGCTACCTGAAAAGCGCGACATAATGAGACGTGGAAGTGAGAAGTTAGGCTTGTGTATCCAACTCCGAGAAAAATAAAGAATAAGAAAGGAAAACGTGGAAAGATTATGACAGATCAACGTGTGATTCTTGAAAATTTCACCTCGTGGGAGTGGGTTTTTGCCACCTTTATTTATATATATTGGTTTTTTGATTTAAATAAATGTAGCCAGAACATAAGGTCACGTAAGGGTTCAAAATTACCTATGTTGCGAAATGCCCCAAGACGACACCAACACTTAAGTGTCCAGTACGCCAGAGTTGAGCCCAACCCAAGGCCAACTCTCAATCCAATATTATCTGTTATCAACAAATATACAAACAATATATACAAAAAGAAGGCCAATAGTGGCAGAAGCAAGAGAGTGTGAGGTGGTGTTCTTGCATTACACACATCAGAAAAGTTATAATAGAGCAAGGTAGCAAAAAAAGTATGCATCCATAAAAAAATAAGGGGTAATACTATACTTCTATAGTAGCAACAAACTTTTGAGAAGTCCCTGACTCGATTGGTGGTTTGCTAGAACTAGATACAACTACAGCAAGTAAAATGACATATCGAACTTGGTCAGGAAAATGAAAAGCACAAGTGCAAGAAGACCAACTAATGGCTGCCAAAAACATACCTTATACAATAGGCATGAGAGGTTGGGAAAAGAGAGTTGCCAAGACAGAATCTAGGATGGATGCCGTGACCTCAGAAGAACCAGTGTGAGCAATGGTAGATGTGGATGGATTAATAACATCCGATGAGATATTTGGCACATCCAGAATGCCTAGAGATGAGATAATAGTATCAAGGATAGGATCTGAACAGACAAGTGTCTATGAGTTAAAAACCACTACCCACATAGAAAAAATATTCAAACTTCAGTCCCCGTGAATATATGTAATAAGGTCAATCAGTTGCCAGTAACACCCAAATAAATAGGCTCATACAAAAGAATATAAGCTAGAGAAGACAATTATATACATGTTATATTGGGTGTAGAAGAAGGAATAATGTGGCCAGTGATAGGATATAGGTATTTGATGGGGGAGTTGATGATGCCTCAAAAAATTGGGATATGGAATTACCCCAATGGCGCACTTATGAATCAAAGAATGTAAACTACTGCTACACTTTCCCTAAAAGTCCATAACATAACGAGAAGGAGTTTGTACCTACTGCACAAGATAGTGGTTTCCTTGGCAAGTTCAGAACCAACGCCGGGACCAGAGAGAATTGTAATAGAAAACAACCACGTCAAGAAACCAGTTATATGTTATCAGTCCTTCAATTTCCTCAAAGATTCAACGAGCAATTCAAGGTAAACATGTCTTACACAAACACGAACAATGTTATGATTAATTCTATAGGACAAAGAATCGAACAACATCGCATGGGATTCAAAAAAGAGGGAAGAAGATCACTGATAGCAATAGAAGGAGAAGAATTTGAGCAGTGGCCACATCAATTGAGGAAAACAGATTGAAACCCAATCGAATTCCAGCGGTGAGTTTTGAAACAGAAACGAGTTGGATGGCGGCAAATTCATGGAATGTAATGGAAACGGGGGGAAGCAATGACAATGAGAGGACGTGTTATATCTGGCGGCAGGAAAGGTGAACGGAAAATCTGTGATGGTCAGATGATAGGCCAACCAAGCTTGACAATTTTCGACAGTAGCAGTGGAGAATGTTTCACAATCGCGGTCACGGATATCGTCGCAGAGGTCATCGTTTCAGTTCTCATGACATTTCGCAAAACAGTCACGGGGTGGATATTTTTTAAAAATTAATATGAAAAATATTTAAAAATATATAAATCAAAATAAATATCATTTAAATAGATTATTTGATGAAAACAATATAGTAAATATATTTTTAAATTTTATTCACGCTTTATTGAATCACAAAGAATCACAAAGCATATCTTTGTGATTTATCGAAATTTTCACAACCCTCTCAAAATTGAAATATACTATTAAGAAAGTTTTGAGTTATAATCAATTAAACTTTTGAAAAAAAATTCAATTGGAGGTTCATACGTTAACTCAAATTGGAATCAAATTTCTTCAAAACTTACTTTAGAGTTACATATTATTTAACATCAACTAAAAAACATTAACTAAAATTAATATTTTACAATCTTTCAATTGGAGGTACATATGTTGACCCAAATTGGAATCAAATTTCTTCAAAACTTACTTTAGAGTTACATATTATTTAACATAAACTAAAAACATCAACTAAAATTAATATTTTACAATCAATTTAATTATTTTATTATTTGATGAAAATTTCTCAATATAAATAGCTAAATATCACTGTAGCTCTTCTTTCTTTGATGGGTGGAGCGGGAATTAGACTCGAGATTCACCATTTTAGATCAATTGATGTACTTTTCAACGTTCCTAGTCAAATTATTGTTAAACATATTCAATTATATGTATAAATGAGAATAAAATGACAATGATAACTGAAATATAAATTGATTGAAGAATGATATATTGACATAAAACTAAGACAATATTAATATAGAAAAATACCTGCAAATGTTATACTATCGAGACTAATACCAAGAAGAGTGACGTGCATGAAATAAATCATCAGTATACTCTCCCTCGAGATTCAACTGAGAAAATCGATCTTCACCATATGGTCGTGGATATAAATCAATGTTGTGTTGTCCACCAGGATATTGATTGAATTGGGGATTCGAAACGGAGTCGGTGTGGTTTAATGAATGTGAATTTAATAATGCTTCATCACGACGATGACGGTCTCCAAATTCTCAATGCCTAAAAGAATTACTAGCCTCACTTGAATATACATATCCATGGTCATGATGTCTAGCATCACGTGTTGCGAATGATTGATGCTCATGATATATATTTTGTCCACTATTTGAATACCCTTTACATCAAGCCGTGCAATTGTTTATTTGTGTATTCAAGTATTCCAAAATACTTTGCTCGTGTATTCTTTTTTTTTTTCTTTTTATCGTGTCGTTTCGTCGATCTGTGTCGTTCTATCGATAACACGATGTTTTCTATCTACGTAACGACGCCTCAAAGCATCAACGCTCACACCCTGGAACTTCATCAAGGTGGGCCTCGTTCTCTTCTCGTTCCGGCCGTTCCGATATGGTTTCAACACACCATGGTGGCAAGAGGCAGGGGTCACCGACAAAAACAGCGACTAGAGCAGAAGCGGTGCACATGGTGCTTGATTCGAAGTGGGAAACCGGATAAGATTCTTGAGCCATACTGTTTATTTTTTAGTGAAAACAACATAGGGAAGAGAATAAAAAAATATCGTGAACGATCTTCGACAGTGGTAGCGGCAAAATACTAAGTAGAAGACACAAAACGACGACAAAGCAAGATTTTTGGGGTTGGAAATACTGAGAGACGAGAGTTTGAAATTCGTGTTTGGGTTCTTGAGAATCGGTTGGATATTAGGGCTTGCAATAGAGGAAGAATGGGAAGGAGCTTTGGTCGCGATGGAAGAAGAGCGTGGTAAGTCTTTTTCTGTAATTTGAAATCTGATAAAGGAATGGGCCTTGTTGAATTTACCAGCCCAGAGCAAAGAGTCTAGTAGATGCTATTTTTGGTTTCCTTGATGCAAGTGGAAAGATGAAATAGTATATGTCCTTAAATATATCCATATTGTCTTGCCAGGCCAATTCCTGCAGGGGACATTTTTTTGTAGCAAAAATTACATCGGGGCCAGTTAAATGAACCCAAGCCCGATAAATTTAAGAAGAGTGGGAATATCATAGGAATCCCATTAATATATTTGAATAAATCAGATAATGTCCAAGCAAGGAGACTGTGAAAGAAAATTGTGACTGGTGGCAGAAGTGGAAGAGATCGTGGACAATCAAAAAAGTGGGGAGCTGAACAGCTAGGAGTGGAAAAACCACTCAAACTAAGAATAAGGTTGGGCAAAAGACATAAATCAGGCATCATCAAGTTAAAGAAACCCATAAACTGCAGAATCCATCATGCTAAATATTAATAATTTGACTGGAAAACTTAAGCGGAAGCGTACCTGAAGCCATATTTCTGAATTCTTTAGAACGTGTCTTGATTTTCCAGATCTACGCGCTCTTTCCTTGATAGAATCATTTAGTTTTCTCTTCTAAACTATTTCTTAATGTGGAAGAGAATAGGGAACATGATAACGCAAGATCTGGGGACCATGACCCATATGTATAGGTAATGTTTATCATTATTATCTTCTGATATTTCTGTTTTAGCCCATCATAAAAACAGAAATTACGCTTATGCCTCTACACATTAAAGGCTCACAACCTATTAGATACATTAAAGCCCAATAACCTGAAATCTTAGGTGATCACTTTATTTTGGGCTTAACTTAACAGACAACTCACAACACATAATTATTCACATATAAGCCCATATAAATAAAATTGATCCAAAAATCTCTTGAATGGTCTAGAAAATCATAAGTTATCTAATAACTTCAGAATTGGGTACGATTGTTACGGTTTAGTTATTGAATTTAAGTCGCATGAATAATGTGTTAGTATGTGCAGCAGTAGCCCAAGCGAGATCCAAGGAAGCCCTCAACGCTATGTAAATATGTTCGACGTGCAAAAAGAAAATGTTTTATGTTTTTGAGGTATGCGAATTGTCATGTGACCAATTATGTTACGGGTTTGGAAGCCGGAGAACGTGTCCGAGGACCTCTCCACCCCGATAAAGCATGACTGGGTTATGATAAGGATTGGGAAGCGGTAAAGCATGACCATGGACCAATCCACTCGGTAAAGCATGACCGGGGATCTTATGTATATGGGAGTGGATGTTCGGTCGAAAGCTGTGATGATCCATGCCAGTTCAGTATTGTTGTTTAGTCTGATCAGGCGCATTATGTTACGGATCACTTGCTTCTAAACATATCTCTACGCAAAATTATGATTTTTATGCATGTTTAAGTATGTATGATGCAACATGTTTATGAAAAAGTTTATGAAATGATGGCACGTCTATGTTTATGTAAGTATGTTCAAAGGTTAAGTATCTTTGTGCTACTTTAAAATGTATATGGTTTTATTATGTTTTACTTGCTATTCTCAGTTTATGCATGTTGAATCTTTAGACTCACTAGACTTGATCGATGCAGGTGAGGAAGAGTTCGAGGAGACAAGAGGTAGGGACCAGTGAGTTGGCTCGGACTGGGCGGAGGCCTGACCCGAGGACCGCTTAAGTTTCAAGGATTTTATGCATAATAAATTCATTTACTTTGATTTTAACGAAATTTCTTCATGTGGTTTAAACAAGTACTTTTTGAAAACTTGTTTTTTTGTGACACTAATGACACGGAAATAGTTTGTACTCGTTTATATTTCAAATATTTAGTCAAGCATTTTATTTATATTGCAATTTGAAAGATTATTAATTATTTAAGAAAAAAAATTTATTTCAGCAAATTTTTAAGAAGTTTTAAAGTATGGTACGCTACAAAGAATGTGATCATGATCAATGTTCAAGACACCTATGGGAATATTTACATATTTCTCTTCAAAGACAATATCCCTTACTTTATCTCCCATCGCAAACTCAACATCCTCAAATAACCGGGCATTTCCTTACTCAAAAATCAACTTACTTGTGGGATCATACAACTTGTACCCCCTGAATCTTTCAGAGTATCTAATAAAATAACAACTAACCGTCTTTGAGTCCAGTTTCTTTTCATTAGGCCTGTAAGGCCTTGCCTCAGCTGGACATCCCAAAATGTGCAGATTTTTAAGATTTGGCTTTTTACCCGTCCAAAGTTCATAAGAGGTTTTGGTCGCTGCATTAGTTGGAACCCTGTTAAGGATATATGATGCGGTCTTTAGTGCTTCTCCACAGAGTGATTCTGGTAAGGTACAATGAATGATCATATTACTCAATATTTCCTTAAGCGTTCTGTTTCATCTTTCAGCAACATCATTCATAGTGGGCGAACCCATCATAGTGTATTGTGGGACGATACCACATTCCTCTAGGACTATAGCAAAAGGTCATAAACATTGTTCACCTGAACCGTCATATCTACCATATTATTCACCACCACAGTCAGATCTAACGCTTTTAATTTTTAAGCCATATTGATTTTCAACTTCAGATTTATAGTTTTTGAATACATCCAATGAAAGTTCCTTTTCATGAATGAGATAAATGAAGCCATATCTTGAAAAATCGTCTGTATACGTTATAAAATAATTTTGACCATTCCAAGAAGCTGAAGGGAATGTTCCACAAATATCAGTATGTATAAGTTCTAAGACTTCTGAACACCTGTTGGCTTCAAATCTCCTTTTGTTGGTTTGTTTTCCCTTTATACAATTAACACAATTATTAAAATCTGTGTAATCTAAAGGTTCGAGAATTTCTTCTGACACAAGTCTTCTTATTCTCTTTTCAGAGATATGACCCAATCTTTTGTGCCATAATGCAGCTGAATTCTCACTGGTTAATTTTCTTTTAGTACCTGTACTTGTTTGAATGGATTCATTAAATGAAGTAGTTACATCCAAATAATAAAGATTATCGTATCCTGATAAAGAATCAGAACCAATCAATTTTGAATCGAGAAACAAACTGAATATTCCATTTTCAAAAGAACAAGCAAAACAAAATTTGTCCAGTGCAGAAATGGAATCAAATTTTGTCTAAAAGACGGTACAATAAATGTTTCATAAAGATCCAAATATATTCACGTCTTTAACAATAATCTAAATTTTCCTATAGCCTCAACTTCAACTTTGTTGTCGTCACCTACATAGATGAATCTCTCAATATCACTTGGTTTTCGGCAATCCAGGTTACCCTGCATAGACACACAGATGTGAGTTATTTCACCAGAATCTATCCACTATGTGTGTCTAGGCACTGAAGTTAAATTAACCTCAGAACAAACCATATTCAGAAGCATACTATAAGGGCCCAAAAATTTGAGTTTGAAAATTTGCGGAAAAACTAAAAAAAATTCTTTTTAAAATAATCCAAATTGCCTCATTCACAAAATCAACTGATAAATCAAATTTAAATGTCCAAAGTAGCAGCGGAAGAAATCATTACTTGCCAAAATAACAAGTTAAAGTATCCAAAAACTGATAAAATGTTTGAGCATAAAAAAAATGGCAAGTGCTGTAAATGAGGTCATCGGGTTCCACTACTGCCAACCCTAGCTAGCTCACTGGTCCCCGCCCTCGGCCCCTACATCATCAGTACCTACAACAATCAAGTCTAGTGAGCCTAAAGACTCAGCATGTATATATCGTAAATAACGAGTAAATAATATAGTAAAATTTGCATAAGATAAAATATCATGTCATGAGCAATTATACATACTTTTCTTAGCGTGATAGTTACTACACTGTTTCTTCATATGTCAATCACTGCCACAGAAAAACAACCAGAACTTTGAGAATCACTAGGATTCTTCTGTTGTTTTTTGGAGGTTGTGTATCTGCAGCTTTCTTATCCTTCCTTTTCTTTCCTTTATCCTTCGAGGTAGAGACATAATGAGCACTTTTCTGTCTTGTCTTGCTTCAACATTTCCTCTTCCTGGACACAGTGCGAGATGAGCGATCATTCAGAGACCAAGTTTCTTTCTGACAATGATAGCTCATCTTGAACTGGTTAAACTGATGAGGAAAAGATATCAAAACCAGATGCACCAGAAAAAGTCCTCAGAGAGTAAAGCTTCAGTGCTTTCAACATTGAAGCAAGATGAGAGATTTATATAATGTACACCCTGATGTTGCCCTTACCCATGTACCTCATTGAAACGAGGGTTGCCAAAAGTGTACCAATTTCAGACTTTTCACTTTTAGCAAAACTCTTTTCGAGGTCTTGAAGGAAAGCCTTAGCCGTAGAAATGTCGCTAGACATTGTGCCCCTGAATGTTTTTGGAATGGCCCTCTTAATGATCATCATACACATGCAATTCGATCTCTCCCACTTCCAACTCCCTCTTTTCATCGGAGGTACTTTTATCTGTAATGGCAGGAGGAGAGTTAACTCTTATCGCAAGGACTAAATCCATGACTCCAAGAACTATCGATAAATTCTCTTGCCACGATTTAAAATTCGAGCCATTTAACATAGGAATATAATTTATGTTGGAATAAATATTTGTAGGAATCAAATATGAACAGAGAATAGAAAACCAAATATACATGCTCAAACAAATATCCAAATAAATAATCAATAAATTCAAATAATGTAAACCCCATAACAGAATATCGAGTACTCGGTTAATGCTTCATATTTGGACAAAAAATTAACTTGTAAGTGATGTATATCCTGGTGCAGCAGTCAAATAGTGATAGTAACTATCATGTCAAATATCAACCTACATTTGGGCCGATTTATTATTCACATGAAAAACCGAACTATCACATGTTTACCACCACAAGTGCATATGTAATTATATTAAATATTAACCTTCCTTTGGGCCGATTAATATTCATATAAATCACATATACCAAAATTCTTTTGTTTCAAAATAAAATTAATTTTCATAAAAGATGTCACTGTTGTGACATTTTATCTCAATTAATCAATTTTAAAAATACATATAACCTTATCATTATTTGAATGATTGAATATTTAATACTAATCGAATAAACTTGAATCGAAAAAAAAAATTAAATTTTCGGAAATTCCGTACCCGAACCAAATCCGTACAGGTCGACCCGGCCCGAATCAGTACTGTTAATTTTTAAAAAAAAAATTAATCCAAATTTTCGATTTTCCTCCAAAATATTTTTCTTGAACAAAACTAGAAGGAAAAACGAAATCTTGTACCAAATCCTTGAAATTTACAGCCAAATCCTTTTTTTCAAAACTGAAACTTTAAAAGATTTTATTTTCAACCAAAATATTTCCAGATCTGAAACTATATCAAAATATTTTCAGATCTGAAAACATATCAATATATTTTCCAGATCTGAAGTCATATTAAAAAGTTTTAAATAAAATTTTATTTTTCAGATCTGGATCCAAATAATATCCAAAACTTCAAACAAATCTCAATGAGTCAAACATGAGTGGCTCTGATACCACTTGTTGGGGAAACTCATAAACCGCAGCATCCATCATGCTAAATCATTAAGAATTTAACTGGAAATCTTAAGCGGAATCGTAACTGAAGCCATATTTCTGAATTCTTTAGAATGTGCATTGATTTTCCATATCTACGCGCTCTTTCCTTGAGAGAATCATTTAGTTTTCTCTTCTAAACTATTTTCTTAATGGAGAAGAGAATAGGGAACGTGATAACTCGAGATCTGAGGACATGACTCATATATATAGGTAATGTTTATCATTATCTTATGATATTTCTGTTTTAGCTCATCATAAAAACAAAAAATTATACTTATGTCTCTACACATTAAAGGTCGACAACCTATTAGATACATTAAAGCCCAATAACCCGAAACTTCAGTTGATTACTTTATTTTGAGCTTAACTTAATTGACAACCCACAACACATAATTATTCACATATAATCCTATATAAATAAAATTGATCTAACACATCATTCATCGACAAATAAACAATTTAGCAACTTTCACAAAAATACTCTCTACCAAATATAATTTCATTTTACGCACTTTCGATATTTGATTAGGCATTTTAGTTATTTGATTAGGATTTTCAGTCATTTTCCGGTTCCAAAAAAAATTTAATCATATTTTGTTTGGGTAAATTCCTACTGTTTGTTGATATAAATAATGTCAGTGGTCTAATGGATTTCCAAATTTGTCCTAGATGAATTTTCTATAGGTCTCACGTGGCTTCGCATCAGTGGTCGAAACAACCGTATCGAAATCCAAGTCATCGACTTATACTTCCTATCCTTCTACTGATATAATCTATAAATATTTTAATTATTATTACATTTCGGGATCTTATTTAGGATTTTCACGTGTGTGTTTAGGGGTGAGCAAAAATTCGATTAAACCGATTTAACCGACCGAACCGAATTAATTCGGAAATTCGGTTCGGTTAATTCGGTTAATTCGGTTTCGAAATTTTCAAAAATCGGTTAATTCGGTTAATTCGGTTTCGAAATTTTCAAAAATCGGTTAATTCGGTTAATTCGGTTCGGTTTCGGTTTTTGTAAAAAAATATCGGTTTAACCGAATTAATCGAATTATTAAATAAATAATTTTGATTTTATTTTATTATGTTTTAAATATAATTTATAATATTTTTATATTTAATATTGTATATTATAATTAAATTTTTTACGAATAAAGTGTTTTATTATGATTAAAATAGAATATTAATTATTAATTTTATGTATAATTTTTAAAATTTTAATTTTTTTAGAATATTAATTATTAATTTTATATATAATTTTAAAAATTTAAATTTTTTTTTAAAAAAATCGGTTAATTCGGTTACCGACCGAAATAACCGATTTTAATTCGGTTCGGTTAATTCGGTTTTTGTAAAAATTCGGTTCGGTTCGGTTAGTCTAAAAATTTTCTGTTAAATCGGTTTTCGGTTAATTCGGTTCGGTTTGTAACCGAATTAACCGAATACTAACCCCTATGTGTGTCTATATATATATATATATATATATATATATATATTTCATGAATATTTGATGATATAGGGTAGGTAGACCGTAGACCCTTCGAATAATTATTAATATATATACATATATAATGGTTCATTAATAATTATTCATCAAGAAACCTCAGCTAGGCTTGTTTTCTCAATAGATTTATTAATTATAATCAATGCTTCTAGATCATTTCATTTTTTTAATAATATTTCATCTTTCCAAATGCAAGTTAATTTCAATTTAATAGTATTCGTTAAGTATGTAGCATCTAAGTAGTTAATCTATTTCTAATTTCCAATTCATTTTAATTATTTTCGTTTGTTTTTATTGTTCTTATAAAATCATTCAAACTATTTAAGTTTTTTTTTTCTTTTTATGGGAATATATCCTTTCAATCATTTTTCCATTTTTTTTCATTTGTGATATTACATATATAAATTACCTTAAATACTTTGATCGAATTTATTAAATTCCATCATAATTACGCTCCTTTCCCATTAATATTTCACACGAACTTATAACATGCACAAAAGATAAATCCATATTTCACTGGAAATAAATGCATTTCATATAATTTTAAGATGTTCTCCACTTGATATTTTATATCTTTGGTGGCTGCAAGAATAATTTGTCTGTTTATCAAAGTTCTCAATCCAAAATAAATAAAAAAATTATAAAAAAATTAGAGAGAAAAATACAAAGAATTCAAATGGAGATTATATATATAAATCTTCTTATACACCATATATATATATATATATTCAAGCTCGGTCAAATCAAAATTAAGTATATTTTTAATCGAGACTCATTTACATCCTATAATCGTGACATATATATATATATATATATATATATATATATATATATATATATATATATATATGTCACGATTATCGTAGGATGTAAATGAGTCTCGATTAAAAATATACTTAATTTTGATTTGACCGAGCTTGAGTAGCTCGAATCTTTATGTAAGTAGAGTTTGAGTTTTAATTTTTTATATTCTAGTAATTCGGAAACTAATGGGAAAAAAAGTGTTGGTTTCATGTAAATTGCGATGTATGTTGAGCCAAATCAGAGGACATAAAATGGCAAGTAAAAACAAACAAGTGTAACTGAACCTCTGTTTTTGTTGATTGAATCGCTCGTTTGACCTTGAATGGTTGGACATGTCCAGTATTTTGTATGAACGAACACTCCCCCACTCTCACCCCACACCACGTGAACCCACTCTCCTTTTAATGTCCATTTAATTTCATCAACTAATTCTTTTTCATTATTGGACTCTTTTTATATCACATTCCAATCAATAAGAATTTTTTTTACGGAATTTTAATAATCATTTTCAAAGTATTTATTTTTATGTCAATTTTTTCAAAGATTCAAAACGCAAATCACGTCTAGCTTCGTTTTGGTTGGCTTGTTTTATTTGGTTATCTATAATTATCTCAGCAAGTTCAAGACAGAAAATAACCACTTCAAAAACAAGTTCAACAAGATAAGAGCAAGTTTTCTACGAAAATATTTTATGAATTTATATTCGTGACATGAGATGACACGGTTTATATTTATAAAGAAAAATAAAATTTTTAATCAATCAGATTAGGTTTAAATCATAAAATTAATTTGTACGGCGATCTCTTGAGAAATTTTAAAAACAAATAGCAACAATGGGCAAAGAAAATGTAAAATTGGTTGTCGAAAAAAACAAAAATTTATGTGAGACGGTCTCACATGTCGTATTTTGTGAGACGGATCTCTTATTTGGATTATCCATGAAAATATTATTTTTTATGCTAAGAGTATTATTTTTTATTGTGAATATCGGTAATGTTGACACATCTCACAGATAAAGATTCGTGAGATCGTCTCACAATAGACATAGCTATATAACATATATAACAACAATTTTACGGACTCTGCGCAAGCCCCATTGCCTTGCTTTCGAATTGGCTGGCGATGCAGGCATGCAGCTACAGGTGCAATCTCGTCCAACTATATATTATCGAATTCAATTTATATAAATTACTATATTTCCCTCCCCAAAATCTGTTAAATTGAAATAGGTAAAAATATTTAATTTCGACTTTTGCTACATCGCAATGAATTAATAATATCTCAAAATCAGATATACGGTATACAGTAGATATTTTGTGATACGATCTTATAAATATTTATTTGTGAGACTGATCAACCCTACCGATATTCACAATAAAAAACAATACTCTTAACATAAAAAATAATATTTTTTCATAGATAATCCAAAAAAGAGATTCGTCTAAAAAAATACGACATATGAAATCGGCTCACATAATTTTTTTCCTATATAATAAGAGACCGTAAAATTGACTGTCCAAAAATGGAGTTCACTTTTCACCGCAGTGGGAGAGAGATCTGGTCAACTCCGTTTGACCACGTTACGTGGGTAAAATACTGACAAAAGCGAGACAGCCCCAGGGGCACTTTCGTAATTCCAACAGATACCCAACCGGCCAACCCTCTTATATTTTCACATCTGATTTATATCTAACAAGAAGAAAAGACAATATCACGCACAAAACACACACAACACATGAGAACCAGGAGAGGAGTGTGTTATCCTAAAGTAGTGAATATGTGCGTCGCTCGAGCGGTGAAGAGAAGGAAACTGGAGGTCTCCGGAGGAGACACTAACGGATGCCGGAAAATGTTGAAGAAATCGCCTGAGATTACTTGTGATCGTGATTTGTTCGATGCTTTGCCGGACGATATTGTGCTGACTATTCTGTGTAAACTCAGTTCTTCCGCTGTCTGTCCTGCTGATTTGATCAATGTTTTGATAACGTATGTATTATTTTTCTATTTACAGAGTTTGTTGTGTATCTGAATCTCGGTTTTATTCATTCAATTTTTTCATGCGCAACAGATGCAAAAGGCTAAATGGATTAGGTCTTCATTCGCTGGTGTTATCGAAATCCTCTCAGAAAATGCTGGCAGTAAAAGCCAAAAACTGGTCCGAGTCCGCTCATCGATTCCTCAAATTATGCGTGGATGCGGGGAATATCGAAGCCTGTTTCATTCTAGGCATGGTAGGTATTTTTTAGCATTTTTCTCCTCAGATTTGATGATAATGTTTAATAATAAAAAAAAAAGATATTTTGTTTGCGATTGCAATTAATGACTCTCTATGCACGTGCCAACGGTTGGATTATACGTCTAAATGCCAATATTTAAAAATTAATTACTGAGATTTTTATTAATTAATATTAATATTACCGGACACAGATTCGTTTCTACTGTTTGCACAACCGAGGAAGCGGTGCATCATTAATGGCGAAGGCCGCGATCGGATCTCACGCTTCCGCGCTCTATTCCCTCGCCGTCGTCCAGTTCAACGGCAGCGGAAGCTCAAAGAATGAAAAAGACCTTCGGGCAGGCGTGGCGTTATGCGCACGCGCGGCGTATCTCGGCCACGTCGACGCACTTCGGGAGCTTGGCCACTGTTTGCAAGATGGTTATGGAGTGAAGCAAAACGTCGTCGAGGGACGCCGATTCTTAGTTCAAGCCAACGCGCGCGAGTTAGCCACCTTTCTAGCGGCGGCTCCGTCCGCTGTGGTACCTAGCTCATGGCTGACGTGGAATCCCAACCGCCACGTGGCTGGAGACGGGTGTCCGTTACTGAGTGATTTCGGGTGTAATGTACCAACTCGGGAAGCTCATCCGGCGAACCGGTTTTTAGCCGATTGGTTTTCGGATCAGATTGGGAACACTTCTGCTCCGGGACTCCGTCTGTGTTCGCACTCGGGTTGCGGGAGACCCGAGACTAGGAGGCTTGAATTCCGTCGGTGTTCGGTGTGCGGAGCAGTGAATTACTGCTCTCGCGCATGCCAGGCGCTGGATTGGAAGCTGCGCCATAAGGTACAGTGCGCACCCTTGGAAAGACTAGCGAACGAGGTCGCTGAAAATGTCGGCAATGTCGAAGGTTATTTCAACGGCGACGGAAATGACCATGGTGATTATATTGACGGTAACGGCGGAGAAGCCACGGAGGAGACTTAACGGCGAGGCGTGGACTGTGAATGTGACGTTAACGGCACGGGAGTCTTTTGAGAGAGAGAGAGAGCGCAAAAAGTCGGGAGTGGAATGAAGAAAATGGAAAGATTTGAGGCCAATTTTTTTTTTTAAGGAATCTAATTAATCATTTACTATGGTCGTTTTTCTTGTACGAGTGAACTTTTTACCCTCTCTTTCTTTGTAAAATAGAGTTTATTTATTCAGTCTGAAATTCAGATCCAAAATGAAAACAAAGAAATTAATTTTAGAATTCATTTGATATAATCCCATGTATGATTCGAAATTGCATTAATATTTATTAAATGTACACTAACAGGACCAAATGATAACAAAATATTGATATTGCTGGGCTTTTATCACACTTCTCAATGGACACACCAGATCACATGAAATGTGGGTCACATGACAACTGCAAATTCTTGAAAACAAAGGGAGAAAACATTGATTCCAGTTAAGTCAGTCTTGTACAGAATTATTAGGTGAAGAAATGAGATGTTTAATGTGAAATAATTGAATAACCTACCACATTAAATGCTTGAAATCTGCCTTAACTTAGGGTGAATATGGATACGAAGAAATTAAAACCGACGATTCAAGCAAGTCATCATGACTTGAAGCGGGTTCAAAAGATCAACTTATGGGAGTCTGTTGATGTCCTTAAGACCTGGTTGTCGGAAATGAAACCAGTGAAAATAACCCAAGTTCACTTAGCCCTGCCCTTAGTTAGGGATCAAACTCGAATATAAAAAAAATGGCTGGTTGGTTAGGGTTAGGATTTAAAAAAAAAAAAGAATTGAACTCACTGATCCGGGATGGAAACTAGCTCGGAGGGATGTTTTCCATAAATCAAATTATTTCGTGGATTGGATTTCGTTACATTTATTGAACATTCGCAGCCTACATAACTCGTCTTCTCTATGCATTTTTCTCAATTCCACTTTATATGTTTTGGTCAAAAATTGTCATATTACAAAAGATTGAACAAAGCACACAAAAGAAAAAAAAAATTAAAGAAAAAGAATGGATTAGAAAGAGGGCAAAGGTAAAAGTTAAGGAGACATGCATTATGCAAGTGGAGAATGTGCTTTGTCTGAGAAAATCTTTATGCTCCCCATTTCAAAATAAAGATACAAAAACATAGAATTGTTATAAAAGAGCATCTAATAGTGGAATGCACTTATTCCTTCTTTTATCACTAATTATTAATTATTATCTCTATATAATCTGAACCCAAATTTTTTTTTTTTTTTTAAAAAAACCAGTTAGTAGCCAAGAAAAGTTACGCACTACGTTAATAGGTTGGTAAATGAATCAAGCTGGTTCGTACATTTGTCGAGCTGACCCGATAAATATTTGATTAGTATTCAAATTTATCGATTTCGAGCTGAAATCAAACATGTTTCAACTTTTTTCTTGCAAAACTCGAGTCAAAATTATTTTTTTGCGAGTCTTAATATCTTATTGATATAATATAATTATATATTAAATATATGTACATTTAGACTCTTTCGAATGTTTCGTGATTGTAAACTTTCATTATCAAACAATGCTATCCAAACAATAATTCAAATAATTTGCAAATATGTTCGAAGATTTTAAGCCTAACTCGAACTTCTTTTCGAACCAAACTCAAGCCCAAAAATTAAAAGATTTCGCGCTTCGAATCGAATTCTAACTCGAACATACGTAATTCGAGCCGCATTCGAGTCTTAAATTTTTATTAATATTCAGCTCAATTTTAGTTTGTTAGCACCCCTAACTAACGTACCTCCAAAAATGAAAATTAGATTATTTTAATATGTGAAAAAATATTAACTTCCATTCAAAAAAATGGTTCACCAAAAAATTGAAAAAAGAAAATCATTTCTGGACCAGACGTCAATTGTATCAACTCGCCACTGATAGCCCGCTATTTGTGGTCCAAACTCCCCAGAGAGGGGAGAGAGAGAGCGCCAGTTCAAGGCATCTTTGTTGGTTGGAGGTGCAACTACTTGTTGGTTGAGAATGCAAGGACACACTACTACAAATAGGGCAACAATGTTGTCACTATATTTCCAACAAATGTAAGCTTTTCTGCATTTGGGATTCAATCCCTATATTGTTCCCCATGCGTCTGGATTTATTATTTCTTTCCCTTTTTTATGAACAAACTCAGATCAATGCGGCTTCCCGCGACTAACTTTAAGACCATCGTCGATGTATTGATGTTAACGCGACCCCTTGTAAATCACGAACTCTACGTTTTTGGATGAATGGACTACTAAACATGATTCAACATAAAATCCCATGTTTTCAAAATAAACTTGCTAACAACCATATTTTTTTAGACAGAAGATTGCCATTAATCACGTCTGGAGCATAGGTCGACGGTTGTATACAGTAACGGAGCCGGGGGCGGTGGGTGTGACCCATCAATTTTTAAATTTTATTGACTAGCTAGCTAGGGTTTAATTTAAAAATAATTATATATTTTTAACTTCCTTTCCTAATATTTGTTTTTTTCCCATAATTTTTTTTTGCCCTCAACCTTTATTTTCTTGCTTCGTCCCTGGTTGTGAATTAATTTCCAGGGTTTTTTATTTGTTTAAGTTGCAATATGTTGATATTGTGAGAGATGAGATTTTTTTAATTTTATATTAGGGAGGAAATCTGTTTCAACCACTTGGTTTATGTGACAGGGTTAATTGCACTAAGTTGTGATTGAAAACAACTTATCAGACCTTCTTCATGTACATTAAATTTCTATGGTGTTTGCGTGACTAAATTGAATGCAAATTCCGGCTAGATTTTCCACAAACAATTATGAAATTAGTAGAATATTTTCTTATTAATATTTTAAAGGACCACAAATTATTTAATAATATCTGATGACGTTTGAGCATTATTGTCTCTTATGTAAAAACAATCTTTATTTTAGTAAAATTTTATAGTTTTATCTAATTATGATATTTACTTTATTTATATACCAATGCAATCTACATAGATAAAGTCATTGTACATGTAATAGGTACTATGAGGTATGCCTTATAACGTAAGGTCATGAAACTCATTAGAAAATGTATTACATATTTTAAACATATTTCTAATCGATTCAGCCTCCTAAAAATAAGGACAAATGTCATTTGAGCTTGAGACTAGTATCTGTGATGTAAACATCATGTTTCATTGACAAGTACATAGAGATATATATTCATACAAATGTGTGATAATTTGATTATGCACTGAACAACCCTCCCTAGAACTGTCCAAGTGGTTATCACTTATCGAATAAAATAGTTCGCGATTATGGTTGTAACCATTAGTCCTTTGACCCGAGACAACGTTAAGGCTCTACGAACTAGCATGCACTTTGATCTGTTTATCGGCTCCATTGATTGTCATCAAGTAGTGAGGTTGTATGTAGTTTTGAAATACATAGAATCCAATGCATTGTATTAAGAGATTCATAGCTAACCCATTGGTGTGGATATCATATGATAAATTAATAATGCAAGGATTATCTGCTAGAGTAAGATATGTGCATTTTGGAAAGAAATTTTCTGAGTTGCATATATCATGTCACTGTTATTTCTCAAAGATATATCACGTTGTTATCTAATTCTTTTGCTACTCTCGATATAATAATTATTGCATATTCGATTAATATATATATATATATATATATATATATATATATATATATATATATATATAAATATATATATATATATATATATGAGTTGAAGGGACTTTTGCAGACACTATCAGTGATACCTAGGGGATCATGTACGGTGCTACTAGACCCTCTTAGCACGATCAGATGGATGCAATCAGACTTGAGTTATAAAGTTCTTTATCAAGGGATTGATGAAAAGAATTGTGCTATTATGGTAAGCCCAAATAATAATAATGTTATTCTGAATGACAATGAAGTTGTAAACCCATGGCTAGTTGTATCATTAAACAATCGAGGGTCACACAAGTATCAGATTATATATTCCCATTGAAATAGTCGAATTCAACTTCTGTCAACTATAGTTTGATGGAGATCAAACAGATATTTTATAAATGAGTTTTTAAGTGGATTATAGAAGGCGTGGAATTTGGCTTAACAATTAAGTAAGTAAGGAGAGTATAACTGCTTGGATAATGAACGAGTTCGAAAAACAAGCAGCTGCTAAAAATTGATCAGTGGAAAATTTTGTCTTTCGAAATTTTCGTTTTTCATTATATGAATGAGATTTGTACTCTCGACACATCGGCACTATCTGATCTTCGATTAAGGTTATAATGAGTTCATAATTATTTATTTAATAAATTTAGAATCTACTAATTATATAATAATATTAGTACTATTGACTATTGATTGTAAAATTCTCATGGAGTGAACATTCTTAAACATAAGATAAATCAAATTTACCCCTATGAATCGTTTAAATCATACGACATTCAAGGAATGTTTCGAACGTCAAAGAAAATATTTTATACGTCCGCTGCATATTAGGTGTGAGAAAACGGTACACCGTGGTATAAGAGCAAATTTGTTCTATATCGTATGATTTGTCATTTGAATTATGACAAAAAAATTGCAGCCCCTGAAAAGTATGTTTTTTCAAAACAAAATTTTTTTTGCGTTGTCTGAAATAATTTCGGGCAATGCACGTGTACAACGGCGACTTCCCAGACGCTTTTTAAATAATAATAAAAATCTTAAAATCTACGCAGTACAGCGCTGCCTTTCGCAGATAAGTAAACGCCTAAAATATTTGTGCTGATGGTGGGAAAACGAGCTGGGTGATCGAGAATTTCTCGGGAAGCCCTGTCCCTTCAGGTTAGAATTTTTTAGACTCGGGGCGATTTTTGAATTTTCAAAATTTTTGGGTCAAATTGATATTTTATGAAAATTTAATCAAATTCTCCCATGATTTTTTTTTTGTTAAAATTATAGAATTTTTCTTATAAAATAAATAATTAGAATTGAATTTTAATTATTTATAGTGAGAGGTGTTTTACGAGAAATTGAATTATTAATGAATTAAATGATGTTTATTTAACTTATTAGTTTATTTCTAATTATGACGATTAGTGATAAAGTTATAACATAAATGATTTGTTGATAATATTTGATATTATGGATTTAATATAGTATTTGATATTATATTATAAAAAGATGTCGAGAGTCATGACCAATTTTTTATATGTATATTAGGATATTTTACATGATGTATTTTTAAATTATTTCATAATTATTTAAAAGTGGCCTGATTTATGACCCATTATCACTCCTTAAATTTGTATCCAAATTTGCCATGGAAATTTATTGTAAATATTAAGTTAAGTGAGAGATCAAGATTTGAAGATGGTGTGATCATATCCTCAAGAGTTTTGAAGATTGAATACATGAAAAATATTGAAATCTTATGTAATATTACATTTGCATCCCCGCATTTAATAACTTTTATTCTGTTTCCATTTCAGTATATCTACGATATCATTGCAAAATTCTTTATATGTTATATTCGATTAAAACAAGCTAACCTGACAAATTACCAAGGCTGACTAAGAAATTTAAAAATTATTTTAAATCATGAGAAAATAACATATGTGCTGAATAAAATGCCTCCAAAATGGGCTACTGCTAATTCCCCTGCTGAGGAATTGGAAAAGCTTGAGAAATGATGAGATCGTAATTTGCAAGCTAAGAGCTATATGCTGGCTTCCATGTTAAACGAGTTGCAAAGGCAGTTTGAGAAACTGTGAATACTACTGACATTTACGGTCACCTACAAGAGTTGTATACCGAACAAACACATCCATTAAGGCATTCTACTATCTTGGAGTTCATGACATCACGCCCGCGAGAAAGGACTTCGGTCTATGAGCATGGTGTGGGCTTGATTGGGCTCATCGAGAAGGTAGTGGGCCTTGACCTTATTATTCTAAGTTAATTGTCCATGGACATTCTAATGATGTCACTGTCACCCAGATTTGATAAGTTTGTGGTGAGCTTAAATATAAACAAGCTGGAGGCTACCCTTGAAGAATTAGTAAATATTCTTACTATATATGAAGCCACCATCAAGAAGAAAAAACATGTTTTCCTAATGGGATTTTCGTATGAGACGAATAAAAGCCCACAATAGAAGGGAAAGAAATATTCTGCTCCTTCTAAGAAACACAAACCCACCAAAAAAAGCTTCGAACACTTCTGAAGGGCCTACAAATCCCGACAAGTCAGAAGATGTTTGTTTCCTCTGCAAGAAACTTGGATATTGGAAGTACAACTGCAAGAAATATCTAGCATAGAACAGTTCTTACAAGGATATGTTTTACATTGAAGTATAAAACCATGTAATGGTGAGACCTTCCCAATATGGACAATGGAGCAAGTGTTGCTACGAAACTCATAAGGTCTCAATATGGACAATGGAGCAAGTGTTGCTACGAAACTCATAAGAGATGTTTATCTATTATTAAACAATAATTTACTTTTGAGATATGTTTTATATGTTCCTGACTTGGTTAAATGTTAAAACGTTGTTTCCATTTCATTGCTAGATAAAGATGGATTTGCATGTTTATTTGCTAAATATATTTGCAATATATACAAGAATGAATGTTTAATTGGAACAAGATCATTACAAAACGAAATACATAACTTAAATATAAAATATATTCCAACTAATGATGTCCGAATAAACACGATATAAAAAAAAAGACAAGATAGTCTAAATCAAGGACATTTGTTACACGCTAGGCTACGACATATTCTCAAAGAAAGATGCACAAGCTAGTGAGAGATGACATGTTTGACATGTCATAGATAAACTCTTTTGAAACATGTGAGTCGTGTCTGAATGGAAAGATGAACAAAGTCCCTTCCTTAAGGAAAGTAGAATGTGCAAATTATTTATTGAATTTTATTCATATAGATGTGTGTGGTTCGCCAAATGTAAGAACAAAATATGACCAATCCTATTTCATTACCTTTGCTGATGGCTTATCGAGATATTTGTACGTGTATTTAATGAAATACAAGTTTGAAGCATTTGAAAAGTTGAAAGAATTCAGAGCTGAAGTAGAGAAACGATTAGGATATTAAAACACTTTGATCTGATTGAGGTGGAAAAATACTTAAATACTGAATTTAAATACTACCTTAAATAGAATGATATTCTCTCACAATGGACCCCACATGCTACACACAAGTTGAATGATGTGTCAAAACAATGTAATAAAATATTGATGGACATGGTTCGATCTATGATGATATTTACTGAATTGTCATAATCCCTTTGGGGATTTGCGCTTGAAACTGCGATAATGTTGTTGAACCAAGTCTATATAAAGGTGGTTGATAAAACCTCAAATGAGATATGAATGAGAAAACCTCTCAAATTTTATTTTATAAGAATATGAGGATGTCTTACTTATATAAAACAGTGAGAGACAAATTGGATAGTAGAGTCAATTTGTGCTATTTCGTGGGATATCCAAGAATTCAATTTGATATTAATTCAGTGATCCCAATGAAACAAATTTATTTGTTTCAGTTGAAGAAACACAAGCTAGTAGAAGATTTGAAAGGTTCTCAAGGTCACATAAGATGATGATCCCGATTCTTGAAGAAGGCCAGATGAGATTCAAGAAAATTTAAAGAAGCATTTTCTAACGTTGATTCATCTAAATGGCTTGAAGCCATGCAGTCCATCTATCTCTATGTATTTTAACCACGTATGGTCCTTATTAGATCAACCTGAGAGAGTTGTTACCACACAAAGCCAATAGATTTAAAAAAGAAAACTTGGGGAAGATGGGATGGTGATGACCTTCAAGAAAGATTGATAGAAAAAAGATAAACTCAAAGGTAAGATATTGATTATGAGGAAATTTTTTCTCCAGTTGCAATGTTCAAGTCCAATAGGATATTCCTAGCCATAACATCATGGTATGAATATGAAATATGACAAATGGATGTGAAGACAAAGTTACATAATGGTGACATTAAGGAAAATAATTACATTCTCAACCTGAAAGATTCATATCAGTAGAAAGTGAGTATAAAGTATATAAACTTCAGAGATCCATCTATGGACTCAAACATACATTAAGGAGCTGGAACCTCATATTTAACAACAATATCAAAGAATTTGATTTTGTTAAAAACCCTGAGGATCTAGGTGTATACAAGAAGGTTAGTGAGAGTAAAATTACATTCCTAATACTTTATGTTGATGACATACTACTAATTGAGAATGTTGTGAGGATGTTGCAGGCAAATAAATCATAGTTAGCTAGTAAATTCTCCATGAAGGATATGGATGAAATGTCCTATGTATTAGGGATATATATAGTCTCGGTCTACTGTAACAAAACCGATGTCGTCGCGCAAGCAAAGGAACCAAGGTCCCATCAGCGCATATACTGAGGAAGTTCCACATAATCCGGGAGATTGTGGAAAGATGATATATATTAATAGAGAGAGTCGTCGATGTAGATAACGTTGTTGATCCACTGACAAAGCCTTGTCAGGACCATTTTTTGAGAAGCAATGTTTGAAATATATGGGTTGTTGGCTATAGGGCAAGTGATAAATTGTTAGAGTAAGTGTCCACCGAGCCTACTTGTAGCTTGGATCTTATTGACTCTTATGCAAAAACAATCTTTATTTTAATAATTTTATGATTTTATCCAATTATGAAATTTACTTATCTGTATACTCATATAAAAGGTGCCATGAGATCTACCTCACAACGTAAGATCATAAAAATCATTAGAAAGCATACTGTATATTCTAAACAAGTTCATAGTCGGTCCAACCGTCTAAAAATAAGGATAAATTTTTCTTGAGCTCGTGATTAATATATGTGATATAAAAGCCATGTTTCATTGGTAAGGGAATGAGGATATCTATTCATATAGATGAGTGATTATTTGATGATGTATTGAATAGTCATCTCTCGAACTGTCCAAGTGGTTATCACTTATTGAGTGGAATAATTTGTGGTTATGGTTGTACACTATTAGTCTTTTGACTCGAGACGACGTGGACGCTCTATATACTAACATGTACTTTGATCCGTTTATCGACTCCATTGAGGGACATCAGGTAGTAAGTTTTGGCGTAGTTTCAAAATACGTAGGATCCAATGCACTGTAGTCGGAGATTCACCATTCACTCATAGGCATGGATATCCTATGTGATACAAGTTAATAATGCTATGAATCTCTAGTCAGAGTAAGAAATGTGAATTTTGAAAATGTGTTTCCTCATTCGCACATACCATGTCACTGTTATTACTCAAATATATATATCATCGTTATAGAAATCATTTGCAACTCTTGATATGTCAAAGATTTAGATTCGATCAGGATATATGGATTGAATGGACTGCATTGTACGGTAAATATAACTTAAGTTTCTTGTAGACACTATCAGTGATACACAGAGGATCATGGGGCGATGATATTGGATGATTTTACCATGATTCGATGGATGAAAACTTGATCTTGAGTTAATGAAAAGAATGAAGCTAATTAGGGTAATATCGAATAACAATAAATATTATTCAGAATCACAATGAAGTTTTGAACTCACGTCTTGCTGTATCTATGAATCATTGATGGTCACACAAGTATCAGATTCTATGTTTCTATTGAGATAGTCAAATTCAAAAAGTTGAATTTGGCGACTGTAGTGTGATGAACATCAAACAGATATCTTATAAAAGAGTTTATAATTTGATTCTATCTAATGGATGGTGTAAAAGTTAACTTAAAGAATGTTTCAAACGTCAAAACAAAATTTAAACTTTCGTCGTGCTTTTGGTTCAAGAAAACAATACACCAACAATATGATTAACATGTGACGATATATACTACAGCTTATTTATTTTAGTTGTCGAATAATTCGATACATTAAATCATATTTAATACATCAAGGTTGTTAACTAACACACAAAATCTTTCAAAGCATGTGCCACCACTCTTAATTAATTTGCTTCCTTTCAAGAAATTTTTTAAATAAAATAAAAACAAAAAAGTTCAAAAGCATCTGATTAAATTTGTGAATAAGAATCGTTGTTCTGATACGAAAATAAATTGGACAATTTTATTTTATTTTTTAAAACTTTTCCAAGTAAGTCAAATATAATTATTTATAGCTTTGTCGAATTCTTGAAAAAGAGTAGTAACTTGTAGAGTTGGGCAAAAATAGTAATTGGCGGCAATGTAGTGTGCCTAAGAGAAATATGATATCTATTTTTTAAGTCAAATATTTGGTGGAAAAAATAGTACCGGAAGTTGTTATTTTCCCGAAAAAGTGCAGCAAAATTGTACCAAATTACCTCATACATGACTGCAAAATTAATGAAAATATCGACGTCTCACCAGAAGCAATTAGATAGATGCATGATAGTAGCCCCTTTTCTTGTTTTTTTCTTGCCTCGGGATTCTATATTCAAATAATCAAACATTCTTGAAAAATAATATTTAAAATGTGTGTATTGAATATTTGAATGTTGAAATTAAGAGTTGTAAATATTGAAAATTAGTGTGTGATGATGTAGGTAATGATGTATTTTATTTTTGGATTATTTGTAAAGAAATTCTATAAATAGCCTCACCATTTGTGAAGAATTCACAATTGAGTAGAGAGAAAAATATTATAAAGTGTGTAGTTTGGTACATTTTGAGAGTTTGAGATTTTTACTTTTTAGCATAAATTTTTACTTTTTCACAACACATTATCAGCACGAAGCTCTAAAAATCCTCCATACTTTTCCAAGCTCCGAACAGAAGAAAAAGGTAACAAAAGTAATAATATTTATTTTACTATTATTTATTTATTGTGTATATATTAATATATAATATAATGTTATTATTAGAAAAATAAATTTTTCAAAAACTTGTTATAAATCCTGGAGGATGTTAAAACGACATCCACACTCCCGGTAAGGGATACGACAAGTATAAAAGCCTATAAGATTTTTAAATAAAAAAATTATGACACATCATTATAATAATATGATATGATATACATAAATATTTAAACATATCTAATATTATATACATCGTATTATTACCATAAAATTATACAAATACATACATTTATTTTTTGTATACCAACGGTCATAAACGGTAACAAAACGGCTAGTTTTTGCCCTATAAATATGATCTCACAAACACATTCAATCACTCCAACTTTCTCTTCCTCTCTAAAAAATTATTCTTCATCAAATTTTTCGAAGAAAAAAAAAATGGCTTTCTCAAGGTTATTTTTAATTATTTTGGTTATCATACTCACGAGTCTCGTATTTATTGAAGAATATCCTCCTCGTGTATTTTCTTTATTTTTACGAATGCTTGTATTTGTTGTTTATCCATTACTTTGTATTGCAATATTCATTAACTAATAAAATGCATCGTAATTTTTTTTAGTACCACCATGTCAAACTTGACAAAGCTCGAATTTGTTGCGCTCGATATCATGAGAAAGAATTATATGGCATGGAATCTCGATGTAGAAATGCATCTTGAGTCATTGGGTCTAAGCGAGATCATTAAAGAAAATGGTATATCTTCATCACAAGAAAAAGCAAAAGCTATAATATTTTTACGTCGACATCTCGATGAAGGTTTAAAATGTGAATATCTCATCGAAAAAGATCTCATGGATCTGTGGAAAGGATTGAAAGAAAGATTTGAACATATAAGAGAAGTTATACTTCCGACCGTCCGTGATGAATGAAATATGTTGAGATTCAAAGATTTTAAGAAAGTTAGTGATTATAATTCAGCGATGTATCGAATAATCTCACAGCTAAAATTTTGTGGACATGAGGTTACGGAATCGGAAATGCTTGAAAAATCATTTTCCACATTTCACGCATCAAATATAACTTTACAGCAACAATATAGAATGCGTGGATTTGCGAGATATTCTGAACTCATCGTCTGTCTTCTTGTGGCGGAAAAAAAACAACGAGCTGCTAATGAGAAATCATCAGTCCCGACCCAATGGATCAACAGAATTTCCAAAAATAAATGCTGTAAGTAAAAATAAATTTAAACCTGGAAACCAAAATCAAATTCAAAGACAAGGTTTTGGTCGAGGTCGAGGTCGTGGTAGTGGACGTGGACGTGGAATTGGTCGTGGTCGTGGTCGAGGCCGTGGTTTTGAAAACAATAGAGATAGTTATTTTTATAACTCATCTCAAAAGGGCGTCACGAACCACCCACAGAAAAGGCATCATGAGAACATGAGTGTTAATGAAAATCACTCAAAAAGATTTGAAAGTTCTTGTTTCAGATGCGGCACTCCAGGACATTGGTCTCGTCTTTGTCGAGCCCCCGAGCACCTTTGCAAGCTCTATAAAGAATCTATAAAGAGGAAAGAAAAAGAGACCAACTTCACTGAATGCAGTGACCGTTTGAGTGATTCAACTCATTTTGATGCTGCTGATTTTCTGATTGATTTATCTGGAAATGATCAATGTGTTGGTGGGATAGAAATGAAAAATATTGATGCTGCAGATTTTCTCAATGATTTCTCTGAAAATGAACAATACAGCGGTAGAATATAAATGTAAAATAATTTATTTTTCATGTATTTATATAATAATATCTTATTGTATAATTATGATATGTGTTATATTTAAATATGTATTGCAAGTAATTTTATTTCATTACATATTTTTTTTGAAGTTCAAATATGGAAAATGCTATGAGCAAAGTTGAAGTTTACATACCCGATAGCGGTACAACGCATACTATCCTCCGAGGTAAAAGATATTTCTTAGAACTAAAACCAACAAAAACAACGGTGAATACAATATCAGGTCCTGTAGACTTGATTAAAGGATGTGGTAAAGCACAATTTTTGTTACCTAATGGTACAAAATTTTTTATCAATGATGCTTTATATTCACCGCAATCGAAAAGAAATATGTTGAGTTTTAATGATATATCTTCTCATGGGTATGGTACTCAAACAATGAATGAATGAAATGAGAAATATATGTGTCTTACCACATATAAATCAGGAAATAAATATGTGATTGAAAAACTACCAATGCTCCCTACTGGATTGCATTATACACATATATGTCCCATTGAATCAAACATGGTAGTTGATAATTCTTCAATATTAACCAATTGGCATGATCGATTAGGACATCCTGGTTCAATAATGATGCGAAGAATTATAGAAAATACACATGGTCATCCGCTGAAAGACCAGAAGATCATCTTTCAGAATAATAAGTTTCAATGTAAAGCATGTTCTCTTGGAAAACTTATTATAAGACCATCACCAGTTAAAATCCAAACTGAATCACCAATGTTTCTTGAACGTATACAGGGTGATATTTGTGGACCAATCCATCCACCATGTGGACCATTCAGATACTTTATGGTATTGATTGATGCTTCCAGCAGATAGTCACATGTATGTTTATTGTCAACTCGAAATGTTGCATTTGCAAGATTACTTGCTCAAATAATAAAATTGAGGAATCAATTTCTCGATTATACAATCAAGAAAATTAGACTTGATAATGCTGGTGAATTTACTTCCCAGACTTTCAATGATTATTGTATGTCTATGAGATTCATTGTTGAGTATCATGTTGCTCATGTACATACACAGAATGGATTGGCTGAATCATTGATTATACATATGCAAATGATTGCTAGACCAATTATTATGAAAACAAAGCTCCCTATTTCTATATGGGGACATGCAATTTTACATGTTGATGTATTAATTCGTATCAGACCAAGTTCATATAATAAATACTCCCCATTGAAGCTTGCATTTGGTAAAGAACTAGACATTTCTCATCTGAGAATTTTTGGATGTATGGTGTATGTGCCTATTTCACCACCGAAACGAAAGAAAATGGGACCTCAAAGAAAGGTTGGAATTTATATCGGTTATGATAGTCCATCAATCATTCGATATCTTGAACTTCAGACAGGCGACGTGTTCACAACACATTTTGCTGATTGTCATTTTAATGAGGAAATATTCCCAATGTTAGGGGAAGAACATAAACATACCGAAAAGGAAATTACATGGTATGTATCATCATTGTTACATCTGGATCCAAGAACAAAACAATGTAAAAAAGATGTACAACAAATTGTGCACTTGCAAAGAATAGTAAATCAAATACCAGATACATTTGCAGACACAAAAAGGGTAACTAAATCATATATACATGCTGCAAATGCCCCTGCTCGAATTGAAATTTAGAAGAAACAAATTGAAGATACTCAATTAAACGCCTGAAGCGTGGAAGGCCAGTCGGTTCCAAGGATAAAAAACCTCGAAAAATAAAATTCATAGAGAAACACGATGATCACAAAAGAGAAAATGATGTTCATGAAGAAACATATGATAATCACAAAATAGAGAATGATGTTCCTGAAGAAACACATGATGATGAAAATGTTCTGTCAGAAACACAAACTGACGAGAATCGTGAAATATCTATCAATTACATTAATACTGAAAAAATATGGAATCGAAAAGATATAGAAGAAATTGATGATATATTTTCTTATAATGTGACAATCGACATCATAAATGATAATGAAGATCATGAACCAAAATCTTTTGGTGAATGTAAAAATCGGCAGGATTGGATAAAATGGAAAGAAGCCATCCAGGTTGAATTGGATTCGCTAAATAAACGTAATGTTTTTGGACCTATAGTCCTTACACCTGAATGTGTAAAACCTGTTGGATACAAATGTGTTTTTATTCGAAAGCGAAATGAGAAAAATGAAATAGTAAGATATAAAGCTCGACTTGTTGCACAAGGTTTTTCTCAAAGGTCTGGAATTGATTATGAAGAAACGTATTCTCCCGTGATGGATGCAATTACGTTTCCGTATTTGATTAGCTTGGAGATATCTGAAAATTTAGAAATGCGTCTTATGGATGTTGTTACAGCTTACTTATATGGATCACTTGATAGTAATATATATATTAAAATCCCTGAAGGATTTAATATACCTGAAGCACAAAGTTCAAAACTCAGAGAATGTTATTATGTGAAATTACAAAAATCATTATATGGGTTAAAGCAATCTGGTCGAATGTGGTATAATCGACTAAGTGATCACTTGATGAAAAATAGATATGTAAATAATTCAATATGCCCTTGTGTTTTCATTAAGAAAACAACATCCGGATGCGTAATTATTGTTGTATATGTTGATGATTTAAACATCATTGAACGAAGAAGGAAATTCAAGAAGTTGTGTCATACTTGAAGGAAGAATTTGAAATGAATGATCTTGGAAAAACCAAGTACTGTTTGAGTTTACAAATTGAAGAAAAAGAATGTGGAAAGTTTGTTCACCAGAAAAATTATACAGAAAAGATCCTTAAATGTTTTAATATGGATAAATCAAATCCTTTAAGTACTCCAATGATTGTTAGATCATTAAACATAGAAAAGAATCCATTCCGACCAGGTGAAGAAAATGAAGATATTCTTGGTCCAGAAGTACCATAACTAAGTGCTACCGGTGCCCTTATATATCTTACAAATTATACAAGGCCTGATATATCTTTTGCTGTAAATTTGTTGGCAAGATTTATCATATATCCAACAAAGAGACACTGGAACGGAATTAAACATATATTCCGTTATCTACGAGGAACGACAGACTTGAGACTTTTGTATTCAAAAGATGCTAATCCAAGTAAAATTGGTTACGCCGATGCTGGATACTTATCTGATCCTCACAAGGCACGTTCCCAAAGTGGATATATATTTACTCGTGGAGGCACCGCAATTTCTTGGCGTTCACAGAAACAAACGCTCGTAACAACTTCATCAAATCATGCCGAGATTATTGCACTGCATGAAGCAAGCCGTGAATGTGTGTGGTTAAAATCAATGACCCAACATATCCAAGTCTCATGCGTATTATCATTAGACGAGAAGCCTGTGATACTATATGAAGATAATACTGCATGTGTTGCTCAAATGAAAGAAGGATACATAAAAAGCGATAGAACTAAACATATTCTTCCTAAGTTCTTTACATTCACCAAGGAGCTTGAGAAGAATAAATTTATTGATGTTCGTCACATTCAATCAAGTGAAAACTCATTAGATCTCTTCACAAAGGCACTTCCTACGTCAATATTCAGAAATCACATATATAATATTGGGATTCGCAATCTACGAAATTTGTGAAGAATTGTTCGTGTCAACATGAGGGGGAGTTTACGTGATTGCACTCTTTTTCCCTTACTATAGTTTTTATTCCAATGGATTTTTCCTAGTAAGGTTTTTAACGAGACAGTATAAAAACAAGTAATGAATACAATCATTATGATCATCATCACAATGGGGAGTGTTGAAAAATAATATTTAAAATGTGTGTATTGAATATTTGAATGTTGAAAATAAGAGTTGTAAATATTGAAAATTAGTGTGGGATGATGTAGGTAATGATGTATTTTATTTTTGGATTATTTATAAAGAAATTCTATAAATAGTCTCACCATTTGTGAAGAAATTCACAATTGAGTAGAGAGAAAAATATTATAAAGTGTGTAATTTGGTAAATTTTGAGAGTTTGAGATTTTTACTTTTTACCATAAATTTTTATTTTTTCACAACAAATAGGACTTTATTTGATATTTTTCTATTTCTTATATTGTAGGATCGATCGCTTGTTGCTTTACCAAAAACTATAGCTAGTGGTAATGGTGCAACTCAAATCTTTTAAACCACACATGAGCAGCTCAAGCACCACAGTTCGATCGTTCAACCAAGCAGAGACAATTATTGCACGCAACAATCTCTCTCCCAATAATTGCACTCCTTGCAATAAATGAGAATCGAACCCATGACCTTGGCTCTGATACCAATTATAGGACCGAGCGCTTACCACTTTACCAAAAGATAGCTAGTGGTAATTGATATCCCGGGTCATGGGTTGTTCACGGGACATTCCGGGACATGGAGCCGAGCCATTCGTGGTGTCCGGGTCAGGAGGATAGATTATTCCCGGGTCAATAAGAAGGTAATCTAAATGGATGCCCGGGCTCTCATGTAAATACCTTATAGCCACTCTGACCCGGGCCACTTCGATATGTGTGCTGCATTTAATAAACGCTGATAAGGTAGGGTACGCGGCAGACCTATCTCTGACACTAGTGCAGGTGGCTAATAAAATCAGGGAGACTGGATATAATTAATATGAGATTTGACACGTCAGAACAATACGGTATAATCAGCCACGATACTATAATTAATTCTCAACACAAAGAACGAGGTCATCACTGTATCTCCTACTATAAATACCAGGTTTATTCTTTGCATTTACTCCTTATTCACAAATTGAATGCTCTCATTTATTGTTCATTTACTCCTCACTCTCCACACCAATCTCACAGGCACCACTTGGTTACATTAGTTTTCTTGCTTGAGTTCCTCACTAACTTAAGCATGGGAGTGGTCATGCTGGACACCTTTCCGGCGCCCATTCACGTGGTTACTTTCTTGTTCGCAGATCTCTCAAGTCAATCAGGGGAAGAAAGAAGCTTTCATTCCAGACGTCCAACTCATATTTCCTTCAATATATTGATAGCAAATCCGGTAGAGTTCTCGACCCGACTCACCCTTTTCACTCGGGTTGCATCATTGGTGCCGTCTGTGGGAAATTTGAGTTTTAAGGCGTTGATATGGCTCCTACCAGAAGAGAAAATCAAGAAACTTCCCGGATCCAGGAAGAGAATAACACTCGTCGTTCTGGTGCAGGTGGTCCCCCACCTAATGGTCCCCAGCCCACCATCCATTTAACTCCCGAGGAGTTGACCAAAATTGTAGCTGATGCTGTTAAGATATCCATGGCAAAGAAGACCACTACTCATCATTCCAGTCACCCCGAGCAGCAACGTGAGCAGCCACATGAGGAAGAGAGAAGGGAGGAGGAGAGGGAGTCAAGTGCAGGTTCTAAATCTCTTACTGTGTTAGAGGAGTTAGAGGAATTGAGGAAGAAGATGAGAGTGTTGGAAGGGCAAGTTGGTTCTAAGAACAATGCTCAAGTTAAGGGATGCCCATTCTCTGATGCAATTGTCCGGGAACCACTCCTCGGGCATTTCAAGTCAGCCAAAATCAAAGACGATGGGAGTTCTGACCCCGAGGAGCATCTTGCTCGCTTTGAAAATATGACCATGTTGCATTGCTATGGAGACCAGATCAAGTGTAAAGTGTTTTTAACTACCCTAGTCGACTCCGCACAAAGATGGTTCGAAGGGCTGGCACCCCAGAACATTCATTATTTTGAGGACTTTCAAAAGGTATTCATGCATCAATTCAACAGTAGCAAGAAATACAAAAAAACTGCCTTCTGCCTTTTTGAAGTAAGGCAGAGCCAAGACGAAACTTTGAGATCTTACATCAAGCGATTTAATCGAGTAGCTCTGGAGGTTCCCGCATGTGATCCAGAGACGAAAGTCACAGCATTTATGCAAGGATTGTGGGAGGGAGATTTTTTCCGATCCCTGACCAAGAAATTTCCCGGGAACTTCGAAGATCTCTTGTCCCTGGCAGAGAAATATATCAATATGGAAGAGACGCAGAACCAAAAAATAGAAGCCTTGAAAAGAGCCAGAGGAGACTGGGTTGTGAAGCCCGAGGAGAGAGCTCACAAGAAAAATGGTCTGGGACATTTCTCTCATGTACCCTTGAGAATTGCCTGAGATCGAGAAATTCAGGAATGCACTTCGGACATAGCTCAGCCTCCAAGTCCGATGGCGCGGGCACCAAGACTAGAAAAGAGAGGATTCTGCACCCTTCACAAAGAGTGTTCTCACAACACGAATGAATGCCGAACTCTAAGGAAGGAATCTAGTCACCGTTCTATGCCAGCATCTCATCCCCCCGGAGATAAGTCTAGACAGACACCTTGGTTTTCTCGAAGCCCCGGACCTAATATTCCCCAGAAGTCAGCAGACATCCCGAGTGGAAGTAGAAGGGAGGAAGCGAGTTCCCGGGAAGAAAGGAGTAGACAAACAGAGATGAAGGACCCTTCCCCGAGCCGAGGAGTAATAAAAATGATTTCGGGAGGGTCCACAGATGTTGATTCCAACCGGGCTCGGAAGGCAAGAAGCAGAAAGGAGTGCTTGGAGGTTGATGGGAGTGGGAGAAACGAGCCAGTTATCAGCTTTGGCCCAGAAGACCTCAGGAGAGTCAGTCTACCCCACAATGATGCTCTTGTCATCCAAGTCCGAGTGGCTAATTATGATGTATTAAGAGTATTTGTTGACAATTGCAGCTCTGTCAATGTCATCTTTAAAGAGGCACTAGTCCAAATGGATTTGCACGAGTATCAGTTAGAGGCGGTTGAGACTGCCCTATTTGGTTTTGCTGGACATGCCGTGTACCCTGAGGGAGAAATCACCCTGCCACTGACCTTGGGAACCGGAGACTTGAGAAAAACTGTGATGACAATCTTTACAGTGGTGGATGCCCCGTCCTCATACAACATCATCTTGGGGAGGCCAGCTATGAATGAGATGAGAGCTGTGGCCTCCACCTATCACCAAAAAATTAAATTTCCAGTATGAGGACGGGTCGGGGAAGTCAAGGGAGACCAAACTTCCTCTCGGAGGTGCTATGGGGAGACTGTACGGGTGGATCAGAAGAGGGCGAGAAGGGAGGAGAAGGGGAAGAAGGAAAGTCCAGATGAGGAGGCCAGAGAAAGGGAAGTACATTTTGTTGTCGAGGGAGAACAAGAGGAAGTGGAGATTGAGCCCGGGAAATACATTCGGGTGGCCCGAGAAGTCAATGCGTCCACCCGAGTAAATCTCTTGAATTGTTTAAAAGCTAACATTAGTGTTTTCACTTGGTCTCAACTGGAACTGGCCGGGATTTCACCACCGGTGGCCGAGAACAAATTGAATATCCTCCCGGGATCCTGGCCCGTGAAACAAAAGAAAAAGCACTTCGGCCCTGAAAAATATAAAGTCATTGAAGAAAAAGTGGGAGAGTTGTTGTGGACCGGCCACATTCGAGAAGTCCAATTCCATACTTGGCTCTCAAAAGTGGTCCTTGTTCCTAAAGCTACTGGAAAATGGAGAATGTGTGTAGATTTCAGGGACATGAATAAAGCCTGCCCCAAAGACTGTTATCCACTCACCCAGATTGATCAGCTGGTGGATTCAACCTCCGGATGCGAGTTATTAAGCTTTTTTTATGCTTATCAGGGGTACCACCAAATCCCCTTGGCTCTTGAAGATCAAGATAAAGCCAATTTTATCACTTCCAGGAGCACCTTCTGCTACATTTTTATGCCCTTTTGATTGAAGAATGCTGGGGCCACGTACCAACGCTTGATGAATCATGTCTTCCAAAAGCAGATAGGCCGGAACATTGAGGTGTATGTGGACGATATTCTGATCAAGACCCGGGAAGTCTCTTGCTTCATTAATGATTTGGTTGAGACCTTCACCACCTTGAAACAATATGGAATAAAGTTCAACCAGGATAAGTGTGTATTTGGGGTAAGAAGTGGGAAATTTTTGGGGTTCTTGGTGACTGATAGGGGAATCGAAGTCAACCCCGAAAAATCAAAGCAATAATGGACATGCCTTCCCCTCAATCTGTCCGGGATGTGCAAAAATTAACCGGGAGGATTGCAGCCCTGTAACGCTTCATTTCCCGCTCTGCTCATCGAAGTTATCCATTTTTCCAAGTTCTAAGAAAAGCGCAAAAATTTGGCTGGGATGACAAATGTGAGCAAGCTTTTCAAGACTTGAAGAATCATTTGGCCGAGTTGCCTGTCTTGGTAAAACCAGAGCCCGGGGAAAAATTGTGGATCTATTTATCTGCTACTGAGTACGCTGTTAGTTCTGTGCTTGTAAAGAAAGAAGGGCCGACCATAAGCCAGTATATTATGTCAGTCATGCCCTTCGAGGAGCTGAATTGAAATACAGCGAAGTGGAAAAAATAGCCCTGGCTCTGGTGATGACTGCCCGAAAGTTGAGACCTTATTTCCTCTCACACCCAATAGTAGTTCTTACCAAATCTCCGCTCGGGAGAATCATGACACACGCTGAGGTCTCGGGGAGAATGGTTAAGTGGACTATAGAGCTCGGGGAATATGACATTGAATATAAATCTCGAGTTGCTATAAAAGCTCAAGCATTGACAGACTTCTTGATTGAGATGATTCAACATGGAAAAGAAGAAGTATGGAGAATTTTTGTTGATGGGGCATCAAACTTGTCGGGGTGTGGAGTTGGGGTGGTTCTAATTGCCCCATCAGGGGAAAATATCAAGCTGGCTTTAAAAATCGACTCCAGAGTCACTACTAATGAAGCAGAATATGAAGCCGTTCTGGCAGGGTTGCAGGCTGTCCGGGAAGTCGGTGCTTCCCAGGTCATTATTTATTCTGACTCTCAATTGGTCACCCAACAAATCAAGGGAAAATATGAGGCCAAGAACAAAAAAATGCTTAAATATTTGGGACTCATCACAGCCCGGGCTGGCCCTTTTACCGACTGGAGCATTGAACAGATCCACCGAGAAGAAAATGAAGAAGCTGACATCTTAGCTAAATTGGCTGCCTCCATGTCGGATATAAGCACCCGGGAAGTCCTCTGTTTCACCCTGTTGGTGCTTTCTGTTGACAAAGAAGTACCTCTGATTCAGAGAAGCTCGTGGATGACCCTTATCATTGAATATATCGTCCATGATAAGCTCCCAGAAGATAAAGCACAAGCTTGGAAAATCAAAAAAACAAGCACCCAGGTTCGTCTTTTTAAATGATGTTTTATACAGGCGATCATATCAGGGCCCTTTGCTCAAGTGCTTATCAGAAATTGAGGCAGAGTATGTCCTCCGAGAAATACACGAGGGGTGCTATGGTGAACATCTCGGTGGGAGTGTCCTGTCTCGGAAAGCTATATTGATCGGATTTTGGTGGCCCCAAATGAATCAAGATGCTGCCCGACTTGTTCAAAAATGTAAGGGTTGCCAACACCATTCTAATTTTCATCATTGCCCAGCTGCTGATATGCAACATGTCTCAGCATCGTGTCCTTTTGATCAATGTGGGTTGGATATCGTGGGACCCTTCCCCATAGCCCGAGCACAGAGAAAATTCCTTCTTGTGGCTGTGGATTATTTCTCTAAGTAAGTAGAGGCCGAGCCATTAGCCAAAATTACTGAGGAAGAGGTCATGAAATTTCTCTGGAAAAATATTGTTTGCAAATATGGCATCCCAAGAAAATTGATTTCAGACAATGGGATGAAATTCCAGGGAAAGCAAATCACATCGTGGTGTCAAGAAATGAAGATCATTCAATCCTTCACTTCAGTGGCCTACCCCCAAGCTAATGGCCAAACTGAAGTGACCAATAGAATCATTGTGCAAGCATTAAAGGCCCGGCTTCATGGGAAAGGTAAAGATTGAGTGGAAGAATTACCGAGTATATTATGGGCATACCGAACTACACCTCGAACATCTACTCGGGAAACTCCATACAGCCTAGTCTATGGTTCAGAAGTAGTCCTACCTGTGGAGATTGGGCAGTCTTCTACTCGGATAGAATCTTATCCGAGCAACAATGATCAGTCCCGGTCCATTGAACTTGATCTAGTTAAAGAAAGGAGAGATCAGGCAGTCATTCGAATGGAAGCTTATTGTAGACGTGTAATGAAATCCTATAACAAGCATGTTCGATCACGAGATTTCCAGGTTGGGGACCTAGTCATGAAAAAGGTCAAACTAGTGGGTGATGTGGGGAAATTAGAAGCACGGTGGGAAGGACCCTTCAAAGTGATTCAGAGGGTTAGCTCGGGGGGCGGCTTACTATCTGGAAGACTCTCAAGGACGTGCCCTTAAAAGGCAATGTAATGCTTTTCATTTGAAGAAATATTATGTTTAAAAAGCTTTTGTATCTACAGTTTCTACATCAAATAAAGAAATTGTTCAAGGAAGTTTCTATAAAGTCCAGGGACCTTCACCCTGGCCCAAGGACCCGCACCCTGGTTATCTACTAATTCCAAGGACCCGTACCCTGGCCCGGGGACCCGCACTCCGGTACTCTACAAAGTCTAGGGACCCGCACCCTGTTATCTACTAAGTCCAGAGACACGTACCTGGCCCGGGGACCCGCACCCTGGTTCTCTACAAAGTCCAAGGACCCGCACCCTCGCCCAGGGACCTGCACCCTCGTTATCTACTAAGTCCAGGGACCCGTACTCTGGCCAAATGGACCTGCTCCCTGGTTATTTATCAAGATCAATTTTATATTGAACCCCAGGGCTTATGCCCCGTTTATGAATATGTCTCGGTGAGGCTGGATAAAATCCGCGAGGTTACTAAAGAATTCAATTCAATTCGCAACACTTGAAAATATTTTAAAGCAGTTATCAAATGCGAAGATTGAAAAAGCCGAATGTTTTCATTAATACTAGAAATATTTACAAGGTGCCCGGAAGCCCGGGAAAAAAACGAAGGATGGAAGGGTACTAATCTACTCGGGATCTGGTTTCTTCTCTTGTTCTCCTTCCTCCTCCTCTTCCGGGAGGGAAGCTGCAGCTCTTTCTAAGTCCGGAAAATCTTCCCGATCGGCCAGAACTAGGCCTGCCTCCTGGAACTGCTCAAGGCACTTGTTGAAGCCCGGTCAAAATAGACGAAGGCCTTGTCAGCCATCATCTTCTTGAATTCTCGAGACTTCAAGAATTTGGCCATGTCTTCCTCCCAGGAAGCCTTTCCCTGTTCCAAACCAGCCTGCGCCTCCTCAGCTCGAACCTGGGAAGATTCCGCTTCTGCCCTGGCTGCTTGCATCTCTAGCCGGGCAACTTTTAATTGGGCATCAAAGTCTTTCTGAGCCTTGGTTAGTTCCGCCTGAACCAGATCAACTTGTTGTCTCCAGCCGACCCTCTCCCGGGCAAGGGCATGCTCATGGATCTTCTTCACCCGGCCCAGTTCCTCCTGAAGCTTATCATGCAATTCCCGGGTGGAGGAGGGTTGCTGATTGGCTTTTTTGGCTTCCAGAGCCACTTGCTCATATGCAGATATGAGCATATGCAATCCCTATTAATCAAGGAAGGAATCATTAATAGCTTATGTAAATAATAATAATCAAAATGGAACATGAAAGAATTGTACTCACGGAAAAGGAACGGGAAACCCCTTCATACAATTTTTGATTCGGGTGGAGTCCCATAAGATGTTCCACCTCCTTGGGACAAAGCAAACCCCGCACCATTTTGGTCAGGTCCATGCTTACATCGTCACCAAAGAGGTTTGGCAAATTTGAAGGCATCCCACCCTGCTGAAAAAGACCAGTAGACGAGCCGGGAGGGGGATTGGCACGGGTGGTTATAACAGGCTCCTCCTCCACAGTCACTGTCTCAAAGACCGGCTCTTGAATAGCTTTCCTCTTACGCTGATTCAGAGGGGCCGGGTACTCCTCATCGACGCGAGAAGAGGTCTCTTCCCGGGTAAGGGACGTCTCATCTCGAGCCTTAGCCTCTGCCTCAGATCGGCGTTCCTCCACTTCCCGGGTCTTTGCCTCCGCCCGGGCTCGACGCTCTTCTTGCTCTTGAGCTTTCCTGGGCTCTCTTTTCTGCCCGAGCCTGTTGCTGCTCGGCCTTGTTTTTGGCAGCTGCTTCCAAGAGATTTGCCCGGATCATTTCTTCCTCGACTACATCATAGAAAAGTCAGAAACAGGAAATGAAAGAAGTTCAAAAGCGCAAAGGAAAATAATATACCGGCCTGGCTAAATTCGTCAATCATCTGGTATACAGGGTCTTCAGGCCGGGACCCGATCCCATAATACACAAAATTATCCCCCCCAATTAGCACCGAGGACAGAAAAGATTGACTCTCAATCGCGTCCCAAGCCTGGGTAAAAGGGGGAAAGAGTTTGTAGTATCGGGGGAGCTCAGGTTTATCGGGGAGGGAGGATAGGAAACCCGTGTCACACCCGGGGATATTGGGGAGTGGCAAAAAGAAAAATTTGTTTTTCCATCCCTTCAGAGAGGAAGGGATGTCTGTCAAAAATCGGTATTTCATGCGGGCCATGAAAGAAAAGACCACTTCATTAAAGCGACAGGAATAGAAGAAATGGAAGATAGAAGAATTAATTAATAAATTTTTCATACGAAATAAATAAAGGTAGCTGCCATAATTCGAAAGGCATTGGGGTGGAGATGATTGATCGGGATCCCATAGAACCGGGCAACCCCTTCGAAGAAATGATGGATCGGAAATCGAAGCCCGCTCTTGAGCTGTTCCACGAAGAAGGTTTGGAAGCCAGGGGGAGGAGTGTCCGGGTGATCACCGGGCTTGGGAATCAAAATTTTATAAGTGGAGGGGATCGAGCCCAGGGACCTGATTTCCTCAGAAGCCCTGGGGCGGAGGTTGGAAGTCACAGTGGAAAACCACAATGGCCCCGCAGTTTTCTCCTTCCCTTTACCCTAGGGACCAGTAGGTCGAGAGGAAGATGCCTTGGGTTGTGTGTGAGAGAGGAGTCGGGAGGAAGGGATGGGGATACCTATTGGGATGTGAACGGAGGTTTCAGACCAGCTTCTGACGTTCTTACCGGATGTGGATGAGCTGGAATTTGACATGACTAGGAAGAAGTAGAAAATAAGGAAGTAGAAACTTACTGGGGAGATAAATGATGACTGGTGACTGATAAATGTAGAAGTCCCCGGAAACACGATTGGTACCCCGGAAAGCTTGAGAGAAATTTGGCAGAACTTTGCTACAAGTTTGAATTCGTAAATGATTTTTCGAAAACCACTAAGTTGCTATATATAGGGGGAAGAGACTCATCTGAGCCGTTGATCACGAAATTAATGAACGATTGAGTTCGACATAGGAAATTGCGTGGGATATTTGAAAAGCCAAGCGCAGAGCTCGAGGCGTCATGATGATTTATCTTCTCGGAATACGAAAAGTTTCTGACAGATTTTAATGCCAGGGCTTACGTCAGCATTAATAAGGTGACATCATCTTTATCGTCTAGGAGAGGCTAAACGACGAATGTTTCTCCTGACCAGGCACGTAAGACTAATCGGGATAGCGAGTATGACTCTAGCTCGACTATTTAAGGAGAGAGTGATGATATCCTGGGATGTCTCGGGATGTCTCGGGTCATGGGTAGTTCCCGGGACATGGAGCCGAGCCATTGGTGGTGCCTGGGTGAGGAGGATAGATTATTCCCGGGTCAATAAGAAGGTAATCTAAATGGATGCCCGGTCTCTCATGTAAATACTTGATAGGCACTCTGACCCGGGCCACTTCGATATGTGTGCTGCATTTAATAAACGTCGACAAGGTAGGGTACGCGGCCGACCTATCTCTGACACTAGTGCAAGTGGCTAATAAAATCAGGGAGACTGGATGTAATTAATATGAGATTTGACAAGTCAGAACAATATGGTATAATCAGCCGCCCTACTATAATTAATGCTCAAACAAAGAACGAGGTCATCATTGCATCTCCTATTATAAATACCAGGTTTATTCTTTGCATTTACTCCCTATTCACACATTGAATGCTCTCATTTATTGTTCATTTACTCCCCACTCTCCACACCAATCTCATAGCCACCACTTGGTTACATTGGTTTTCTTGCTAGAGTTCCTCACTGACTTAAGCATCGGAGTGGTCACGCCGGACACCCTTCCGGCGCCCATTCACGTGGTTACTTTCTTGTTCGCAGATCTCTCAAGTCAATCAGGGGAGGAAAGAAGCTTTCATTCCAGACGTCCAACTCATATTTCCTTCAATATATTGATAGCAAATCTGGTAGAGTGCCCGACCCGACTCACCCTTTTCACCTGGGTTGCATCAGTAATGATGCAACTCAAATTTTTTAAACAGCACAGCAGCTCAAGTACCACGGTTCGATCGCTCAGCCAAGTATTGAAAATTATTGCACCCAACACATATTATTTTTCTTTCCCAACTTTATTTATACTAGAATTTTTTTTATCAACTATTTTAGAAATATATGCATGGTAGTGACATAACACATGCTACCGTACACACTTATATAAACACAGATAAAACATCACTCAATCATTGGATATGCAAGTGACATGATACGATTATAGACATTGAAAATAAGAACGAGAGCAAAAAGATGAAAAATCTCCTTGAGAAGTTAGTGAACTATGTAACTATTTCAAAATAATCAATCAATCAAAAAAATAAATAAATCAGTACACAGAAATATAAACAAGTTAATGATGGAGTAGAGATACATGTGTGAGATAGCAAGAGTATATAAATACAGAAAACCCATGTATGAATCCAATTTTTCGTAAATAAATCCTCAAATTCTCCCACTTTCTTCTGTAAAATTCTCTCACTGTCTTCTTGATTTCTCAGGAGAGTAGCTTTTCGAACAAGCTTCATATCATTTGGTGCTCTCGTTGGATTTTCTATATTGGTGGAAGGAACGAGACTTGCTAAATTTGAAGAAATTTTGTCCAAAATCACGACAAAACATAACAACAATATGAAAATTCTTTCGAATTCGTTGAAGGATATCTCGACCGGATTGCAGAATCTGGTTGCAAAAGTAGAGCAACATCTTCGCAAATATTTGTCTACATCTACATATCCATCACTTTCAGGATATGATAATTCAAATTTTCCATCACCATGGGCAAACACACATATCGACTGCGAGAATCAATTCCGTACAATGCGCTTGGATGTTCCTCAATTTTTCAATGAAAATGCCTTAGCATGGCTGATGCGAATTCAGTTATGCGTGAAAAACAAACATGAATTAGACTCAGTGGCGTTCCCAATTCGAGGAACAAAAATGATTCTTTAACCCTTGATCTTTAAACTTTGGAACAAATAATGTGTATTAACTCCTAATCACGTGGTTTAGTAATAAATAACACGAGAAACAACAATTGAACTCAAACAAACCTTAACAGTGTGTTTGGTTCTTTCAAAATATGGATTTTGATTTGGAATTGGATTTGGAATTGGATTTGGAAATTCAAGTATTTGAAATTCCATTTGGTGTTTGGTTTAAAATTTAAAAATGATATCTATAAATCCATTTTTTGTTTGGAGAAAAAAAGATTTGAATTTGGATTTTAAAATTTTACTAAGTTACCCTTAAAAATCATCTAAACATAAATAACCCAAAGAAGTTTAGAAATTAATAATTCTTCTCTATTATTTGTGTATGTAGATTCAAATTTTAATTATTGTTTATTAATCATAGTGCACAAAAAATAATAATTTAAAAAATCATCAAACAAATTCAAAATATGAAAATTTAAATCCAGAAAAATTATCAATAAAGAAACCAAAACAATCTAAAGCATTAATAAATTCATCAACAAATCTAATGCATAATAAAATTCATATTTTATCCTAAGATGAGTTGTTCATTTTCCAATTCAACCAGCGAAGACGAGCACGATGTGGAATCCCCAAGAAAAATCAGCTGCAGTTGGATTTAATATAAGATAATCACTTGCAGCAAAAATGAAATCTTCATCTACTCCATTAAGTTTTGTCAGTTCAATGTATACCTCTTCGCATCGACGCTTGCTCTGTTCATTGACATCCATCGCCTTAGCCATTTGTGAGATAGTGTTATTCAAAGTGTCAATCTCTCGTTCATTTCATCAAATTTTGACATATTTTTCTCGACAACTTTAGAATTATTATTTGTGGACGATGAATGAGGAACAAATGTTTGTTGAACATTCTCCTCCTCAAAATCATACAAAATTTCTAAATGTATACGTCGATCGGCTACCAACCAATCGATCGCATCTATTCTTGAAGATTCTCCATAGCTCGGCTCTTTCCCCTCTATTGCCCAACGACGTGTCTTCTCTTTTCCAGTTTCTGCTCCTTTTCCAGTAGCTCTATCCTTTTCAAATATTTCTCGAAGCACATGAAAATAAGGAATTGCAATATTTCGGACATGTTTAGCTTCAGGATATACCTAATTACATTATATTAATATTTTAAGATAATCACAATTGAAAAAAATAAAAACAATTAAAAATGAACAGAATAACAATGCATACCTTGATTAATGTAACCCAAACCTCCTCTGGTGTTTCAATTAGTTTTGTTTTGTCATTCAACAAAACCTACTGCCTCGTTTGAAGACTTCCAATGCAATGGCCATCTTTCTTTTCAAAGTTTTTAATCTATTTTGCACGTTATCTTTATTTACTTTCATAGTGAATTTGGAATTAATAGCCTCGATAACAGCATTGTACGCAGCTTGAGAAAATATTTTTTTCTGGTTTTTGTCCTTGATTCTTTTGTTCAAGTAAAAAATCAAGCAAAAACTCATCCATCTGTTGAGTTGAACTTTTAAAGTGGACAACTTCAACAGCTGGAGCATCAGTACTCATTTCCTAAGATGTACAAAGCTCCAATCATAAAAAATAATTAAAATGTTTAATGATAAGACAATTAGGCAATTAGTTTGTTGAGTAAAACAATAAAAAAATATAAATTCATGAAAAAGAACTAATTTTACATAGAAATCAAACAACTTTAATATTTTTAAATTAAAATTATAGGACGACTAAAATATTCAAAGTAGTACCACACGCATAATCTTCCCACATTTCTTCCGCTATTCTATTTCTTATCATTATTCCACGCCTACCACTTTCAGATCTACCACGAGAAGCTGTATTTTTTTCATTTATCATGTCTTCATTTGTTAGTTCACTATCAACTTCAGCAATCAATCTTTCATCAGGATCTACACCCATGAGAAAATTATGCAAAATGCAGCATGCTAATATAATTTCGGAATGTGTCTCTACGTTGTAGTTAGGCTCGACACCACTAGCTAAAATCGAAAATATCTTCTTTAAAACATCGAATGCTCTTTCAATGGCATTTTTCAAATATGCAAGTCTGTGATTAAATATTTATTTTTGGGATTCTGGCCAACGATTAGTGTATTCTTTTAGATGATATCGAGTTCCTCTTAAAGGAGCAATGAAACCATTTCTTAGCATAAATCCAACATCAACAAGATAAAATTTACCTACAAAAAGTAATTGAGGATTAATAATATTTTTATGTACCATTTTTATATTTATTATTATATGTATGATGAAATACCATTTGGAACTTTTAGTTTATCTTCTCTTTCGAGTGCATCCTCGAGGACACGTCCATCACCTGTAGAACCTTCACATCCAGGTAACACATATGTAAACCTCTAGTCAAAGGTACATTCAGCCAACATATTTTGTGTCGGGAAATCTTTTCTTCCTCTATATCTTGCAACATGTTCTTTAGATACTTTAATACGGAAATGTGTTCCATCCATTGCACCAACATAATCCTATTATATGTATCAAATTAAATTATTTTTTTAATCATGTATGGCTTAAATTTTAATAAAACAATAAAAAAAATTTATATATATATTTTTACCTTGAAATATGGATAGAATCTATTATTATGAAAGATTTCATGTGAGACCTCATTTCCATCAGGTTGGATCATGAATTGATCTTGAAGAGATATGATCGCCTTCAAAATATTTTGAAATGTCGACTGATGGTTTCTCCAGATCGTAAAAATATAAATCCCATTGAGCGAGTACTTCCATTCTGCCCAACAACATACAAAATTTTTGCAAATTGTTCTTCTATCCTGCTGTGAATAGTATCTTTGAGGAATGTTTTCTCTCATAATAGTGTAACAAATTTCATAAATGTTGTTGGCCCTATACGAAGCACCCCACGAATTCTTTCATCAGTTTCAATACGATACATCAACTCCTTCCTAACTACATCTCTTTTTGAATCTTTTTCTGATATGATGCTACTTATGTAGCTTTATTTTTATGAAATAACATATTCAAGTAAGCAACACAAGCTACTATTGCTACAACTGCAATATGTGATCGTCGAGTTGATTCTTTTACTCCATCCATCTGTAAAATAATTTTTTTATACAAAATAAAAGAACTATTGAAAAAATTCAACATGTATCATAACCAGAATTAATAAAATAGTAGCACACAAAAGCATGATGTACTTTTGTTAAAAAAATATAACAAAAACAAAAAAAAATAATTACCAGTATAAAGATCAAGCACTAAAAATTAATTTTGGACATCAACTGCGCTCTATTCCATTTGTTTTAATCATAATCAAATTTCACCAGAGGTCAAGCGCATGAAGGTGATGAAATTTGTTGTCAAACTTCAAACTTTAACATGAAATTAATTATTAAATGTAAAAAAAAAGCTTTGGTAATTACTTTAATTTTTATTATATTAATCGGTAATAACACGCAAAACTTATAAAATTTAAACGAAAGCTTTCAACTTCTAAAAAAAATTAAAAGGAAAAAAATCTAACCATGTAGAAACTTTTGGTGGAGAAAGTTGAGATGTGTTGGTGAAGAATGATGAAGAAAGGAAACAAGATTTCTATATAAGTTCTCAAAAATAAATAGAGATACAAGTTTTCTCGACTATGCAAAATATTATTATACCTTAACTCAAAGTCAAAATAGATATGAGGTGCAACTTATGGGATATATGATGAATCAATTATATATAAATATGTATCTTTTTCGTAATTCACATTCAACAGAAGATACAGAGATATATATGACTCATTTGGGTCAATTGCATTGAATTTATATCATCGTGTTTTTTTTCCTGGTTTATTTGATTGCTGTGTCACACTTTTCGTCAGTGATGATAGGTGAATGAAATAGTTATAGAGTTTAAGGTATATTTCATTTCGATAAAAAAATAATTGTATGTTTTTAAAATCCAAATCCCACCAAATCTTATCAAATTTAATAAGATTTGGATATTCTCATTGAAATCCCATGAAATTCCATAAAATTTTAAACAAATCCGAATTCTTTTTTTGACTCACCTTGCCAAACAGTAAATATAGGATTTTGAAATGCAAATCCCATGAAATCCTTCCAAATCTTAGTTGCCAAACACACTATAAAGATCTTGTCCTTAACAATCCGAGTTAAAAACAATCGACAAACGCACAAATTATTAAACTTTTAATTTTTATAAAACACACAAAGTTGTGGAACAAAGACAAAACTTTGAAAAGAGATAAACTCTTCAATAAACTCAATAAAACTCCAAAAAACTCATAATGATGATGTTATAAGGATTGTGAAAACTATGTTAATTCAACGCCTAACAGAGGAGTCAGGAGTGAGGAGGTGAAACTTTTATTTCCTGCAGAGGCATTGCCTAGCAGAGGAGTCATGGGATGAGGAGGTGAAACTTTTATTATCCGAGCTGCGCGGAGCGAGCGCTCGAGGACGGGCTGGAGTGCGGGCGAGGAGATGTGATGGCGGCAGGACGAGCACGAGGGCGTGTTGGGCGAGCGGTCGAGGGCAGGCTGGCGTGAGGGCGAGGAGATGTGGTGGTGGCGGGACGAGCACGAGGGCGTGCTAAGCGAGGATGGAAGAGGGTGTGCAAGCAAGCATGCGACGCTGCTGGGCGAGGTGGGCGAGCGTGCAGGGCAGTGTGCAAGGGCGTCCGGACGAGTGTGCAACGAGAGAGAGGCTAGAATGGCGAGAGGCTTTTGCGAGGTTGTGGGCTAGGATAGGAGGAAGCACAGAGAGCGGCGGGCTAGGCGGCGGCTGTTGGGTGGAGGCGAGGACGCAGTGGGTGTGGGTAGGTGAAGCGAAGGCGGGGCGAGGGCGAGGGCGTGGGATGGCTATTCAACACGAGGGCTAGCGAAGAGGGAGGTGGTAGAGGCTAGTGGCAAGAGATGGAGGCGAGGGCGAGGGCGTGGGATGGCTATTCAACACGAGGGCTAGCGAAGAGGGAGGTGGTAGAGGCTAGTGGCAAGAGATGGAGGCGAGGACGCAGTGGGCGTGGGCAGGCAAAGCGAAGGCTGGGCGAGGGCTCGGGCGTAGGCTGGCGAGGCAGCGCGAGGGCTAGCGATTGGGTGGCTTGGCGAGAGTGGGCAAGGGGAAAGGGAAGCATAGGCAGGTGAGGCGATGGAGGGGCGAGGGCTGGCTAGCGAGATACGTGGGAGGGGAGAAGGTGAGACAAGAACGTGAGTAAAGCGAGGGCTCTAGGCATGGGTATGGAGGAGCCCAACGCAGATCCGGCCCTTCCAAAACTGGAAGATGATTTAATTTGCTTCCGAATTTTTGGAGACTAATGAGCAACATGGGAAGAATACACAACTCACATGTTGTAAACCGAGGACAACATCTTTGAACCTACGATTCAGTTCGACTTGGGAGGGGGAGACCGATGATACCCCATAAATGGGCCCCTCAAGATCAGGTCCAAACCCCCGGCCCATCCCTAGCACAGATGGAAGGCCCATGACATGCCATATATTTACCTATTAATATCAGGTTTGAGTGTCTAATTCAAACTTAACTATATTGACTTTCAGCAGCACACTTAGCTGCTCTTTCATTATATTCTCAGTCTTTGACTTGAACTTCGGAGGGGCTACGTCGGGACAACCTCTCGACCCCCTTCTAACAGTCTCCTTCGTAATTTCAGTCCTAGAGTAAATTCGAGATCTGAATTTGGACTAGTGTCACATGCTGTAACTGGACACTAAATTTTCAGTGAGTATCAAAGAAGTATTTTTTTTTATATAAAAAAATTGCTGTTTGGTTAAGATTTTATATTTGAATAAATGTTATGCCCAAATCTAAGATTTTATAAATTAAAAATATAATCATAAAAAAATCACGTTTTTTTGGTTTTATTTTTGACATAAGCTAGCGTTTTTCTAAACGTAGAAGTTCAACTACATATCTTCTTTTTAAGAATAACAACATTTTAAAAGAAAGATAATTTGTGATACAGATGCATTCGAGGAAGAATTGTGAGGATATTTTATTATTTCGCATCGACACACATACCAAATTATTTAAATCTATATTTTAAGTACAAGATCACGAGTACATGTATATATATTTATACCAACAAGAATAAAAGACCATTTTCAAATTTTGTGCATCTGTTTGGGCCTAAACTTGCATGCCTACGCAAACGCAATTGGGCCTTTATCATAGTCTTAAACGAGTGGGCTCTTCCAGAAAAGAAATCGAACATCCAGATTTTAGACTTTTAAAACCCAACTATATATATATTGATGAAGCCCACCAATGATAGAGCAAGCGTCAGTGGTAAATTCGTTAAACCAGCAATTTATCACGTCTGCCTGGCTACCTCGTCAATCGATTCTGGTAAATCGATCCACAAAATTCAAAAAAATTTCTCCGTTTGATTGGTTTTGTGTTTCCAATTTTATCTGTTTTCTATGTCGATCCAATTTTGTTTGTTTGTTTGTTTGTTTGTTTGTGTTCAATCTGGGATCAGAATCTAGGGTTCATAATAGGCTCAGAAGCTAAAATTTTTGTGTTCTAATTATTTTCATATTGGCCTCCACGTTTCTGGAAAAGTTACGGAATCATTCATCCCTAATCCCAGCGAAGTTGTTTATATTGTATCGCGTGATCTTGTCCTGCTGTAGCTGATTTATATTTCTAATGTTTTTTTAATTGGTTTATTATTTTCTAGATATAATTGGACCTGGGATTGCACTTACCACTGTCATCGTAGCCTTTAATTCTAATGCTTGTATTTGAAATATGATGTAGAAGGATGGGATTCATAATGGAATTCGCGGAGAATTTGATTATGCGTATGATGGAGGATCCGAAGGAGAGGGACAGGAAATTTAGGGAGCGTTTGTATGAAAGGAAAGACAAGTGCCAGAAAACTAAGGAAATGTGGAGCTTACCTCTGCGTCCCTATGGATTCTGGACTTTTGAGCGCCACAATGCTCAGATTTTCTGGGATTCTCAGATTAGCCAAGTTCCAGGGCGCAGGGACCCATATGACGACCTCATCCAAGAAGCTTCTTCGTCTTCCTCGACCAAATAATCTGTCAGTTTGTAAATTTGTTGCTTATGTGATTGTCATTTAGGTGGACATCAAAAAGTAGGTTGTTGATTTTGGATAGTTGGAATGTTTGTATTATTCTCATTAGTGTAAAATGGGAAACCTTACATACTGCCTGAACCTGTCCTTATAGCATCTCCATATAAAAATAAAAGCTGCATGATTTCTAATTTCAGTTGCATCATCATGTAAACATGTTGCTTATATTATTGGTGAGAATATTTTAGAACCTATTTGTTGATAGCATTAATGTCATGAATTTTGACTACTGCAATCTGTCATGTGTAAAACTTCCTACTTGTCATGTCAATTCTCACATTATTTCCAGCACGGTTATTTCAAGTGTGTGTCAAGTTTCATTGCCCTAAGAGTTGTTTCAGTTTCGATTACTCCAGCATGCCGTAAACTTCCCTCTATTCACAAAACAATACCTTCCTAGAGGAGATGGCTGTTCACATTTCCATCAAAATTACCTCTACCAACACGGCCTCCATTCTTATGTGGCGTAATGCACGCAACTCATTATAGCATTTAACAGTGTTTAAGAAAATGCAATAATGTTTTATGTGCTCATCCGAGTACATTCAAAATTCAAAGCTATATGTTGGAATATTTTATGTTCGCAATCTTGATTTTGATGATAACAAGACGTGTTATTTTGTTTCTAATGATTTACCTAAGTGCGTAGGAAGCTGGAACTGATCAGGCGTCAAACTGATCATTTATCGAGCCAAAATTGAAGCTATCGAGACTCAAACTGAAAACACCACCTGATCGACCAAATTGATTCAGTTCAACTGATATATCAAAAACAAGTTCAAATGAAGCAGCGAAATCAGTTCAGCTGACGAGCCAACTGATTTCACCAAACCAGATCAAGATCAGTTCAACTGACCAATTCAGAATATCAATTAGAATCAATCAGTTTACATAACACGACAATCTTATTCAATGAAATCCAGATGTACACACTGAAGAAAAGTTATTGTACGATCAAAGGTACAATAATGGACGTTGCAGCAAGGTTTAAAGACAATGTTTCAGCGTAGATGTCTGAAAAGTCGAAATACAAATCTCTAGGAACACATTCAAGCTGCAACAGATACAATTATTGAGTCTCACTGTACGATCAGTTTTCCGCCTATAAATAGAAGATCAGTGAAGACCGATATAGTGTTGTAGAAAAACAAGAGTGTGTGAAGATATAAAGAAGAAGGGCACACATATTGCATATTAGCTTACAAGAAACAATCAGCCCAGAGAGAACACTTCATCGTGTTATCAGCTTAGATTAGAAGCACAATTCCCTCAGTATGTGAGAACACTTTCGTGTTGAACTCGGAGATCAGTTCTCACACACACATACACCACCACTCAAACATAGTCTTGGTCATAGACAATAAACTTGTATATATAGTCTTTGACACACAGACGTTAAACAAGTGTTGACTGAAAGATGCTGTCTTCAGTATAGACTAGGAGTTCAGTTAGGCAGTGGGTAAGTCCTAAGCTGGGTAGGTTTGTATAAGGTGTTGTATAAATCAAAGTCTTCTAGTGGATCCTACCCGAGATGGTAGAAGGGTTGACGTAGGAGCAGCTGAAATCTTCGAACATCAATAAACATATCTTATGTATTTAATTGTTTAACTACCGTTTTCAAATTGATTTGATCAGTTAGAGCATCTGTCAGTTCAGTTTTCACCATAACTGAACTGATATACGTCACAACCGATACCCCATTTTTCAGTTATTCAGTTACACATTATATAAAATATATCAATGTTTCTTCACGAAGGATTATTTCGAGTGTTTTCCTCTTGATTTTATATCAAACTCGATTTAATTCATCGGTGTAAACATTCTTAGAACACGAGCTATTACAGCTCTTGGAGAATATTATGTTTGAAGTACCTCAAGGTGCCCAACACTCGATCCTTCACTATATATGAAACGTCTCTTATTTTTTAACTTTAAAATCATACTAATTTTTTTTATATATAAATCATGAAATTCGAAACTCTCATTGAAAATAACTCAACATTTAAAATCTTAAATGCATAAAAATCCACACCAAAATCATACGTCACCTTATAAAATAATCCACACTAGGCTTCAAAATAAAACATAAAATTTCTAAATAAATAATCCTCAATCTGTACGTAAAAACTTTAAAACTAAGTAAGTGCGAAAAATAAATTCCTTCGGGAGTGTATTGCCGGAGTCGATCCACTCAAGCGTTAGCGCCTCCCTCAAAATCATTCTCACCTGGAACCATCGAAACTTAGTGAGTTTAATGATTCATCACATTCTAACCATACATAACAAATAATACATATAACGGCACATACATTAAAATAATATTTTTATTTAAAACCAGCTATTATAAGTTTGTAAGCGTAAATAATCTTATATCATTAAATCGTAAAGCTTTCTATCATCGTATACTATTTTGGGTGAAGTTTGATCCTTGAAAGTGACTAGCTGTAATCATAACATCATCATGTGGTCAATTGATTAGTCTTAGCTCACCACATACCTGGGGGCGGGCCGTCAGCAACTCTTGTCATTGGGTCATGGCCACAAAAAAATACGATCATCGGGCTCCTTCTGAGACTTTCTCCCGTAAAAAGGCTCCCTCTAGGTTCTTTTCCCCCACGATATCCCCAATCATATAATATACGTCACAATTAGTTCACATTCTTCAAAATATTTTTGCTTTCCTTTTATTTATAAAATATTGTATCCTTCAAAAATCGTAAAATAACATTTCCCGAGAAAAATCGTACAACCTTTGCATATATCATAAAAATATCGTATTTTCATCATAAACATTTTAAAATATCATTTATTATGCATTATGATTTTTCGGAACACGGTTAGACCTTTCGTACTACTCGGGATGTAAAATGATCATTTTACCCCTGGACCTCGAGCTTCACTATTGATTTTTTTACTTTATTTACTCGAACCTATACCATAGCATCATATAATCTTAAATTGGGCTTCTAATATTTTTCTTAGACGTAAACTCGACCCTTTCGATTTAATAACTTAATAACTAAACTATGAAACGTTTTAAACTCAAATTAATTCCAAACTTGATATTTTCTCCCCAAACTTTAAATATAGCCTTTTCATACCTCACTCCCCTCGTGGACGAACCAACCCCTGTGGACCACGGTTCGAACCACTTCTCCTTCCTAGCCAAAACCGAACCATTTTTCTTCTCAACACCAATTGCCTCACCCAACCTCGAGCCACCACCGAGTCATCCTGGACCAGACCTTAATCATGGCGCACCAGACCCTAGCCTACCCCTCATGGACCATCAAAGACCCCTGAACCATGCCTAGCCGCACGCCGCAGCCCTTTTCTCTATATTCCAAGTCGCGGCTCCCTCCCTCATCGAGCCACCCTCATCCAAGCCCTAGCCCAGCCTACACCATGCCCCTAGCCATCTGCATGGGGCCCTTCCAAACCACCATGGACAGCCCTTAGCATTGCCGCACCCTAGTTCCCTTCATGTCGAGCCGCATGCGAGCCCTAGGTTTCCTAGAGTTTGTTTGTGGCTTCTCATCACCGAGCCAACTTCCTAGCCTTCCATGGACTCTTCCTAACGTCGAGTCACGGCCAACACAGTTCTCTGCCCAAGCCCCGATGTGGCTGCCCATTTAACCGAGCCATCATGTCCTTATAAGCCCCATGGAATAACCTAGAAAACCCTAGGTTCGACTTCCCTTAGCCTTGCATGTTTTCAGCCTACGTTCTTCCCTTATTCGAGTCTCTTTTACGACCCATAAACGTCTCTCATTGGCAGCATGTCCTTTGGATTCATATTACATATCATACATGCATAGAAATGTCGAATCTTTGAAAAAAATACGTCTAGCATTAAATAATTTTGATTTAAATATCTTTCATGCTTTGAAACATAAATCATGCATATTATGGATTGGATGATGCAAAAAGAAGGTTTAGAACTCGAATATTCGATAGTTGGCCTGAGTTGTGAAGAAGGATGAACGAGCGACGAAAAATCTTTGAACTTTTCTCTTGTAATTTTTGAATTTTAGAGCGTGTGGTATTTCGGCCACTAGGAGTCTAGGAATCCTATGTTTTGGAAAATCCTAGTGTTAAAAGTTGGGTTTTATGATTTTTGGTTTAAAAACAATTAGGCTCATCAATCCTAGTTAAATTATGCCTATTAAGGTCCAATTAAATATAAAATAAAATTTTACAGAAATCATTTTAAAAAAATAATAACTTTCGGGTATTTAAAAGTCATTCGTTTGACTAAAACTGGCTTCTCGGATACAATCGGGCTCGACTCATAAAACAATTCGGACTCGAGCATTTTTAAAAAAATTTAATCATATTTGATCATATTATTGAGCCTTGAGAACATTTATCAAAAAATATTTTCATTTTGGTCGTCCTCGGTCTTTTTTCTCCGGCTTATTCTCGAATATCCGGACAAAATCCTTAATTTCATGAAATCATGCAACTTAAACATTTAAGCATATAAATATATCATTTAAGCATTTAAAATCAACTAACTAAAATAAATAAACAATATAAATAATTTGTATGCATACGGTTTACGTGAACTGATTTTTGGATGTTAATATATAACTTTTATGAAACAAACTGAGATTGGAACTGAAGAAATGACAGACATTAATGATCCTTTTTATGAAACAAACTGAGATTGGAACTGAAGAAATGGCAGACATTAATGATCCCTGTCTGGTTTATGCTGACAGTGCCTTTTTGTGATCCAAGGATAGAGATAACAAAGTTTTACTTTTGTCAACAAATGTACAGAAAACTCAAACAAAAATCCAAGTTGTAAAATGGAGTTAGTCATCCTAGATTGGATATTTAATGATTGAAAATTGGTCTTGGTTATCTGATGTTTCTGTGTTGCTTTTCATTAAGGGGAATTTTAAGCATCTAACTTTCGTCTGGACAGATGTATTATGTTTTTTTACTGGCTATATGTTGTAGACAGCTTTGACCAAGAAAGCTCAATGTTTAAAGCTCGACAATTTTTCTGCTGTGTTATGGATACTTTGTTGCAACTGCTTTTCTATCTTATCACATTAATTGGTGTTATGAACAAAAACCGAAGTCAACAAACTATAGACGCACTATTCGGGACTAAACAAAAATTAAAACTTACCAAATACTCACAAGATCATAAGAACCAGAGAGTCGACTCAGAACATCATAAAAACAACCAAATATCACAACAGATACACGGGGCATCTCCCGGAAAATAACTACAACACAAGACTAAAACAAACTCAAGACATACATATAGACTAACTGGGAGACTCCACTGAACAGAACCAATCAATTCAACCTCAATCTCGAGCTCCACTAGCGGAACCTCGGCCTGATGCTGCAAAACTACTCGGGAGATCTACCATGATGCCCAATAGCAGCCACAACAGCCCTTTCAGAAAACAACTGAGGTTAGACATTCTGATATGAAACAGTTCAATAATAATCATAAATCATGCATAATCATATAATAAAATGTAACTTGCAATGCATGAAAGACTCAACGAATAATCGGGATCACATGAGCCAAGAAACGGTACGATACCAACTGGAATAATGCTCGAGCAACAACACAGGGTAGTTATATCGTCATGCAGCTAAACCGTCCTGTCAAGTATGCGAGGTATGCCAAGCTGTGCTGAATAACACCCCTGACTGGACCTCAATACAGCTGATACGATACAACAGGATGACACAACAAAACGAACTAGATGACACAATCACAGCGGTAACCTCAAAAGGTTGCACTAACCACGGAATTTGTTCAATCACATCTACAATCTCATGTGTGTAGGCCTATAAAGCACACTATGATCTCGAGATAAACAACAGTGCCAGATAACAATGGATATCAACAACGACTAACAAGGACGATAGGGCTCAACATGAATTTCATAACAGTATGCCCTTTGCTAAATGCCAATTATATGTCACAATAATAAACATATATCACAACGAATGTATTTAACAAATTACAACAATCAACAAATCATTATAAATACAATTAGTGCAACACAGAATGACAATTAAACATTTACCGTCGTATGTTACCGAGCTGTAACATACCTATACCAACTTGACAATCCAGTAACAACTTCATTTCAAGACTCTCGGCCTAAACAAAACTACAATAAGCCGATCATGAAACTACATTCCATACCAATGTCCGATTTGGCACAAAAGAGCATAAAATTCATATCTCGCGAAATATTAACTCAAATCAATATCCGCCAATTGGAAATGAAAGATAACTCGAATATATAACTTTTTCTAGAAGAAACCATCTTTCGAATCTCAGTAGATTAATCCCAGAATTATCAAGAACACCCTGTCACTCAACAAATTTTCGGACAAAAATCTCCTACTGAGCAGTTTCTGAAAAACCATCATAACTTGCACAATTCTTACTGGAATTAACGATTCTTATATCATTCCGAAGACAACACATAGCTTTACAACTTTCATTTGAATCATAAGTTCAGAATCCGACTACATATATGTCATAATCCCGAAATACAGTGTGTATTATACACAACACAATTTCAGAATTCGATTTTGGCACATTTTGGTAGAAAAATAATAACAAATCCGTTTCTAATAAAAAAATCGTTACTCCAGTGGCTATAAACAGCAAACTTAAACCACTACAAAGTTTGTTTAGGCCAGTTCTACAAATTCAAACTACAAAAATCGCAACAATACAAAAACTCTCACCCAAAAATCGGAAAAATTCGTGCAGAAACAGAGCACCGGAACAGCAGCTTCGATCTACCCGTATCTTTGCTCAAAATTCGCGATTTATGGCTTGAATCGAAGTTTAGGATATTAGGAAGACAACCCTTCAGACCGATCGAGATTCGATGCCGGACGGAAGAGATATGACTACTTTGCCGTGACTGCTCCTCAAGTGACGGGAATTGGGGGTTGAGGGAATGAGTTTCTTTCTTTCTTTCTTTCTTTCTTTCTTCCTTCTCTCTCTTCTTGGTAAGTTGTGTGTGTTTATGTATATGTGTATATATATATCTTGTGTATTTGGTTACTAAAATAGAACTCAAGCCCATTTATCTTGGTCTGTATTTATTTTTGCACTTGGCACGACCGACCAATGTGCCAGAGATTCGTAGTTTCATGGTTTTAGCTGGTTATTACCGGAGATTTATCGAAAATTTCTCAGAGATTGCTAGACCTATCATTCAACTTATTCAGAAAAATCAGAGATTCATTTGGTCTGATGAATGTGAGTTAAGTTTTGTCGAGTTGAAGAAGAGATTGACTTATGTACCAGTTCTTACCATTCCAAGTTGTTCTGGAGGATTCGTTGTTTGTACCGACGCATCAAATCGAGGATTAGGTTGTGTACTGATACAGCATGGCAGAGTTGTGGCCTATGGTTCTCGTCAGTTGAAACCGCGTGAGTCTAAGTATCCTGTACATGACTTTGAATTGGCTGCTATAGTTTTTGCTCTCAAGATTTGGAGACATTATTTTTTTGGGAAGCAATTTGTAATTTATTCTGATTACAAAAACTTGAAGTATTTGTTCTCTCAGTCATACCTGAATATGAGACAGAGACGTTGGATGGATCTTTTGAATAATTATGATTGTGAGATCCAGTATCATCCGGAAAAAGTGAATGTCATTACCGTGCTTTGAGTCGTAAGGTTGTTGATGTTAATTTATCCTCGATTCGTGTTTCTAAGTTATGAGAAGATGTTTGCACTTCTGGGTTGGATTTTCAAATACAAAGTAATGTTGTTTGTGTATCTCAGATTTCTGTTGAGCCATAGTTGATTCAGATTGTAAAGCCAGTTCAGAAAACTGATGATCGAGTTCTGAAATCTTTTGAGTTAGTATCTCAAGGACACCAATCTGGTTTCTCAATTCACTCCGATGATTCTCATCAGTTGAACGGTAGTTTGGTTGTCCCAGATATTCCTGAATTGCGTGCAGCCATCTTTAAAGAAGCTCATTGTACTCGATATAGTATCCACCCAGGAGGCAGGAAAATGTATCGTATTCTACGGCCACCGTTTTGGTGGAAGAATATGAAAAAGGATGTGGCTGAGTTTGTGTTTCGTTGTATGATCTGTTAGCAGAACGAACGAGACATGGAGGATTACTGCATAGTCTTGAGGTTCCTCAGTGGAACTGAGAGCACGTGGCTATAGATTTTGTCACGTATTTTCCATGTACTTCTCGCCATTTCGATGCCATTTGGGTGATTGTCGACAGATTATCTAAATCGGCACACTTTATTCTGTATGAGAGGACGTATTCGTACAAGAAGATGGATCGTCTGTATATTGAAAATATTGTGAGAATTCATGGAGTTCCAGTTGCAGTAGTCTCAGATCGTGACCCTAGATTCACATCAAAATTTTGGACTAGTTTCCAAAAAGAAATGGGTACACGACTTGCGATGAGTACTGCGTACCATCCTCAAATAGATGGTCAGACAGATCGTACGATTCAAACGCTCGAGGATATGCTTCGAGCGGTGGTTATGGATTTCAAAGATAGTTGGCAAGAAGCTTTACCGCTAGTAAAATTTTCGTATAACAACAGTTTCCAGGTGACTATTGGTATGGCTCCTTTTGAAGCTTTGTACGGCAGACGTTGTCGATCACCTCTTTGATGAGATGAATTTGGTGAGAAGCAGTTGATTGGACCTCACATTGTTCAGGCAATGCATGATAAAGTTCAGTTGATTCATCAGAGAATGAAAGCTGCCCAAGATCGGCAAGCTAGTTATGCTGACAAACGTCGTCGACCTCTAGAATTTCAAGTTGGAGATTTTGTGTTTTTGAGAATCTCTCCGTTTAGAGGTGTTATTCGTTTCGGCATGAAAGGTAAGTTGTCACCTCGTTTCATTGGTCCCTATGAGATTGTTGAACGTATTGGGACTTGTGCCTATTTGCTAGAGTTGCCACAGTCATTGTCTGGTATCCACGATGTTTTCCATGTTTCTATGTTGTGTAAGTATGAGCCTGATCGGTCTCATGTGATTCAACCCTTCGCTATCGTATACTGAGTATCCTGTTTGTAACTTGGATCGTAAAGATAAATTTTTACGCAATAAAGTTACCACTTGTTCGTGTTCAGTGGTCTAGACATGGTGTAGAAGAATTAACGTCGGAAACAGAAGAAAAGATGAGAGCATCTTATCCATATTTGTTTGATTCTTAGTAATGTATTGTTGATTTTATATCGTGTGTAAGATGTATGTGTATAAACAGAAATTTCGAGGACGAAATTTGTTTTAAAGGGTGGAGAAGTGTAAGGCCCTGTAATTAATTATCCGGTAATTTGGCATAATTATAATAATTATTGAGTTATAAATTAAAATAATTATTTGTGCCAAATAAATTCAAGAATTGTGTTAAAAATATGTATTTTAGAATATCAAAGAATTTAACGATATAAAATACATATAGAGTTTAAATAACACACGAGAACAAAAAATAAATACAGATCGGGATAAATGGGCTTGAGTTACCATTTTAGTAACCAAATAGACAATATATATATATATATATATATATATATATATATATATATATATATATATATATATATATATATATATATATATATAAACACACAACTTACCAAGAAGAGAGAAAGAAACTCATTCCCTCAACCTCCCAATTCCCGTCACTTGAGGAGCAGCTGCGGCAAAGTAGCCATATCTCCTCCGTTCGGCATTGAAATCTCGATCGGTCTGAAGGGTTGTCTTCCTAACATCCAAATCTTCTATTCAAGCCATAAATCGTGAATTTTAAGTAAGGATACGGGTAGATCGAAGCTGTTGTTCCGATGCTCTGTTTCTGCGCGAATTCTTCCTGTTTTTGGGTGAGTTTTTGTATTGCTGCGATTTTTGTAGTATGAATTTGTAGAACTGACCTAAACAAACTTTGTAGTGGTTTAAGTTTGTTGTTTATAACCATTGGAGTAATGGGTTTTTGATTAGAAACGGATTTGCTATGATTTTTCTACCAAAATGTGCCAAAATCGAATTCTGAAATTTTACTGTGATAATACCTACTATATTTTGGGATTCTGTCATATATGCAATCGGATTCTGAACTTATGATTCAAATGAAAGTTGTAAAGCTATGTGTTTTCTTCGCAATGATATAATAATCGTTAAATTCTAATAAGAATTGTGCAAGTTATGATGGTTTTTTAGAAAAGGCTTAGTAGGAGATTTCTGTCCGAAATTTTTTTGAGTGGCATGGTGTTTTTGATAATTCTGGGATTAATCTACTGAGATTCGGAAGATGGTTTCTTCTAGAAAAAGTTAGATATTCGAGTTATTTTTCATTTCTAATTGGTGGATATTGATTTGAGTTAATATTGAGCGATATACGAATTTTGTGCTCTTTTGTGCCAAATCGGACATTGGTATGAAATGTAGTTTTCATAATCGGCTTATTGTTGTTTTGTTTCGGCCAAGATTCTTGAAGTGAAGTTGTTATTGCATTGTCAAGTTGGTATAGGTATGTTACAGCTCGGTAACATACGACGGTAAAACATAAATTATGTTTAATTGTCATTCTGTGTTGCACTGATCGTATCTATGAGTTGTTGACTGTTGTAATTTGTTAAATGCCTTCGTTGTGATATATGTTTATTATTTGACATATTATTGGCATTTAGCATAGGGCATACTGTCACGACATTCACGTTAACTCATATCGTCCTTGTTAGCCGTTGTTGATATCCATTGTTATCTGGCACTGTTGTTTATCTCGGTATCATAGTGTTGCTGATAGGCCTATATACATGAGATCGTAGATGTGATTGAACAATTCCGTGGTTAGTGCAGCATTTTGAGGTGAGCGTTGGGATTGTATAATCTAGTTCGTTTTGTTGTGCCATCCTGTTGTATCGTATCAGCTGTATGGAGGTCGAGTCAAGGGTGTTATTCAGCACAGCTTGGCATACCTCGCATACTTGGCAGGGCGGTTTAGATGCATGACGATATAGCTCCCCTGTGTTGTTTCTCGAGCATTATTCCAGTTGTTATCGTACCGTTTGTTGGTTGTGATCCTGAATATTCGTTGAGCCTTTCATGAATTGCACGTTACATTTCATTATATGATTATGCATGATTTATGATTATTATTGAACTGTTTCATACCAGAATGTCTAACCTCAGTTGTTTTCTGGGGGGCTATTGTGGTTGCTATTGGGCACCATGGTAGATCTCCAGAGTCGTTTTGCAGCATCAGGCCGAGGTTCAGCCAGTGGAGCTCGAGATTGAGGTTGGATTGCTTGGTTCTGTTCAGTGGAGTCTCTCAGTTAGTCTATATGTATGTCTTGAGTTTGTTTTAGTCTTGTGTTGTAGTTTATTTTCCGGGGAGAGGCCCCGTGTATCTGTAGTGATATTTGGTTGTTTTTGTGATGTTCTGAGTCGACTCTTTGGTTCTTATGATCTGGTAAGTTTTAATTTATGTTTAGTACTGGTTAGTGTCGCTATAGGTTGTTGACTTCAGTTTTTGTTTTTATTACTCTAGTTTGAGTATATTTTGATATAAACTGTTACTTGAGTTTCGGGATGTCATACTTACGCGGAGATCATGCCGAATTTTTTCTTGACCCTGAGGTCCGTTTTAAAGTATTTGAAACTTTTTTCCGCTGCAGCTTTAAATCAAATAATTATTATTTGATAATTAATTGTCATTAGAATAAATGGGCCTCACATCTGGTACACACTTTAAGTAACGAGATATTAAATTACATCCCAGGTTGCCTTGTTATTCGGAGCCATCTATGTTTTTTATGCACTATTTTTTAATCAGGAACCAATTTTTCTGAAGGATCCTGGCTTTTGTACTTATGTGGAATTGTATACATCCTTTTGAGGATAGCGTTTTTTTAAGTAGGAACCAACTGTCCGAAGGATCCTAGCTTTTGTACTACTGTGTAACCGAACCTAACACAATATCTTTACATCTCATTCCCTAGGAAGTGGTTTCCTCGTAACCTTCAAGAAAATCTCATGGTTAGAATATTCGTTACGAAGAGAAGTTAGTTTAATAATGATATTACCAAGACGTGCATCAAACTCATTAAAAATCTAATAGTGCTTCATCTTAGCTTTTCAAAATTCTGTATTGCAATGGTCAGCTTTGTCTCCTTGGTTTGATGGTTGCCTTCACAAAGTTGGGTCAACTTCTCCTACATTTCTTGGCAGTTGTACATGTCTTTATCTTACCGAACATGTTATTGTCCAAATCTTGTAAATAATGCTCTTGCCCACTTTATCAAGGTTTGCTTTCTTCTTGTCATCAACTGTCCACTTTTAACAGTACTTCTCGACCATCCGTGGAGCACCATTAGATACTGCAACTGTTGTATTGGCTTTTAGTATCTTTTTCGGACTGTCGGTGATGACATACTATATGTCATCCTCTTGAACTATTAAGTGTGTCTGCACTTTAATTTTTCAACCATCATAATCTTCTATGAAAAACATTGTAATCCTTTTAAAATATATTTATCAGTTTTCAAGAAAAACCAACTCCAATACCACTTATTGGTATTGGATTATAGTTCAGAGGGGTTGAATAAACTCTTGTAAAATTTTTTAAACTTTATGTCGTTTTTAACAGTTTTTAAGCTGTTAAAAAATATTTTTGAACGGCTAATTTAGTTGAACTACTAAAAGGTGAGTAGGTGCATAACGGTCCGGCTTAAACTATATTTGATAATTTTTTTATAAAAAAAACGGTGAGTAAGTGTATAATGGTCTGACATAATGGTCCGGCTAATTGGCGATAAACTATATTTGATAATTTTACAAAGAAAAAAAACAGTTTGAATATGATTTGCAAGAATGTAAAATGCGTAATGAAATTACACAAATATTTTTATGGATGTTCGGAAATAGAACTTTTACGTCACATTTTCTTCCACTTATGAAAGTTTCCACTAAAACACTTTGGTTTTACAACGTCTTGTACAACTCCTTTCAGTTAAGACTTACCATTTCCTATACTGAAACTTTTAGTGATCACTTTACAAATCTGGATGTTTAAGAATCCTTTGTTCACTAGAAAACAATACAAAAACCCAACAGGTGGTTTGACAGCTTAGGTTGTTGGTGTAGATGAAATGATCCTTGATAATCTGACATAAACTGTTAAGAGTGTGCTATGTGAATATCTTAATATTGTGTGGTCGAAGATATTGAAGAATGCGGGCTTGACAATAGGTTAGTTTCTGTAAAAATGATCGGGATAATCTCTCTTTAAAAAAAATTATGGATACTTATAGTTGAAAAAAATCCAACGGTTGGATTAGCTTTTTTTAACGATCATCTATATTATCACCTGACAAAATGAACATGTTTATTGCAGCCGTCGTTTGTATCATTAAATTCTGATTTAATGTTTCTTGTGTTTTTGCGACTTTAAACTAATAAGAAAGATGTTGAGTAGCTCGACTTCTAGTATCTTATTTTAAATAAATCATTTTTTACTGGTGGTAGTGCGATTGGATATTCAACGGTCTTAACACGTGCCAGTCAGTTTGACATATGATATCTTGCGATGGACTTCAGACATTTTGCGGCCAGAATCCTTGCGAAAACAACTCGATGTTCTAATGCATTTTCTTGATCGGCTTGAAATGATATAACAGTCTGAAATCTTGAAAAAACAATTAAAGAGTGATTATACTTGAAACTGTTTATACTTTTATTTTATCAATCACCAAAACTTAGAGTTAGGCTAATAGAAATATTCTAACACCACCACTAGGATTATTGATGCCGCGTCCATTTTAGTTATTTGTAAAAGTAAATATTATATATTTTAATGTTTTAGTTATCTGTATATTTTATTAAAAAAAAAAAAGAATATCTCCATACTACTAAAACTACATTTTACTTAACTAGAATTTTTTGTATTCTAATTTGATAATTATTGTAATAAATCTTACTATCTTATTTTCAGAATATATTGTAAATTATTGTTTTAAAAAAAATCAAATATGAACACTTTACTTTTGATTGTATATTGTCATTTAATTTTAGTTGCCATGTTAAAAATATAATTCAAATTGTAACTATTAAGAGAACCGTTATTAACTATCTTGAAGTAGTGTTCAAGATCGATTTATTTATTTATTTGCAATCCAAGTACAAAAACTTTGAATTTTATATTTTTTGAAAAAATATATTATATTAGGTTCAAATTCAAAAACAAAATTAAAGTAAAAATATTTTTTGAAATTTCGTTATGTAAATTAAATGAAATATGAACACATCAAAATCAAAGCAAGCCTTGTGTAAATGAAAAGCATAATTCTAGTGAATATCACACAAACGGCCTCTCATAAAGAATATGGGCTTTTCGAGGTGATCATATATCAAGTAGTTGGGTTGGGCTTCAACCTATAAACTCGAGCTCTTAGTCTAGTACAAGTGTTCATGTGTATATATATGTATTAAAATTATTCTGTATTAAAAGATGAAAATTTTAAGAGATGATACTAAAATTCTAAAACTTTTTTAAATGGAATTTTTAATTTAAAAATTAATCTTATGGATGATATGATTATTTGAAAATATACTAAAATAGGGTTTTATTATATTTTTACAAAATAAAAAGGAATATTTTTTAAAATTTGAGAAGTGATTATTTTTTTTTAATTCACTTATAAAAAAAACATACAACCTTACTAATATAGTATAATATAGATTCATAATTTTAAAATCCTTCCAATAATTAATTCATGTATTAGCCCATTATTTAGGTTACATATATGTAAAAAATATTGTAAGTGGATTATCTAACTGGATCAGACCAAATCCGACTTAAGCAGTCTTGAATTATAAAATAATGAAATCAAACCAATCCGATAGAATGCTAGAATAAATCAGTTCCGCATTTTATGGATTGGATATAAAATCCAATTCAAAACTGATTCAAAACGAAACATGTTTCACCGAATTTGATCGAATTAGAAAATAGTTTTTATAAATCAATCCAATTCAATTAGAATATCGGATTTGGTTCAATCGTAAACCAAATTAACTGGTTCTGGATTATGCCATATCAGTTTCAGACCAGTTCCAGATCAATCCGATCCATTAACCATTACTATTGGAGGAGTACAACAACCGTCTATGTGAGTACATCAATCAAAATATGAGTATTGTATTATAGACACTATTACCATTACTAGTAGATTTTGGTAAGACGAAAAGCGCTTAAGCCAACAATCGATACAAGAACCAATGTTACGTACATGGATGACAAGAAGTGCAATTCTTGGAACGAGATTTTTGGAGTGCAATAAATGTCTCTGCTAAAAAGACGATCGAAATGTGAAGTCTGAGTTAATTCTTGATCCAACAATTACAAATCTACTTGCCAAAAACTCAAATCAGTTATGTCAATCTTGTCACTGTAACAAGTTTGAACTTGATACAATTCTTGTCAATATATGCAGTTAATAATTTTCAGACGTAAATTTGACAAATTGCCACCCCCCTTACCTTACCTGTACTATTTTTATTCATTCGCACTTATTATTTTGAAATGAGTCGACGAATTTCATGGTTGCGGTAAAAGATCGATGGACTTAGAATTCCGTGGAGTTCAATTGGAGATCGAGCTTAGTCACTTGAGAATGAAAGTCGTTGTTCCATGATTAGGTCGTATATATTTATGTGGCAGAAAATACAAAACAAAGTAGAACCCAAATTTCGTCGTCAAATCAATCCTATTTGTCTCTCTGTTCACACTCCACGAATTTGATTTCCATCTAAAATTAATAATTCTTATCGCCAAGCATCGGTATTTCCATCCAAGATTTGGTATGTTTCGTGACCAAACTGTGGCAGAACTAAAATTAATAGCGAGTGAATTAATGAACCAGATGACTTTCAAAACACGGACAATGAGTGGCATTCGACCAAGGCACAATTCAATGGAATTTGAACTGTCGATCTGAAATTTCAACGTTCGTCATTTGAATTTTGGAAATACATCAAATCGAGAGTACTATGGCAACATCTGCAAATTATTTATATAATATTACTGGAAGATGCATACATGTGATGTTTTATGTGTGAAATAACGATCACAATATGTATAAATCAAATGATAACAAAATTCTACAATGTCATTTTTTTTAAGTTGATCGAATTATACATACTAATACGAAATTGTGTGTGGACATGATAGATAGGTAGTAAATGTCAACATTACATGTAGTACATGTGGTTTGACCTCATGCACTTGAAAAGAAGTACCAAAGCTCCCAGAGAGTGGGCTCAGTTGTATTTATGTAATGCATAATGTTGTCGTCTCCCATATACTATATGCATATATTTGGAGGATTGTATTTTGTTATTATCGAGTCTTGTCAGCACTATGATATTTTTGGTTTGTATATCTCATGATTGTGCAATTGTTTATGTTGTTGTGTTTATTGAAGGCATATGTTATTTATTTTAAGTATTTGGTTTTCAAGTATGTCCTAATTACAGAAATCTTATCCGAAATTTTTATATATCCAAACGTAAATTTTTAACTCACTTTTCTGTTGTTTACTGATTAATTGCATGATAATAAATCATGAATAGGATAACGGGCCCTCACAGTTGATCATACTTTACTTGTACAAATATATGTTCATAACATAATTTTTTGGCTCTACTAATCCCAAATTATGTGATAAATTTTCCAAGATAATGGGGGAAAATTTTTTTAATGAATATGACACGAGAGCTCAATTTCTTTTTCGAGTTGCAAATCAATATCCAAATTCAACAATATCTCTCATAGGTTCCTCTAATCTATGTGGATGAAGTTTTCAGATCATTGTCACAATTGAATTTGATAAATCCAAGATAGATCCCTCCTCCCCCGTGATTCACGACCAATCCATTAGGATGGAAGGAGTTCATAGTGAAGCAGAAGCTACCATTTATTCAATGTCAACTTCCTCGGACGACACAAAAATTCAAGCAGATCCTACTCTTTCTTCTGAGAAGTGTACCAGATCAGAGAAGATTTTTTATAATGCATAACAGGCACAAAAACAGATGGTGGTGGATGAACAAAGACTCGAAGATCCAAAAATTTCAATTGTTTTTTCCTCCGCTGATATGCATGAAAAAAGCTCTTTTATTCCTCTACTTCATCGCCTACAGCTCCAATTAGGCTCTCTCATTCTTGAAGAATATTATCCATATGATAGAAATTTAAATTTTATTTTCTGAATTCAATGATAATTTGTCCAAGGTTCTACTCGATCTAGTTTACATGCGAATCAAGAATCTCTCCACAACCGCTAACAATGTCAAGATCAAATATTTTTCTCATATTGTTGACTTTGACAATTTTTGGAGAGATGTTCTACATGATCTTGGTTATCTAAACATTAACTTCATGCTTCTTACCACTGATATAGCCACAGCCAAGTATCAGACTGAAATTTTGGTTAATATTCTATCAAGTCAAATAACTCGATCTCAAAAACACATGGACGCCCATTCGATCATCTCCAAACTACTATTGGTAGTCAGTTGCACGAAATTTGTGATATTATGCAACATGGTGATTTTTAAAAGAGGGAAGTAGTGGATTAAAAAAAAGCTAGAAAAGCATAAAAGACGTGATGACATGGCTAAATTTGAAGAAGACAAGAGGCGGTCTAAAAAAGATATGAGAAGAAGGGGTGGGGACTATGACGATTCAAACATTATAAGTTGATTTTGTTTTGACTTTGTAGTGTAATAGACTTTTAGAATTTTTACGCACCTGCGATTTTCATTTTATTATCTCAATAAAATACAAACAGTATTTTCCTTAAATCTCAGTTATCATATTTTTTGTAACTAGTCATATTGTTTTGCAAGTTGGTTTTGTCATCACCAAAAAAGAAGAAATTATTAGAATATTTCTATGACCCTTAAGTTTTGGTGATTGACAAAATAAACAACATCGGTATGTTTCAGGATCCAACAGTTTTATCTTATGCAAAATAGATTTTCATACCGCTAGATAAATTGAGGCATTTCAAGCCATTTATGAGTTCAAGACGTTATGTAAAGAAGCCAACCCTTTGTATTTATTGAACTCTATCTACAAGAGATCATCTGAAAAAAATGACATGTCCAAAAATGCAACGTAGTGCAATGATTGAGTCGTCTTATTCCAACCGCATTACAAATGGACAATTTTGAGTATTTCAAGGAGGATATTGCAGGTCATGTCATTCATATGAATGCCACAAATAAAAAGATCACACAATATCTTACAAACACCCGAAGTTACAGAAAGTTACCTATTTGGTCTACGGTCTGTCATCTTTTCGAATAGCACGAACTTAAAGTCGCAAAAGCAAGAAGAACATTAAAGTGCATTCAATGATACATTGGGAAAATGAATTATCATATTGTCTCAAAGCAGTACAGAAGATCGTGGAAAAGAAAATCCAACCGTTGGAGCTTTTCAACTATAAATATAAAGAAAATTCATAGTGAAGAACACCATAAAACTTTGAACAATCAAGTCTTCAAGCAGCTGGATTAAAAAATTCTACATTTTTTTATTTCCATATCGTTTGAGCACACTTAACAATTTAAATTTTGGTCTGCTCCACCAAAGCACACGATTACAATATTAATTCAGATACGATGACTAGATTAAAGATATTCAAGGATCGACCAGTTCTACCTCAACCAAGTCAAGTCGTTGCAAAGATGACTGTTGGATTACTATATTGTTACGTTTCGTGTTTTTCGATGAACTAAGAGTTCTTAACATCCAGGACTTGTAAAGTGATCACTAGAATTTCATTTAGGCAGTATGATAAGTCATAAATGAAGCAAGCTGCTACAAGATCTTGTAAAGTCAAAGTATTTTAGTGAAAATTATATTAAATGAAAAAAGGGGTGGCATAAGAGTTTAATATCTGTATATCCATAAAAACCTTGTTTCATTTACTTACGCATTTTATATCTCTCTACATTCAATTTTTCTGACTTTTTCTCGTTAAATTTCCAACTTGTAATCAAAGCGAATCTTTTCCACAATTACTCTATTATAAAATGGTTCAGTAAAACTAGCTGTTCAAGAATAATTCTTAAAATCTTAAAATTGTTAATAACAATTTAAAGCTCAATTTTTTTAAAATATTTTATCCATTCCCCCTCTAGCTTTTAACTCAATCCTAACAGAGTGCATGTGGGGACCCGGGCTTTAACTCAATTCTGTTTGGGATTTATTGGATCTTTTCTAAAAATGTGGGTCAAATTTTTGCTTTGAACATTAAATAAAATGTATAAATAAAGCAAAATGTCTCTGTTTTATTTCCACAAACATAAATACAAACGTGTCTTGTTTCAACATTTATATACAAACTAGTATTAACAATGTCCAAACATCTAGACCACTAGTTTTTCTTCCATGCCCGTGATCATCACTCTATCAATCTCTCATCCTCGTCGAGACCCAGATCCTGTCCCACCTGTTGCCATGCACACATACAGACACAACAACAGCCGGAAACTCCGGTGAGAACGAATCCCAGTATAAAACATGTTATACATGCATATACGCAATATAAATCATGAAGTACACTAACATGAATAAGAGCAATAGCAATGGGTTCCATAATATATGAAACCAAAGCAATATAAGCATGCAATTCAAATCAATTCATATCTTGACTCGACTCGAACTCTAACTCTAGGGATCCCGGTGTGAATAAGACGTCACTGTCTGTTACCTACCCTCTCAATCGGGGTAACAGTACGTCTTATTCCTAGACTTCGGCCCTGTCTGTATCGAATGTCTACAATCGGAGTCAATCAGCTCCTATGCGTCGATATCACCGAACGTCTAGTTTGGCAAGTCTGCCAATGACTCCTATCTCAATACTTGAATATAAATCTATAAACAAGACATAATCGAAATCAAATATAAACAACAATCTAGTATGTGATTTTGGGAAACTCCAACCAAGTCTAATTCGAGTCATATCTCCCGAATTCACATGAATTATATCTTTCTTGTCGTCGGAATAAATCGAAGTCTCGAAGTAGGGATATCGAACCTGTCAATCCAAATCTGAAATGATAATGTTGAGATGCACAATATCAAATCACTACTCAAACTAATACTAGTACGGTTCAATATCAATCTTGATACAATTCGACGGAATAACGGCATATTTTCTCAATACCGGTCCATTCCAATCTCAACATATCTCAACAAATCGTAATCCTCAACTCATGATCAGCACAATCTATGTATCATATCTCAAAATATGCATAATCTCATATACGAATATATATACTGAAAATCGTAACAATATCATATGCCATCATTTTCTCGATCCGTTTACGTTTCTACGACGTCCATAATCTCAAGAACATATGGTTATAAGCATAACAGAATTTCCCCAACATGTACACTTCAAAACATGCTGAAACATAACCAAACTTACATCCTTTGATAGCCCTTGATGAGAGGAGCTCAAAACCGAAATCGGATTAAAGTTTGGATGTGTGAATCTTTCAAAATCACAAGCTTAAGAGCACAAGAAAAGTTGAAGCTTTCTCCCCTAAATCCCTCGGTTCTATCTGCTGAAGAAGGAAAAGAATAAGAACAACACACCATATATGCATGGCAAGGGAAAGTGTCTTATTTTTCAAGCAACACGTTGCACCGCAGGTGCGGTAGCTCATGAACCGCGGCTGCGCTCAAGCTTCGGCAGGCCATCCAAAAATTTAGAAAAGCCGACCGCGGGTGCGGTCACTTCTGCACCGCGGGTGCGCTGTTGGTTCGTATAAAATTCTTCAACTTTCTACCCATCAACCGCGGGTGCACTCTTACTTGGACCGCGGGTGCGGTATCCCTTCGGCATCACCTTCATAAATTCAGAGTTAATGACCGCAGGTGCAGTCCCTCTATATAGGCGCGGGTGCAGTCTTCCTCGCATTCAAAACTCTAGTTTTTCATGCCTTTTTCCATGTCTTTCATACTCCCATCTCATTTAGTGTTGCTCATTACATGTCATGCATACTCATATCTTCGAATATCACATCAATGAAGACTAATAAATCTAGTGCCTCTCATTACATGTCATGCATTCTCATATCTTCGAATATCACATCAATGAAGACTAATAAATCTCAAGCCTTATAGTGCACCTCACGTGCTAGTGATCTGACACGTGGCCAGCCATTCTTCCATCATGCATAGTCGTGATTTTTCCAAGGAATGTATTTTTGTGAGATCTACCGTTCTTATGTTGATAGATTTTCCCAATCCTCAACCAATTTGTTGTAGATTTAAATATTGTGTTATGATGAACCGAGGTATTCCGACATTCTGAAACTATCAATTCAAGCAATATTTTGGGTCGACGGTCGGTACATACCAAATCTATGCAATAAGATGTACAGCCATTTTTCAAGTCAACCTTATCTAATTGAAAAGAGATTTTGTCGCTGTTTTTTGCTATATCTCAATTTGATTTTCTTATTCTTGGTCGTTCCTTTTGTCTGACCATTCTTTTTAAGTTGTTTTAGAATATGAGGATAGTAGGTGATTTATTGGGATTTTCAGAAAGATTCTAGGATTTTTCTTCCTTATTTACTCTTTTTCTCCCAACAAAGTGGCGCCGTGGCGCTAGTCGGGGTAAGTTGCTACTCGGAAAATGCGATTTTGATGGATTTAAAGGCTTATTAATGTCATTCTAGAGGATTCTACTCAATTCCAATTTCTTCCTTCTCCATTGGAACTGTTCAAGCTTCTTTCTCCCTCAATTTTCTCTACTTCATTTCTCCACTCCAAGGTCAAGGATTTTGTGAATTTCTTAGCTTCTTTCACTAAGATTTCAAGCTTCAAGGTAAGGATTCTTTCTTTTGAGTTAATAAAGGTTTGAGAAGTTGAAGGTTTTTGTTGGCTTGGTTGATTCCTGGATTTATGGTGATGATTAATGGTGGAATTCATTTATATTGTTGTAGGAATTCCTTCAAGATCATTTTAGCAACCAAGTGCTTGTGGGTTGTAAGTAGTGGCTATCTTTTCTGCTCACATGATTTATATATGTACAAAAGCCATGTTTATTGATGTCTAATTCCTTCGATTGTTATGTTCTTGACATATTTGTTGATATATATTCATTGATCAAAGAATTAGCATATAATTTATTGACAAAGGAGCTAGAAGTTATTGTTTCCTACCAAGTGTTTGTCCAATTGCCTCAATAAAGTTCCTATGATTAAAGCCAAGGATTGATAGTAATTGCATGCATGTCATTGGGCAATTTCATGATTAAGAGTATCTCTCATAGTTTTGATATTTATATCAAAGAGATACTTATCACAGATCACGCGTCACAGAACTATCAATTCCTTTCTTTAATTGATGCCACAAGATATCATCTATATTGCCTTGATATTTATTGTTCATTGAAGATGGTATTATTCAGTTTTCATTGCCATTGTGATAGCCATGTTCCAAACCAAGCCTGCGTATATGTACTTGTTATTTATAGCTTTCTACTTACTGAGTTTTATCTCATTCCATTTAATGTCATGTGATGCATGTGAGAAGAAGGAATGAAATGGATTGTCCAGGCGAAAGAAGTCATATGGAAAATAAGGGGGAAATTTTGGTCATGTCACACTTATTTTGTTGTATTGAACATTGAGAATTTTAAATATCACGTATTTTGTAAATTGAACCAAGGGAAAAATTTGTGATGGCTTTTGGCTAGAGTGTGGTTGATGATTGTGAATATGTATAAAAGTGTGGTAATGTTTATTATGCAAATAATATTAGATACTTTCCCTTTAAAATGTAATGCTGCCGCGCATGCTATTTCTTTAAATTTAAATGCCATGAGAGTGGGGTGTTTCAAGGATTTTTTGTTGTTTCTTTGGAGGTCATGTATCTGCAGCTTCCTTATCCTTCATTTTCTTTTCTTTATCTTTTGAGGTAGAGACATAATGAGCACTTTCAGTCTTTTCTTGCTTCAATATTTCCTCTTTCTAAATAGAGTGCGAGATGAGCTCATTCACAGACCAAGTCTCTTTTTGACAGTTATAGCTCACCTTAAACTGCTTGAATTGTGGAAGAAGAATTATCAAAACAAAATGCACCAAAAAATTTCCCTTATCCATGTACCTCATTGAAACAAGGCTTGCCAAAAATGTACCAATTTCAGACTTTTCACTTTTAGCAAACCTATTTTAAAGGTCCTGAAAGAAAGCCTTAGTCGTAGCAATGCCACTAGACATTGTGCCCCTGAATTTTTTTTGAATGACCCATTTAATATTCATCATACAAATGTTCTTCGACATTTCCCACATTCCAAACTCCCTCTTTTAATCAAAGGTACTCTTATCCATAATAGAGGGAGGAGATTCAACCCTTATAGCGAGGTCCAAATCCATGATTTCGAGAATTATCAATAAATTCTCTTATCACGATTTAAATTTGAAGCCATTTAACATAGGAATATAATTTATGTTGGAATGGATATTTGCATGAGTCAAATCTGAATAGAGCAAAAAACCAAATATATATGCTCAACTAAATATCCAAATAAATTAATCAATAAATTCAAATAATTTAAAACCCATGAACAGGATATCGAGTGCTCCATTAATGTTTTATCTTTAGACAAGAGATAACTTGTAAGTGATTTCTTGATGCAACAGTCAAACAATGATCGTAACTATCATGTCAAATAACAACTTTCATTTGGGACGATTTATTATCCATATGAAAAACTGAAAAACTATCATATGTTTATCACACTAGTGCATACATAATTATATTAAATATTAACATTCTTTTGGGCCGATCAATATTAATATAAATCACATATACCAAAACTTTTTTTATTTCAAAATAAAATTATTTTACATAAAAGAGTAACTTTGACGATATTTTAATTCAGTCGATATATTTTAAAATACATATAACATTATCATTATTTAAATAATTGAATATTTAAGCTTAAACCGAATAAACCTAAACCATAAAAAAATTCCGTACAATGCGCGTTGTGGCGCCCCAAAATCGCGTCCCTACGCACCTGTGACTGTCTAGGCACTCTTGGGAATGCCCTAGGTCGATTTTAGATAAAACGTTTTAACCGAAATTTTCGGTTTTCCTCTAAATGGTATTTTGTTGAACAAATACTGTACGAAAATCGAAGTTTTATACCAAATCCTTCAATTTTTCGACCAAAATCTCTGTACCTATGCTGAAATTTTAAAATATTTTAGATCTAAAACCTTATCAAAAAATATTTAAACAAAATTTCTTTATGAGATCTAGAACCAAATAATATCTAGAACTTTAAACTAATCTCAATGAATCAAGCATAAGTGACTCTGACACCACTTGTTGATAAAAATCCATAAACCAAAAAATCTATCATACTAAATCATTAAGAAGTTGACCGAAAACTTAAGTGGAAGCATACATGTAACGTCCAAAAGTCAACCCACGTAAACTACATGCATGCAAATTATTTAAATTTCCTAATTGCTTTATTTAATTAATTTTAAATGCTTAAATGATATATAATATATGAATGAAGGTCTAAGTGCACGACCTCGTGAGAATTAAAGATTTTATCCGAATATTCGATAATAGGTAGGAGAAAGGAGACCGATGACGACTAAAATAAAAATATTTTTTTGAGGAATAATTTTGATGCTTAATAAAATGATTAAATATGATTAAATTTTTCTAAAATGTAGGAGTCCAATTTATTTTACGAGACGAGCTCAATTTTATCTGGGAAGCATATTTTGTTCGAACGAAAGACTTTTAAAAAGACAAAAATTATTATTTTTGAAAAAACAATTGTAAACTTTTATTTTACAATTAAATAGGTATTACTGGGCCTAATTTACATAAGATTAGAAGGCCCAATTACTCCTAAACTAAAAAGCCCAAAACCCTAGCCTCATTAACACATCAAATTTTCGAAAATTTAAAAAGAATCCTAGGGGTTCTTGAGACCCCGTTCAGCCGCTTACCATCACACCACACACATACAAAATTTTGAAATATTCGAGAGAAAAATTTCAAGGATTCTCGTTTCTTTTTCGTCCTCTTTCGCAACTCACGCAAACGATCGTATATTCAAGCGTTTTATACACAATGTCACGCTTATAAACTCTTTTGATGCATCATTCAAATCATATTTTGCACGTTTCATGTATTTTGACAAGAAAAATATTTGAGTACAAATCGTTTAACGTTTGGATGATTATTTTCAAAGTTTTGATAATTTTACGATTCGTTTGTGAACGATATGAATTCTAAGGGACATGCTGCCAATATAGGATGATTAGAGGTTGGTAAAAGTGTTGTTTAAGCGAGAGACGGTAGCTGGACAAAATTTAGAGGTGCGGCGCATGGCTAGGGCTTGAGGCTAGGGTTTCATGGAATGGTTTGGCTTTAAGGGCTCGGCTAATGAGGAACCGCGCCAAGGCTTGGCCAGGGCCGAGTTATGGCCTATGCGTAGCTTGGTTTTGAGGTTAGGAGTGTCCATGGAAGGCTGGACTTGGTGGCAGCAAGAGAAGGAAGAGTCCGAAAGCCCTAGGACTCTCACCCATGCATGTGTGCAGATTGTTTCTTCAAGGGGTGCGTGACTTGGTTAGGACGTTCTAGGCTGGTCCAGTAGGGTCTAAGGAAGATGTCTTGGGGTCAGGACACGGTCTGGTGCAGCTGTGGTCCAAGTTGGCTCCAATAGGTGGGAGCCGCGACTATTGAGAAGGGAGGATAGGTGTGTGTGGTTGTAGGGGCTTGGGCTGGTTCAGTGCTGGTCTAGGCTAGGCCGGTTAGGGTCCAATAGGGTTTGAGAATAGTCTGGTCCATGATTTCTCGTGCATGGGTTTAGAGGAGGCCGTGGCTTGATTTAAGGTTTAAGGGCTCGAACATGGCTAGCGAGAAGGTAGAGGCTTGAACGGTGGTTTATGGCGGTCGATTCATGGTTTATGAGGGTAGTTTAGGTGTGAAAAGCTTATGTTTAAAATTTGGGAAGAATATATTTAGTTTGGAATTTAAAATATTTTGAAGGATGCGAATTGATGTGACAAACATGATATGATTGAGAATATCATGAGGGAGAAGGCTCCAAAAGGAGCCCGATGATCATATTTCCATTTACGGTCGTGCCTAGTGCCTGTCCCCATGCACAATGATGAGCTAAGACTGATCAGTTGATCACATGATACGATAACAACTAATCACTTTTAAGGATCTAACTTCGCCCAAAAATGATATATGATGATATAAAGTTTTACGATTAAATGATTTATGATTAGAAGCTTATTTTCAATAAAAGAATTTATGATTTTCATGCATATGCATGTATATATATTATTTGTTACTCATGGTTAGAATATACTGAGTCATTAGACTCACTAGCTTTGGATGGTTGCAGGTGAGGATAATGTTGAGGGAGGTGCTGACGCTTGAGTGGATCGAATCAAGCATTAGTGTAATGCCCGAAAAATCAGTCTACGTAAACCACATGCATGCAATTTTTTTTTTGAATTGCTTATTTTATTTTATTTTATTTATTTTCAATGCTTAAATGATATATTTTGCATGCTTAAATGTTTGAATTTCACGATTTCTTGAAATTGAAGGATTTTATCCGAACATTCGATACAAGACTAGGGGAAGGAGACCGGGGGCAACCGAGATAAAAATATTTTTTGATAAATATTTTTTTGAGGCTTGATAATATGATTAAAATTTTCTAAAAATACGGTAGTCTGAATTATTTTACGAGACGAGCTTGATTTAATTCGGAAAGTTGGTTGTAGCAAACAAAGGACTTTTAATTACCCAAACATTATTTTTTTTGAAAACAAATATTTGTGAACTTTTATTTTTAAATTAATTTAGTTCTAATGGGCCTAATTTACTTAAGATTAGAAGGTCTAATTACTCCTAATCTAAAAAGTGTAAAACCCCAACCCATTAACTCATGATTTTCAAAAATAATAAAAAGAAAACCTAATGATCTTGAGATTCCATAGCAGCCGAAACACTCACAAACATAACACATGCACTAAATTCAAAATTTGAAGAGCAAAGATTCAAGGATTTTTCGTCGTCCGTTCGTCCTTCTTCGCAACCCACGCCAACGATAGAATATTTGAGCATTTTAAAGGCAAATGCACGCTTCTAAACTATTTTTATGCACCATTAAAATCATATTATGCATGTTGTATATATTTTAGCATGAAAATTTTTAATACAAATCGTTTAACATTTTGGTGATTATTTTCAAAGTTTTGATGATTTTCATGCGTATATGAATGTGTTATGATTTCCAACGGGTACGCTGCCAATATAAGATAATTAAGAGATGGGAAAAGGGTTGAATAAGCGAAGAACGATAATGAGAAATTTGCATATGGGGATGCATGGACTAAGGGCTAAGTTCTAGAGTTTAAAGGTCTTTTGGTTGGCTTTAAGGGATCGGCCATGAGGGAGGCCACACCAGGGCTCAACCATGCTTGGTTAAAATCCTGTGCATGCAGCGTTTAAGGGCTAGAAGGAGTTCTAGCACGGATGGACTCTTGGACGTGCAAGGAAGAGGAGTCGCGGTCAACCTAGGGAAGCTAGGGCTTGTGCGTGGCTTGATTCTGAAGGAGAGGCGTACGGCTAAGTTAGAGCTGGCTAGGGCTGGTCCAACAAGGTCTAGCAGAGTCGTAAGTAGGATTCCTAGCTGGCTGGAACGGGATGGCTCTAAGGAAAAAAGGAGGCCGCGACTTTAGACTTTGGTATGCTGTATCGAATGTCTACAATAGACGTCGATCTACATCTAAGCTCATCGATACACTGTAAGTCTAGAGTCTTCGCGGTTCTGACAAAGACTCGGCGGTTCTGCCCTAGCTAGGCTGATCTGCCCTAGACTCAAACTCTGGCTCTGCTATCATTCAATAGACTAAACATATCAATCTGATAATTTGCAAATATCAATGAAATAAAATAAAGTATGTGATTTTGGGAAATTCAAGTCAAACCTAACTCGAGTTGTGCAATCCCGAATCAACATTTATTTATACCTTTCTTGCTATCGCTCTGATACAATCGAAGTCTCGACTCAAAGTCTGTCACTGTTCAATCTGGGAATGACAATATCAATATACTGTATCAATATTCTAATCAAATCACGATACCTCTGTTTTATTAAATTCTGACAGTACAATAGTACAATCCTGCGATATCTATGATACCAAACTAATATTTACTAATTCCCATAATTTACAATCAACCACCGTACAAATCTGACATCAATTCTAGTCAATCTCATTCTGAAAATCATAACAATTCCATACTCAGTCCGTTTCTTAATCTGACTTCGATTCTACGCTGTCTAACATGTCAAGAACAACATATATGATGTGTATTCAATTCTAACAACATCATAATTTCAAAACATGTCAAAACGTAATAAAACTTACGTCCTGTAGTAGCCTGCGTTGATATGAATACAGTACCGAAGTCGGATTTAAAATCTAACGGACGGATTGATCGCAAATCGAATTGAACGTAATTTCCCCCGAAAGCTCTCGTTCTTCTTCTGAAATTCTGAGGGAATAACGTTTCTTTATATACATATATATATATATATCCGATTCGCATGCAAGAAAACGTGGCAATTTTTCAGTTTGCATGTCTCGCGCATATGCACGACATTACCGGCGCATATGCGCGAGACCTACTGGTCTCGGCATTGGCAGCTCACGCATATGCGCGCACCTCTTCCGCGCATATGCGCGAGGAATTCTTCACTACTCTCGGGTACCCTTGCGCATGTGCGCGAATCCAAGTCGCTCATGTGCGCCAACTGATAGGACTCGTTTTTACGTGTTTTTAGTGTTGTTTTCGAGTCGCATTCATGCATCACATTAGTTTGTTTTAGTTTAATTTAGCATTTTTCTATAATTATTTAGCATATGGCTGATCTCGTGTATTTTGTGGTTGTTTTGTAGGAATTGGACCGAAAAGTGGGATTTTATTTGGCAAAGCAGCGAAGAGATCTCGCTAGGGCGGTCAAAAGTGACCGCCCCAGCGAGCATTTTAAGTTGGTCGAGCAGTTGTTGCGCGAGTGTCTCGCTTTTGACCGCCCTAGCGAGAATGTTGGTCTAGCCGAGGAGTTTCTGCGTGAACCTCTCGCTAGGGCGGTCCAAAGTGACCGCCCCAGCGAGACCATGGACATAGCCGATGATTTTAATTCGAGAACCACTCGCCCCAGCGGTCAAAAGTAATCGCCCTAGCGAGCTGCGAGATTTGAAAAGATAAGTTTCCTTTTTTTTGGACTCTATTCTAGACCATAGACCTAATACACGAGAGAGGCGGCGTTTTGGGGGATTTTTATCATCACTTTCATCAGATTTCTTGGAGAAAAAGGCTAGGAGCAAAGGAGATTTCGAAGACCTCGAGATTTCCACGCGTGGTGGCCGTCATCCGTCGTCATCTTTAGTATTTTCATTATTCAGTTTTTATTTCTTAGATTGTTGTTGGTTTTTATTATGAATTTTAGTGGCTAAACTCTAGATTTGTTGGGATTTGAGGGGATCCTACCCCGTACTCGTTGTTTAACATTGTTGCTCGACGTTTCTATGAGTGATTTGTTTATGCTTTTGTGCTTTCTTATTTCAATTGAAGTCTAGCTAACTTCCTTTGATTATTTCATGTTGTTGATGATTTCGATAGAATAATTGACAATAGGATCGAATAGTATAGACCACGGATTTACAATTTTAGTAGATATACGGAATTGGATACGTGTCGATAGTGATAATTCACCCGGATGAAAGCTAGTGGATTCCATAGAACGTAATGCAATCGTGAACTGTTAAATAATTGAGGATACTTGATTACTGCATGTTTATGATTAGTATTAATATAGCTCGACAGAGTATATTAATTAGTCTAGGGAATTCCGTTGAATGCACGAGTAAAAGTCGAGTAGAATTATTTGAACACGAGCGGTAGGTGAACTGATAATTCCCAACAAATTCGTTTCTCATTTGATTTTAATCCAATTTAATCATTGATTTCTTGATTGCTTTTTCTTGCACTTTAATTATTTTAGTTATTAAATTCACTTTAGTTTAATCACCAACTCAATCTATCGTTGCTAAAGAAATTTACTTGGAAATAAAGATATTGTAACGCAGTCCTTGTGGAACGATACTCGTATTCACTTACGTTTATTATAACTTGACTATCGTGCACTTGCGATATTTAAATCGAGCTTTTAATTATACAACAAATTTTGGGACTATTCACTGTGCAAGTTTTGCTCAATCACCAACCTCTCTGGACCTCTCGCGCATGTGCGCGCATATAGTCGCGCATGTGCGCCTATTGTTCTGTTCCGCCCCATGGGTTTCTGCCCTACTCGCGCATATGCGCGAGACCTTCGGCTCTCGCACTAATAACTTCACATGCAAACTTTTAATTCGTGTCTCGATTATAAATTAATAATCGTAATTTAACATGATATAAAATCTTGGGCATTACATTTCTCCCCCCCTAAGATACGATTTCGTCCCCGAAATCTCAGGTAATCAATCGTATCAATAAGGAGTATATACAAAAACTGTATAAGAAATTTACATCATCGAAATGACTCTGGGAATTCTAGTCTCATATCTGATTCAGTTTCCCAGGTTGCTTCTTCAGTACCATGACGAGTCCATTGAACTTTTACAAGTGGAATTGTCTTCGTTCTGAGCTGTTTTTCTTTATGATCAATAATCTGAATCGGTTTTTCAACAAAGCTCAACGTCTCATCCAGTTCGGCCTCGTCTGGTTGAATAGCATGTGAAGCATCAGGAAGGTATTTCCTTAATAACGATACATGAAAAACATCATGTATCCCAGATAATGAAGGCGGTAAGGCGAGTCGATAGGCACGATCTCCTATCTTCTCGAGGATCTCATAAGGCCCAATGTATCGTGGAGATAGTTTTCCTTTATTGCCAAATCTGACAACTCCTCTGAAAGGTGAAATCTTTAGAAATACTCGGTCTCCTACCTCAAATACCAACGGTCTACGTCGAACATTGGCATATTTGGCCTGTCTTTCTTGTGCTGCCTTCATTTTCTTTCGAATTAGCTTCACTTTTTCTGTCATATCTCTGATCATATCTGGTCCAATCTCAGGAACTTCAGCGATATCATCCCAATAAAGATGGGATCTACACTTCTTTCCGTACAACGCTTTAAATGGTGTCATCTCAATACTTGTCTGATAGCTATTGTTGTACGAAAACTCACAAAGCGGCAATGCATCTTGCCAATTAGTGCTGAAATCAAGCACTACTGCTCTCAGCATATCCTCCAGTGTCTGGATAGTCCGCTCTAACTGTACGTCAGTCTGTGGATGATATGCGGTACTCAGATGTAACTTTGTACCGAGAGCCTGCTGCAGACTTTGAGAGAAGTGCGAAGTAAATCGAGGATCACGGTCTGATACAATTGACTTCGGCACTCCATGCAATCTGACCACTTCTCTGACATAGATCTCTGCCATTTGGTCAAATCTGCACGTCACCTTGTACGGAATAAAACATGCGGATTTGGTCAATCTGTCAATAACGACCCAAATCGCATCACAACCTCGGGAGGAACGCGGCAACTGCGTCACAAAATCCATGGAAATGTGATCCCATTTCCACTCAGGAATGGACAAACTCTGTAATAAACCTCCTGGTTTCTTTCTTTCTGCTTTCACCTGCTGGCAATTCAAGCATTTGGAGACAATTCGGCAATGTCAGTCTTCATTTGTTTCCATCAGAATTGTCTTTTCAAATCATTATACATCTTTCTGCCACCAGGATGAATACTAAATCAACTGTTGTGCGCTTCTGACAATATTTGTCGTCTCAAATCTGAAACATTCGGCACAAACCAGACGATTATTCACATACAAGACGTTATCACGTACCTGATACTCCGATCGATGTTCTGTTCTAACCATCGATATTGATTTCTGTACATTCTGATCAACTTTTTGAGCTGCCTTAATTCTTAAAATCAGCTCTGGTTCTACTTGTACCGTATAAAGTCTTAACGGTCTATAATCTATTTCAAATTCTAATCCAGACAAACAGCAGTCTTCTATCAAATTGGAAACACCAATCGTCGACAAGGATAAGGAACATACCTTTCGACTCAGTGCGTCTGCTGCTGCATTAGACTTTCCTGGATAGTATTTGATTTCACAATCAAAGTCTTTAAGCAAATCAAGCCATCTTCGTTGTCTCATTTTCAATTCAGATTGTGAAAACAGATATTTTTGAAACTCTTATGATCGGAATATATCTCAAACTTCTCCCCGTCAAGATAATGTCGCCATATCTTTAATACAAAGACAATGGCTGTCAATTCTAGGTCATGAATTGGATAACGGGTCTCATGTTGTTTAAGCTGTCTTGAGGCATAAGCAATAACATGCCCTCGCTGCATCAGCACACATCCCAACCCTCTGTGAGAAGCGTCGCAATAAACCACAAAATCACCAGTACCGGAAGGGATAGTCAATACCGGGGCACTGGTCAACCTCTTCTTTAACTCCAGAAAACTGGTCTCACATTCTTCAGACCAAACAAATGGAGCATTCTTCTGAGTCAGCTGAGTAATTGGTTTAGCAATACTTGAGAAATTTTTAATGAAACGACGGTAATATCCCGCTAAACCCATAAAACTGCGAATTTCGGTCACGGACGTCGGTCTTGGCTAAGAAATCACGGCTTCCAATTTACTGGGATCCACTGATATCCCATCTCCGGATATAATATGACCCAGAAATACTACTTGTCTTAACCAAAACTCACATTTCGACAGTTTAGCATATAACTTCTCAGCCCTTAAAATTCGCAACACAGTTCTTAAATGCTCAGCATGCTCACTCATATTCTTTGAATAAATCAAAATATCATCGATGAAAATAATAACAAAATCATCGAGGTATTTCTGGAAGATACGGTTCATTAATCCCATAAACACAGCTGGAGCATTCGTTAAACCAAATGGCATGACAATAAATTCATATGTCCATACCGGGTTCTGAATGCTGTCTTTGAGATATCAGAATCTCTGACTCTCAGCTGTCCCGATCTTAAATCAATTTTGGAATACACTGAAGAACCCTGCAACTGATCGAACATATCATCAATACGCGGAAAAGGATATATTCTTTATCGTTGCCTTATTCAGTTGCCGATAGTCGATGCAGAGTCTCATCGAACCGTCTTTCTTTCTTACAAACAATACTGGAGCACCCCAAGGAGAAACACTCGGTCTGATGTACCCCTTGGCCAGTAAGTCTTCCAGCTGGTCCTTCAATTCTTTCAATTCAATTGGTGACATTCTGTACGGTGCTCTAGAAATCGGCATTGTACTTGGCATCAATTCAATGCTGAAGTCTATCTCTCTAACTGGAGGTAATCCCGGGATCTCATCTGGGAAGACGTCAGCAAACTCACGTACCACTGGCAGGTTTGCCAATGCTGGACTCTACTTCAGTAAATCTACTGAATATACAAGGAATCCTTCTGCTCCTTTCTGTAATAATCGAGTCATAGATAATACGGATATTAAAGGAATTCTCGATCTAGAATCCTTACCGTAAAATTTCCACTCTTCAGCCATATCTGGTCTGAATCTCACTATCTTGTGGAAACAATCAACTGTAGCTCTGTACTTGGTCAGCGTATCAATACCGATAATACAATCGAAATCGGACAACCCAAGTACGATGCAATCTAATTCAATCTCATGCCCGTCATACTGTAGTACACAATGCTTAACAGAGTTTACGGATATCAAACCTATCCCCAAAGGCGAAGAGACAGACACTACAGTAGCTAAAGACTCTACAGGCAATGCATGACTTAATGCAAATCGTTCAGAAATAAACGTATGTGAAGCACCGGTATCAATCAATACGTAAGCAGAGTAACCACATAAAGAACAGTTACATGCCACAACGTCATCTGGTGCTTCCTGGGCCTGCTCCTCTGTCAAAGCAAATACTCTGGCCTGCTGTCTCGGAGGCTAGCTAACAGTCTGGCTACCTCCTGGCCTCTGCTGTGACTGAGCTGGCGCTGGCTTGAATGTGTGAAAAGCAGCTGATCGTCTCTCAGTCTGTGTTGCTGATCCCGATGACTCGGCTCTTTGAGATCTTTGGGAACATCTCTGTGGACACACTTTAGCAAAGTGTCCCGGCTGTTTACAGATGTTGCAACTACCAGTCACTCCCTGGTATTGCTCACTTGCATGTCTTCCTCCGCAAATCTTGCAATAAACTCCAGTGTAACTCTGGCTCTGTCTGGAACCACCGGAGCTGGAAGAACTGCTGCCAAGTTTCTTGAATTGCTTTCCCCTGGCTTTCAAAAATTCCTTCTTCCCTCCACTGCTGCTGCCACTCTCAAATCTGGGAGGTGGTTGCTATGGTCTCGGTGCTGGAGGTACAAATGAAGCCCCTTTCTGTCTCATCAGACCGGCTTCTGCTCCCTTAGCTCTGTTTAGGGCGTCAGTAAAATCATTTGGTCGCCCTGTGTTCACCAATGTGAAAATATCGGGGTTCAGGCCATTGATGAACTGGTCAGCAGTAGCTTCCTCACTGTCAGCTACATGTGGAGCAAATTTCAGCAAAGAGGAGAACTTGGACACGTATTCTTCTATGTTCATTTGTCCTTGCTTTAAATTGGCAAATTCCGCCCCCTTGTCCTTTCGATACGACACTGGAAATAATCGTTGATAAAATTCAGTTCTAAATATATTCCAGGTAATAGTCGTACCTCTATGCTCCATGGCTCTCTTTCTCGTAATCCACCAATCCTTTGCAACATCGTGTAACTGGTGTCCAATCAATTTCTCCTCTCATCTGTATACTCCAAGGATTCGAACAGCATCTCTATATCATCAAGCCAACTCTCGCATTCCACAGCATTCTCTGTTCCTTTCAAAGTCGGCGGATGAAATGACTGAAATTGTTTCAGTAACGTTTCCATTGGAGTCGAGGTGACATCCATTGGAGGATTTGATGTACTTCCCTGTTCTGGGATTCGTCTGGGAGGAATATCTGCTAATCAAATAGATTAGTAACAAATACCATAGTTCTGTTTCAATCCTCCTCTGATCTTCTTAGTGCTGATCTAGAATCAGTACTGATCCAATCTCAGTAAAACATATTACTATATCAAATCAGATAAAGAAGTAACATGTAGTAAAGCAGTAAAACATGCTAGCAATCAAAAGCAGGAAAGAAAACCTCAATCTACCCTGCTCACTAGCCTCTTCTATCTCAATCTAAAGGATCTATCGCTCTGATACCACCTGTTGTGGGGACCCGGACGCTAATCATCTTTTTAATCGTGATTGGGACTAATTAATCAATTATAGTAAACAGGGTCTATTTTTTTTTTAAAATGCGGAAGGTAATGGAATCAAACTCCTATACATATCAGTATAAAAGTATAAATCTGATAAAATATACAATCATACACATCTCAAGTTCAACAACTAACTTTCAAGTGTTTAAACCCTATCTCTAGTCCAAGTCCGTAGTCTCCACTCTAACTCGATCTTTCTTCACCTCTGTGACCCTGAACCTGTCCCACCTGTTGCCATGTACACATACAGACAAGACAACAGCAGGATAACTCCGGTGAGATATAAATATCCTAGTATAAACCATTTATACATGCGATCATATAAAACATATATAAAAGCATAAACAAACATCAAAACATGTATCTGATCTGACTACATGAATCATTGACTCGTGATCTAATCTTATCTTATCTCTAATCTAGGGATCCCGGTCTAATTTAGACTTCGGTATGCTGTATCGAATGTCTACAATAGACGTCGATCTACATCTAAGCTCATCGATACACCGTAAGTCTAGAGTTTTCGCGGTTCTGACAAAGACTTGGCGGTTCTGCCCTAGCTAGGTTGATCTGCCCTTGACTCAAACTCTGGCTCTGCTATCATTCAATAGACTAAACATATCAATCTGATAATTTGCAAATATCAATGCAATAAAATAAAGTATGTGATTTTGGGAAACTCAAGTCAAACCTAACTCGAGTTGTGCAATCCTGAATCAACATTTATTTATACCTTTCTTGCTGTCGCTCTGATACAATTGAAGTCTCGACTCAAAGTCTGTCACTGTTCAATCTGGCAATGACAATATCAATATACTGTATCAATATTCTAATCAAATCACGATACCTCTGTTTTATTAAATTCTGACAGTACAATAGTACAATCCTGCGATATCCGTGATACCAAACTAGTATCTACTAATTCCCATAAATTACAATCAACCACCGTACAAATCTGACATCAATTCTAGTCAATCTCATTCTGAAAATCATAACAATTCCATACTCAGTCCGTTTCTTAATCTGACTTTGATTCTACGCTGTCTAACATGTCAAGAACAACATATATGATGTGTATTCAATTCTAACAACATCATAATTTCAAAACATGTCAAAACGTAATAAAACTTACGTCCTGTAGTAGCCTGCGTTGATATGAACACAGTACCGAAGTCGGATTTAAAATCTAACGGACGGATTGATCGCAAATCGAATTGAACGTAATTTCCCCCGAAAGCTCTCGTTCTTCTTCTGAAATTCTGAGGGAATAACGTTTCTTTATATACATACATATATATATATATATATATATATATATATATATATATATTTATATATATATATATATATATATAAATATATATATATATCCGATTCTCATGCAAGGAAACGTGGCAATTTTTCAGTTTGCATGTCTCGCGCATATGCGCGACATTACCGGCGCATATGCGCGAGACCTACTGGTCTCGGCCTTGGCAGCTCGCGCATATGCGCGCACCTCTTCCGCGCAGATGCGCGAGGAATTCTTCACAACTCTCGGGTACCCTCCCGCATGTGCGCGAATCCAAGTCGCGCATGTGCGCCAACCTCTTTGGACCTATCGCGCATGTGCGCGCATATAGTCGCGCATTTGCGCCTATTGTTCTGTTCCGCCCCATGGGTTTCTGCCCTACACATGCATATGCGCGCCTACTCTTCGCGCATATGCGCGAGACCTTCGGCTCTCGCACTAATAACTTCACATGCAAACTTTTAATTCGTGTCTCGATTATAAATTAATAATCGTAATTTAACATGATATAAAATCTTGGGCATTACATCCTAGCTTTTGCTCACTAAGGTAGATTATTGTTAATACAAAATAACAAGTTTTGTTAACATTAAAATCAAGATCGCGAACTTGAAAAGTTCCAACAATCTCCCCCTTTTTGATGATCACAAAACTGGAGCAGTTAAGCACAATATATTCAGTTCAAGTATTAGTACATTCGAACATTGTTAAAAGCTCCCCCTCAAGAACTAAATTAAAGAAGTTTTGAAAACCATTTAGAGATAGAGGATAAAAGAAAAACTCCACTCCAATATTGAATTGTAAACAAAAAAAATTAAGAAAGCACTTTTCAGTGGACGAAAAGAAAAACTTTTCTCAACAAATGAATTTTAAACTGATTAAAACGATTTTTTTTCAGTTTGAGGGTAAAAGAAAAGCTCCCCCTCAGAGACTGAATAAAACCCGTATTTAAAAAATACTTATCTAATTATTCATTCAAAGGTTATAATCATTCAAGCATCGTAGACAAGAAAATCTGGAAATATCCATTCAGTCACAACGAAACACAGCTGAATAAACATGATGTTTATTTAAATAAATTTCCTTGTATTTACATTTGAGTACATAAAGGAAAACTTGCTACAACAATAACATATTGTAAACAACATCAGATATCAGTCGTTTTATGTGACAGAACTGGATATACCATCAGCTTGTTGTCTTGACTGCTTGAAATGCTGCATCGGTTGTGAGTTCAATTTTCTAGATAAACTAGTTAAACTACTTTGAACTTGACCTCTGTGCTTACTCAACTGGTCGAGCAGACGCTCACGTGGAATTCAGCTTGTGATTAAATCGACCAACATCCCAACATAGATGAGTTTCGTCTGAAGAACAGCTGACCTGGTAGGCATGAAACTGAAATCTTGTTCAGCGAGAAATTTAGTTGTGCATCTTTGCAGATGATTCTCAGTCCACTGCTGGCTGATTAAAACCCCAAAGCTAAGAATCTAGAGAAGTGGCTATAACGTTAGTTGCAGAACCAATCCTCTCAACTCTTTGCTAAAGAGCAATATATAAATATTTTCAAATAGCTTTGAAAATTGTATGAAATACATTTAAATAGCTTTTAACACTATTTTAAAGTAACAAATTTTAAAACACAGTTTTCTTCAAATGTTCTTCTTAGAACAACTAGCTCTGATACCAATTGAAAGATCGAGTGTGCTATTTCCTTTGAAGGCATTTCAAACACTATATTACCCAATGAGCTGCAATAGCTCGTGTTCTAAGAATGTTAACACCGATGAATTAAATCGAGTTTGGTTTAAAACCAAGCAGAAGAAACTCAAAGTAATCCTTCGTGAAGAAGGCTGATATATTAGAAAACATTTTAACTCATGTAAACTGAATAACTGAAAAAGAGTAGATTAGTTTTTGCATTCTTAGTTCAGATATGGTGACAAATAAACTGACGAATACTCTAACTGATCCAAACAGTTTGAAAACAGGAGTTAATCAGTTAAATACACAATATGTGTTTATGGAAGTTCGGAGACTTCAACTGCTCCTACGTCACGTCTTCTACATCCACGGGTAGGATCCGCTAGAAGACTTTGATTTATACAACTACTTGTACAAACCCACTCAGCTAGAACTTACACTACTGCCTAAACTGAACTCCTAGCTACTACTGAAGGCAGCACCTTCCAGCCAACACTTCTTTAAAGTCTATGTGTCAAAGACTACATACACAAGTTTAACGTCTTTGTGAAAGACTGTATTTGAGTGGTGGTGAGAGTGTTTTTGTGTGAGAATTGAACAAGGATGTTCTCACACACTGAGGGAGATAACCTTCTAAGCTTAAATGAGTTGTCTTTGGTATCCCTCTGGGCTGATTGCTTCTTGAAAGCTGATGAGCAAATAAGCATGAACTTTCTTTTACCACACTCTTTCTCGTATTTGCTTTGTATCTCTCTCTTTCTTCACCGATCTTTATCTTCCATTTATAGGCGCGAAGTTAGATCGTACAGTGAGACTCATTTATTGTATCTGTTGTATTTTGAATTTGTTTCTTGGACTTTATGTCTCGACTTTTGAACTGCCCTTCTGAAATGTGTCTTTAATGTTCTGATGCAACATCCATTATTGTCCTTTGACTGAAAAATTTCTTTGTACATTTGTGTATAGCTGGAATCCACTAGAAAGAGCTTGTCTTGATCTACAACTGATAGATTCTGACTGATCTTCGAACTAGTCAGCTGAACTGATCTTTATTTTGGCTGGTGAAATCAGTTGACTCGTCAGTTGAACTGATTTCACTCTCGTTCAGTTGTACTGATCAGCTGAGTTTCTTCATCAGTTGAACACTCTTTCGGCTGACCAGGCTTATGAGGTTCTCCTGCTGAACCACCTATCAACTGGACAATCAGTTGAACTGCTCAATTAACGTAACAGTTAGACTGTTTCAGTTTGTGCGATCAGTTGAGTCTTTAGCTCATGACTGATCCTAGCTTCTGCACACTATGGTAGATTATTAGTTACACAAAATAACAAGTTTATTTAACACCAAAATCAAGATTGCGAACTTGAAAAGTTCCAACATAAAGTTAAAAATTAGTGGACGTTTCAGTTGATATTAGAACCAATGATCCCTAAGAAGTTGTGTTACTGCCACACCGAGAAGATCAAGAAGTCACGGCTCAATTCAGTGAGATTTTACTGCTTTGGATTTTATTTGCTGAATTTTAAATGCTTTTATGGTGCATGAATTAGGAGGTTAGATGCATGTTTCATTTAAAATGTTAAAAGTATGTTGGTTATGTGGTATGGACGATTTGTACAGAGATGCCTTCTAGACGGGTTCTTCATAGTGATACTGAGGATAGGCAAGAGGAGGAGATTCTATAGCCTCCTCCTAATCAGGATGCTAGTGCCCATGTACTAGCCGGTATGGCTCGTTTACTAGAGCAGCACGTGGGAAATGGTGCGAGGGTCCGACCAGAAGCTGTCTATGAGCGATTTAGGAGGATGGATCCCGCGGATTTTTCTGGCACTACTAATACTTTCATGTCTGAGGGATGGATTAGGTCGTTGGAGGTGATTATTAGGTATATGGTTATGGCAGACGCTGAACGGATTCTTTGTGCCATTTATTTGCTGAAAGGCGACACTTCCTTATGGTGGGAAGTAGCAAAGCGAGGAGTGAATCTGGCAACTTTGACTTGGGACGGCTTCAAGAGGATATTCTATGATAAGTATTTCAATACCAATGTTCGTTCGAGGTTGAAGAGAGAGTTAATGAGTCTCCACCATGGGGATTCGTCCGTTGCTGAGTTTGTTCAGAAGTTTGATAGGACTGTCATTTTGTGCTCTTGATTGCAAATGATGCTACAGAGAAGCTACGATATTTCCGTTGAGATGTGATGCTGACTGATCCTATTGACTATACTATTGCTGTTGCTATAGCCTTTCGAGCCGAGCAGTCTTTGAAGGACATTAACTGGGAGATGCAGCGCAAGAAGAAACAGTTCCCAGCAATCAAGTCAATATAACAAGAAGCCGTTTACGGGACCACCGAAGCAACTAGGACAACATAAACCGCAAGGACAGTCACCAAAAGAAAACGTCCCGAAGAATGTGGAGAGGCCACTCTGCAAGGAGTGCAATCGCCATTACTACGAAAAGTGCATGTGGGGCACTTACAAGTGCTTTAGGAGCGGATGAATGGGGAATAAGGCTGCTGATTGCACAAAGCATAAGCAGTTTGTGACTGCAAGGGCTTACATGATGCATACTGAGCAAGCCGAGCCAGACACTATTCTTATTACATGCATAATTTTGTTAGCGAGCGTAGCTACTTACGCCTTGCTAGATTTTGGAGCTAGGCATTCTTTCATATCTGAATCCTTTATGAAACGACTGGAAATTTTGCAGGAGGACGTAGAGTCGGGATTCAGATTTACAGTGCCTTTGGGCGAACATATGGTCTCTACAAGCATGATTAAGGATGTGGAGCTCAAATTGCAGAAGAATGTCATTCGAGCAGACCTTATCATATTGTCAATGCCCAAGTTCGACATTATTTTGGGCATGGATTGGCTCACACAGAACAGAGCCACTATCGATTTTTAGCGGAGGTCAGTATCTATTAGACCGCCCAAGGGAGAGCATTCATTTTGAGCCAGAGCAGAACAATCAAATGCCACACATTATTTCATGCATTTGTGCGAAGAAGCTTATACGAAAAGGCTGTCAATGTTTTTTTGCTAGTATTATATCTATAACTAACACGGACAGTCGCTCGATTGAAGATGTGGAAGTTGTCAAAGACTTTCTGGATGTGTTCCCTGATGATGTTTCTGGCATCCCACCCGAGAGAGATGTGGAATTTTCTATTGAGTTGATGCCTGGTACTGTGCCGATCTCTAAGGCATCATATCGCCCACACCTGCCGAGATGAAAAAATTGAAAGATCAAATTCAATAGCTGCTAGACAAGGGATTTATTCGCCCTAGTTTCTCTCCATGGGGAGCGTCAGTGCTGTTTGTGAAGAAAAAAGATAGGAGTATGAGACTGTATATCGATTATATGGAGCAGAATAGGGTGACAGTGAAGAATAAGTATCCATTACCCAAATCGATGATTTGTTTGATCAACTACAATGAGCATCGGTATTTTCAACGATAGATCTTCAGTCTGGATATCACCAGCTGAGAGTAAAGGAGATGGATGTGCATAAGACTGCTTTCAGAACACGTTATGGCTATTACGAGTTTTTAGTGATGCCTTTTGGACTGACTAATGCTCTGACGATCTTCATGGATCTCATGGATCACGTATTTTAGCCATACCTCGATCAATTTATTATTGTCTTCATTGATGATATTTTGATATATTCCAAGAGCCGAGAGGAGCATGATCAGCACCTGAAGATAACCTTGCAAGTTTTACATGATCGGAAATTATATGCAAAGTTCAGTAAGTGCGAGTTTCGGCTAGAGAGGGTGACATTCTTAGGCCACATCGTTTCAAGAGAAGGAATAGAAGTTGACCCATAGAAGGTCGAGTCGGTTAAAGAGTGGCAAGTGCCTAAAAGTGTAAAGGAAATCCGCAATTTCTTGGGTTTAGGGCTACTATCGCAAGTTCATCAAGGGTTTTTTTTACTATTGCAGTACCCTTGACATCTTTGACGAAGAAGAATGCGAAATCTGTATGGAGACCGGAGTGTCAAAACAGTTTTGATCACTTGAAGCAAGTACTCACTACCGTGCCAATTCTAGCTATGCCGATAGAGCAAGGGGATTATGTGTTATTTACCGACGCTTTGAAACTTGGACTGGGCGCAGTTCTGATGAAACACGATCATGGAATATGCGTCTAGACAGTTGAAAACCCACGACAAAAATTATCTGACGAATGACCTTGAGCTTGCAGCAGTCGTATTCGCGCTAAAAGTTTGGAGGCACTATTTATATGGCGAGAAATGACCATAAAAGCCTCAATTATTTCTTCACCCAAAAGAGCTGAATGTGAGACAAAGAAAATGGCTAGAACTTGTAAAGGACTATGACTGCGACATTAGTTATCTTCTCAGCAAAGATAATGTAGTGGAAGACGCTTTGGGTAGAAAATGGTCAGTCTTGGCCCATTTTTCAGTGCAGAAACCTCTAAAAAATGAAATTCAGAGGCTTGCTCTTGAAATTTACACTAGGGGAAAGGCCCCTAATCTCCCAACTTTGACGTTAAGCCTACTATACGAGATAGAGTTTGATCCGGACAGTCTAATGATGAGCAACTGCGGAAATTGAGACAACGAGATAATAGAGAGGAAGCATGTTATATTCAGTCGACTATGGCATTGTCAAATATCGAGGTTGACTATGGGTTCCTAGTGGAGATTCACTTAGAGTGATATTATGACTGAAGCCCACGGTACCTCTTATTCTATTCATCCCGGAAGTACAAAAATGTACAAGGACTTGCAAATTTTATATTGGTGGCCGGGAATGAAACAAGATATTATGCACTTCGTATCTAAATGCTTGACGTGTCAACAAGTGAAGGCAGAGCATCAGAGACCAGCAAGAATTCTCCGACCACTTTCCATTCCCTAGTGGAAGTGGAAGAACATTACTATGGACTTTGTGGTAGGAATGCCAAAGACGGTGAAAGGATTTAACGCCATTTGTGTAATAGTAGACCGTCTTACTAAGTCAACACATTTCCTACCAGTAAAGACGAATTTTTCTATGACATTGTATGCGAAGCTATATATTCGAGAGATAGTCAGACTGCATGAAATTCCCTTCTCTATTGTGTCGGACATATATACATGATTCACTTCATCATTCTGGAAGAGTTTCCATACAGCCTTGGGGACCAAACTACTATTCAGCACCACATTTCATTTCAGACAGACGGTCAGTCTGAGGGAGTCATGCATTTTAGAGAATCTACTCCGAGCATGCATGATCGATTTCCAAGGGAGTTGGGAACCGAAGCTACATCTAATAGAGTTCACTTACAATAACATTTATCAGTCATCTATAGGAATGGCTCCATACGAGGCACTCTACGGAAGGAAATGTAGATCACCAATCAATTGAGAAGAGGTAGGAGAAAGAGCTATGGTGGCACTCGAGATAGTTCAAAACACCGCATAAATGGTCACCAAGATCCAAGATAGAATGAAAACTGCTCAGAGTCGATAGAAGATTTACGCGGAAAAAGGAAGACGAAATCTCTAGTTTGCAGTCAGTGATCATGTATTTATAAAGATAGTACTTATGAAGGGTGTTATGAGATTTGGCAAGAAAGGAAAACTTAGTCCGAGGTTCATTGGACCGTTTGAGATACTTGAAAGGGTGGGAGCATTAGCATATCGAACGGCGTTGACATCTAATCTCGCAAGAGTTCACAGTGTCTTGCACGTATCGATGCTTCGCAAGTACATGTCAAACCCTTCATAGCGAGGGCCCAGGCTCTGCCTCGGTCCACCACCAGTGGGGATTCCTAAGGGGAGGAAATCCTATCTGTATGGGGTTCTTTCCTCTTTTGTGGTCAGGGGATGTTTTCTATTTGCATTCACGTCTTTTGGAAAGAGCCGCTAAATCAAGATTTCCAATTTTTCATTAGAGTCAACCACGAAAGACCTAAGAAAATGAACTAGAAAACATGTACTAAACTTTGTGCCACTACAACTTATGCCAAACACGTCCTATGAGCAGAGGCCTACTGAAATCTTGGGTATACAAGAGAGGAGGTTACAGAACAAGGTTATAAAGATGGTCAATGTCAAATAGATAATCACTCGGAGGAAAAAGCTATTTGGGAGACAAAGTTAGAAATGAGGAGTCGCTATCCCGAATTGTTCGGTAAGTCTTAGTTTCGAGAACGAAATTTTATTTAGGGGGAGGATTTGTAACATCCAAAGTCAAACCACGAAAACTGCATGCATGTAAATTATTTAAATTTCTTAATTGCTTTAATTGATTGATTTTAAATGTTTAAATGATATATAGTATATGAATGAAGGTCTAAGTGCATGATTTCATGAGAATTAAATAATTTAGCCGAATATTCGAGAATAGGCAGGGAAAAAGAAATTGGGGACGACCCAGATAAAAATATTTTTTAGGCTTAATAAAATGATTAAATATGATTAATTTTTTCTAAAAATGGTGGAGTCCAAATGATTTTACGATACGAGCTCGATTTTATCTTGAAAAAGTCGGTTTTGTTCAAACGAAGGACTTTTAAAAGACCAAAAATTATTATTTTTGAAAACAAATTTTGTAAAATTTTATTTTATAATTAAATATGTATTATTGGGCCTAATTTACCTAAGATTAGAAGTCCCAATTACTCCTAAACTAAAAAACCCAAAAATCAAGCCCGTTAACACATCAAATTTTCGAAAATTTAAAAAGAATCCTAGGGGTTCTTGAGACCCAATTCTGCCTCACACCATCACACCAAACATATTAAACATTTCGAAATATTGGAGAGAAAAATTTCAAGGATTCTCGTCGCCCGTTCGTGCCCCTTTGCATACCACACCAACTATCGTATATTCGAGCGTTTTAAATACAAATGCATGCTTCTAAACTCTTTTGATGCACCATTCAAATCATATTATGTATGTTTCATGATTTTGACATGAAAAAATATTTGAGTACAAATAGTTTAACGTTTGAATGATTATTTTCAAAATTTTGAAGATTTTATGAATCTTTTGTGAATGCTATGAATTTTAAGGGACATGCTGCCAATATAGGATGATTAAAGGCTAGGAAAAGTATCGTTTAAGCGAGAGACAATGGATAGGGCAGGGGTTTCATGGAATGGTTTGGCTTTATGGGCTCAGCTAGGGAAGAACCATGCCAGAGCCCGTGCATGGCTTGTTTTAGAGGTTAGGAGGGTCCATGGAAGGCTGGACTCGGCGGCAGCAAGAGAAGGAAGAGTCTGCAAGCCCTAAGACTCTCACCCGTGCATGCGTGCGGCTGGTTTCTTTAAGGGGCTGCGCGGCATAGGTAGGACGTGCTAGGCTGGTCCAATAGGGTCCAGGGAATATGGCTCGGGGTAAGGACATGGTTTGGTGCGGCTATGGTCCAAGGTGGCTCGAATAGGTGGGAGCCGCGATTATGGAGGAGGGAGGAAAGGTGCGCGGGGGTTGGCAGGGTCTTGGGCTGGTTCGGTGCCGGTCTAGGCTAGGTCGGTTAGGGTCCAGGATGGTTTCGATAAAAGGAATAGAATTCGACCCATCTAAGGTCGAGTCAGTTAAAAAGTGGCAAGTGCTTAAAAGTGTAAACGAAATCCGCAATTTCTTGGGTTTAGCTGGCTACTATCGCAAGTTCATCAACGGTTTTTAGACCATTTTAGTACCCTTGACATCTTTGACGAAGAAGAATGCGAAATCTGTATGCGGACCGAAAAGTCGAAACAGTTTTGATCACTTGAAGCAAAACTCACTACCGTGCCAGTTCTAGCTATGCCGACAGAGCAAGGGGATTATGTGTTATTTACCGATGCTTCAAAACTTGGACTATGCGCAGTTCTCATGAAACACGATCATAGCATATGCGTCTAGACAGTTGAAAACCCATGACAAAAATTATCCGACACATGACCTTGAGCTTGAAGCAGTCGTATTCACGCTAAAAATTTGGAGGCACTACTTATATGGTGAGAAATGACCATAGAAGCCTCAAGTATTTCTTCACCCAAAAAGAGCTGAACATGAGACAAATAAAATGTCTAGAACTTGTAAAGGACTATGACTGCGACATTAGCTATCATCTCAGCAAAGCTAATGTAGTGGCAGACGCTTTGGGTAGAAAATGGTCGGTCTTGGCCCATATGTCATTGCAGAAACCTCTACAAACTGAAATTCAGAGGCTTTCTCTTGAAATTTACACTAGGGGAAAGGCCTATAATCTCCCTACTTTGGCGGTACAGCCTACTCTACGAGATAGAGTTCGAGCCAGACAGTCTAACAATGAGCAACTACAGAAATGGAGAAAACGAGATGAATCGAGAGGAAACATGTTATATTCAGTCGACGATGAGATTGTCAAATATCGAGGTCGGCTATGGGTTCCTAGTATAGATTCACTTAGAGTTGACATTATGGCTAAAGCCCACAGTACCCCTTATTCTATTCATCCTGGAAGTACAAAAATGTACATGGACTTGCAACTTTAATATTGGTGGCCGGGAATGAAACGAGATATTATGCACTTCATATCTGAATGCTTTACGTGTCAACAATTGAAGACAGAGCATCAGAGACTAGCAAGAATAATCCGACCACTTCCTTTCTCGAGTGGAAGTGGGATAACATTAATATGAACTTCGTTGTAGGATTGCCAAGGACGGTGAAAGGATTCAACGCCATTTGGGTAACAGTAGACCGTCTTACTAAGTCGGCACATTTCCTACCAGTAAAGATGACTTTTTCTATTATATTGTATGAAGCTATATATTTGAGAGATAGTCAGACTGCATGAAATTTCCTTCTTTATAGTGTCAGACTAAGATACACGATTCACTTCATCATTCCGGAAGAGTTTGCATGCGACCTTGGGGACCAAACTACTATTCAGCACCGCATTTCATTCTCAGACAGACGGTCAGTCTGAGAGAGTATTACATTTTATAGGATCTATTCCGAGCATGCGTGATCGATTTCCAAGGTGGCTCGAATAGGTGGGAGCTGCAACTATGGAGGAGGGAGGAAAGGTGCACGCGGGTTGGCATGGTCTTGGGCTGGTTCGGTGCCAGTCTAGGCTAGGTCGGTTAGGGTCCAGGAGGGTTTGGGAATGTTCTGGTCCATGATGGCTCGGGTTTAGAGGAAGCTGTGGCTTGGTTTAAGGTTTAGGGCTTGAACATGGCTGAGGAGAAGGAAGGGGCTTGAGCCATGGTCCACGGGGTTCGATTCATGGTTCATGAGGGTAGTTTAGGTATGAAAAGTTTAAGCTTAAAAATTGGGAAGAATATATTTAGTTTGGAATTTATTCGGGATCAAAACACTTCACGGTTTAGTTAACAAGTCAATAAATTGAAAGGCTCGGGTTTACGTTTAAGAAGAATATTAGAAGTTAATTTTAAACTTATATGATAGTTTGGGATAGGCTCGAGTCGATAAAAGTAAAAAAATCTGGAATTTTAGAATCCGAAGGTAAAATGGTCATTTTCGTGTCAGGTAGTATGAAAGGCTTGGCAGTGTCACGAAGAATCAAAATACATGTTAAATGATATTTTAAAATGTTTATGATGAAAATATGATATTTTGTGATTTATGCTAAAGCTTTATGATTTTTCCTGTTAAAATGTTATTTTACGAATTTAGAAAGTACATAATATTTTATGAATGAAAAAGGAAAGAAAAATATTTTAAAGGATGTTAATTGACTGTGACAAAGATATGATATGATATGATTGGGAATATCCTAAGAGAGAAGGGCCAAGAGGGAGTCCGACGATCGTATTTTCATTTACGGCGGTGCCTAGTTCTCGTCCCCATGCGCAATGGTAAGTTAAGACTGATCAGTCAACCACATGATACGATTACAACTATGCACTTTTAAGGATCAAACTTCACCCAAAAATGATATATGATGATGGAAAGATTTACGATTAAATGATTTATTATTACAAGCTTATTTTCAATAAAAATATGATTTTCGTGCAGGTGACTGTATATGTATTATTTGTTACTCATGGTCAGAACGTTCTGAGTCCTTAGACTCGCTCGTTTGAGTTGATCGAGTCCGGCGGCAGTACACTCCCTAAGACACTTATTTCTGCATTAGCTTGATAGTCAAAGTTTTGAATTAAAGATTTTGAGAATGATTTATTTAGAGATTTTTATGCTTTATTTTGAAGTTTAGTTTTGATCATGTTAAAGGTGACGTAGGATTTTGTTAATTGACGATTATAGATTTTTATGCATTTTAGATTTTTAGATGTTAAATTAATTTTTGGATTTTGGAAATGTTGAGTTATTTTAGTAATCAAGTTTCGACTTTTATAAAAAAAAATAAAAAATTATTAGCATTTTGAAGTTAATAATTAGTGGATGTTTCAATATATGAAGTCATAATCCTAAATTCTTCGGAACGTTTCTTGATCTTACATATCTACGCGCTCTTTTCCTTGAAAAAATATTTTATTTTCTCTTCTTAACTCTTTTATTAATGGAGGAAAGATTAGGGAACGTGATGTCTCGCAATCTGGGGACCATGACCTATATATAGATAATGTCTATCATTATGTTCTGATATTTCTGTTTTAGCTCATAATAAAAACATAAAATACACTTATGTTTCTAAACATTAAAGACCCACAATCTATTAGATACATTAAATCTCAATAATCCGAAACAATCATTGATAACTTTATTTTAGGCTTAATTTAATAGACAACTCACATCACATAATTATTAATATATAATCTCTTATAAATAAAATCGATCCTAAAATTACTAATTTTTTAATTTACATGTACTAATTCATAGTTAATTTTTATTTTTATTTTAATTGTTACATGTAATAATTGCAAATTCAATATTCCTATGATTAATTAATTTAATTTTTCGTTCAAAAAGTTCAGGAAACGAAACAAATTTTTAATTTTGCCTACTAACTCCATATAAAATTGAAACGCAGAAGGTGCAAAATACCAATTAGCTTGTTCATCTATATTATCTATACTTCTATACTATATTATTAAATATGAGAACATGATAATAACTACCTAGAGAGGACACCAATTTTTTTTCCAATTTTACCCTTATATGATTCTAATATTACACTTTTGTTTTTGTTTTTTTTTTTTAAAATTTCAACACACACTTTTATTTTTATTATTTTTATTTCAACCATTCAAATATCAATTTAGTTCATCCATAATTTGTCAAATTTCACTTTAGTGCATCGATAATGATAAAAATATTGTATACTCACGCAACGCTTGTGCAGAGTAACTAGTATTGAGAATCGCTTCATTGTGTCTCGAATTAATCTCGATCCACCATAGGGTAAATGGTGTTGGTTTGAAATGTTACAATTTGTTCGAGAATTTGTGTGTCGATCGACTCATAAACTTTTTATCATAATTAATTACTTAATAATATTTATTTACATATCAACATATGTTATATGCAATAAATTTTGATTATATAATTATTAAAGTATAATGAAATGAATTTTAATAAATTATTTTATTTTTCAATTATTAATATTCCACTCAACATAGGAAAAAAAATAACTTTATAATTGTCCCCTCGGCCAACTTCACAGCATCATTTCCTTCTATTATTATGATTTTTTAAAAAAAACAAAAATCAGACAGACGCAAATTAACCATGCAAGAAATGTTACCAAAAGAAGTTAAATCGACACATAAATTAAAACTCACATGCCCAATTAAAGAGAAAAAGTATACATTTAAAAATGAAAAATAAAATTGCATGTATGTGTATTGAATTATTAGTAAATTCACGATTTATTGAATTATACAATTGTAATAAGTTCAAGAAAGATCACAAATGGAAAAATACAACATAAGAACGTAAGCATATTACGTAATACATAAATAATAATCATTTATAAAAGAAAATAAGATTTTTTAAAATTATTTTTGCTCTATTTGAGTCGTTTGCAAAGGGTGAGCCCATCTCCAATGGAAAGGAGAGCCAACTCGATACGAGAATCCTTTGCCAAGAAATCATTGAAATCGACGACCGCTTGTCTCCATACTCTCAAGTAATTCTCCATTTCATCGTCCTCGGAGATTGCTACGGTTCCACCCCACAAGGTGTTGTCGTAAGCTATAATTCCTCCGACTTTGACCAATTTCAACAATTCCTCGTGGTAATTTATGTAATTGTCTTTATCAGCATCAACAAATGCGAAATCAAATGTTCCACATTCGCCCTGAAAATCAATTTAGTAACAAGTTAAAATGTTTATGAAAAGAATATATAATTAACTAATTAAATTGGGGTTCAAAAGTTTAAAATTAATTAATTACATCGGCGACAAATTCCTTGAGAACAATATTGGCATCAGGACTGGATGAACTTGATTTTGTGCGCCACGTTTGCCTTTTGAATGAATGGCAATCCGGTCTCGAATGCTTCCCTATCAGGATCGATTGCTACTATCTGAAAAGCAAAAGTATTAACAAACCACGTACGGTCATTTTCTATCAATCAATACAAAAAAAAAAAAACCAACGAATTATTCAACAAAATTACATACCTTTCCATCGTCGGGAAGTGCCAGGGCGGTGGATAGAAGCGAGTAGCCGGTAAAAACTCCGAGTTCGATCGTCTTCTTCGCGTTCATAACCTTCAACAACATCGATAGAAACAATCCCTCGTCGGCAGGTACATTCATCATGCTCCTGATAAGTTTAATTTCCCATATAATCTGTGAATAATCACGAGAAATTTTTTCGAAAACGTTTAATCGGAAAAAAAAAAAATTTACTTGAAATTATATTTTTCGACAGTGGCCATCCTTATTTCTTTGAGGAGTTCGTGCTCCCTCGGATACGCCGTGTCCAAAATGTACTGCAATGCAATTTCAACAATCGATTAATTATGATAAGAAAAAAATAGGCCGAGTTATGATTCTTTATACGAAGAAAATAAACTCATTACTTCGTAGGGAAAAATGGAAGTAAAGTAATTATTTCTTAATGACATAATAGAAGTAATTTTAATTAGAAAATTACTAATTAATAATTTCAAATACATTACAAGAATTAGTTGATATTGAAATTGAACCTTGGAAAGAGCATGGCTCTGCAGAATGGTGCCCTGTAAACATTTCTTTCATCTTCCAAGATTTGAAGAAAATTGAGGAGATATGATCCTAATTTGTATGGATACAGAAGAATTTGTTTGTGCTTAGTTTGCCAAAAGTGTGGCTCTATTTATAAGGTTTATGTTGCCAAGTTTGAAAGTTTCAATGGGAAAATGTCCACGACTCACCAACTTTTCATGTATTCAATTATTTTTTCGATGAATATTTTTTATTTGTTTTATAAATATTATATAATATTGGTACCTATGGCTTTGGTGCTTTTTCACCACCAACACCGCCGAAATGGTTGCTTCTAGGAAATGGTCTGGCTAGGAGTGGAATTCTTACAACCGCGGATTTAAATACGACCGTTCTGGATAAAATATATCTTTTTTTAAAAAAAATTGAATTATATATTTATACACATACATACATCTAACCTAGTACATGAGAACATGACAATTTTACCCGGTCTACATGAAAATATTTTATGATAAGTGCCGGAGTCATGATTATTAATCTATCTGGGCTAAAATTTTAAATTCTTTAATCTTTTTAAATTCAAACACTAGCTAGAATTAATATCAAATTAATCCAAAATTCTCTAAAATTACTATATAAAAAATTTTAAAAAAAATATCTTCCGTACCATGTATTTTGAAGGTAAATTTTTTTTTAAAGATTATTCATGATTTTAGTTTTTCTACAGTTAATAGAAGTTCCATGAGCACAATAGATTTCAGTGTGTTATGGATTAAATTTATTAAAAAAATACGGCATACAATTTAAAACATGTTGAAAATAAGTGTTGAATTATTGAATGTTGAAAATAAAAATTATAAATATTGAAAATTAGTGTGATGATGATGTATGTAACGATTTATTTATTTTTGGATTATTTTCAAAGAAATTCTATAAATAAGTCTCTCAATTTGTGAAGAAAAACATAATCGAATAGAGAAAATTTTATAAAGTGTGTAGTTTATTAAATTTATGAATTTGAGATTTTAGTTTTAACATGTTATCAGCACGATCAGAACGTCTACTAATTTTTTTTTTTTTGAAAAACTAAATCTCGAAATAACTATTTTAAACATACATGAAATGACTGATGTAAAACACACCTTTTAAAATAAGATAAATCAATACTGGTAATAATACTGCGGTTAAAAATATAATAAAAATTCGGACGAATCTATCAATATAAAAAGGCAGTATGAAAATATCCATGATCTCTCCTAACTCATAAACATGATGTGCAGAAAAATAAGGTCCTCGGGTTAGTGTGCGCACATCCAGCCCCGGCTACTCAGTCTTCGGCGCCTCCAGTCTCCTCATCATATGCTCACCTGCATCATTCACATCTAGTGAGTCTAAAGACTCAACACACTATAAACGTTATCTCTTACTATTTATTAAGGCTGAGTAGGTTAGAGTAACTTCATTGGTCTGTTTTTTAAAATACCTAAAATACCCTTCACCCCCACTCTCTACATTACTAATTATATATATTAATAAAGTGTTAAAAAATAAAAGCAAGTCACATGTAGTTTAGTGGATAAAGCCTATGTTTCTTAATCATGAGGTTGTAGGTTCAATTTTTGCTTGGGTCTTTTTTATTCTTTTTTAATTTATTTTTTAGTTCATATATCAAAACTATAATGTAGACACTCATTATTTCTTATAAATATATTTTGATCCTCATTTAAATATAAATCAAATAAATTATAAAAACATATCATACAAGCACGCAACGCGTGCGTTGTTGTACTAGTAATAATTACATATACATAACATGCAACTGTGAAAAGTATTGTACTTAAAATAAACTTCATGATCTTAAAATCATGAACATAAACGTAATATAAACATAAACGTGTCAAAACATGACTCAACACATCATCATTTCCTTGTTAATTTTCTTTAATTGAATTCAGTTCATTAGTTCTGACTTTCGTATCAGCTCTATTCGATGAATCCATTTACGTATAACTGTGGTACCCGACGACGGGGACATCAACGACAGCATTACTCATCCACTGAGCCTTGGCCTCACATATCATCATATACATATTTGTATTAGTCACAACCAGCTCCCAAACTTCAAAACATGTCATCATATTCATCACTTATCAAAATCATGTATATATGTAATTTTCCTTAAAATCAAGCATACAACGTATTTTTCATAATTACATAAAAAGTCGTATGCATGATAACATAAACATTTAAAACATGTTAAATCGTGTTTAGGGCACTGCAGGACTGCTAACTCAACACGGGTGTAAAATGATAATTTTGCCCCTAGAAACCCTAATTACCCATTTTACTCCTGGACCTCAAAATTTCGACCTGAAGCCAACCGAACTCCTTCAAACACCTCAAAACATATTTATAAACATTTCCTAGAGGTAGCCTCGAGCCCATTCCGTAACTTACACGTTCGTTTTAAAACTTCGATCGGGATCCCGGTTGTAACCCTAATCAACTTGAAACCTTTTATCCACTTAAAGCATGACTTGAACTTACCCAACCAGACCCTAAACCACCTATTCCAGACTCATTAGGATCTACGAACCACGTCTTAAATTTTGCTGGAAATTTTTAGCGCGCACAAGTCTTAATTAACCCTAGTTGCACCAACCTGCGTTTTATCAATCCTAACCTAAAAGCTGACGTGTCCAGCCCTCAACCCGACACCTTAGGACTATGACCGACCACTTAGGACCCCCATTGGACTACGTACCCCAACCATGCCAACAACACAAAGCTCGCACAAGGCTCGGCTTGCCAAGGAAACCCTAGCCATCTCAACCAAAACCACATGGACCCCATCCAAACCAATCATGACCAGACTCCAGCCCCTTGAAACCATGCCTTCCAATCTATACAGCCTTTAAACATGCAGCCGTGGCAGCCCCTTACATCAAGGGCAAGAAAAAACGTGAGTTTCAACAAAGGAGTAGACGTTTGCCATGAAAGCTTTAGAACCAATGCGCAAAAACATTAGGGCTATTGCTGTTCACATAAATAAACATAAATGTGAATGATGAGAAAAAAAACGTTTTAGGGTGTGCTTTTGCGTTTACATGCTCGAAAACTTGAAGACCTTTGCGTAGAACGTGCACCGGAGAGGGCGGGGAATAATTTTTTCTTGAAAGCTTGAGATAAAAACGAGGGGCTGCCGAAGTTTTGAAGTGAAAAGCTGCTGCTATGGGGAATGGGGCGGCCATGTATAGTTAATAGGGTTAGGGTTTAGTTTAGTAGTATATAATTTAAATAAACATGCACTTATGGGCCTAATAAAAAAATCAGAGGGGTTAAAAGCTATTAGGCCCATTAAGCACTAAAATAAACCATCAAGCCTAGTAACACTCTCGAAAAATATTTCGTTTAGGTACATTTTAGTAAATATTGTCTGAACCCTCAAAAAGTCTCTCATTTGCTAAAATTTGCGTATTGATTAAAAATATGATCTGACGAGTAAAAATATCCAACCAAGGCTTATTTTGAAAATCACACTTAAATACACCTTATATTAAATAATTAAAACTAATTATTCAATAAAAATATTCTTTCTGATTATCCTCGGTCTCCGTTACTCGTTCGAGCGCGAAATGCAACTTAAAACCCTAATGCATGAATCCTTGACAAACAATGAAATAAACACATATCCATGCAATAATCATGTGTTCAATGCATAAAAATTATTAAACACATAATTTAAATAAAACCATATATTGCATACAGTAAGGTTATGTAGTTTGAATTTCCTAGACCTTACAATTCTCTCCCCTCGAAATTTAAAACATACCGAATAACTCTTGTAGCGACTCCTCATCTCGGTCTCAGTCTCCCAAGTAGCTTCCTCCTCAGAATGATTCAGCCACTTGAATTTGACTATGTGGATCACGTTGTTCCGGAGCCTCCTTTCCTGTTTATCCAATATCTGGGTGGGTCTTCCCTCGAAAGACAAGTTAAGTGTCAATTGCAGTGGCTCACAATTCTGTACATGCGAAGGGTTCGACATGTACTTCCGCAGGATCGAGACGTGGAACACATTATGAACTCCCGTCAGATTCGGCAGTAATGCAACTTTATATGAGAGTGTCCCAACTCTTTCTAGGATCTCAAACAATTCGATGAATATAGGGCTGAGCTTGCCATTCTTCCCAAATCTCATCACACCCTTCATCGGTGCGACTTTCACAAATACATGATCCCTTACTGCGAATTCAAGATACCTGCGCATCTGATCTTCATAATTCTTTTGTCGGCTCTAGCAGTATTCATCCCTACCTGAATCTTAACCACTAACTCTATAGTCTGATTGACTATATCCGGTCCCAACTCTGCTCTCTCTCCTACCTCATCCCGATACTCTGGTGACCAACACTTCCTCCCGTACAGTGCCTCACATGGAGCCATACCGATGGACGCCTGTTAGCTTTTGTACGTGAACTCCACAAGAGGTAACTTCGGCTCCTAGCTGCCTTGGAAGTCGATCATTCAAGCTCTGAGTAGGTATTTCAAGATTTAAATCACTCTCTCTGACTGTCTGTCGGCCTGATGATGGAAGACAATACTGAATAGCAGTTTAGTACCCAATGTCTGATGCATACTCTTCCAGAATGCAAATGTGAACCTCGAATCCTTGTCTGACACGATGGACACTGGAATCTCATGCAGTCTGACTATCTCTTTGATATACAGCTCTGCGTACTGAGTCATGGTGAAAGTCTTCCTGATCGGTATAAAGTGTGCTAACTTGGTGAGCCGATCAACTATCACACAAATAACATTATATCCTCCAGTAGTCCTCGGTAGTCCCGTCACAAAGTTCATGGTAATGTTCCTCCATATCTTCAGGACAAATACCATTGCACCTAGCTCGAGGTCATGAGTCGGATAATTCTTCTCATGGACCTTCAACTGTCTGGACGCGTAGGATATAACTCTACCATGCTACATCAGAACCATGCCCAAACCTAGTTTCGAAGAATCTGTATAAACCACGAACTCTCCTTTCCCTTATGGCATAGCTAGACTGGTGTTGTGGTCAACGCCTGCTTCTGCATGCCAAAACTCTCCTGGCACTCTGATCTCCAGATGAATTTTGTATTCTTCTTCGTCAGGGCGGTCATAGGCACTGCAATAGAAGAGAATCCCTTAATGAACTTCCGGTAGTACCCATCTAGTCCCAAGAAACTGCAGATCTCTGTCACAATCTTAGGAACTGGCCAATCTCGGACTGCCTCAACCTTGATGGGATAGTCTTCCATTCCATCTCAGGATACAATGTGGCTCAAGAATGTCACTCTGTTTAGCCAGAACCCGAACTTATTGTACTTGGCATACAATCTTCAGTCCTGAAAAGTCTGCAGTATAGGTCCTCAGATGATGATTGTTCTCCTCTCTGCTCCTCGAGTAGATCAGGATGTCGTCTATGAAAATTATGACGAACTGATCCAAGTATGGCTAAAACACGCGATTAATGAGATCCGTGAATATCGTTGGCGCATTCGTCAATCCGAATGACATCACCATAAACTCATAGTGCCCATAACGCTTCTTGAATGTCGTCTTATGCACGTCATACTCTCTCACCTTCAGCTGATGGTATCCAGATCGGAGATTTATCTTCGAGAATACTACTGCTCCCTGAAGCTGATCATATATATCCTTGATCATGGGCAGTGGATACCAATTCTTGACCGTGACCCTGTTCAATTCTCTGTAATCAATGCAGAGCCGCATGCTGGCATTTTTCTTCTTAAAAACAGTACTAGTGCGCCCTATGGAGAAATGCTAGGGCAAATGAAACCCTTATCTAGCAAGTCATGTATCTGATCCTTCATTTCCTTCATCTCTATAGTTGCTAGACGATAGGGTGCCTTAGAAATTGGTAATGTACCTAGCATAAGCTCGATAGAAAATTCCACCTCTCTCCCTAGTGGAATGCTTGAAACTTCGTCAGGGAAAATAATGGGGAAGTTTCTTACCACTTCGACCTCCTCTAGCCTTTGACTGACTGGCTTAGTCACTGTTACGATACTGGCCAAAAAATCCTGACAGCTTCTCTTCATTAGCTTCCTCGCACAGATGAAAGAAATTATGTAAGACATCTGCTGATGTCTGGCTGCCTCAAATATAAATGGCTTACCGCTGGGTGGTCGGATAGATACTGACCTCCGCCGACAATCTATGATTGCTTCATTCAAAGAAAGGCAGTCCATACCCACAATAATTTTGAACTCCGGCAACGGTAGCATAATCAAATCTGCTTGAACCGCACTTTTCTGTAACCGAGACTTCAATCTATTCACTATCTGTGACTTAAACATCAGATCTCCGGACGGAATCGGAACTCCGAATCCCAAATCCATAGCCTCTGGTATGATTCCTAGTGTCTTAACAAAGGATTCAGATATAAACAAATGTATAGCTCTGGAGTCTAGCAATGCATACGTTGATATACCTGAAATACATATCCTTCTTGCAACAAAGCATACCATCAAATTTGATCGTGTTGAAACTTAAGAAATTTATCCCAAAATCCTAGAAACATTACTGATTTACTTCTAGTACCAAATCAAAAATCTCGAATTTGTACCTCAAAAATTTCGGAAATTTCAATTGTGCCCTTCAAGTTTCGAATTCTTTACAATTTGGCCCTACAGTCTTCGAAAATTTCATTCTTGTCCCAAAAAATTTCTAATTTAGCCCAATTGAACCTTAAAATTCTCGAAAATTAAGAATTTAAGCCCAAAAATTTGAAATGTTCAAAAATAGCACCTAAAATTTCTGTTATTGCGATATGCTCCTTAAACCCTTAATCAATTCAATTCGATCCTTAAGTCCAACTATTTAGAACATGCAACCTAATTTATCCTAAGTTCTCAATCCCAAAATAATTCACACAACAATCATATAACACATGCAACCAAGGCGGTAGATTAAATTCTTAAACATAAAGGTTACCGGTGATCAGGAGTCCGGCTCCACCTCAGCCTCCTCTGCATGCATCACATACGCCCTGTCAATAGTGGGGCCCTTGTTCTTAGGGCAATACGCCGCCTTGTGACTCTCATCCTCGCATATGAAACATTTGAAGGTCCCCACATACATTTTCCGAAGTGGAACCGATTGCACTGCTTGCACGGTTGTCTGTCCCCCGGCTTAGGAGCCTATGGTGCCTGTGATGGTCTCTGTTGCCAGAGCCTCCTAACCTGTCCTTGGGGCATCTGTTGCCACTGCTGCATCGGTGGCCTAGTTTGGGCCTGATGTCACTTCCGTGGCATCTTCATATCAATGTCCCTCAGGGCCTGCTCCGCCTGAAAAGCACAAGCGGTTGGCCTCATCATAGCTCCTTGGTCTCATCAACATAAAATACCTACGCAAGGTGGGTCTCAGGCCATCCATGAAGTGCCTCAGCTTCTAGGAGACATCTCTAGCAATAAGGGGCACAAAGTGACAGCCCTGTCAAACTTCCGAATAAACTCCGCCACAGTCGAGTCTACCTGGCAGAGTGAAGGATCGTTTGTGCTAGTGCCTTCGAAGACATCTCACACTCGACAGTCTCCAATGAGCTTCAATAGCTCATGTTCTAAGAATATTAACACTGATTAATTAAGTCGAGTTTGGTTAAAACCAAGTGGAAGAAACTCGAAGTAATCCTTCGTGAAGAATACTGTTATATTAGAAAATATTTTAACTTATGTAAACTGACTAACTGAAGGAGACTAGATTAGTTTTTGCATTCTACAATTCAGTTACAGTGACAACTGAACTGACGAATACTCCAACTGATCAAAACAGTTTGAAAGCAGTAGTTAATCAGTTAAATACACAAGATATGTTTATGGATTTTCGGAGACTTCAACTGCTCCTACGTCACCCCTTCTATCTCCACGGATAGGATCCACTAGAAGAATTTGATTTATACAACTACTTGTACAAACCCACTCAGCTAGGACTTACTCACTGCCTAAACTGAAATTCTAGCTACGACTGAAGGCAGCACCTTTCAGCCAACACTTCTTTAACGTCTATGTGTCAAAGATTACATACACAAGTTTAACGTCTTTGTGCAAGACTGTTTTTGGGTGATGAGAGTGTTTGTGTGTGTGAGAACTGAACAAGGTTGTTCTCACACACTGAGGGAAATATGCTTCTAATCTAAGCTGATATATCTGTGAAGAGATCCCTCGACTGGGCTGAATGCTTCTCTCAAGCTGATATACCTTTGAAGCGTGCCCTTCTCTCTTTTTCTTGGGTTATCTTCTTGTTATGTTCTTTTGAGTCTTCACTGATCTCTTCCTTATATAAGCGGGAAAACTGATCGTACAGTGAGACCCAATTATTGTATCTGTTGCATTTGAATCGACTTCTTGGACTTTGTGTCTCGACTTTTCGACTGCCCTTCTGAAGTGTTGTCTTTAATGCTCTGATGCAACGTCCATTATTGTCCTTTGACTTTATAATGGCTTTGTACCTTCACGTACAGCTGGAATCCACTTGAAAGAGTTTGTCTTCATCCATAACTGATGCTTTGAACTGGTGAGTTGAACTGATCTTTCAGTTGGGCTGGTGAAATCAGTTGACTTGTCAGTTGAACTGATTTCACACTTCGTTCAGTTGGACTGATCAGCTAGGTTTCTTCATCAGTTGAACACTCCTTCAGTTGGCCAGGCTTCTGAGGTTTTCCTGCTGAATCACCTATCAACTGGACAATCAGCTGGACTGCTCAATTGACGTAACCAGTTAGACTGATTCATTTTGTGTGATCAGTTGGGTCTTCAGTTTTGCGATGTAAACATCTCATGAGTGATCATAGATGCTGCACACTAAGGTAGATCACTGGTAACACAATTAACAAGTTTTGTTATCATCAAAAATTAAGATTGCGAACTTGAAAAGTTCCAACACGGAGACTCCTGAACTCCCTCGTCAGGCGACCCTTGACATCTGCTGGGAATATTTGTTGTATAAAATCTCTTTGAAATGACTCCAAGTGAGAGTATCCAAATCCACCCCATGAGCGGCTCCCTCCCACCATATGGATGTGTCATCCCTCAGCATGCAAGTGGTGCACTTGACTCGGTCGTCATCCCTCATCTCCTGATACTGAAAATGTAGCTCCAATGACCGCATCCAACCCTCTGCCATAAAAAGGTCAGTGATACCCCTGAACTCCTTCGGGTTAAGCTGTTTGAACTGCTCATATATTTCTGTCTGAGGTCGAGGAGCCCGCTGCGCCTGCTCCATCAGTCTAGCAATGCCCTCGAGGATTGAGTTTTGGTTATTTTTTTATTAATATTTTAGGACGCAATTTATTTTCTCGACTTGTTTTGAAGATAATTTTTTTTTTCTTCAATAGTAATGGTTTTGTAAACTCGATTTCTTTCTAGTAATTATTTTGTCCCGAATCATCACACAAGTGTGTTCACTTGTGAATACTTATATCTTGTGTTATTTTTAATTAAGTTAATTATTTATGTGTTATATTATTGTGCTGCATACTATCGTAAGATTTTCAACATCCAAGACAACACCTATATCTGATTCGCACTGTTCCTACTTTTATGTTAAACAAAATTCTTTCATATATAATATAAGGTCTATGCTGCCCAAGTAACTACGCGTGAAGATGGAAAGTTTCAATGTCACAACTCAACTAATTTTTCATTTAATTATTTATTATAATATTTTATTTATGAATATTTTATCTCTTTTTGATATTTTTTATTTATTAAAAATTATTGATATAATAGGTTGGGGGACATTCGTGTTTTTTCACCAACCACATCGCCGCCGAATAGGGATTCTTTCTGGGAATCGGTACACAAAAATTTGAAATTCTCACTCCACGGTTTCAGCTACGACTTGTCTCTAGAAAAATTTCTCTCTATTTATTGAAAAAAATAGTGAATAATATTGTGTATAATGAGTAATAGTAAAGACTATATATATACACACATACAAAAATTTATATAAGATGATTTAATTTGTCAATTTTATGAGACGAATATCATGTTCAATCCGACCCATAAAAAAACATTATTTTTATGATAAAAATACTATTTTTCACTATGGGTATGTATTTGATCGACTCGTCTCACAGATATAAATTCAAACCGTCTCAAAAAAAGCCTACCCATAAAATAAATGAAAATTGTAATTTTAATTCTGTAACTTGAATTTTATTTTTTAACTTGTCAATGTTTGTTTTTAATCTAATGGCTTAGATTTTTTTGTTTTAGTCGTTTTTTGCCAAAATCCACTAACTCATACGATATTCTACATAACTCATTAAAGAGAATAAACCCATATTACACATACCAAAACAAATTTAAACATAAACAAATGGAGAAAAAAAGTCAAACGATACACAATATTTTAAAATATGAGTAAAAAATCTTATCATTTCCTTTTGTTTTTGCTTAAATAGATTTTAATGTACATAAAATAGGTTTTATTTTTGTTATATGAGCCATGTTGAAGAGTATCATTCTAAATAAGTAATATTCGACATATTTAGCGGTTTCTGGTGAAAAAGAGCCAAAACAAAAATAAATTCAAGTTAGTGAATGAAAATCAAACATTTATCAATTAAAAGACTTAAATCGAAGAATATCAATTTACATTACTAAAACTATTTTTTTTCCTAAAGAAACAAAAGGGAATACATCTAACCTTGTTTGTGGCCGGTTGGGTTGGCTATTCTTAGTCAATTTTTTTAAAAAAAATCGAGGCATTAGTATTTTAATGTAAATTTCAGCTTCTTTAATGGAGTGTCAACGAGAACAAAAGATTTGAAAAATATTGTTACAACTATTTATAATTTTTTAAGAACGAAAAATACTTGTTCTCATAATTTATATCGAAATTTGGGTCAGTGTTCATTATACAAAATTAACTTATGAAGTTGAATAATTATCCATTGGAAGATTAATTTTGGCAACCCTAGAATAGTAATCAATTAGAGTTAACACATTATCATATTTTAGAATGTTTAAAATAACAAATATTTAATTCTACAATTAAGTAATTATATATTGATTACTACAAATGAGATCGATTTTCTTTAAAAATGTATAAACCGACGTGAGCAATTTTCTTGGATCGTGGCCTACTATCAAATTTTCCTTACTATATTCATTGAGTATAATTAACTCTCCAATGGCCCAAATATCATGCAAATTAACAAACATAATAAAAAAATATATATTATATGCATAATTATTGCATAGCATCGACTGGAAATAGTAATTAGAAATTAAATATAAACTTAGGAATCTTTAAACAAAATATCAGGGGATCCATCATACTAAAACCCAATGATATATTATATAGGAGTACTTGCTAGTAGAAAAGTAAAACTATTTACTTTTTAAGAAAAACTTGTGATATTATTGATTAGCATCATTTGTTAAACTTTACCAACCAAGAAGTAAACTCATCTTTCATCCAAAAAAAATATTGAAATGGAGATAGGAACAAAATATGCAACATTACGAGCTACCATATTAGCCGAAATACGTACATGAATAAAATCCGAAATCACGTGTTCCTACATAAGCTTGCTAATATATATCTGAAGTATAACATATATAGCCAAGGTTTTCCGTATGGCTATGACTGCTTACACTACTAGTAGAAAATCCGTTGCAACTTGAACATCTCGGAAATTCATCCCATACAAGAGATTGACACTTGCCAACGAAGGATTGTTTGTATTGATATTGTTGAAGGTTCAAAGAAGACCATCGAAAATCCGTTCCAACTATTCTTGAATTTCGACGACCAAATCATAACATAAATGAACCAAATCATTAATAAAATCAAATTTTTGGATTAGTTGGTGGCTATCATTTGTTTACTAAAATGAAGAATAAGAATCTCTGTCTTACTCATTTGTTTACTAAATGAAGAATAAGAATCTCTATTTTAATATAAGTTGTGATATAAATAATAATTTGGAAATGGATTTTCATTTTTTCAACTTTTAAATTACATATTTTCATTAGCGTATAGAGATTGTTCTCTATCTTTATGTTAGTTATATTCTGTGTCCGTTATGATTTTATTAACATATTTAAAGGTGTGTCGAAACTAGTTAGCTCATTTGGGTTGTGGGTTGAGGCGGCCAGACAAGAATTAGTTATTATTTGTTAGAACCCGATATTAGTTACCTAGGAAAGCATTAGTATTTTTTTTTTGTGTGCCAGGAGAGCTTTGCAAGGTCCTCTTGAAGCTATATCAGGTGATCTGGCGTCCGATTGCAGTGAGATCTGAAGGAAGCGAGGTTGTTCTTGTCGCGCTAGCTGCTTTCCGCAAGCTTTAGTCCAACCCGCAACCTTCTCTCTCGTCAATTTCTTGTTCTTTAGGACTTGGGTAGCTCGATTTCAAAGCCTTGCTCCATATTTGGAGGAGTTGTAGGTAAATTCGGATTTTAGGGTTTCAAAATTTGGGCATTTTGGTTCAATTTTTTGGCAAATTAATGTGGGTGGCGTACAATATTCAGGGGCGGAGGGAGAGCCTAAAGCCCGGGTGGTCCAAAAAAATTTAAAAAAATTTTATGTAAATTTTTTTATAATTTTGGATAAATATGATATTAGTCCGGGTAGATTAATTTAAAATTTTAATGGATTTTAGAGTTTAAAAATCTAGCCCGGGTAGGATCGAGTTTCTGGCTCCGCCACTGACAATATTTATGGGACTTGGTGGTAAAATGCGTTGAGCATTTATGGAGGTTGAAAGAAAACGAACGAAAAGCGTTCTTGAGTTTTTCTCTCAACTCAATACATTCTTATTTGAGTGCTTAGTTTTATAATATTTGTGATGTATTTTGTTCTCTTATTATATTAAGAGAGTGTATTTCTCTTTGTAAACACAGTGAATGGTTGTATACAAAAAAATGTTATAGTGGAATTTTTTTCATCATGTCGTGATTCTTACCTTAATAACTTTTATGGATTTTCCACTTAAAACTCGGTGTAATTTTATTCATTATTTGCATATTTATATCTCTAGATGCCGCCGCGGGACCAACAAAGTGTATCAAAGCATTGGTTTAAATTTTTTAAAATTCTAAGTAAGCTCTGTGGTTGCAACATAGATAGATCTTCCACATCAGACATTTTTTTATTAAGAGGGATTATTTTGTCTATTCAACTAAATTGTGGTAGACATAATGGCTGGCAGATACGAAATAACAAAGTTCAATGGGATCAATTTTATGCTGTGGAAAATAAAGATACATGAAGTTTTGAGAAGGAAGAATTGTTTGGCGGCTATTGGAGATAGACCGAGGGAAATGACTTGTTGGATCGGGAAAATCCTTTAAAAACGTGATGAACTGCAATAGCTCGTGTTCTAAGAATGTTTACACCGATGAATTAAATCGAGTTTGAAATTAAATCAAGCGGAAAATACTCGAAATAATCCTTCGTAAGAAAACTAATCGGTTAAAGCTTTTAATCTTGTGTAACTGAATAACTGAAGAAAAGGGGGATCAGTTCTCACATGTATCAGTTCAGTTATGATGAACAGTTTAAAGCTAGGGGTTAACAGTTAGAGTACACAAGATATCTTTATGGATGTTCGGAGATTTCAATTGCTCCTACGTCACCCCTTCTATCTCCTTAGGTAAGATACACTAGAATATTTTGATTAATTACAACAAGTGTAATAACTCTACAAGCTTAGGACTTACCCACTGCCTAACTGAACTCCTGGTCTAGACTGAAGTTAGCACTTTCCAGCCAACAGTTCTTTAACGTCTATGTGAGAAAGACTACATACAAAAGTTTATTGTCTTTGTGCAAGACTGTATTTGAGTGGTGGTGTGTGTGCGTGTGTGAGAATTGATATCTGAAAATTACTCGAAAGGTGTTCTCACACACTGAGGGAAAAAGGCTTTTAATCTAAGCTGATAACACATTGAATTATTCTCTCTGGGCTGATTGCTTCTCTCTTGTAAGCTGATATGCAATATGCATGCCCTTCTTCTTTTCACTTGTCAATTATCATCTTTTGTATTCACTGAGCTTCGTCTTCTATTTATAGGCGTTTGGCTGAACGTACAGTGAGACTCAATTATTGTGACCGTTGCATTTTGAATATGTTCCTCGAAATCCATTCCGGAACTTTTGGCTCTAGGCTTTGATGCAACGCTCTTATATAGTATAAAAGTATAATACGTATAATTATTAGTTGAGACACAGCAATTAACATGTTTACTAAATTCATATAAATATTTATATTGTTAATATTTGCCTTTAACCAAAACGCATATCATCCCGGATTAGTTCAACATCATACCAATTAAAATATTAGTGCTCGAATAAATATTACATAACAAAATATACCAAGCCTAATTATATATATTTATGCATATTTATCTTAGCTCCTCCCTCACAGCATCTGAATCGGCACGTATACTAACCAAGTCACCTTTACTGAGAAGTATGATAAACTGGGGTCTGTCCCCATCACCAACATCAACCCAGGGCAATCATAAAAGATCTCCTCTACTAGTGCTAATGCTCCATCTATGAACATGATAGTATAAGTGCTTTCCTCATACTGCTCCTCACTCAGAAGTACTATGGATGCCATGTTGCCCTGATTATCAACCACACACAAAAGATAATTGCCCCCGAGGGGTAAGCAATAGCCCAGTATGAAAATACCGAAATAAAAACAACATGAATTGTAACGAATGATACATGGATGCAATGCATGATCAGGGTATGTGCACATGCACGGGAAATCAATATATCGGAAGCTGCACAATCAGTAAATGCAGCGCATAACAGCTCGAGCTACAGGCAAGGCTCGGCTACACTGCCGTAGCGACCACTCCTCCCCCAGTCTACTACCGTGTGTCGGTCAGCTCGCCAAGGACTACGGACGAAATGCGCCTTATCGGCCTACAACATCTCTCTGGCTAGTCCCAGCTCCGTACCATCCCGATAATTACCTCGAATCCAAACACAATATCGAAAGAAGTAAACACTGAAATCGGGCACAATATGCAATGCAATGTTATGTTATGCATCGATGCTACATATATAGAAAATACATGTGTGCAAAATACTTTTTGTTTTAATGCATCCGTTATGTAATGTCACAAATAATCCATGTAACAATTTAGTTTCATGTAATTCACATTCAACAAATATCGAACTTTACAAATATTTGTTGTATGTTACCCCATAATAACATACCTTTTATTTTCAAAACGACGACAAGATGAAAAATACATGAGGTCAAGCTGGGAAATAACATAACATTTATCAATTATTTGTTTATTCAGTAAACCATGTGTATTTTTATTTTCTACTATAAAATTTGAAGTTCTATATTATCTCACTTTCTCCTTCCTTATTTTAATTTAATATTTTCAGCAAATAACATAGATTATGTAGAAGCTTTATTTGATCATTTCATTCATTTTTAGGGTTCTCTAAAAGTATGAAACATCTTATACAGATTATTAAATTATAATATTGCATCATAAAATCCTTACTAATTTAAGGTTTGGAAAAGTTAACTCAAAAACTCTAATAACCATAATTAATTTAACATACCTATTCAAAACGTATATACTAAAATTATGAAAATGTTAATTTATACAAAACAATTTCTTGATTTTGTCCAGAATTTCACCATTTATAACTTAAATGATTTTAAATTATAACTTTCTTTAAACAATGAACTATTAAGTAGAGGTGTTGACGTCCATGAAAATTGAGTCCAAAATAGGTTCTCAAATTTTATTGTCTATTCATTTAATATGGTGTACAAGGTACTAAAATTTGTATTTAACAAATTTTAAGTTCATTCTCGTAAACTCCTTGTACCTATGTCATCTTCTTACCAAAATATTTTAAGGTTGGGTCTTAAATTTATAGCACTCAAGAGTAGCCAATAATTTCATTCATATTATTTTTCTATATGCTTCATCAAGGTGTATATATATTTGACCGTAATGCAATAATATAGTATATATTATAGGAAACATCTTAACTTCAAGAATTCCAAACTAAAACATTTTCATTGTATTATTAGTTGACTTATTTATAACAGTACTGTACAACAAAAAAAATCTATTTAAAATTTAGACATTTAGAAAAATTTGCAGGAGTTGGGTTTCAAGATACACCAACTGAAGCTAAAAATTATATGTTCATATATTTCACACAAAATATTATCAACCAAAGAAGATATATTAACGAGGGACGAGAACATTTACCTTACAAGAAGGCACATGAAGAGATGGGTAGGAAAAGTTGATTTATTAAGTTTAAATTTTATTATTATTTAAGATGGTTTTGGTTTGCTTCTTTATTTTTTTCCTTCCCATCCCCTCCCTTTTATACTCAGCCGATGGCAACTTGCTAAGGATGCAATCATGAACTAGTATGGGTAAAACTCTTACTAAATCTAGTAAAAAATTTGAGATGATATTTCCATCAGATTTATCTTCTATATATATATATATATATATATATATATATATATATATATATATATATATATACACACAACAAAATTTTATTTATTTTTATTTTTTTTTGAATAATTCATTTGATTATTTTTGGGATCTTACAAACGATCTCTTCTTTTTTGATGATCACAAAACTTAAACAGTTAAATCGATAAAACCAGTTAATAATTCTCCCCCTTTGTGAGAATCAAAAAAGTTTAAAAACAATCAAGCGAATAAAATAACTTTCAGTTCGAGGAATAGCAGAAAGAAAAGCTCCTCCTCAACAACTAAATAAAAAGAAATTTAAAACAATTTTTCAGTTTGAGGGATAGCAAATTTGAAAACAGTTTTAAAAAGAAAAGATCCCCCTAAAAAACTCCCCCTCAAAATATAAATAGTCACGCGATTTTAAAAAAAAAATTCAGCAACATTTATCATGCAAGCAGTTAAGGCTACACAAAAACTAGAAATATTAGTTCAGTTATACTTAAACTAACTGGATAACAAGATGTTTATTTAAACGAAAAAACTTCCCCTGTATTATAATTAAGCGCACGAGTTATGTAAGGGAAAATTGCTACTACACTTGGCTAAATTTTTGAACAACATAGTTATCAATCAGTTTACACATAATGGAACTAAATAACCAACTACTGGTTTAATGCTTGAAAGACTGCATAGTCTTGAGTTCCTTTTCCAGATGAATGGCTAGCTGCTTTGAACTTGACTTTTGTGCTGGCTAACTGGTCTAACAGATGGAAACTGGACTCACCTGATGTTGAACAACAATAATCAACTACTAGGATCTGATATGGCAATGAAGCAGCGGCACTTATGATGATTAAGCTTCACTTAACTCATCAGTTTCAGCTGGCAGTTGGGTTTTGTCTGTTGATCAGTTGAACTGGTAAGCTGGCAACTGAAATCTTGCCCGCTGATCAGTTTAGCTATTCTGCTGTCATTTGACCTCAAAAACCCTGCAAGCTGCTTGAATAACAAAAACTGAATCGAGTGAAGTGGCTACAATGTTAATTGCTGAGCCAATCCCCTCTATTCTAAGAAACCCGTGAGATATAAATTTTTAAAAAACATTTTAAAAGAAAATATCAGTTTTCAAATGTCCTTAGAACATCTAGCTATGATACCAATTGTTAGATTGGGAAAATCTTTTAAAAACGTGATGAGCTGCAATATCTCGCGTTCTAAGAATGATTACACTGATGAATTAAATCGAGTTTGAAATTAAATCAAGCAGAAAATACTCGAAGTAATCTTTCGTTAAGAAAACTAATCAGTTAAAGCTTTTAATCTTGTGTAACTGAATAACTGAAGAAAAGAGGGATCAGTTCTCGCATGTATCAGTTCAGTAATGGTGAGAACTCGAACTGATCAAGTCAGTTTAAAGCTAGGGGTTAACAGTTAGAGTACACAAAATATATTTATGGATGTTGGAGACTTCAACTGCTCCTACGTCTCCCCTTCTATTTCCTTGGGTAGGATACACTACAATACTTTGATTAATTACAACAAGTGTAATAACCCTCTCAGCTTAGGATTTACCCACTGCCTAACTGAACTCCTAGTCTAGACTGAAGGCAACACCTTCCAGCCAACACTTCTTTAACGTCTATGTGAGAAAGAATATATACACAAGTTTATTCTCTTTATGCAAGACTGTATTTGAGTGGTGGTGTGTGTGCGTGTGTGAGAACTAATCTCTGAAAACTATCCGAAAAGTGTTCTCACACACTGAGGGAAATAGGCTTCTAATCTAAGATGATAACACATTGATGTATTCTCTCTGGGCTGATTGCTTCTTTCCTGTAAGCTGATATACAATATGTGTTCCCTTCTTCTTTTCACTTGTCAATTATCATCTTTTTTATTCAATGAGCTTCGGCTTCTATTTATAGGCGTTTGGCTGAACGTACAGTGAGACTCAATTATTGTGACTGTTGCATTTTGAATCTGTTCCTCGAAATCCATTCCGGAACTTTTGGCTCTAAGCTCTGATGCAACGTCTCTTATTGTACCTTGATCGTACAATAGATTTTGTACTTTTGTGCACAGCTGGATTAAGCTTGTCGTATCTGCAAACTAGTTCACTCCTAACTGAGGTTCTGAACTGGTCTTGAACTAGTGAGGTGAAATCAGTTGACTCATCCGCTGAATTGATTTCACTGATTCAGTTTAACTGGTCGGTTTGGCTCTTCATCAGTTGAACACTTCATCGGCTAGCCGGGCTTCTGAAGATCTTCTGCTGAACCACCTATCAACTGGACAATCAATTGAACTGCTCTTGATACTTCAGTTGTACTGGTTCAGTTAGACCAATCAGTTGGCAATTTCAGTTTGCGTCTCGATAGCTTCAGTTTAAGCTTGGTAACTGATCAGTTCGAAGCCTGATCAATTTCAGTTTCTGCGCACTTAGGTAAACACATTAGAAACAAATAAACAAATTTTGTTAGCATCAAAATCAAGATTGCGAACATGAAATGTTCCAACATGACTGATGATGGAAAGTGGAATGAGATGAAAGACGATGTTATTGCCAATTTATACTTGTCCATAGCAGATAAAGTACTTTCAAATATATCTGAGATAAAAACAGAAAAAGTTATCTGAGATATTTTGACAAAAATATACAAGCTCAAGTCACTACCCAACAAGAATTTCCTAAAAGGAAGGCTTTATACTCCTTGGATGGTGGAATCCTCATCGATGACTAACCATATCAATACTCTAAATAATCTATTTGCCAACTCACCTCTATGGGATATAAAATAGAGGATACAGAACGTGCAGAGCTTCTACTTCAAATATTACCAGATTCATATAATCATCTTATCATCAACTTAACAAACAACATCCTTACGAGCTCTTTAAAATTCGATGATGTTTTAATTTCGATTCTCGCAATAGAAAGCGGACGCAAAAATAAGGAAGATATGTTGTTAACTTCAAAATAGGAAGATGGTTTATTGATGATAAGAGGAAGATTTATAGATCGTGACTCCAGTGAGAGCCAAAGAAGAGGTAGATAAAGTCAAGAAATAAGAAGAAAAATATTTACTGCTTTAAATTTGGCAATAAATGACAATTTAAAAAAGACTATATGAGTATCGAGAAGGGTTCTCAAGGAAATATGGTCATTATTTCAGGCGGTGATGAAATATTATTTATCGAAGCAGAAACAGTTGCAGAAGGCAGACACAAATTTTGTGACACATGGATTATGAATTCAGGAGCGACTTGGCACATGACGTTTTGGAGAAAATGGTTCGATCAATATGAACCAATCTCGGTACGATCTACATTAATGGGAAATAATCATGCTTTGGAAATCGTCAGGGTCGGCACCATCAAAATAAAAAAAATTTGATGGAAACATTCACATCATACAGGATGTATGACATATGAAGGTGCTAACGAATGAATATCTTGTCTTTGAGGAAATTGGATGATATTGGGTGTAACTCATATCGAGAAAGGATCATGAAAATTTTGAAGGGCGCGCTTGTGGTTATGAAGACGGAAAAGGTTACTATAAATCTGTATGTAATTTTGGGAGAAACACATAAATAGACGGAACTTGCTGTTGCATCGATTGGTTCAGGGGAAGAATTAACAGTGTTATGATATAGAAAGCTCGTGCATATGTCAGAACCAGGGTTGAAAATTCTTTCAGAACGAAAGCTGATGTCGGGGCTAACAAAAGTGTATCTACCCTTTGTGAGCATTGTGCTACAATAAACAACATAGATTAAAATTGGACACTTCCACTCCCAAAAGAAAAAGCATATTGGTGCTAATTCATTTGGATGTTTGGCAACCACCAATTGTATTATTAGGAGAAGCGAGATATTTTGTCTCGTTCATTGATGATTCTTGTAGGAGATGTTGGATGTATCCAATCAAGAATAAATCAGATGTTTTCTGATTAACCGGTTTGGATAGCTGCATGGGTGCTTCAAACACAATATTCTCAATGAGCTGCAATGGCTCTTGTTCTAAGAATATATACATCGATGAATTAGATCGAGTTTGGTTTGAAACTAAGCGGAAAACATTCGAAGTAATCATTCGTTAAGAAAAATTGAAGTATTTTAAAAAAACTTTTAGCTTGTGTAAACTGATTGACTGAAATATGGGGAATTAGTTCTGGCTTCTATTAGTTCAGCTGTGGATTTAACTGAACTGATATCAGCTGAACTGATCAAATTAGTTTAAAACACAGTTAAACAGTTAGTACACAAGATATGTTTATGGATGTTCGGAGATTTTAACTGCTCCTACGTCACCCCTTCTACTACCTCAGGTAGGATACACTAGAATACTTTTATTTATACAACACTTTGTACAAACCCACCCAACTTAGGACTTACCATTGCCTAACTGAACTTCTAGTCTAGACTTAGGACATCACCTTTCAGCCAACACTTGTTGAATGTTTGTGTGTCAAAGACTATATACACAAGTTTTACGTCTTTGTGCAAGACAAAATTTGAGTGGTGGTGTTTTTGTGTGTGAGAACTGATCTCTGAAAAGAACCTGAAAAGTGTTCTCACACACTGAGGGAAAATAGGCTTCTATACTAAGCTGATATAACTCGAAGTGTTCACTCAACTGAGCTAATTGCTTCTTTGTAAGCTAATATGAATAAGCATGCCCTTTTCTTTTCTCTCTTGTTTATCACCTCTCGTTGTTTTTGTTGATGGTCTTGGTCTGTATTTATAGCAGTAATGCGACCGTACATCAAGAATAATCATATGTGATCCTTGCAGCTTGAATGTGTTCCTTGAAATTTGTGTCTCGACTTTTTCGACAGCCATTCTGGAACATTTTGTCTTAAAGTTTTGCTGCAATGTCCATTATTGTACTATTGACTGTACAGATGCTTTTGTACCTTTGTGAATAGCTGGATCCCATAGAATAAACTTGTTGAGTTCTGCAACTGATTGGTTCTAACTGATGTTCTGAAGTGGTTTGTTGAACTGATCTTCAGTTGGGCTGGTGAAATCAATTGACTCATCAGTTGAACTGATTTCTCTCTTTCATTTGAACTTGTCAGCTGGGCTCTTCATCAGTTGAGCTCTTCATCAGCTGGACAGGCTTGTGAAGGTCTTCTGCTGAACCACCTTACAGTTGGACAATAATTGAACGGGTTTACGATTTATCAGTTGAACCGGTTCAGTTTGATAAATCAGTTGATACTTTCAGTTTGCATTCTTCGATAACTTCAGTTACGTTCAGCTAACTGCACACTTAGATAAAATCATTAGTAACAAAATAACAAGTTTTGTTAACACAAAATGAAGTAAGGCTGCGAACATGAAATGTTCCAACATTTTCTTTAAAGATTTCAAAGCATGAGTTGAAAAATTGATTCTGAAAAGAAAATCAAGTGTCTGAGGACTCACAATATATGAGAATATACCAGTGAAAAATTTGATGCATTTTTTCAACATAAGGGTATCAAAATGCATTTTTTGATGGTTTACACACCTCAACAGAATGAAGTGACACAACTAGAGCTATGTATAGGACTACAGGTCTAGCCAATTCATTTTGGGTCGAAGCAGTCAAAAACACTTGTTATCTTATCAATTGTTCTTCTTCAGTGGCGATTGATCTGAAGACTCCGATCAAGATGTAGATTAGGAAGCCGGCTTATTATTTTCTTTTTCATACATAAGTCATATGCACGTTCTATACAATTATCAAGAAAGATCAAAGTTATATTCAAAATCCAGAAAGTGTATTTTCTTGGGTTATGCTGATGGAGTAAATGAGTTTTGTTTGTGTGATCTTACTGTCCACAAGCTTGTTATCAGCAGGGATGTTATCCTCAAAGAAGATAAAGTAAAGGGAGACAAATGCACGCTGAATTCAAAAACTACTATATTTCATGTGGAAAATAAGACAGACGAAGATAAAATTTCTTGTGAAGCAATATCGGAGCACGGTGAACAAGAACGTGTTGAGTCTATGATTTTTCCAATACGAGGTAGTCAACTCGAGACAGAATACCACAATGTTGGATTTCAAATTGTCATTTTAAGCAATATTGCATATTGTCTATTAACATAAGATGATGAGCCATCGAGTTTCCATGAGGCTACTACTCAAAGCTCGAATGTATCCCTATGGATGAAAACAATGATGGAAGAATTGGAGGCATTAGACATAAATAAAATTTGAGATCTTGTTACACTACAACAACGAAGGAAAGCAATTAGTAACAGATGATTATAAGATCAATCTTGAAGAAAAGAACCAAGTGGAGTAGTATCATGGTAGATTAGTGGTAAAAGGGTATGTTAAAAAAAAGCATTGACTTCAACTAGATATTTTTCCAAGTGGTTCGTCTTACAAAAGTCAGAATAGTGTTGGCATAGTGTGATATTTGACCTATATCTAGAACAACTAGATGTGAAAATAACATTCTTCATGGAAATCTTGAAGAAGAAATCTATAAGCTCCAGCCAGAAGGTTTTGCGGAAAAAGACAAAGAGAACTTGGTTTGCGGATTGAACAAATTACTATACGATCTCAAAAAAAGTCCGAGGTGTTGGTACAAGATATTTGAGTATTATATCATGAACCTTGGATACAATAGACTTAGTACAGACCCTTTACATATTTCAAGAGGTATGATGATGATTATAGTATTTTGCTATTATATATGGACGACATGTTGGTAACAGACCCCAACATATATCAGGTGCAAAAATCTAAGACACAGTTGGCTAGGTAATTTGATATGAAGGGCTTGTAACTAGCAAACAAGATTCTAGGGATGCAAGTTCATCGAAACAGAAGTAACAGAAATATTTGGCTTTCTCAAAACAATTATTTGAAGAAAGTCTTACAACGCTTCGATGTGCAAAATAGTAAGTCAATCTCAACCCCTCATCATGTTAATTTCAAGTTATCATCTGATATGTGACCTAGCGGTGAAGCAGCGAGGACAGAGATGTATCGAGTACCATATGAATCAGCAGTGTTAGGTCTGATGTTCGCCATGATTTGTACAAGATCCGACATTGCTCGAGCAGTGAGAACAATTAGTCGGTATATGAAGAATCATGGACTAAAGCACTGGAATACAACTAAGAGGATCCTTAGATACATTAATGGTACATCAAATGCTGTATTATATCATGGAGGATCAGATTTTAGGAGTTTTCCGCCTAACAGATAATGATTTAAGATGCTTTCATAAAACAGATTTTAAGGAGTTTTCCACCTAGCAAATGCGTATAAAACAAAAAAACAAAACAAATTACATGTATGTATATTGGTAGTGATATAATTAATACACTTTCAAACCGTTTATTGGATCACAACTGAAATAAGTCGAAGATAAAACATAAACTGAAATGAGAATACAACATGAACAATATAAAGAAATAAAAGGATATAAACAAATTGCCTAATACTTTTTTTTTTGTTCTAAAAGAGTAATTTGGTCTATTCAAGACGCTTGCAAAGAGTGAGGCCGTCTCCAATGGAAAGAAGAACTAATTCAATACGAGAATCCTTTGCCAATGAAGCATTGAAATCTATGACCGCTTGTCTCCATACTCTCAAGTAGTTCTCCATTTCATCGTCCTCGGAGATTGCTACGGTTCCACCCCACAAGGTGTTGTCGTAAGCTATAATTCCTCCAACTTTGACCAATTTCAACAATTCCTCGTGGTAATTTATGTAATTGTCTTTATCAGCATCAACAAATGCGAAATCAAATGTTCCACATTCGCCCTGAAAATCAATTTAGTAACAAGTTAAAATGTTTATGAAAAGAATATATAATTAACTAATTAAATCGGGGTTCAAAAGTTTAAAATTAATTAATTACATCGGCGACAAATTCCTTGAGAACAATATTGGCATCGGATTGGATGAATTGGATTTTGTGCGCCACGTTTGCCTTTTGGATAAATGGTAACCCGGTCTCAAATGCTTCCCTATCTGGATCAATAGCTACAATCTGGAACGAAATAATTTAGTAAAAATACATTCATAAATTTTCCTTCATACTTTATAAAATATATAAACAAGATTCCGATTTATTCGGCGAAATTACTTACTTTTCCGTCGTCGGGTAGGGCTAGAGCAGTCGACAGAAGAGAGTAGCCGGTAAAGACTCCGAGTTCGATGGTTTTCTTTGCATTCATTATCTTCAACAACATCGACAGAAACAATCCCTCGTCGGCAGGTACATTCATCTTGCTCCTGTTAAGTTATTATTATAATTATTATTATTATTATTAGATTGTTTTTATTTTTATTTTTTGAAATATATTTTAGTGAAAAATATATCTTAAATCTTACATGAAATTGTATTTGTCGACAGTAGCCATCCTTATTTCTTTGAGTTGTTCATGCTCCCTGGGATAGGCTGTTTCCAAAATGTACTGCATGCAATTTAAAGAAACAATCAATTATATTATAAGGTCACAAATATGAAGAAGTAAATTAATTATTTATAGTGATCATGTGTAAACTAATAAAGAATAGTAGAGTTTTAAAAGGTTGCAAATCATTATAGTTTTATCATTAACAATGAAACTATAGATCAGATCGTTAATTATTTACACATTAGTTAAAAAAATATAATATACTTCAAATGACATTATGATTTTAACAAGAAACGGTATATAAACATGCAAGATTATACGGGTTTGAAACATAATATTTGAAATACATTCGTCTAAGTGTAACATAACTGTTGAATAACAATAGGTAAATATAGGGAAAAAAAACAAATAAAATGATTCTTTTAAAGCCTTTTAAATTGAAAATTCAGAGGATTCTGTAATGTTAAAATAAATTAGAATTATGGAACATTTAAATGTAACCTTGGAAAGAGCATGACTCTGAAGAATTGTTCCCGTAAACTTTTCTTTCATTGTTGAAGATTTTAAGAAAAGAAGGGAATTATATGAATACAAATGATGAATTTGGTTTCTTTGCTTTGCCAAAGTCCAGGCCAATTTATAAAGGTCTGAGAAACAACGCGTGAAGATTGAAAGTTTCAATTTGAAAATGTCACACACTCCACTAACTTTTCATTTAATTATTTATTTTACTTTGTCAATAAGGTATAAAAAAAATCAATATGAAAATATTATATTTCACTGTATTTATAGATCGAGTTGATCTATTTCATAAATTTAGATATGTGAAACCATCTCACAAAATATATTATGTTTTTTAATAGATTAGGTCTCTTGTGAAACGGTCTCACGAATCTTTATCTGTGTGACAGGTCAACCCTACCGATAGTCACAATAAAAATAATAATCTTAGCATAAAACGTAATAATTTTTTCATGGATGACCCAAATAAGATATATGTCTCACAAAATACGATCGTGAGACCGTCTCACACAAATTTTTGCTTTTTTTATAATCACAATTATATAAGTAAATGGGTGTGCTATTTCAGCACCCACACGGCCACAGTAGTTGATTCTTGGAATCGGTATAAAGAGAGAGATTTACAATTCCGCGGTTTCAAATACGACTCGTCTAGGTAAATTAATATTTTATTTCTTAAAAAAATGGTTGTATTTAAAATTTTGAGAATAATATTATTATTTTGAATGAGGTTTGGTAAGGATTAACAAAATAATGAGCAAGGATTGTGGTTGACTCGGTAAATGTACCCGAAACTAAAATAGTGAGCAAAAAAACGTGTATTTAATTCAAAAGAAAACGTATGTCAGAGCCCGAATATAGAAGAAGTTGGTGAAAAATCCTCAATCAAAATATTTCTTTGGGTTCACTCCTTATCTACAAAATTGTGGTACTATGTCATACAAAATGTGGTATATTTCACGTGGAAATGTGGTACACTTCATGTTGAAATGTGGTATTAAAAAAGTACTCAAGGACTGAACACAAAAAAAATCGACGGCTGGAGACTGAAAGCCAATTTCCCGACAATTTTTCCCGTGGATCCTAATTAATGTATTTTTATTATTTTTTTAGAGTAATTAAAAAAGAAGTTTATTCCAAAAATATTACACAAAACTTATAAAACTTTTAATTACTACGAGAGCAACTACTTTGTTTTGTACAATTTAGCAGCATAAATGTTTGATATAACATTTGAATTTATTACATCTTCGATCGTTATAGAGACGAGCCTCGACCTTATTTAATCGAAATTGGGTGAAATTAAAGTTATGCCAATACAATTTATATTGACTTTGAAATAACATTTTTTTTACTGTATTATGTATATAAGAAAGAAAGCTCAAAGGAATATAGCATTAAAAAGTCAATTTTTAGTGGGTATTTTCGATTTTTTCATTTGAAAAAAAAAATTGTACGATGTGAACAATTTTCTTGGATCGAGACATACTATCAAATTTACATACTAATTAACAACTATTGACCGATCGATATGTATTAAAAAAAGGAATGCGTTACTCTCCAACGGCCAAAAGATCCTGCAGATCAATAGTGTAATCAAGAATGAGTCGCTCTCATGGATTTTTATCTGTGAGACGGTTAATCCTACCGATATTCACAATAAAAAATGATACTCTTAGCATAAAAAGTAATAATTTTTCATGAATGACCTAAATAAGAGACTTGTATCACAAAATACGTCATGTGAGACCTCTCACATAAGTTTTTGTCATAAAAAATATTATAATTATATTAGAAAAGGTCAAAACAAGTTAATTTCTTTGTCGGTTCCAATGCGAGTTCTTTAGAAATTGTTGTTTGAATATGATGGACATCAAAAAAAATTCCGATTAGCGACAGAATTTGTTCTGTCTAATAATTTTGGTGGTCGGGAAAGTTTTAGAGAGCCATTTTGATTTTTATCGCTGATGGAAGCAAAATTTTGTGAATTGCGATTGTTAACCTTGAAAATCTTATGTTTCAGGACAGGAAGAATCTATTTTATTTTATGTGTAATAAATTCTGATGCATTAATGCACCAACCCATTGTTTCAATTAAATTTTTGGTTTACTAAAAATAACAAGATTCTCTGTTTTTATATTAATTAAAAATCAATTAAATTATTCGGTTACATTAATCTATGTGAGGATTGGTAGGTTAGCACGTCAGTTCTTGATCAGGTCAAACTCTGTATTGGTTGGCCTTCGAATTAATCCGAAGCTGGATAGAAAGAATTATCCTAATAGTAGATCCAATGCTACATGTGGTTCATATTTTGATTCTACAAAGTAATATCGGTCATTAAATATATGTTGATAACATTATTTAGCGGAGTCTCAAAGTCAGAATACTTGCGTGTAAATCCTTTCATATATGTTTTTATCATTTTATGATCAGAAATATAATAAGTTTTTGAGTAAAACATTGTTTGGTGTGAATGATACAGGATGATTGATTTCTAATTATTCAATTATCATGTGTTTGGTGAGCATGATTAAGAGTGCGATAGAACCGTTCAACCTGTACTTTGCCCGCACTTAGGTATTATTATCTTTTTTCGGTGATTATATAATCTCCTGACAAAGGTTTTGCATAGCCATGTTAAAACGGGCTGGTAGGACGGGCCCACTTTGGGTTTTTTTTTAAAAAAAATATTATGCAGTATCACAGTAAACATAGAAGAAAAATATATTTCAGTCAAATAATTTCATAAAATACTTAAAAACATTGAAATAAGAAATTAAGAAAACATACAACATAATTTATAAAAGATAAAGTGCTTAAACCAAACATGAAGAAATTAAACAAATACTATAAAGTCAATTATCATTAAATTACATTCAATCTTGATCTTCTACATTTGCATAGAGATTCAGATTTTACCGGAGTGAGTGATGGAGACGAGGCGCAGGAGAAAAATAAGGAAGAAATAAGATAGGAGAGTGATGAAGGCACATGAGACTTATTTCAATTTTTATATAAAACTTAAAAATATAAAATTATACTCTAATTTGGCGGACTAGCCTGTCCTGTTTAGGCCCGTCCCGTCTTGGCCCGCAACCCAAACGGACTCAAACCATTTGGGCCGCCTCCAAATGGTTTGCTATTTTATCTACCCAAGTCGATCAATTTTTACAACGGGACGTGTCTGACCCAATTTGACAAGTCTAATTTTGCATTCATTTACTTGGAAAAAAAATTAGAAAATTAAAATTCGTGTATTTATATTTTGATATGGTCAATAATTATTATATTATAAGATTTTGAGGGGAGTGTGGTACAACTATATAATCCAAAGTTATTTAATATATATATATATGTTTCAAATATATATATATATATATATATATATATATATATATATATATATATATATATATATATATATATATATATATATAATTCAAAGTTAAAATATGTCACATCTATTCATGTTGGGAAGCCTTATTTATAACAACTTTAATTTGACTTGATCAATTTAAATCAAAACTCGTAGAAATCACAATTTATGTCGGAATAATAAATGGAACTTCGACCACAAAGGTTGAAAATATTGATTTCAGATATTCTAATGTTTGGATTAGAGATGTCAATAGGATGGGTATGGGGCGGGTTTGGCTAAACCCAAAACCCTCCCCATGAAAAAATTTTTGACCCATTACCACCCCCACCCCGGGTTAAATATATTTTGGACCCATCCCATCTCGAATACGAAATGGGGTCGGGTAGACCCGTGAGACCCGGATTTTTTTGAAATAAAAAATTAATATTTCTTCTCACATTACTGAATTATGAAACAGACAAGCCTTTAAATACAACATTGTGGAAAATTAATTTATATCTTCGACCACACTTAATAATAACAAACAAAGTATTTTCACAACATATAGAATTACATAAAAAAAAAGAGTTACTAGCTCTCCAAAAAAATCTTGACATCACCAAAAATAAATCATAACATAATTTAAACAGATCAATATAAAATCAGCGAGTAGACAATATTTAAGTCTACTAAGATGAGGACCAACTATTCTTCAACTATTGCTAAAAGCAGATTCAAATGCAACAGTTGACCCATTACACATTTAGTATGCCCAAACTCACCCCATACACGCAGGTCCATTACGGGTCTGGGTAAAACCCGGACCCATTGACATTCCTAGTTATTTTACCCAGACCCATTGACATCTAGTTAGGATAAGTGGTAAGTACTCTTGTCAACTTCTGAATACAAAATTTCATTTACTTTGTGCAATATTTAAGAGTAAGATTTTTTGATGAAATCCAGTTTTTCGAGATAATTGTCTTATATATTAGTGTTCCGTGAGCGTGGCATATAAAAAAATTTTGTGATCGATCATTTTTGTGTAATATTTTGAGATATTATACTTAACTGATTAGATAAAATTTATTAGGACAATTTAAATTTTAGATAAATTGGAGAAAAACCCAGAAAAAGATAGAGATGTTCAAAAAATACTAATAAACTGACACCATAAAATTTAGTTAACAAATATTAAAGAAACTTTGGTGTCATGTTAACATAGATAAAACGTGGAGTTTAATAATATAATATAAATTTTATCTTATTTTTGTTTTTTAGGAAACAGTCCGAGACTCTGCCAAATTTTTGACTATTTGTTGGGAGGAAAATGAAACATTTTCCCCTTTGAGAAAAGATAATTATGGCTCTCTCGGTGAGAAAGCAGGAAAGTGCAGTCGTGATTGAATTTGTCAAATCTATCTGAAACGCTGCGGGATATAATAAATTATAATTTTCGTTAGTCAAACATAGTGAATCATAAACATTAGGTTGTTGAAAGTATACTGCACAATTTTGATGGCAAGTATTTGCGAATTTCTCATATTACAGGGGGTCGAAAGTAATTTTCGCCTTGCGAAAATTGAAGCCACATAGTGTAGAGTCTTGCCATTGAGTAACACAATATCCAACTCAATTTGCAGAATATAATATATAACTGCATTTTCGAATCCCATTCAAATTATCAGTTTATGATCACCAAGCAATTCAATCTCTTGTGTAGCAAGAATTATTCTGAATAAAATATATTTATAGTTTGTATAGTCAAAATTGTAACCATCTATATTCCCCTGTTACACAACCGGAGATGACCCGGAAATTTTGAAAAAAATAAAGAATGTACAAACTTACTAACTCTGACTTCAGAGAACTATCTCCACCAATCTGGTATTTTCAGCCGCCTACTTCTGTGTAAAGCAAGCTTAACCGCAGGAACCTTATTCTTCACCTGTCTCCAAATCATATTGACCGAATCATCCTTCTTTGGTGGGTATTGAAACTCAAAGTGATGAGAAATGCTTCTAAGCTGCAGCCACATTTTCGTCCATTTCTCTTTTGAAATGCCCCTGAGCCCATCAATCATGTAGCCTGGTTTCAGAGCCTCGTCCACTGAGAAGAAGATTGAGAACTCTTTGTAGTCTATTTCGCTTTCAAAGGGTAGCTCGAGTCTGTCACTGACAATTACAGGAATGCAGTGGCTCACAATGGCATCAAAGAGACGGCAAGATGATGGAGTATCACCCGCAGGATGTAGGCAAAATTTCGATGAACGCATTTGTTCAGCAGACTAGAATAACCAAGAAAATTTTGAAGATAAGATGGAGATAATATTCCCAGACTGAAGAACAATAAGAAATTCGAGGCCCCAAACTTCCAGCTTTCATACTTGCTTAAGGAAAAATAGCATCTTATAGTGATTTAAAAGACATGTTGGACGCTGAACTTTCTTGTGCAAAGTAACCACTATTTAACTTACAGCTTTAAAGCCTTCTTCCGAAGCACTGCCCTCCTCGTAGATTACGTCCTTCATTTCCATAAACATCTTATGCAGTTGCGCACGAATTTTTCCTTCCTGCCAGGTTGATATACTATGTCAGACATATGGTTTAGTTCAATAAAGGAAAAACAAAACATTAAAACGGTGTTGTGGATTGGCATACATCCTTCCTCTTAGTCCTCCCGCGAAAGAAGAGAAGTGTCTTTCGAGCCTCAAATGGGTCCTCATGGTCTTCACTGATATATGATTCTATCATATGTGGATAGGGAGCAACAACATCTTTTGATAGTCGAGAAATGTTCATGATGCGACCAAAATCAGCCACAATGAAAATGGAAGCATTAACTTGATCCCGATACTGTCTGAAAGCATTTGGATGATGAAGGGGAATAACATGATCTCGTCCACCGGACCTTTTCCAATGATCCGATGCTCTTAGAATATTTACCATCTCGAGCTGCGGCATAATGAACAGTGATCAATTCAGCTCTATAAATAATAAGAAATATTAACATCTAAAGCCATAAATTCAAATAATTTGCCCACGATTCATCTCTAATTCTGTATAAACAATCAAACATAAATAGAAAAAGGACTAAGGTAAGGATAGGTTTCAAATGATGACAATCACTTATATCAAACAACCTCCAGTTGACGAGGACTTAGGAATAATTCAGAGAAAATGCCTGACTCCAATTTTATGACTTAAATGCAACGATGCTGATTCTATGATAAGAATATCGCATCTTGATGATACTAAGCATAATGATTTCAGCTACACAGCAGGAATTTTGTCAAAAAAAAAAAAGCAGTTGAGACTGAAACGAAGTCTCCAATTTATTCGAACGAATCTCACACAGTATGCCCACAAAAGAAATGGCACCCACGTACCAATGTACTCAAATGACAAAGGAACCATAAAAATTAGCACCACGTCCCAGCTTAACAAAAATCATTGTAGGGTGAGCTTTAGTTAGTGATACACATCATATATAGAATGCAAGATTTGACAAATTAATAATATTAGCTGGCGAACCATGCACACCCTTATGCATTCGATTTTTTATGGTGGTTAAACATAATTAAACATAAGGATAGGAAACTCATTTCAAGATACAAGTTAAGATGAAGAAAAGAAATTCACCATTTTCAGCAAGCTCAATAACTAACTTCAGATTTTTTTCCTTTCAAAAGAAAAAAAAATGAACACAAGTGAGTAGCTAAACATCATCATCACAACAATTCACAAATACAAAAAAAAAAAAAATCTAAAAAAGAAAAGAGCCCCCACCTGTAGCTGCTCATCAACAGTATTCAGCTCGGCCATATTCCGCACATGAATATTGAAACTGAGCGAGGAAAAGAAAGGCACGAAAAACACATCAGCTAACTCTGGATCCCTAACACGAACCGCTTCCCGGGTGGAACCCGATTCATCGTCCCCCTCATACAAAATCGAAGCCATCATCCAATACTCCACGCTATGCTGTTTCCTAAGCCCATCGTTCCACCTCCACATAGGCAAATTCGATGCAGCCACCAACACATTGTCTGGAAAAGTGGGGTCCATCAATCCCACATTAAACCGCGGAGGCAAATCGTACATGTACACGCGGAGAGGTGGTGATTGAGCTCCACAAGCATTATTGAGCTGGGGCAAGAAAGATAGGAACTGGGATTTGTAATCGAAAGTCCCGGCGAGGAGTAACGAACCGAAGAGTAGCGGAATGCATAGCGAAAAGCATATCAGGGTCCTGTTTATCGATTTTTGCATTTGTTAAGCAGCTGGGTTTTCAGTAAGAATCCCGCAAGGCGAAAGGAATGGTGCAGATTGGATCGGAGGAGCTGATCTCGAGAATCGCTGGTTTTTTTGGAATTTACAACTTTGGATTGGAGATAAAAGCAATTGGGAATTTAGGGTTTTGATTCCACAGATTGATGTCGGCACAGTATCCAATCACTGAAATTTAGGGATTGGAAATAGTGAACGACAGATACGGCTCATAATCAAATTTCATGTAATTGGTTAAATTATATTTTTGGTATAATCAAAAACTTGGTTTAGCTTTAATTAAAGGAGACACCGAAAAATTGGAAAGTTTAATTGAAATTTAACAAAAAAAATATATAAAACCATTATTTTTAATTAGAAATACAATTATACATTAGGTATATCTGGCATAACTTCATATGCAGTATAAAACATTGATTGATTATGTATCCTTATTTTATTCAATGTTCGACTTAAGTTTTATGAAAAGATTATCGTTATGTATCATTATCTTATCCAAGTATATTGATTTCTAACACTTATATTATATTATATATTATTCATGATTTGATCCACAAACCAAGTGGTTTGATCATCCATCAATTTTAAACATTACATTTAATCAATGAAAATATGTAATTTGTTAATTCACACGTAATTCCTTCTATTCAAGAAAATATGGCATATTGCAAAGTAAATGTTGTTCAAAGTAGAGGATTGATGTTGCCATTTTGTAGGAGCGTAGTATTTATTATATGGTTGGTCCATTTAACTTGAAGCGAATTTTAAACATTGAGCCAATTTATATTGACAAAAACTTGTGTGACACGGTTTTACGGGTCATATTTGTGAGATAGATCTCTTATTTGGGTCATCCATGAAAAAATATTACTTTTTATGCTAAGAGTATTATTTTTTATTGTGAATATGGGTAGGGTTAACTCGTCTTACAGACTAAGATCTGTGAGACGGTCTCATATAAGACTCACTCATTTATATTTCTATTTCCCCAACATTTATTATGTTTGTTACTAAAAAGTTTCATAAAATATAAAAATTGTATTGGAAAATTCATCATCATTTTCTCCCCTCTTTCCGAAACTATCAAAATCAATCGCAATGACTGTTTTCACGCTCCTGGAAATCACCATATTCTCGGCACAGGACCTTCCCCCCGTGTCCAAAATGTTACGAACGTTCGCCGTGTCCTACATTAACCGCGACCACAGATTATCTACGGCCGTCGACCATTGCGGAAACTGCAACCCCACCTGGAATCACAAAGTGTTGTTCGACGTCGATGAACGGTTTCTAAAATCTAAATCCTCAGCTATCACGATCGAGATATACAATGTGGCCTGGTTGCGTGATCTCCCTATTGGCACCGTGCATCTTATGATCAACAGCCTGTCACCAGCGCTGCATAAAAATCCATCTCTTCGGCGGGTTTCGCTTCAGGTTCGTCGCCCATCAGGGCTTTTGAAAGGAACCATGAATATTGGAATCCAACTTCTTGACAGCAACATTCCAGGCTCGAGCGAATTCTGCCATTCCGGGATACGAAACCAAGAGAAACTAGATTGTGTTGATCAAGACGGTGAAAGGGGAAAAGAAAAAGAACATTACATTATGGAGGATTCGGCAGGCCCGGAAACAAATCTAGACCCCCAAATCTTCCCATCAAATTCAGAGGAACCGACTAAAATGGATTCGACAAGCCCGGAAACAAATCCAGGCCCCCAAATCTTCACATCAACTTCTGAGCTGGCTCAGACGCAAGAAGAAGAAACAATGAAGATGCCACCAGAACCTGATAACACCTCCATTCATGGTTCTGAAAACGTGAGAAAATGGTTGTATTCCAACGAAGAATACGGGAGCTCTATATTCGAAAACTGGACAGAAACAGGAGAGAAAAGTGAAGAAGTCAAGTTGGAACCTAAAAGCGTCAAAAGGAGATTAACAGACGAGGATCAAATCCCATTGAGAAACGGTAAGAAAGCGGGCTATCACAAGAGAGGGAGTCCTGAAGGAAAAGGGCTGCTTTCATGTTTTGGAAATGCTTATGGGTTTCAGTTCAGCTTCATTTGCGGGTCTAAGAAATTGAAGAAGAAAATGAAACAGCATGACCGTAAGAAAACACAGAACTTTACTTTGATGTCACGTCCATGACAAAACCTCGCAGGTTTCTTTTATATTACAAGTTCTATTCTTGGATTCCTGATTACGTCTTTGTACTTGGAACAACGTTAAATAGATAACCTGGTCTAAGAGATTAGAGTGTAACACACCAAATTTCTTTCTTAATTTATTTCAGTTCTAGTGTTTTTTCTTGCTTTTCCCTGCCTCCTGATTCTTAACAAAATGTTTGCCATTTATTTAGCTTAAAGTAACTTTAACTTGAGATATTTAAGAACCTTTGGAATGACTAGAAACGAGCGTGAAATGACAATGAAGGAATTCGAAATCCAAGAACACAGGATATAAACAAGTGCAACTGATTTAAACAATGGATTTGAAATATTTTGATTTAAAATCAATCAGCATAAAGACATCCTTACTTCATTTGTTACTGCCTTCATCCTCACCACATGACACGATTCAAATATTCAGTCGGGCTAGAATAGACATGTCTCCAAATCTTTCACACTGAAAATGTTCATGTGTGGCATGGACACCAAAAGGATGGTCATTAAGACAGTCTTCTTGATAATATATTTCCAGAAAATGAAATAAAAAACATTATTATACTTTTTCTCCTCCAATATAAATTTTCCCTCCTTTAACCTCTCCCAACTGCACGTAGATGATAAGATCAATTCTTGACCGTAAGTTAAAACATTGTAGTACCACAAAATTATGACCATTTATTGCAAGATACAAAATAAAATTATCTTTCAATGTGAAGAATTTCATGATGTTATTTCACTTATTTACACTGAAAGAAGGACAAGAAAAGGTGGGTTGAAGTACCCTCTCATTTTGCTTTTGAGCTCATTTGTCCTCCAAGTAGGATAAGTCCTGCTGTTGAAAAAGCAGACGACACCGCTGAGGAATAGAAAAGCGCGAGTAGAGCTCCTCGTAGCGACTACACGGTTACTATATTATTATTATCGGTTTAAAAACAAACTTGTAATGAATCAACGATTTATTCTAGCAACTTAGCAAGAAGCAGAGCATTATTATTTGCAAACTCTAAGGAGCTCTCCAGCATGCTTTCGATGCCTTGACCTAGTTGACACGAAGAATCCTGTTTTTGGAGTTTCTTTACGAGAAATATAAGTCTCTAAAACTTCATAGAATGATTACCCAAAAATAAAGCCAATGCGGCCAGCTCCAATATATGCTGTTTCTGGAGCAAGTTCAACCTGAAGGTCTCCAAACTGCAAGATAGACATCCTGTGTACTAATCTGTGGTGAACTAATGAACCAAAAACTACGCTGACGACTGGCTTTTACTCTGGGCATTTCCGACCGAGATGACTTCTGGAGAGTCTGCTTTTGGAGGTTGCATCGGCGTATATATGTTTGGTTCAGTTTTATAATATATAAACTTTCTGATGACATCATCTCATGCAAGAATGTCTTGAGTATTATTGTCACACCCTTACTCTATACTTGCATAATTACCATAATCAAAATAAAGTTTGAATGATATAACTATATTATGAATCAAATCAAACAAGGGACATCACTTTGACGGTTTGTAAAAATTTTGGCATGATGTCCCTATATTTTGTATAAGCCCAAACCAAGCAACAACATTCATATATACATAGACACAAACATATTCTGTACCATCATACCACTAGACATAAACATTGTAAAACTTGTTTCAAACCCTGACATTCAATTCATTATAATACATATGCGGAAGCTATACAATAAAAAGCCCGGTTCTTGTCGAGGTGAGGCACGTCACTAGCATCCATTGGCGAACCGGCATCCTACGCATCTTCACTACCTGATCCTGTAATACATGAGCTACGTGAGTTTATAAACTCAATAAGTTGGCACTTGTACATATCAATATGCATCGAAGGAACATACATATCAAGTCGTGATCAACAAGGAATCTTAAAAACATGTCGTACCGTAGCATATATCCAATGTTCATTTTTGTACTTGAGCCTCATTAGTTGACCTGTACTACCGTGCTTGCTTTATTATATAGCTACTACTGTGTTGGACGTCAGGGAGCAACCTTTGGCATCCCCACGCCCCATGAACATATATTGGCCAATAGCTTTGGTGGACTTAAAACCACCCCTGATGTCAACAAGCTCTATATCATGTAAATCAATCCTTTTCTTTTCATGTTCATGTTCTTGTTCATGACATAGCACCCATCATCAATATTCATGAGTTCCTTACATATTTAATACATAACAATGGAATATGGTGCTATGTTTTCATCAATAAACATACTAACAATGTACATATATCAATAGACAATGAGATGCATTTGAAATTCATAATATTACTCATGTATTACTTCAAGAACATGCCAACTTACAGTCCAAGCTTAAGAACACTAGTTTGAGACGGTGTTTCTTGCTCCTATACTGTCAAATATACCAATAATTCAGTCACTATTGCATTAACTAGATGAAAATCATTCCCTTATTGTCACCTACATGTACCATAACTAAAAGAGAAGAAAACTTACACCCCTATGAAGTTCTTGTGATGGAGAACTAAAATCTAACTTCAAAACTTTGAAAGGAATGAAGAAAGAAGCTTTGGAGGATGTTTTCTAGATTTTTCTCTCGAGTTTCTTGCTGGTATAAAAGTGGAGAGCTGATAAAATGGCTTAGAAGGTCGAAACTTATCCATATATATATTAGGCGGCGCTCGGGCGGTAGTTTTCTACCGCTCGAGCGCGAAATGTTCTGTCCAAGAGGTAAAATTTTCGTGCACTGGCGCTCGGGCGGTCATATTCTACCGCTCGGGCGCCATATGTTCTGTAAAATTGGTGAGCTTGTAAAGTACCGGCGCTCGGGCGGTAAAATCTTACCGCTCGGGCGCCACCTGTTCTGCCTCTGCGCACTACTTCGTCAAAGATCGCTCCAGAAACGTCTCTTACGTTCATAATCTGGAAAAGTGGTAAACTAGGAAGTTGTAGATCTATGTCTTGGCCTGAATCTCCCACTGGTTTCAGATCATTTGGAGGTATGAGTAAAAAGTTATGCCCATTCTTCCAACATGTGTCATTGTAGGAGTGACGATACACACAACTCACTTCGGGGCGTTTTTGGCTTGTCTTCCACAATGATTTGGACAAAACACAAAACGTGAAAGTTGTAGCATTATATCTTAGCTTTCTAAGGGTTAAGGCCTCACACAATTTGGATCAATATTCAAATTATTATGCTAAAACCCGTACGAACTACCATATTTACGTCTCATTTCCCACAACTTACATTACCCTATCATTACCTACACATCTTACTCTAACTATTTAGGCATATATTCATTCTCAATATACCATGGACAATATAAAAGTCATGTTCAATCTCAATATTTATACCTCAATCATCACTTTAAATCTAACAAGCTAAACAACTACATAATAAACGACATAAACGCATTATTATCATTTGTACGAGTAACCGGGCATTACAATTCTCCCCTCCTTCAAAGAATTTCGTCCTCGAAATTTGACGTAACATATAGTTCGGGATATCTTTGTTGAATCTCGTCTTCGCGTTCCCAAGTTGCTTCTTCGATTGAATGATTCGCCATAACAGTTTCACCAAGGGTATTTCCTTGCCTCGTAACACTTTTGATTTCCTATCGAGGATTTGGACCGGTCGTTCTTCATATGAGAGATTCGAAGCTAGCTCCAATGGTTCGTAATGAAGAACATGAGAAGGATTGGCCAAATACTTTCGTAGCAAGGAAACGTGAAAAACATTGTGAACATTTGACAAGTTCGGAGGTAAAGCAACTCGGTAGGCTCTGTCTCCTATTCTTTCCAAGATTTCAAATGGACCAATATATCTTGGACTCAATTTTCCCTTCTTACCAAAACGCAAAATGCCCTTCAATGGTGATATCTTTACAAATACATGGTCACCACCCTGAAATTCCAATCGATGACGTCGCACATCAGCATATTTTTTTTGTCGACTCTGGGCAGTGTGCATTCTTTCTCTGATATTGGTTACCAATTCAGCTGTCTGTTGTACCAATTCAGGGCCTAACAATTTCCTTTCTCCTATTTCATCCCAATGTACTGGAGATCGACATTTTCTACCATATAATGCAGTATATGGTGCCATTCCAATGCTTGACTGATAGCTATTGTTATATGTAAACTCAGCCAACGTTAGTTTACTGTCCCAACTACCTGGGAAGTCAATAGTACATGCCCTCAACATATCTTCTAAGATCTGATTCACTCGTTCTGATTGTCCATCAGTTTGAGGGTGGAATGCTGTGCTGAATGACAATCGAGTTCCCATAGCATGATGCAAGCTTTTCCAAAATGCAGATGTAAATTTTGGATCTCTATCTGATACAATGGACACTGGGATGCCATGAAGCCTCACTATCTCCTTGATGTATTCTTCAGCATATTGATTCATCGTGTATGTGGTCTTCACCGGAAGAAAGTGAGCTGATTTTGTAAGTCGATCAACAATAATCCATATAGCATTGAATCCTCTTTGTGTTCTTGGCAAACCAAGGATGAAATCCATTGTAATATGCTCCCATTTCCATTCAGGAATGGGTAGTGGTTTCAGAAGTCCTGCTGGTCTTTGATGTTCAGTTTTGACCTGTTGACAAGTTAGACATTGTGCAACAAATTGAGCAATGTCCTTTTTCATACCTGGCCACCAAAATAATGGTTTCAAATCCTTGTACATTTTCGTGCCTCCTGGATGGATCGAATAGGGAGTAGCATGAGCATCAATAAGAATGTCGGTTCTGGTCGTTCCTTGTTTTGGTACACACAGTCTCCCTCGATATGTCCATATTCCTTCCCCATCCAATTCAAAGTTCAAATTTCCTTTTTCTTCATCTCGCTGCCTCAATTGTTGTAATTCATTATCTGTGTTTTGTTCGACCTTAATCCTGTCTGCAAGCGTTGGTCGAACCATAAGAGATGATAGATGAATTGCAGCTCCCTTTGGAATAACATCAAGCTTCAAGTTCTGCAAATCCCATAGGATTTGTTCTTGTACTTGCATTGCAGCAATAGAACTGGACTTTCGACTTAACGCATCTGCAACAACATTGGCTTTGCCTGGATGATAATTAATAACACAATCGTAATCCTTCACCAATTCCAACCAACGTCGTTGTCTCATATTCAGTTCTTTTTGCGTGAACAAGTATTTCAGACTCTTGTGGTCCGTGTAAATTTCACATCGTTCACCATACAGATAATGGCGCTATATTTTCAATGCAAATACCACTGCTGCCAGTTCTAAATCATGTGTGGGATAGTTCTTTTTATATTCTTTCAATTGCCTAGAGGCATAAGCAATCACCTTCCCGTGTTGCATCAAGACTGCTCCTAAACCTTGTTTCGAAGCATCACTGTACACTACAAAATCTCCTGATCCTTCTGGAATAGCAAGGACCGGTGCTGATGTCAATTTTGCCTTTAACTCTTGAAAACTGCGATCACATGCTTCGTCCCATACAAATCTCACATTCTTTCGAGTTAAAGCAGTCAAAGGCAATGCTATCTTAGAAAATCCCGCTATAAACCGACGGTAATAACCAGCTAGCCCAAGAAAACTGCGTACCTTGGTAACAGTGGTAGGTCGTAGCCAGTTATTAACAGCTTCAATCTTACTTGGATCCACTGATATGCCTTCTTTTGAAATGATATGACCCAAGAATGCTACTTGTTCAAGCAAAAATTCACATTTCTTCCATTTGGCATATAAATGTTTATCCTTCAAAGTCTGCAAAACTAATTGCAAATGTTCTCGATGCTCCTCTACAGTTCGTGAGTAGATTAAAATATCATCTATAAACACAATCACGAACTTGTCTAGGAATGGCTTGAAAATTCTGTTCATTAGATCCATAAATGCAGCTGGTGCATTCGTTAGTCCAAATGGCATTACAAGAAATTCATAATGCCCGTACCTGGTTCGGAAGGCAGTCTTAGAAATATCATCTGACTTCACTTTTAATTGATGATAGCCTGATCGTAAATCAATCTTCGAAAAGATAGCAGCTCCTTGTAGTTGATCAAACAAATCATCAATTCTAGGGAGTGGATACTTATATTTGATTGTCACTTTGTTCAACTCCCGATAATCAATGCATAGACGAAGGGTACCGTCTTTTTTTTTCACAAACAAAACAGGTGCACCCCACGGTGAAAAGCTCGGTCTAATAAACCCTTTATCAAGCAACTCCTGTAACTGTTCTTTCAGTTCTTTCATTTCTGTAGGAGCTAATCGATAAGGAGCTTTGGAGATCGGATGAGTTCCTGTCACAACATCAATTACAAATTGGATCTCTCTATCTGGGGGTAAGCCTGTTACATCATCAGGAAATACTTCTGGAAATTCACAAACGACATCTGTATCTTTTAGTTCACGAACCGGTGGATCAATAACTAAAACAGATGCTAAATATCCTTGACACCCCTTCTGTAATAATTTACAAGCCTTCATACAAGAGATTATCCGAAGAGGTAAGGATATACATGCACTTGCTATTGTGAATGGTTCAGCTCCTACTGGTGCAAACTTGATCATCTTCAGGCCACAGTCAATATTAACTCTGTACTTCGAGAGCCAATCCATTCCCAATATCACATCAAAATCGTTCATTTTCAAAACAATCAATTCAGCATACATCTGATGGCCTTGGACATATATTGGACATCCTCGCACAATCTGATCTGTCTGTAATTCTTGCCCGGAAGGTAAGGCTATGGCGAGTTGTGTCTCTAGTGTACTTGCTGTAATGCCCAGTCTCTTTACAAATGATTCCGAAATAAAGGAATGTGTGGCTCCTGAATCTAGTAAAATAATAGCAGTAATACCAGAAATCAAGAACATACCGGTGATCATCGATGTATCCGCATCCACTTCTTCTTTGGTCATGGAGAAAAGGCGTCCCTGTACTTTCTCAGAACTTCCTGGACAATTCTTGGCGAGATGTCCTGGCTTCTTGCAACGATAAAAGACATTAGAACCCTGCATACACTCCCCGCCATGGAGTTTGCCACATTTAGGACAAGGTGGCCTGTCTTGTTCTTTACGTGGAGGGGGACCCTTGCCACGGGGTTCCTCTGGTCTAGTACCCCTGCTATCAGTATTTTTGCCTTGTCCTGTTCCTTGACTCTTCTGAAAGTACTGCTGCCTTCGTTGTTGCCTGTCCCTGTCAATGTCATGTTCATCTTGTTCTGCCATAAGTGCTCTTTCTACTATCTCCCCATACGTAGCAACTTTCGACATTTGTACATCTCTTTTAATTTCCGAGCGAAGTCCTCGCATGAAATGTTCGCCCTTACTGGTGTCATCTTGTGCAATATATGGTACATATTGGACTCCGGCCTCAAATTGTTGTATGTATTCTGTCATTGCCATAGTTCCTTGCTTCAGGTTAAGGAAGTCGCTGGCTTTCTTAGCTCGTACGTCTTTACTGAAATACTTGTTGTAAAACACGGTTTTGAAAGTTCCCCATGTCAGTGGTCCAACCGGTAATGCCACTTTTGCACTTTCCCACCATATTCTTGCATGTTTTGTTAAGAGAAAGATGGCACAAGTCACTTGGTCAGCATCACCCATATGAAGGTAGGAGAAGATGGACTCCAATGACTTAATCCACTCTTCTGCTACTGCTGGATCGGTGCTTCCCATGAATTCCGGATGATTCAAAAGTCTAAAACGATCATATACGTCTGTTTGAACAGGCACATGTCTGTGTACTATGGCTTGAGCTTGTGCCTGTTCATGAGTAGTCCGTTGCATCTCCAGTAGCTGCTGGATTTGTTCACCATGGACCTTTGCTTGTTGTTGGAGTAATTGGGCGAAGTCATCTACAGGTCGTGGCGCACTACCTTCACCTTCGACTGCTGGGGCCTTGCCCTTAGATGACTCTCCCTCATGTACTTTACGTTTCGGTGGCATCGTTGCTTATCTTAACCTACATGTAGGTCACGTAGAAACACATAACTTAGCATAAACTATGGAATAAAAAGATACTTACTTGCCAAGTTCTCCATATGGATGAAGTGCAGTGTCTTCCCTGTCAAAGAACCGTGGGCTCTGATACCATATAAATGTCACACCCTTACTCTATACTTGCATAATTACCATAATAAAATAAGGTTTGAATGATATAACTATATTGTGAATCAAATCAAACAAGGGGCATCACTTTGACGGTTTGTAAAAATTTTGGCATGATGTCCCTATATTTTGTATAAGCCCAAACCAAGCAACAACATTCATATATACATAGACACAAACATATTCTGTACCATCATACCCCTAGACATAAACATTGTAAAACTTGTTTCAAACCCTGACATTCAATTCATTATAATACATATGCGGAAGCTATACAATAAAAAGCCCGGTTCTTGTCGAGGTGAGGTACGTCACTAGCATCCATTGGCGAACCGACATCCTACGCATCTTCACTACCTGATCCTGTAATACATGAGCTACGTGAGTTTATAAACTCAATAAGTTGGCACTTGTACGTATCAATATGCATCGAAGGAACATACATATCAAGTCGTGATCAACAAGGAATCTTAAAAACATGTCATACCGTAGCATATATCCAATGTTCATTTTTGTACTTGAGCCTCATTAGTTGACCTGTACTACCGTGCTTGCTTTATTATATAGCTACTACTGTGTTGGACATCAGGGAGCAACCTTTGGCATCCCCACACCCCATGAACATATATTGGCCAATAGCTTTGGTGGACTTAAAACCACCCATGATGTCAACAAGCTCTATATCATGTAAATCAATCCTTTTCTTTTCATGTTCATGTTCTTGTTCATGACATAGCACCCATCATCAATATTCATGAGTTCCTTACATATTTAATACATAACAATGGAATATGGTGCTATGTTTTCATCAATAAACATACTAACAATGTACATATATCAATAGACAATGAGATGCATTTGAAATTCATAATATTACTCATGTATTACTTCAAGAACATGCCAACTTACAGTCCAAGCTTAAGAACACTAGTTTGAGACGGTGTTTCTTGCTCCTATACTGTCAAATATACCAATAATTCAGTCACTATTGCATTAACTAGATGAAAATCATTCCCTTATTGTCACCTACATGTACCATAACTAAAAGAGAAGAAAACTTACACCCCTATGAAATTCTTGTGATGGAGAACTAAAATCTAACTTCAAAACTTTGAAAGGAATGAAGAAAGAAGCTTTGGAGGATGTTTTCTAGATTTTTCTCTCGAGTTTCTTGCTGGTATAAAAGTGGAGAGCTGATAAAATGGCTTAGAAGGTCGAAACTTATCCATATATATATTAGGCGGCGCTCGGGCGGTAGTTTTCTACCGCTCGAGCGCGAAATGTTCTGTCCAAGAGGTAAAATTTTCGTGCACTGGCGCTCGGGCGGTCATATTCTACCGCTCGGGCGCCATATGTTCTGTAAAATTGGTGAGCTTGTAAAGTACCGGCGCTCGGGCGGTAAAATCTTACCGCTCGGGCGCCACCTGTTCTGCCTCTGCGCACTACTTCGTCAAAGATCGCTCCAGAAACGTCTCTTACGTTCATAATCTGGAAAAGTGGTAAACTAGGAAGTTGTAGATCTATGTCTTGGCCTGAATCTTCCACTGGTTTCAGGTCATTTGGAGGTCTGAGTAAAAGGTTATGCCCATTCTCCCAACATGTGTCATTGTAGGAGTGACGATACACACAACTCACTTCGGGGCGTTTTTGGCTTGTCTTCCACAATGATTTGGACAAAACCCAAAACGTGAAAGTTGTAGCATTATATCTTAGCTTTCTAAGGGTTAAGGCCTCACACAATTTAGATCAATATTCAAATTATTATGCTAAAACCCGTACGAACTACCATATTTACGTCTCATTTCCCACAACTTCCATTACCCTATCATTACCTACACATCTTACTCTAACTATTTAGGCATATATTCATTCTCAATATACCATGGACAATATAAAAGTCATGTTCAATCTCAATATTTATACCTCAATCATCACTTTAAATCTAACAAGCTAAACAACTACATAATAAACGACATAAACGCATTATTATCATTTGTACGAGTAACCGGGCATTACAATTATCATCTTATCTTATGTATATAATTTCCTTAATACCCTAAGTTGTATTTGAAATTTTAAAATCTGATGTATTGTGTAAGAATATAACATCATAATATTGTATTTGGGAGTGATATAAAGTTGATATAAATAAAATGATTTTGTATGGAAATGCGAAAATGGACAAAATATTTTATGAGAGACTTCTATAGGAGAATATAGAGTAGTGTATGATGGTTTTGTTTTCGGAGCAAGAAAACACGATTAAAAAAAAAATTTAATCATGGCCTAGATTCCTGTTTAGGCTCTTCATTGGCTACCTCAGGTACAGGACTCGCAGACAATAGCTTTCCTGCATTAATCATCACTTTGGCGATCTGCACGGATTAAGAAATATCCACTAACAAAGGACGTAAACGAACCAAGACATTTGTGAGCTATTCGAAACTCGATTCGATAAAAGCTCGTTTAATGAGGCTCGTTAAGATAAAAAAATCAAACTCAAGCTTTACAGTATTCGGCTCGTTAGCTCGTGAACATGTTCGTTAGTAAGTTCAAGAGTAATTTTTTAGATGAAAAAATAATAGTTTCGATATTTGATTTATTGATTTTGCATATTATTTATGAAATATATAGAAAAATCTATTAAATTTATTTATTATAATAAATTTACAAATTTTAAAAAGAATAATATATTTTTCTTTAAATATAAAATTTACTTTTTAATTAATTTAATGAAAATTTAAATGTATAATTCATATTTATTAAGCTTGTTTAGGCTCGATAAAGGCTTGAATAAGCTCGTGAGCCATGTATATATTCATTAAATAAAGCTCGAGCTCGGCTCGATTATAAACGAACCAAGCTCAAACATTCAAGAGTTCGGCTCGACTCGACTCGACTACATCCCTACCAATAACCATTATAGAAAAGACAGAAAAATATTTGTCCATTAACCATTATCAAACAAGAAAATCCAGTCAAGGGATCAAAAATTTTGAAATTCCTCGAGAATCAAGACATAAAATAAGATTATTTCACACAACTACGCGAATCATAGTAAATATGGCTATAAAGTGTGGTCGAACATTTTCAAGTTTTATCCACAGTACCAGTGATCAATGATGATCTTGACTCCTCAAAATTTATCTACATTTCAAAATGTTGAGGCCCTTCCCCATATTTCCGCAATAAGCATACAAAAAATCTTGTGAAAGCATTCTACCCAGTTTTACGTTCAACATTGCACGAGTTCAACATTGTCTCAACCAACAAAACACTCAGAAAGACATGACACAAAGAAGTGGAGATATCAATTAAGAAAAAATGTATGCTTAACTAGATGTTGTTAATCAGATATTACCAACCTGAAATGTAAGATCTTGAAAGTTGAGAATAAAAAATGGGATTAGCAAGTTGAAAGCAAAAACTGAAAACAATAAATAATACAGTAGCACTTACACACGTCTTCATTTCCTGCCATATGGGTGAAGCATCACGGTGGCGTACCGTAATTTTAAACATACTTAAAATTTGCGAAAAAATAAAAAAATTTCTTAAATAAGTAATTTATCTTTCAAAATGCAATGCAAATAAAATGTTTGACAAAATATTTGGAATGTAACGAACTTGTAAAAGTACTTGTTTTAAACAACAAGAAATAATTTCCTTAAAAATCAGAGTAAATGAAATAACATGCATAAAAATCTTTGAAAACTAAGCGGTCCTCGGGTTAGTCTACCGCATAGTCCGAGCTAACTCATTGATCCCCGTCTCTCGTCCCCTCATACTCGTCCTCACCTGCATCGATCAAGTCTGGTGAGTTTAAAGACTCAACTTTTATAAATTATGAATAGCAAGTAACGTATAATAAAACCATATTTCATTTTAAAGTAGCAGATACGTAACTTAATTTTGAACATACTTACAATACCATAGACGTGCCATCGGTTCATAAACATTTTCATAAATATACTTGCATCATACATACTTAAACATGTGTATCATCATCATTTTGCATAGAGATATGTTTCAAAGCAAGTGACCTATACATAATGCATCTGATCAAACTAAACCGTAGTAATGGGCTGGCAGGGATGTCCACTACCACATACATAAGATACCCGGTCATACTCTATCGGGTGGATTGGTCCATGGTCATACTTTACCGCTTTCCAACCTTAATCAAACCCGGTCATACTTTACCGGGGTGGAGAGGTCCTCGGACACATTCTCCGGCTTCCAAATCCGTTCATATTTGGTCACAAGACAATTAGCATACCTCAAAAACATAAAATATTTTCTTTTGCACGTCGAACATACTTACATAGCATTGAGAAATTTGTTGGATCTCGCTTGGGCTACTACCGCACGTACTAACTCAATTTCAAGCACTTAATTTCCATAACTTAGACGTAATACTCATGCTCACCACCGAAATAACACAATTGACTTATGACTTTCTAGATCACTCGGGACTTGACCTCGTTTATTCATCGCAATAACCATGACATCGAACCCCGAAAACAATCCTGAAATGATTGTGTGAACATTTCTTAAACAATGGAAGGCATGGACCTAAAATAGTGGTTTAAAAGTCCTGAACACGTGCCTAGGCACTGGGCAATGCGGCGCTACGGCGCTGCCTAGTGCCTCGCTAGGCACTAGCATCGTGGCACTGTTGTTGCCGCATCTCTAGCACGGCGGCGGCGCCAGGGCAGTGCCGCAGCGCTAGGCTTGCGAAAGCCGAGCGATGTGGCGCTAGCTCTGCGCAAACTTGGCCCCAAAGAACAAATTTTATGCAAACTCTATGCCACGCCCAACCGACTCGAACCGATGCAACGAGACCCATCCTAGGACATTAAAACAATGATTCAAACTCACACAAATGCCACAAACCAACTACGCACGACATGCAACGCAAAGCAACCCATAAACACGAGTTTCCGACAAAAAAGCTTCCTATGACTTCTAATACAACCAATTGATTAACGACACGAACCGAAGCACCAAAATATATCTGAACACCATACACAATATTCCTAAACACAGCAGTGATCCCAAAGAAGCCTGCAACAAACAATTTTTAAGAACACGTAAATGACACATTTTTATATCATCGAAGTTTGAGCAGTCCCACGAAAATGATCATAACACTCGTTTCTTGTCCAAAAATTACAAATTTACTGTCAAATCGAAGGTATCAAAAAGTACTACGTTTTATGTGTTGAAAGTTTTCCAAGAAATCATCCAAAAATTCGCAGAAATCAAAATGACAGCAGACTCGGTTTTGAGATCTAAAATTTTTGATTCAAAATCGTTTCAAACGTTTTTGCTCAAAACTTTTGCATAACAAACATAAATTTTTACACACAATAAACATCGAAACATATACTATGAAAAGATCGATGCAAAAACGGAAGAATATACATTCCTTTAATCTTTTTAACTCACGATACAGCGAGACCGAAGCGAAGAGATGCGAGGGCCGATCCGAGACGATTGTGGCACGATTTCATGAAAAAAATGGACGTGAATTCTCTGAAATAATTCGAAGGGAAGGGTGGCTGCTGGAGAGCACCAAGAACCCTATATTTGCCTCTCAAAAAAATGAAATGAAATGTGTATGTGTGTGTTGTGTGTGCTGAACATATGTTTGTGTGTGTGTAAATGTGTGCGCGCGTGAGTTTTAGTAAATTTTGGGGAAGGAAATTGCTTAATAAATTAATTAACATGCTAATTAAAATGTTAAACCAACACTAACTTTACTAAAATCCCCTCATTAAAAAAATACACATGGGATAAACTTTAAAAGTTTAGAATCTCTAAATCATCTAATAAATTAAATTAGGCTTTAAAAATGCTAAAAACTTCATAAATCATTTAAAATGATAAATTCTTGACTTCCAATAAAATACCACATTTTCGTAAATTGTTTAAATCATCACCGATCTCTTTTCCTGATCCCACATCGAATAATTGCCTGAAATAAAAACTCAAGAAAATATTTTAACGTGCATCAAATAAACATGTAATAATTTAAAATCAAGACAAATAATCAATCATGCCTCGCTAAAATCATTTTAAAATTAAATAAATAATTTTTAGCCATTTAATAAATTCAAGGGTTTACGTATACTGATTTTAGGCTATACAATTCATCCCCCACTTAAATAAATTTCGTCCTCGAAATTAAATCTTACCAAAAAACTCCGGGTAGCGATTTCTCATATCCACTCTGGCTTCTCAAGTGGCCTCCTCCATTGATTGACTCAGTCACTGAACTTTGACCAACTTGGTCACTTTGTTAAGAGTCTCTGCTCCTGGCTGTCTAAAATTCGGACCAGTCTTTCCTCATATGTCAGATCTGGAGCAAGGTGCAACGGCTCATAGCTCAAAACATGCGAAGGATTTGCATTATACTTCATCAGCATCGAGACGTGTAACACATTGTGTGCTCCAGCTAGATTCAGCGGTAGGGCTACATGATAAGCAAGTGTCCCAACTCTGACAAGAATTTCGAACGGCCCAACAAATCTCGAACTCAGCTTACCTTTCTTCCCAAACCTCATAACACCCTTTGTTGGAAACTAAGTTTTGGTAGGTTGACAAACTAAGAGTTTAAACTTATTGGAATAACCGATCAAAGGAGAATGAGCTTAACTGACTAAAATCATACAACTGATAGTTGTCAATTGCTGAAGATTAATGCGTACATTATCAACGGCAACTGAAGCCAGCTGAATCTTATCTATGTCGAACTGATCAGTTGAGCAGAATCAAACTGGCTGATCAGTTGGGAACTGATCAGTTGAAACAACCAGTTATGAGCTTTCCAGCAGAGTGTTTTTCAGCTGATCTTTCAGTTGTGCACGTCATCAATTGAGAATGACAACCGACAAATAGTACAAACAGACCGCAACTCATAGTGGAACGCCGAATTTCAGAGTCTACAGTGTACAAATGTCAGAAGAATGTTGACGTGCCAATCAACGGCTATAAAGAATCAAATTGTATTTATTATTACCGTTAAAGAGATGCCTATAAATAGGCGAAAAGAGCAGTTGAAGAATAGAACAAGCTTCTATTCATCTTGCTGTTACGCTGCTCAAAAACATTCACAAGCTCACAGTTATCAGAAATATCAGTAGCATTCAAAGCTATATTTCGAGCTTAAATAGCACAAATCAATTTTTGTATATTCATTCAAGTTGTGCTAAGATCAGTTTACGAACTGTAAGAAAATTGTATACTAAGAGTTTAAATTTTGGCAGTGTTAAGTCCAAAACTGAAGTGGGTCTATACAATCTTTTATTGATCAAATTCTTTTAGTGAATATCCTATCTTTGTGATAGAAGAGGCGACGTAGGAGGGATTCAATCTCCGAACATCCATAAACTCTTGTGTGTCATTTTATTTCAGTTACATATTCTATCTTTCAGACAGTTTACTTCCACAACTGTTTTCCCAATTAAACTGATTGTCATTGACTGACAAGATTTCCAGTTTCAGTTTCTTACAAAACTGACACTATATTTTTCAAAAGCTACATAATCAAAAGTGTTTATTCAACACTCCCTTCTAAACACTTATTCTAGTAGTCAACCGATCCAACAAGTGGTATCAAAGCACAGTTAAATCTTGTCTAAGAATACTTTCATTCACAAAACTGAATACCATGTCATCTTTCAATAAAATCCCTATGTTTTCCAACGAAGACTTCGATGATTGGAAAATCAGGATGCAGGCTCACTTAGCTGCACAAGATGATGACATGTGGTATGTCATCACTGAAGGTCCAATGAAACTATTGAAAGCCAAAACAGCAGTTGCCATCACCGATGGAGCACCTCATAGAATTGAAAAGCCCATAGATGAATGGACAGCTGAGGATAAAAGAAAATCAAATTTGGACAACGTGGCCAAGGATATATTATACAAAACGCTGGATAAAGTCACATTCAATAAAATTAAAATGTGTAAAACCAGCAAAGAAATATGGGAAAAGTTGATCCAGTTCTGCGAAGACAATGAGCAGACAAAGGAAAACAAATTATCAGTTGCCGTTCAGAAGTTTGACAACATAAAGATTAAAGTTGGTGAATCTATGCATGACTATAATGAAAGGATCAGTGGAATCATCAATGAGTGAATGCACTAGGAAATATGTATTCAAATAAAGAAGTAGCAATGAAGGTTATTCGAGGTTATTCGAGGTCATAGAATATGGCTATGAGGGAGTCGAAGGATCTCAACAAGATCGAACTCCACGACTTGTTTTCCGATCTTAAGGCTTACGAGTTTTAATTGCATACCAGAGAAGGAGAACCTTCTACACTATCTGCAACAACAGCTTTAACTGCAGTCAGACTGGAGCCAACTGGTTCAGCTGACAAAACTGCTGATCAATTGAGCAATGATGCAATGTCATTGTTTATCAAGAAATTTGGAAGATTCATGAGAAAGAATCAAGGAAAGTTTCAGAAACAATTTCAGAAGAACCAGACCAAAAAAAATCCTATGTGTGTTACAACTATCGTAAACGTGGTCACTTCATAGCTGACTGTCCTAAACAAAAGAAGGATAGTCGAGGGTCAACTGATAAAGGGAAGAAGTCCTATGGTTACAGAAGAAGGACTAAAGATGAGAAGAAATCATTCAGAATGAAGCATGAAGTGCTCTTAGCTGAAGCGAACAAATCCAAATGGGCTGAAACCGATAGTGTTGAATCAGAACCAGATAGCTCAAGCAACTCAACTAAAGATCAAGAAGAAGTAAAATGTCTAATGGCAGATGATGTCCAACTGGAATCAGCTAGCGAAAAGGTATTTGATTATAGCTCAACTGATTTTACACGAGAGGAACTCATTACCACCCTTCATGAAATGGTAAATGAGTATCAAAAACTTGCTCGCTCATTCGATAAAGTCAAAGCTGAGCGAAATGACCCCAAAGAAAATAAAATTGAAACTGAAGAATCAGTTGAAGTGTTGAATCTAAAAGGAGAAATCGCAAAGCAGAAAGCTGAACTGAATGAGAATCAAGCCTTGATATGTCAGTTGAAAATCGAATTTTCAAAACATTCTGAACTGATACAAGCTTTGTAAGGCTTGAGATTTATTAGTCTCCATTGATGTGATATTCGGAAGATATGAGCATGCATGACATGTGATGAGAAGCACTAAATGAGATAATGAAGTGTTGCACAAAGAAGAGACCGCACCCGCGCCTCAAGAAAGACCGCACCCGCGGTGGCTAGGCAGAGAGTTGGCCATTTTTACAGTAGGGTCACCGCACCCACGGTCCAAGATGCAGTGCACCTGCGGTTGATGGCCAGTAGGTTAGGAAATTTGGTGCGAACCAAGACCGCACCCGCGGTCCACATGACACCGCACCCGCGGTCGTCGAATTGTGAAAAATGAAAGTGGTGCCGAGATCTTAGCGCAGCCGCGGTGGAAAGAGACCGCACCCGCGGTGCTGCATACGAGAAATCCACCTTTGTTTCTTATGATGACACCTGGTATATATATATAGAAATGTGCTGAGTCTTCACTTTCAACACTTTCATCAACTGAGAAACGAGAGAGTTAGGGAGAAGCTTTAATTCCTTATGCTTTAAGCTTGTCATTTTGAAAGATTCACACATCCAAACTTAAATCCGAGACAAGATTTGTGTTCCTCTTGACAAGGGCTTCAAAAGGGTATACTTTCTATATCTTTTCAGCATGTTTTGAAAGTTACATGATGGGGAAAACTTTGATATGCTTGTAGATATATGTTCTTATGATTATAAGCAACAGTTATTCGTAGTCGGATAAAAGAACGGATGTGTGATGTAACTGTTATAGAATTCCAACATGTTTTGATTGAAATTATGCAGATTTTGAGAATATGATATATATAATATATATATATATATATATATATATATATATATATATATATGGTGTTGATTATTTGTTGTTGAGAATTGAATTGACCGGTATCGAGAAATTACGTCGTTATGCCGTCGAATGGTACCGAGAATTATTATTAATTCGTAAATGTGTTGGTTGAATTGAATATTGATAGAATGTATGTCAACATTGCCATTTCAGATTGATATTGACAGATTCGATATCGAGACTTCGACATCGACAGAGATTGTGCGACGAAAGGGATAACTCATGTGACTTTGGGGAGATACAACTCAAATGAGATTAAATTTGAGTTTCCCAACAAAATCACATACTAGAATAGTTGTTTATCTTTGGATATGATTATGATTTGTTTGTAGATTTATATTCAAATCTTCTGATATGATGATGCATTTATAGATGTATATTCATGCATTTAAGATAGGAGAGTCATTGGCATATTTGCCAAACTTATAGACGTTCGGTGTATCGACGCATATGAGCAGACTTCCTCCGATTGTAGACATTCGATACAGACATGACCGATGTCTAGGAATAAGACGTACCGTCACCCCGATTGGGAGGGTAGGTGTAGTGACCCGTTCCAGAATCACCTACTAATCAAGAACTAAGCATGCAATTAACTTAATAAAGAACAATCAGAGATAACTGCGGAAAACTGTCACCAAAATATAGTTATACAACCCAATCGAAGTCTAGAATAACTCAAACTAAAATATCCGGTACAACCATATCGAATAGAAAAGTACTGAAAACTAAACCAACCAGCTACTCACTGTCCTCCTCCTGCTCCTCCTGAGCCATCCAACCTGAGGCCTGCCCCGTGGGAATGGGGTGTCCAAGATAAACAAAAACCGAGGACGTGAGCGATAAGAACGCTCAGTACAAAAGCATGAGTATACAAGCCTATATGAAAATGCACATGCTATGATATGATACCAGGGTAGTCAAGAAATAGGAGTAACAAAAGATCTCAAAATGCTCAGTCTAGAGGCGCCAAGTGGATAGTGCCGCGCGGTACTCCTCTGGGTCACTGCATCCACTACAAGAACAGACGTGGACCTAAAATGTCCCGGATCACCGAAGCCCTCCCGACCCGTCGGCCACTGTGTACTCTCGGTGTCCATGCGTCCACAAGACAAGACAGGGCTGAGCGGCCCCACAAGATATAGCTTATCTCGAAAGAGATACAGCTCAACAGTAAAGGCTATCTCGAAGGAGATACGGCTCAACATGAAATGCAACATGCAGTAATAAACGTGACATAATAGCATGCATCATATGACATATATCAATGCACCACATAATCATGCAACACATATAAGAATGTATACTCGACCAGGATATCTCGGATAGTACTTTCGTACCTCTATCACAGCAAGCCTAGCCTTACGCAACACCGCTAATCAGGTCTAGAACAAGCCTACGCATCAAAAGCATACCCAATGAACAATACTACCATGCTCGACTAGCAAAACCAGTACTCTCCAGTACTACCAAAGGTTTAGGGTTTACCTTCGTCCGTCGACAGCCCTTTGATGTCGATAGCTTCCAACTAGAGCACAGCTCCGCTACAATACCAGCAGCTCCCCGCTAGTGCCCGAACCTCAGAAAAAGACTAGAAACCTATCAGAAACGACTGAAACTCTCTGAAATGCTCTGAAATGGCGAGTCACAAATGAAGCCTCGCGCCTCTATTTATAGCCAATGTTCGGACGCTCCGAACCACTTCGTACGATCCGATCCAGTACACTTCGGACGGTCCGAACCTGATCGGACGATCCGAACCTTGCATGACTTCCACGAGTACAGCCACCTGTCTCGGACGATCCGAACCCCGATCGGACGATCCGAACTCTACCACGTGTCCAGAACCCTTCCACGTCTTCCAGCCACCTGTCTCGGACGGTCCGAACCACTTTCGGACGCTCCGAACCCGCTTCGGACGATCCGAACCCGGTTCGGTCCTTCCGATCCTACCGAAAATATAATTAATCCAATAATTAACTCAAATTAGGAATCGGGTTACTACATTCTCCCTCCCTTAAAAAGATTTCGTCCTCGAAATCAAGTTTATAGGATGATCAAAACTGATATTTGGATTACAACGGAAAAACACACACACACATCCATAGTACAACTACAGTACAACTCAAAAGAGCTCTGGATGCTCCGAACGCATACGACTCTCTAGCTCCCAAGTGGCTTCCTCTGTGCCTCGGCGTTGCCACTGAACTAGGACAAGGGGAATGGTCTTATTCCTCAACACTTTGTCTTTCCGGTCTAAAATCCGAACCGGTCTTTCCACATAAGACAAGTTAGTATCAAGCTGGACTTCTGAAGGATGCAATACATGCGATTCATCTGCTAAATACCGTCGCAAAAGGGATACGTGAAACACGTCATGAATCCCAGACAGATACGGAGGTAATGCTAACCTGTAAGCCAAATCTCCCACACATTCCAATATTTCAAATGGACCAATAAATCTCGGAGATAGCTTACCCTTGAGACCAAATCTCAAAATCCTGCGAAAAGGCGAAACTCGGAGAAACACTTTCTCACCTGGCTGAAAATAAAGAGGTCGCCGCTTGGTGTTCGCATAACTAGCCTGTCGATCCTGGGCAATCTTAATCCGCTTCTTGATTACTGCAACTTTATCAATAGCCTGCTGGACTAACTCCGGTCCCTCAACATGTCGTTCCCCAACTTCATCCCAGAATAATGGAGTACGACAACGTCGCCCATACAACGCCTCAAATGGTGCCATACCAATACTACGATGGTAGCTGTTGTTGTACGCGAACTCAATCAAAGGCAAATGATCCTGCCAAGCGGGTCCGAAATCCATAACACAAGCTCGCAACATATCCTCAAGTGTACGGATAGTCCTCTCTGTCTGGCCATCGGTCTCCGGATGATAAGCAGTACTCAGACTCAGTGAAGTGCCCAATGCTGACTGGAAACTACCCCAAAATCGTGAGGTAAAACGAGGATCCCTGTCACTAACAATACTGACTGGCACTCCATGCAGACGTAAAATCTCTTGAATATACAAGCGAGCCATCCGATCGAAAGTGAAATCACGGTTATACGGCAGAAAATGAGCAGACTTGGTGAGTCGATCCACCACTACCCAAATAGCATCACTATTCCTCGAAGACAATGGCAAGTGAGTAATGAAGTCCATCGCGATATGCTCCCACTTCCATTCAGGAATAGGTAAGTTCAGCAATAATCCTCCTGGTCGACGGTGCTCTGCCTTAACCTGCTGACAAACAAGACACTTGGAAACAAACTGATAAACACTGCGCTTCATCCCTTTCCACCAAAATCGTGTCCTCAAATCTTTATACATCTTGTTGCTTCCTGGATGGACACTCAACTTGCTTCGATGAGCCTGAGACAAGATCTCTTCCCTCAAATTATCATCCTCTGGTACCACAACTCGATTAGACAAACACAGAAGACCATTAGACTGATAATGGAAATTACTATCTCCATCAACCAATCGAGCTAATCTCTGAGTCTTGAGATCAGACATCTGAGCATCTCGAATCCGAGCGAACAAAGCTGGCTCAGATAAAATGGTAGCAACACGAATGCTCTCCATACCTTTCCGATGTTTGAAATTAAATCCCAACGAACAACAATCCTGGATAGTACTAATCATAGCACTGGTCTGAAGTGCAGAAACTCTCACCTTGCGACTAAGAGCATCGGCTGTGAGATTCGCAGAGCCTGGATGGTACTTGATCTCGCAGTCATAATCTTTCAGTAGATCCATCCAACGACGTTGTCTCATATTCAACTCAGCCTGAGTGAACAGATACTTCAGACTCTTATGATCAGTAAAGATTTCAAACTTAACTCCGTACAAGTAATGACGCCAGATCTTCAGCGCGAACACAATAGCTGCCAACTCTAGATCATGAGTAGGGTACTTCTCCTCGTGAGATTTCAGCTGCCTGGAAGCGTAAGCGATCACATGACCATTCTGCGTCAACACACACCCTAAGCCTTGAAAAGAGGCATCGGTGTAAACACTGAAACCATCAGATCCTGACGGTAACGCCAAAACAGGTGCAGAAGTCAGAAGTAGACGAAGCTCTCTGAAACTATCTTCGCACTCAGATGACCACTCAAATGGAACATCCTTCCGAGTAAGTTGCGTCAAAGGTCTAGCTACCTGAGAGAAATTCACGATGAAGCGACGATAATACCCTGCCAGACCTAGAAAACTACGGATCTCGGCCACCGTCGTAGGACGTGACCAATTCAGCACTGCTTCAATCTTGCTGGGATCCACAGAAATTCCTTCCTTGGAAATCACATGACCAAGGAATACTACACGATCAATCCAGAACTCGCACTTACTCAGCTTAGCATACAATTGCTTCTCGCGAAGAATCTGCAACACAATCTTCAAGTGCTGGACATGCTCTTCCACACTATGAGAATAAATCAAGATATCATCGATGAACACCACAACAAATTGATCTAGAAAATCCCGAAAGACTCGGTTCATCAAATCCATGAACACCGCTGGCGCATTCGTCAATCCGAATGGCATAACTAGAAACTCGTAATGCCCATATCGAGTACGAAATGCAGTCTTGGAAATATCATCATCTCTGACTCTCATCTGATGATAACCCGATCGCAAGTCAATCTTGGAGTAAACAGAAGTACCCTGGAGCTGATCGAACAAGTCATCAATACGAGGTAATGGATACTTGTTTTTGATCGTCACACGATTCAGCTGGCGATATTCAATGCACAATCGCATCGATCCATCTTTCTTCTTGACAAACAAGACTGGAGCTCCCCAAGGTGAAACACTCGGGCGAATATAACCTTTATCAAGAAGATCCTGCAATTGCTGCTTCAATTCTCTCATCTCTGACGGAGCAAGACGATAGGGGGCACGAGAAATCGGTGCAGTCCCTGGCATTAACTCGATGCCAAATTCCACCTCTCTAACCGGAGGAAAACCAGGAATCTCATCTGGAAAAACATCAGGAAATTCACAAACCACTGGAATATCCTCTATACCAACACTACCTGTGGACGAATCAATCGCATAGATGAGGTAGCCTTCCCCGCCCGCCTCTAAAGCACGACAGGCTTTCAGAGCAGATACCACTGGCATCGGAGGTCGCGCTCCCTCACCATAGAAAAACCAACTAGAGCTCTCAGTCGTACGAAACTGAACAAGCTTCTGGTAACAATCCACAGTAGCTCGGTAGGTAGTCAAAATGTCTATACCCAAAATACAATCAAAATCTTCCATCTCTAGGATCATAAGATTCGCAGTCAACTCGTTACCCTCAAAATCTAAAGGACAACCCATCACTAGACGCTTAGCTAACACCGAATGACCCATCGGAGTAGAAACAGAAAGAATGACGTCTAGAGAAACATACGGTAACTTATGACGCTTAACGAATCGTGCAGAAATGAATGAATGCGATGCTCCGGTATCAATAAGAACAAAAGCAGGAATACCGCATAAACAAAAAATACCTGCTATGACTCTCTCTGTCTCATCTGCAGCCTGATCCTGGTTCAGCGCAAAAACCTGACCTTGGGCACGAGGTCGAAGATTCGAACTACCCACTGCCTGACCCTGCCTCCTCTGCTGAACAGTCGTCTGAGATCCGGAACCAGATCCTGCTCCACCTCGCAACTGAGGACAATTCTTCTTGATATGCCCCATCTCTCCGCACTGAAAACAAGCTCCCGCGGCTGATCGGCAATGCTCCGATGGATGGTTCTTCCCGCAATGCACACAAGCATCCTTCTTCTTACCAAAGCGAAAAACACCGCTAGACCGTGATCCAGATCCAGAAGAAGAAGAACTAGATTTCTTGAACGACTGAGATCGAGGCCTCAAAGTACTCGGAGGTCTAGAAGAAAGAATAGCCCTACCTCGCTGGAGACTGATCTCTGCCTGGCGACACCGGTTCACTAATCCATCATAAGAAGTAGGATTATCACAGACAGTGACTCGATCAAAGATCTCCTGGTTAAGACCCTGGAGGAAATGATCATACTTAGGCTCAGAACTGCCACTGATATGAGGAGCGAAGGGTAACAACTCGAAGAATTTCTGCTGATACTCATCAACAGACATACTACCCTGCTTAAGGTTCAGGAGCTCAATCGTCTTCGCCTGGCGAAGGGCTGGAGGAAAATACAGCTGCATGAAAGCTGCACGGAAATCGGCCCAAGTCACCCTACCCTGGGACTGGACTATCGGCGCAGAAGTCGATCGCCACCACTTGCGAGCACGGCCCTCGAGAAGAAAACTAAGGGTCTCCATCTTCTGCTCCTCGGTGCACTGGAATGCACGGAAACAACTCTCCATGCGCTCTAACCAGTCCTCAGCATCATCGGGAGTCTCACCGCCGACTAAAGGCTTAGGCCCCATCTGAATAAAACGGTGCAAATCAAAACGCCTAGGACCATCCCGACGATGACGATGTTCATGATGACGCCTATGATCGTCCTGGTCACCCCAACGACCTACACTCCCCTGACTACTCTTGTCACCAAAGTGGTCAGCCATCGCTACAAGATAGAATAGGAAAAAATGGTAAAATGGTCAACGAAAATCCCAAAACAGAATCTATATCCCAAAATCATATGCATGCTCTGATACCATAAATGTAGTGACCCGTTCCAGAATCACCTACTAATCAAGAACTAAGCATGCAATTAACTTAATAAAGAACAATCAGAGATAACTGCGGAAAACTGTCACCAAAATATAGTTATACAACCCAATCGAAGTCTAGAATAACTCAAACTAAAATATCCGGTACAACCATATCGAATAGAAAAGTACTGAAAACTAAACCAACCAGCTACTCACTGTCCTCCTCCTGCTCCTCCTGAGCCATCCAACCTGAGGCCTGCCCCGTGGGAATGGGGTGTCCAAGATAAACAAAAACCGAGGACGTGAGCGATAAGAACGCTCAGTACAAAAGCATGAGTATACAAGCCTATATGAAAATGCACATGCTATGATATGATACCAGGGTAGTCAAGAAACAGGAGTAACAAAAGATCTCAAAATGCTCAGTCTAGAGGCGCCAAGTGGATAGTGCCGCGCGGTACTCCTCTGGGTCACTGCATCCACTACAAGAACAGACGTGGACCTAAAATGTCCCGGATCACCGAAGCCCTCCCGACCCGTCGGCCACTGTGTACTCTCGGTGTCCATGCGTCCACAAGACAAGACAGGGCTGAGCGGCCCCACAAGATATAGCTTATCTCGAAAGAGATACAGCTCAACAGTAAAGGCTATCTCGAAGGAGATACGGCTCAACATGAAATGCAACATGCAGTAATAAACGTGACATAATAGCATGCATCATATGACATATATCAATGCACCACATAATCATGCAACACATATAAGAATGTATACTCGACCAGGATATCTCGGATAGTACTTTCGTACCTCTATCACAGCAAGCCTAGCCTTACGCAACACCGCTAATCAGGTCTAGAACAAGCCTACGCATCAAAAGCATACCCAATGAACAATACTACCATGCTCGACTAGCAAAACCAGTACTCTCCAGTACTACCAAAGGTTTAGGGTTTACCTTCGTCCGTCGACAGCCCTTTGATGTCGATAGCTTCCAACTAGAGCACAGCTCCGCTACAATACCAGCAGCTCCCCGCTAGTGCCCGAACCTCGGAAAAAGACTAGAAACCTATCAGAAACGACTGAAACTCTCTGAAATGCTCTGAAATGGCGAGTCACAAATGAAGCCTCGCGCCTCTATTTATAGCCAATGTTCGGACGCTCCGAACCACTTCGTACGATCCGATCCAGTACACTTCGGACGGTCCGAACCTGATCGGACGATCCGAACCTTGCATGACTTCCACGAGTACAGCCACCTGTCTCGGACGATCCGAACCCCGATCGGACGATCCGAACTCTACCACGTGTCCAGAACCCTTCCACGTCTTCCAGCCACCTGTCTCGGACGGTCCGAACCACCTTCGGACGCTCCGAACCCGCTTCGGACGATCCGAACCCGGTTCGGTCCTTCCGATCCTACCGAAAATATAATTAATCCAATAATTAACTCAAATTCCTACAGTAGGTGGCAGACAGTGACGTCTTATTCACACCGGGATCCCTAGAATTAGAGTTGAGTCGAGACAAGACATGATTTGATTTGAATTGCATGCTTATATAGATTGGTTTCATAGAATATGGAGCCTATTGTTATTGCTTTCATTCATTATTTATGATTATGTATCAGCATGCATACATGTTTTATACTGGGATTTGTTCTCACCGAAGTTTCCGGCTGTTGTTATGTCTGTATGTGTGCATAACAACAGGTGGGACAGGATCAGGGTCGTGACAGAGATGAGAGATGGACATAGCGTGGTGATCACGGGCGTAGAAGATGAACTAGTAGTTGTACTTTTGACATGTACTGTACTTAATTACTGATTTGTAGAATATGGATGAAACAAGATATGTATATTATGTTTATTGTAATGAAATAAATATAGAACTATCTAGTGCTTGAGTTATATACATTTCAAGTAATGTTAAAAAGCAAAATTTTGACCCACAATTTTGAATAAAGATCCGATTAATCCCGAAAAGAACTGAGTTAGAGCCCGGGTCCCCACAACAGGTGGTATCAGAGCAGTAGGTTCTGTAGAATGAGATAGAATAGAATGAGCGGGGTAGATCGAGTCATCTTACTTGCTTTTGATATGCTAGAATGATTTATTGCTTTCCCTATTATATGTTGTATTGTATCTGAGTTGATTTACAGCATATAATTGTCAAGATTTAATCAGAACCAATTATGGATCAGAGGTATATGATCAGAGGAGGGCTGAGACAGCTTGTATAGACTGTGTACTAACCTGTTTGAATATCAGATATGCCGCCTAGAAGAATACCACAACCGGTTGCAGGTCAAGTGCCATAACATGGTAGTACGTTGGGTACACAGATGGACGTTACCGCTACACCTATGGAAATGTTATTGAAGAGATTCCAGTCTTTCCGACCACCGACATTGAGAGGTACAGAAAATGCAGTGGATTGTGAGAGCTGGCTAGACGATATAGAGATGCTGTTTGAATCTCTTGCCTATACAGATGAACGAAGAGTGAAATTAATTGGGCATCAGTTGCAAGAAGTGGCCAAGAGTTGGTGGCTTACAACGAAACGAGCATTGGAGCATAGAGGTATTGATATTACCTGGAAAGTAATTAAAGATGAATTTTATCAACGTTTCTTTCCAGTGTCGTATCGAAAAGACAAAGGGGCCGAATTTGCAAATCTACAACAACGGCAATTGAACATTGAAGAATATGTTGCCAAGTTTTCTTCCTTGCTTCGGTTTGCACCCCACGTGGCAGGAAATGATGAAGCGGTCTCCGATCAGTTCATCAATGGCTTAAATCCTGACATCTTTACTTTGGTGAACACGAGACGACCCAATACTTTTTCTGATGCACTGAACAGAGCGAAAGGAGCAGAGGCTGGATTGATTAGACAGGGAGGAGCTTCCTATAGTGCTCAGAGTCAGAGACCGCCACAGCCCGCCGCCCAGTTTACACCACCTCCTCCTCGATTTGATAGTGGAAGAAGTAGTAGTGGCAAGAAAGATTTTCTGAAAGCCAAGGGTAGACAGTTCAAGAAATCAGGGAGCAGTTCGTCGAGCTCCAGTGGGTCAAGACAGAGAGGTCCTGGCCAGAGTACCGAGTATATAGGTGTTTATTGTAGTACTTGTGGAGGCAGGCATGCCACTGAGCAGTGTCAGGGAGTCATGGGCTGATGCAATATCTGTAGACAGCCGGGACACTTTGCCAGAGTTTGTCCCCAGAGAGGTACACAGCGATCACAGAGTGCAGGGTCATCTGCATCAGTGCCTCAGATTGAGAGACAGACATCTGTACATTCATTTCAGCCACCATCTGCACAGTCCCAGCAGAGACCAGGAGGTAGCCAGACAGTAAGCCAACCTCCCAGACAGCAGGCTAGAGTGTTCGCACTGACAGAGGAGCAGGCCTAGGATGCGCCAGACGATGTGATTGCAGGTAACTGTTTTCTTTGCGGTTATCCTTCATATGTGTTGATAGACACAGGTGCATCCCATACATTCATTTCTGAGCATTTTGCATTGACACATGCATTGCCTGTCGAGTCATTGTCTATTGTAGTGTCTATTTCTTCTCCATTGGGAAGTGGTCTGATATCTGTGACTTCATTTAGACATTGTATACTACAGTTTGAGGGGCATGAGATTGATTTAGACTGTGTTGTACTTGGCTTATCTGACTTTGATTGTATTGTCGGGATTGACATGTTAACCAAGTACAGAGCCACCGTAAATTGTTTTCACAAGATTGTTAGATTCAGACGTGAAATGACATAAGAATGGAAATTCTATGGTAAGGGTTCCAGATCTCGGATTCCCTTGGTATCTGCTCTGATTATGAGTAGATTGTTGCAGAAAGGAGCAGAGGGGTTCCTTGTTTATTCTGTAGACCTACAGAAATCGAGCCCGGCATTGGCAGATTTGCCAGTAGTACGGGAGTTTGCAGATGTATTTTGTTACGCCTTAAACGCATACAAATCTCGAGGATGGGATTAATGTTTTTAATGCTGTAACATATCCCAAAGTTTTTGTTTTGATGATACCAAAACTTGGCTTAAAAATGTACTAATGTTTTATATTGAGGCATGCAGGAAATTAAGAACAAAGTTAAGTTCGGAAGATCCGAAGTTGGTTCGGACGTTCCGAAAAGGTGCCGATCAGAAGCAAAGTAGAAGCTGTTCGGAAGCTGCGAGGAGCCAGTTCGGACGTTCCGAAGACGTGATCGGACGTTCCGAACCCAAGCAATCAAATCACTTCAATGCGGAGACAAATTGATCTGACTGTTGATTGAGTAGATTTCGGACGCTACGAAGGACATGATCGGACGCTACGAAGTGTTGAAGATTTCAAATCTCCGGAAACGCGGGAATGTTCGGACGGTACGAACTGGAGTTCGGACCTTCCGAAGCTGTGCATACACTGTCTGAAAGAACTGTTCGGAAGAAACGAAGTTTGATCGGTCCCTCCGAAGCATATGTTCGGACCATACGAAGTCAAGATCGGAAGATCCGAAGTCATCCCAAAATTACGCAAATTGATTTCAATCACATCGGACGTTCCGAAGCATAAACAGAAGATCCGAACCTTGGCGTCCAAGTCTAGTATAAATAGGCCTTTGAGGATGCATTTTCAATCATCCCACTACACTCTCTCTTGTCTCTTACAAAGCTTTCTACTATCTCTTGTGTGTGTTGATTAAAAGAGTTGTAATATCAAAAGAGTTGTAGAAAAAGAGTGAAAGTAATACTCTCGAGTGGGTTGTAAAGTTCGTGGCTATCCTTGGAGCCCTCAAGGCCAAGTAGACGCATCGAGGCGTGGTTGTAAAAGCTAGCTTGGAGCTCCTAAAGCCAAGTCGATATAGTGATACCTCGATCCTCATCGAGAAGGGGAGACGTAGACGATTCTTCGTCGAACTTCCATAAACATCTCTATCCCTCTTTACTTTACGCATTTACTTTACTACGCATTTATTTTACGCACTTACTTTACGCATTCATTTTTTATTTGTGATTGTCCCTCAAGTCTTCCGCTTGTAATTTTTGCAAACTCGTTTTAAAAACGCTAAAGGGCCTAAAAGAACCTATTCACCCCCCCCTTTAGGTTCTTCAAGTGGTATCAGAGCCAGTTTTTTTCAAAATCTTTTAAATGGCCAATCTAGCAAGCGAGTATGCCCAAGGACAATCCACAAATCGTCCCCCTCTTTTCAATGGTACTAATTACGGATATTGGAAAAATAGAATATCTCTATACATCCAATCCGTCGATTACGACCTTTGGAAAATAACGGTGAAAGGTCCCTATATCCCCATGAAAACGGTGGATAATAAGGAAATTCCTAAGGGAATGGATGACTTCACCAAGGACGATATGAAACTTATCTCTCAAAATGCTAAAGCTATGAATATTCTTCATTGTTCTCTAGATATGAATGAATACAACCGAATCTCGGCTTGCACCTCCGCCAAAGAGATTTGGGACAAATTGAAGATTTGCCACGAGGGAACCAATCAAGTCAAAGAAACGAAGATAGACCTTCTCCAACTCAAGTACGAGACCTTTGAGATGGAACCCAAGGAGGATGTCGACACCATGTTCCGGCGGCTCACCCAAATCATCAATGAGCTTGCCCAACTTGGTGAGAACTACCCAACTAAACAAGTGTGGAGGAGAGCCCTTCGAGCACTACCGGCGGAATGGGATGCAAAGCGCACGGCTATCATTGAATCCAACAAGGGAGATGCGGCATCCTACGACCTTGATCAACTTCATGGGACCCTAAAGACCCATGAACTTGAAGTATCTACCCGGAAGGAGACAAAGAAAGATGACGACAAAGTAAAGGCGAAAGGGATCGCCTTGACCAGTCAACTTGAAGATAGCGACGATGAAGAAATGGCACTCCTAACTAGAAAGTTCAAAAGATTCATGCGGAGTTCCAACTTCAACAAGAAGGACAAAAAGATTGAGAAGGAAGTGACCTGCTACAACTGTCAACAAAAGGGTCACTATGCAAACGAGTGTCCCTCCAAGAAGAAGGCCGGCAAAGACAAGAAGAAGGCCCTTCTAGCCACGTGGAGCGACAGCGACAACGAAGAGGAGTCTACCCTATGCTTCATGGCGAAGGAAGATCATCTGACCGACTCGGATGACGACGAGGTACCCTCTTACGATGAATTACTCTCCGCTTACACTAGTATGTACAATAAGGCTAAGTCACTTAGAAATGAGAATAAGCAACTTAAAACTGAACTAGAAGCTAGGATGCATGACAACACTAAGCTCAAGACAAACCTAAGAGACTTAGAGAAAGCCTTCAACAAGTTCAATGTGAGTAGCGGTAAACTAGAAAATCTCTTGAGCATACAAAGGTGTAACTTCGACAAAGGAGGTCTAGGATATGAAAAGAAATCAGTCAACTTCGCTAGTCTTATCGCAAAGGCAAAACCAAGAACACCACCAACATGCACTTACTGTAGTAAGATAGGCCACATAAGACCTAAATGCAAGAAACTTAGACACCAACACAATAAGAATAGCTATTGGAAATGGATCCCCAAATCCCCAACTACTACTAACCTCAAAGGACCCAAAGAAACGGGTACCAACTATCAAACTGTATCTCAATCTTGTAGGGACAAAGGGGAGACAAGTCATCGAGCACTTGGTATCTTGACAGTGGATGCTCTCGACACATGACGGGAGAAAAGAAGCTGCTACAATCCATTCGACCAAAAGAAAAGGGATCGGTGACCTTTCGAGATAACAGCAAAGGGATCATAGAAGGCATCGGCTCAATCGGTATATCTAACTCTACTATTATTGATGATGTACTTCTTGTGAAAGGACTTAAACATAACCTCCTAAGCATTAGTCAATTGTGCGATAGGGGTTATGAAGTCAAATTCACACCACACGATTGCACTGTATCACTCACAACTGACAAATCCATTAGTTTCAAAGGTTATAGAAGTGAAAATGTTTACAAGGTCGATTTAAAGATTTCATCATTTTCAAAATAAAAAGCCTTGTAACATTAAATGTTGATGACAACATTCTTTGGCATAGACGACTTGGTCATGTTGGGATGAGCACCATAGAAAAACTTTTAAAACTTGACCTAGTTTCCGGAATGCCAAAGCTGAATTTAAAATTAGATTCTTTTTGTGATGCTTGTCAACTTGGTAAACACACAAAGGAATCTTTCAAAAATAAAAATTTTGTATCCACTTCTATGCCCCTTGAGTTACTTCACCTAGATTTATGTGGTCCCTCGAGGACAACCAGTCTAGGAGGTAAATCCTATGCTTTTGTCATTGTGGATGATTTTTCACGTTTTACTTGGACATTGTTTTTAGCCCACAAAAATGATGCCTTTGATCATTTCAAAATTTTTGTCAAAAAGGTTGAAAATGAGAAAAATCTTTTGATCAAACAAATCCGTAGTGACCACGGAACGGAATTTCAAAATGAAAATTTTTCAATTTTTTGTCTAAGCAAAGGCATTGGTCACAACTTTTCTTGTCCTAGAACTCCTCAACAAAACGGTGTCGTTGAGAGGAAGAATAGGACCCTAGTAGAGATTGCAAGGACCATGCTATGTGAGCATTCTCTACCAAAATATTTTTGGGCTGAAGCAATGAGTTCTGCTTGTTACATCATCAATCGCGTATCAATAAGGCCAATTCTCAAGAAAACTCCATACGAACTATGGAGAGGGAGAAAGCCTAACATTTCTTACTTCCGTGCTTTTGGATCAAAATGCTTCATCCACAACAATGGTAAGGACAACCTGGGTAAGTTCGATGCTAAATCGGACAAAGGTATCTTTCTTGGTTACTCTACTTCTAGCAAAGCATATAGAGTCTTTAATAAACGCACTTTACTAGTTGAAGAATCTATTCATGTCATATTTGATGAAACTAACCCTTGCTTGCCTAGACCTGTTGTTTCTGATGATGATGATATAGATATCCTTGGCGAAAAGTTGGAGTCCACAAGCCTAGATGATGTTCCTAAAGATCAAGAGGACGCACCTCTTCCGAAGGAGTGGACTACGCACAAGGATCATCCCATGGATCCTCATCATTGGTAGCCCATCGAAGGGAGTATCTACTCGCTCTTCTAATATGTGCAATTATCTTGCTTTTCTTTCTCACATAGAGCCTAAGAACATAGAAGAAGCTTTACTTGATGATTCTTGGATTATTGCTATGCAAGATGAACTAAATGAATTTAGAAGGAATAAAGTTTGGAATCTTGTACCTAGACCCACTGATAGACCTGTCATAGGAACTAAATGGGTACTTAGGAACAAGTTAGATGAGCATGGTACAATCACTAGAAATAAAGCTAGGCTAGTAGCTAAAGGATATAGTCAAGAAGAGGGAATTGATTATGATGAGACTTATGCCCCTGTCGCTAGACTAGAATCCATTCGCATGCTACTTGCTTTTGCTTGCTCTAGAGACTTTAAATTGTTTCAAATGGATGTTAAAAGTGCTTTTCTTAATGGTGATTTGAAAGAAGAAGTGTATGTTGAGCAACCTGTTGGTTTTGAAGATGTGCACTTATCTGATTATGTGTATAAACTTGATAAGGCTTTATATGGTTTGAAACAAGCTCCTAGAGCTTGGTATGAGAAATTGTCTACTTTCTTGCTGTCTAATGGTTTTTGTAGGGGTAAAGTTGATATTACCTTGTTTACCTTGACTAAAGATAATGATTTGCTTATAGTACAAATATATGTAGATGATATTATTTTTGGTGCTACTAATGAACACTTGTGTAGAGATTTTTCTAAGCTTATGCAGGATCACTTTGAGATGAGCATGATGGGCGAGCTCAACTACTTCCTTGGTCTCCAAATCAAGCAATGCAAGGATGGTTTCTTTGTCAACCAAGGGAAGTACATCAAGGATATGCTCAAAAAGTTTGGGATGGAGTCTTCCAAAGCCTCATCCACACCTATGAGCACGTCAGTCAGACTCGACAAAGATGAGGGAGGTAAACCTGTTGACCAAAAGTTATTTCGTAGCATGATTGGCTCCCTACTCTATGCGACTGCTAGTAGACCTGACATTATGTTTAGTGTTTGCTTGTGTGCACGATTTCAATCATGTCCAAAGGAATCACACTTATTCGCCTTAAAACGCATTTTCAAATATCTTTCAAATACTCCAAATCTCGGATTATGGTATTCTAAGAACTCATTTTTCGATTTAAAAGCTTACTGTGATGCCGACTTTGGAGGATATAAGGTGGATAGAAAGAGCACTAGTGGTACTTGCTTCTTTTTGGGAAATTGCTTGGTGTCTTGGTTTTCTAAAAAGCAAAACTGTTTTGCACTTTCAACAACCGAGGCCGAGTATATGGCTGCCGGTAGTTGTTGTGCACAAATTCTTTGGATGAAGTATCAATTACTCGACTATGGTGTTACTTTTTCAAAAATTCCAATCTTTTGTGATAATACAAGCACCATATGTCTAACAAAGAATCCAGTTCAACATTCTCGTACTAAACATATTGACATTCGACATCATTTCATTCGTGATCACATTGAGCAAAATGATGTTGAACTTCACTATGTTGACACCAAGAATCAAATTGCTGATATTTTTACAAAACCACTAGATGAATCTACTTTTACTCGTTTGCGTGGTGAACTTGGCATGATTGAGTTGTAAACACTAGTCGAATACTCTCGTACATATTTGTTAAATTGAGGGGGAGTATTATTAATGTGAGCATTATAATGTCGGATAATACAAATTAATTGTATTTATCCATAATTATGGCTCAACATTCATTTATGTGCTAAATATTTTAAATTTTAGGTGTTCCTCATCTTGGCTACTTCGGAATCACCGTTCTCTTTAGATGCTTCGTTTCACTTCGGATCCACCGAACGTGTTCGGATCGTCCGAACCTGACCATAGGTTCCAGAACCTCCGATTCACTCTTCGGACCATCCGAACACACATCGGATCGTCCGAACCTTCTTCCGATGTCATTTAATGTTCGCGCCTTCCCATGCCTGATTGTCAGACTTCGGATCCTCCGTTTACTCTTCGTAGCATCCGTTCTCGGATCGTCCGATTCTGAATCGGATCGTCCGAACATCCTGTCAGATAACCGTTCCGTTCAAATTCCGGACCTTCCGAACTCATGTTCGGACCGTCCGAACATGGCCTATAAATAGGCGTTCGGATCCTCTGATTTATTTGCTCATTCACTCCTTCTTTCTTTCCCCACACAAAACACTCACTACTCACTATGCCTCCGCGCCGTAACGCAGCTGGCCGAAATGTTCGCCCTCGTCACGGTGCCTTTCACCATGATCTTACCCAACCACCCAACCCTCGTCCTATCCCACCTGAATTCGAAACCCGTAACATTCTGTCTGGTCGTACCCTTCACACCGAATACCTTCGTGCGAATTACTTTACGTTGATTACTCTTATTGAGTCTCAACGTTGGGGAAACTTCTTTCTACCTTCCGTACCCGATCTCATCTACCCCTCTCTCATACATCAGTTCTATGCGAACTTTTCCCTAGTTCTTGGTGGTGATGACACTCGTGTTGTTACCATTGTTCAGGGTCGGTTCATTTCTTTTTCTACCGCCGACCTCTCCACTTGGTTCGATCTTCCTCGAGACGGACCGAGTGAGTTCTTTTCTCAGTCTTGGACTGAGAATGACCCTACTTTTGATCGAGTCACTGCTTTGACCACCATCTTCGGTCGTCCGCCTACTCCTGCCGATGACCGTCCTCATGCGAAGGACCTTACTCCTCAGCTTCAGCTTGTTCTGAAGCTTATCACTTCTTCCATCGTTCCTCGCAGTGGAGACCTCTCCACTTGCAAGTATCTCGATCTGTACATTCTTTATTATTTAGTCTCCCAGCGTCCTTTTAACCTTCCCCGTTTTCTTATGTACGCCATGGAGTACGCGGCTTCTTCTACTCGCGTCTCTTTTCCATTTGGCCGGTTCATAAACCGGATTCTCGTCCATTTGGACATTGACTTTGTAGATGAAGAATCCTTATCTATTTCTCCTCGCGAGACTATCGACCATGATACTGTTGTTAAGATGGGACTCTCTTGGAATCCCGTCTTATCCTCTTGGGTCGTCGACAAGGATCGCATCTTTGCGTCCTATCGTCCGACCGACCACTTTCATGTTCCCTTCGGTCTCCTTCCTCCTCACGTTCAGACGAGAGGATTTCCCGCTGGTCCCCCTACTACGGGTACCACTCCTACCCCTTCGTTTGATATTCCCTCTTCATCCCATCAGCGTGTTCCCGATCCTATTAGTACTCCTTTGATGACCATGGATGACCTTCCTCATGGCTTCACTCCGCCTGCTCCCTCTGGACCCTACGATCGGATTTTCGAGTATCTCGAGCGATTGGAGACTCGTTTCGACACTCGTTTCTCTCTTTTGGAGTCTACCTTAGAGCGTCATCATACTGAGACTTCCTCGCGTCTTGATTCCATAGAGGCTGAGATGAGGAGACATAGAGAGTCGCGGGATGCGGATTCTTAGCTTGTTTTTGTTATTTTTGTTTATTTTATCGTGATGTATCATTGTATAAAAGACTTGTATTTATTAGTGGATATTTTACCTGTTTATTTTGTCTCTCTTTATGCTTATGTCTTTTTGATTATCGCAAAAAGGGGGAGAATTTATATGGTTAAAATTGCTATGGTTATTAAATAAATTCGCCTTAATTCAACCTCTTAGACTTGTTATTTGATTAAGGGGGAGTTATTTAATAACATTTAGATTATGTTGATTACTGTTTCTCAATTTTTAACCAAGTTTTGTGATCATCAAAAAGGGGGAGATTGTTACGCCTTAAACGCATACAAATCTCGAGGATGGGATTAATGTTTTTAATGCTGTAACATATCCCAAAGTTTTTGTTTTGATGATACCAAAACTTGGCTTAAAAATGTACTAATGTTTTATATTGAGGCATGCAGGAAATTAAGAACAAAGTTAAGTTCGGAAGATCCGAAGTTGGTTCGGACGTTCCGAAAAGGTGCCGATCAGAAGCAAAGTAGAAGCTGTTCGGAAGCTGCGAGGAGCCAGTTCGGACGTTCCGAAGACGTGATCGGACGTTCCGAACCCAAGCAATCAAATCACTTCAATGCGGAGACAAATTGATCTGACTGTTGATTGAGTAGATTTCGGACGCTACGAAGGACATGATCGGACGCTACGAAGTGTTGAAGATTTCAAATCTCCGGAAACGCGGGAATGTTCGGACGGTACGAACTGGAGTTCGGACCTTCCGAAGCTGTGCATACACTGTCTGAAAGAACTGTTCGGAAGAAACGAAGTTTGATCGGTCCCTCCGAAGCATATGTTCGGACCATACGAAGTCAAGATCGGAAGATCCGAAGTCATCCCAGAATTACGCAAATTGATTTCAATCACATCGGACGTTCCGAAGCATAAACAGAAGATCCGAACCTTGGCGTCCAAGTCTAGTATAAATAGGCCTTTGAGGATGCATTTTCAATCATCCCACTCCACTCTCTCTTGTCTCTTACAAAGCTTTCTACTATCTCTTGTGTGCGTTGATTAAAAGAGTTGTAATATCAAAAGAGTTGTAGAAAAAGAGTGAAAGTAATACTCTCGAGTGGGTTGTAAAGTTCGTGGCTATCCTTGGAGCCCTCAAGGCCAAGTAGACGCATCGAGGCGTGGTTGTAAAAGCTAGCTTGGAGCTCCTAAAGCCAAGTCGATATAGTGATACCTCGATCCTCATCGAGAAGGGGAGACGTAGACGATTCTTCGTCGAACTTCCATAAACATCTCTATCCCTCTTTACTTTACGCATTTACTTTACTACGCATTTATTTTACGCACTTACTTTACGCATTCATTTTTTATTTGTGATTGTCCCTCAAGTCTTCCGCTTGTAATTTTTGCAAACTCGTTTTAAAAACGCTAAAGGGCCTAAAAGAACCTATTCACCCCCCCCTTTAGGTTCTTCATATTTCCAGATGAGATCCCCGGGTTACCTCCAGTTCGAGAGGTAGATTTCAGCATAGATCTTGTGCCAGATACTGTTCCTATATCTCGAGCTTCGTATAGGATGGCGCCGATATAGTTGAAAGAATTGAAAGCACAGTTAGAATATTTGTTAGCCAAGGGATATATCAGACCTAGTGAATCTCCTTGGGGCACACCAGTGTTATTTGTGCGAAAGAAAGATGGTTCGATGCGATTGTGTATCGATTACAGGCAACTGAACAAGGCAACAGTGAAGAACAAGTATCATTTGCCTCGCATTGATGATATATTTGATCAATTGCAGGGATCATCTGTTTATTCTAAGATTTATTTGAGATCCGGATATCACCAGCTCAGAGTTCGAGATGTTGATATACCGAAGACAGCATTCCGAACCAGCTATGGACATTACGAATTTATTGTCATGCCTTTCGGTTTAACGAATGCTCCAGCAGTTTTTATGGGATTGATGAACCGCGTCTTTCAGAGGTAATTGGATGAGTTTGTTATTGTGTTTATTGATGATATTTTGGTGTATTTCAAGAATATGACTGAGCATGCTGATCATTTGAGAATTGTGTTGCAAACACTGAGAAATGAAAGATTGTATGCGAAACTGTCAAAGTGCGAGTTCTAGTTGAAACAGGTTGTCTTCTTGGGTCATATTATATCTGGAGACGGTATTTCTGTAGACCCGAGTAAAGTTGAAGCTGTGATCAGTTCGCCGAGACCGACTTCTGTACCAGAGATTACGCAGTTTCATGGGTCGGCAGGGTACTATCGACGATTCATTAAAGATTTCTCCAGTATTGCGAAGCCAATTACCCAGTTGACACAAAAGAATACACCATTTGTGTGGTCTGAGGATTGTGAGTCTAGTTTCCTAGAGTTAAAGAAGAGACTGACCAGTGCACCTGTCTTGATGATTCCTTCAGGTACTGGTGATTTCGTTGTGTATTGTGATGCATCGCACAGAGGGTTAGGATGTATTCTTATGCAGCGAAGTCATGTGATCGCATACGCCTCAAGACAGTTAAAGACACACGAGTCCCGATACCCAATTCATGATCTTGAATTGGCGGCTATCATTTTTGCATTAAAGATCGGGCGTCATTATCTTTATGGCAAGAAATTTGATATCTACTCTGATCACAAGAGCCTGAAATACTCAGAATTGAATATGAGGCAGCGTAGATGGTTGGATCTATTGAAAGATTTTGATTGCGAGATCAAATATTATCCAGGGAAATCAAATGCAGCAGCAGATGCTTTGAGTCGAAAGGTATGTGCTCTATCTTTATCGACGATAGGTGTCTCAAATTTAGTTGAATATTTCTGTCTGTCTGGATTAGCATTTGACACAGATAGTAGACCACTACGACTTGCTTTGATTCAAGTTGAGCCAGATTTAATTATGAGGATCAAAGAAGCACAAAGAAGTGATCCAAATGTTCAGAAATCGATTGAGATGGTCCGATCAGGACATTTGTCAGAATATCAGGTACGTTATCATGTTTTGTACGTGAATAACCGTCTTGTACTGCTAGATGTTTCAGACTTGAGACATCAGATTTTGTCAGAAGCGCACTGTAGTCGGTTCAGCATTCATCCTGGTGGCAGGAAGATGTACAACGACTTGAAGACACAGTTCTGGTGGAAACAGATGAAGTCAGACATTGCCGAATTTGTGTCTAAGTGCTTGAATTGACAACAGGTGAAGGTCGAGAGAAAGAAGCCCGGAGGTCTACTTCAGAGTTTATCTATTCCTGAATGGAAATGGGATAACATTTCCATGGATTTCGTTACGAAGTTACCTCGATCATCCCGGGGCTGTGATGCGATTTGGGTCATTATCGACAGATTGACCAAATCAGCTTGTTTTATTCCGTACAGAATGACGTACAGACATGATCAGATGGTGGAAATATATGTCAGAGAGGTAGTTAGATTGCATGGTGTGCCGAAGTCTATCGTATCAGATCGAGATCCATGATTCACTTCACACTTCTGGCACAGTTTGCAGCAGGCTCTAGGTACGACATTGCACCTGGGTACTGCTTATCATCCTCAGACAGACGGACAGTCAGAGCAGACTATCCAGACTTTAGAGGACATGTTGAGAGCTGTAGTGCAAGATTTCGGCACTAGTTGGCAAGATTCACTACCACTTTGTGAATTCTCGTACAACAACAGCTATCAGAAGAGTATTGAGATGGCACCGTTTGAAGCTTTATATGGCAGGAAGTGTAGATCTCCGTTGTACTGGGATGATATATCTGAGGTACCAGAACTTGGGCCTGATATGATTCGTGAAATGACTGAGAAGGTGAAGATAATCCAGAAGAGAATGAAGACGGCACAGGATAGGCAAGCCAAATATGCCAATATCAAACGTAGACCGTTGGTATTTGAACAAGGAGATAGAGTATTTTTGAAGATTTCCCCTTTCAGAGGCGTTGTCAGATTTGGAAAATGCGGGAAGTTGTCTCCTAGATATATCGGTCCTTACGAAATTCTAGAAAAGATTGGCGATCGAGCATATCGACTTGCTCTTCCTCCTTCTCTATCTGGAATACATGACGTTTTTCATGTATCGATGTTGCGTAGATATATGCCAGATATTTCTCATGTCATTTAGCCTGACGAAGCTGAGCTTGATCAGACTTTGAGTTATGTTGAACAACCGATACAGATTCTTGATCGGAAGGAGAAACAGCTCAGAATGAAGATTATTCCGCTTGTGAAAATTCAGTGGAATCGTCATGGCATCGAGGAAGCGACTTGGGAGACATAAGCAGATATGAGACATCGATATCCCGAGTTATTTCAATGATGTAAGTATTTATTCAGTTTTGATTATATTGCTTCTTATACTTGCATTAATAGAACTGCCTGCGATTTCGAGGACGAAATCATTTCTTAGAGGGGGAGAAATGTAAGGCTTGAGATTTATTAGTCTTCATTGATGTGATATTCGGAAGATATGAGTATGCATGACATGTGATGAGAAGCACTAAATTAGATAATGAAGTGTTGCACAAAGAAGAGACCGCACCCGCGCCTCAAGAAAGATCGCACCCACGGTGGAGAGGCAGAGAGTTGGCCATTTTTACAGTAGGGTCACCGCACCCGCGGTCCAAGATGCAGTGCACCCGCGGTTGATGGCCAGTAGGTTAGGAAATTTGGTGCGAACCAAGACCGCACCCGCGGTCCACATGACACCGCACCCACGGTCGTCATTGTGAAAAATGAAAGTGGTGCCGAGAGCTTAGCGCAGCCGCGGTGGAAAGAGACCGCACCCGCGGTGCTGCATGCGAGAAATCCACCTTTGTTTCTTATGATGACACCTGGTATATATATATAGAAATGTGCTGAGTCTTCACTTTCAACACTTTCATCAACTGAGAAACGAGAGAGTTAGGGAGAAGCTTTAATTCCTTATGCTTTAAGCTTGTCATTTTGAAAGATTCACACATCCAAACTTAAATCCGAGACAAGATTTGTGTTCCTCTTGACAAGGGCTTCAAAAGGGTATACTTTCTATATCTTTTCAGCATGTTTTGAAAGTTACATGCTGGGGAAAACTTTGATATGCTTTTAGATATATGTTCTTATGATTATAAGCAACGGTTATTCGTAGTCGGATCGAAGAACGGATGTGTGAAGTAACTGTTATAGAATTCCAGCATGTTTGGACTGAAATTATGCAGATTTTGAGAATATATATATATATATATATATATATATATATATATATATATATATATATATATATATGGTGTTGATTATTTATTGTTGAGAATTGAATTGACCGGTATCGAGAAATTACGTCGTTATGCCGTCGAATGGTGCCGAGAATTATTATTAATTCGTAAATGTGTTGGTTGAATTGAAGATTGATAGAATGTGTGTCAACATTGCCATTTCAGATTGATATTGACAGATTCGATATCGAGACTTCGACATCGACAAAGATTGTGCGACGAAAGGTATAACTCATGTGACTTTGGGGAGATACAACTCAAAGAAGATTCAATTTGAGTTTCCCAACAAAATCACATACAGAATAGTTGTTTATCTTTGGATATGATTATGATTTGTATATAGATTTATATTCAAATCTTTTGATATGATGATGCATTTATAGATGTATATTCATGCATTTAATATAGGAGAGTCATTGGCAGATTTGCCAAACTTATAGACGTTCAGTGTATCGACGCATATGAGCAGACTTCCTCCGATTGTAGACATTCGATACAGACATGACCGAAGTCTAGGAATAAGACGTACCGTCACCCCAATTGGGCGGGTAGGTGGCAGAGAGTGACGTCTTATTCACACCGGGATCCCTAAAATTAGAGTTGAGTCGAGACAAGACATGATTTGATTTGAATTGCATGCTTATATAGATTGGTTTCATAGAATATGGAGCCTATTGTTATTGCTTTCATTCATTATTTATGATTATGTATCGGCATGCATACATGTTTTATACTGGGATTTGTTCTCACTGAAGTTTCCGGCTGTTGTTATGTCTGTATGTGTGCATAAAAACAGGTGGGGTAGGATCAGGGTCACGACAGAGATGAGAGATGGACATAGCGTGGTGATCACGGGCGTAGAAGATGAACTAGTAGTTGTACTTTTGACATGTACTGTACTTAATTACTGATTTGTAGAATATGGATGAAACAAGATATGTATATTATGTTTATTGTAATGAAATAAATATAGAACTATCTAGTGCTTGAGTTATATACATTTGAAGTAATGTTAAAAAGCAAAATTTTGACCCGCAATTTTGAATAAAGATCCGATTAATCCCGAAAAGAACTGAGTTAGAGCCCGGGTCCCCACAAGCTTGGAACAAGTCGTCAGTTATTTTAATTGAAATGCAGAATGCTCAAAAATCAGTTGATGATAAAACTGGTTTGGGATTTAAAAATCAAATTGATTATTCTGCAACTGATGCTCAGCCAAAGTTGAATAAAGGCAAAGGAAAATATATTACCTTTGTAAAATCAACTGTGGAAAATGAATTTTCAGAGCCAAGTAAATCGGCTGTTCAAAAGATCGAAAGTAAGAACAAAGGCAAAAGGCATGGTATTGGATATGGCTATGAGAGTTCAACTGACTCAAGCAACTGGTCAGCTAAACAATTCAGTTACAAAAGACAGTACTCTAGGAATTGCTATTACAATTACTACAACCAAAAGCCAGTTTAGAAACGATATCAAATGAACAGTAAGTTGAAAAAGGACAAAAATCATATTGTCTCTTCCTCATTTCACACACCCAACAACCAAAAGCCTGGAAAAGTTATCTGGAACACTGCAACTGGAAGGTCAGTTAGACTGATCCATGTTTGGGTGCCTAAAGGACTAATCAGTTTAGGACCCAAATAAATAAGGGTACCAAAATTATATTCTGTGTGTGATTGCAGGAAACAGGTATAATCAAAGAATCCACATGGTATCTAGACAGTTGATGTTCAAGATATATGACAGGAGATGCAAATATGTTATCCGGACTGATTAAATACAATGGACCAAACATCAGTTTTGAGGACAACTCCAAAGGTAAAAAAAACTGTGGGTAAGGGATAAGCTTATCCATGGTGACTTTACAATTAAAGATGTATTGCTAGTTGAGAATTTGAAGTATAACTTGATAAGCATCAGTCAGTTATGCAACAATATTTTCTCAGTACAATTTGATAAACACACTTGTTCAGTTAGAAACTCAACTGATGAAGTCATTCTAACTGGCAATCGATGTTGAAATACATACAAAGTTAGCTGGACTGAAAATTCTTATGCACCAGTTTGTTTCATAGCTTCTAAATCTTCTAAAAACTGGTAAAGAGATTGAACCACTTAAACTTTAAATCTATTGTCTATCTGAGTAACAACAATCTTGTAACTGGCTTGCCCAAAATAGACTTTTCAAAAGAGAAAATTTGTTCATCATGCCAGTTTGGTAAACAAGTAAGATCCTCGTTTAAAAATAGAGGTTGTAAATCATCTTCCCGATGCTTAGAACTGCTGCATATGGATCTTTTTGTCCAATATCAGTCATGAGTTTAGGGGAATGAAATACACTATGGTGATTGTGGATGATTTTTCAAGATTTACTTGGGTCATATTTCTCAAATCTAAAGACCAAACTGCTGCACAACTGATCAAACTTTTCAAAAGATTATCAAATGAAAAATCAGTTGTGATTGATCGAATCAGGTCTGATCGAGGGACTGAATTTATCAATCAAACTCTTTCAAAATTTTTTAGAAAATACTAGAATTAAGCATGAGTTCTCAGCAGCAAGAACTCTTTCAGCAAAATGGTGTAGCTGAGAGAAGAAACCGGACCTTAAAAGAAGCTGCTAGAACAATGCTTGCTGACTCTGGTATTTCTCAAAGGTTTTGGGCAGAAGCAGTAAACACTGCATGTTATACTCAGAACAGATCAATGATTAATAAGAATCATTTGAAAACACCATATGAGATCTGGCATGGACGAAAAAGTGTGGTTTCTTACTTTAAAATATTCGGATGCAGATGTTTTATTCTTGAAAATGGCAAAAATGATTTAAAAGCCTTTGATGCTAAATCTGTAGAGAGAATATTTCTGGGATACTATTCAGTCAGCAAAGCTTATAGAGTTTTTAACAAGAGCACATTAAATGTTGAAGAGTCTATACATGTTGTTTTTGATGAAACTGTACTAACTGATAATCCAACTGATCCAGTTGAGCTAGTTGATCGATTTACATATATCAGTTTAAAGGAAGATCATGAAGAAGAAAATCATATCAATCGAAACATCCTTTAAACACCTGAACCTGAAATTGTGGATCAATCAGTTGAACAGGAAGTCGTTCCTGAAAGTCAGTTGGTAGAGCAAACAAATGATATTCAGTTACCAACTAAAATAGCTCCAACTGAATCTGAAACTGAAACAGTTCAGTTGCCTTCCACAACTGAAATTGTTCAGTTGCCAACAGAAGCAATTGCTAATACAACAAATGTTGAACTCAGATGGAAGAAATCTCATCCACCAGATTTGGTAATAGGTAATCCATCTGAACCGGTAAGGACATGAAATCAAATGCTTAATTTGTTCATTCATTCCACTTTTGTATCGCAATTTGAACCAAAGAAAACTGATGAAGCTCTTGCTGATCCTAACTGGATAAATACAATGCAAGAAGAGCTAAATGATTTTACCCATAAAAAAGTCCGGGATTTAGTTCCAAGAACAGTTTACAAAACTATTATAGGTACGAAGTGGGTATTCAGGAATAAATTGAATGAAGATGGTTCACTTGCACGCAACAAGGCAAGACTTGTAGCACAATGGTATAGTCGGGAAGAAGGAATTGACTATGATGAAACATATGCACCAGTTGCCAGACTGGAAGCAATCAGAATATTCCTCGCCTTCAAGAACTTTAAAGTCTATCAAATGGATGTGAAGAGTGCCTTTCTGAATGGCTAGTTGCAAGAAGAAGTCTACGTTGAACAACCTCCAGGTTTTATCAATCACTCATTTCCTGATCATATTTATCATTTGAACAAAGCATTGTATGGTCTTAAACAAGCTCCAAGAGCTTGGTATGAAACTTTTTCAAAATTCTTAACTGATCACGACTTTATTGTGGGATCAGTTGACAAAACTTTGTTCAAATTTTCCAAAGATGATCATATTTTACTTGTGAAATTTTATGTTGATGATATTATTTTTGGGTCAACTAACCCCAAATTATTCAAGAAGTTTGCTAAGTTGATGCAGGAAAAATTCGAGATGAGTATGTGGGTGAACTGACATTTTTTCTCGGTCTGCAAGTAAAGTAACTGGAAACTGGTACTTTCATCAGGTCAAACAAAATACACTAAGAAATTGCTCAAGAAATTTGGTATTGAAACATGCTTGGCTGCAAGTGTACCCATGAGTTCATCAGTCAAACTAGACAATTATCAAGGGGGGATATCAGTTGAGGCGACACTATACAGAGGTTTAATAGGTTCATTAATGTACCTAACTGCTAGTCGTCCTGATATTGTATTTGCTGTTTGCATATGTACTCGATTACAAGCAAATACTAAGCAATCGCATTTTATAGCCGCTAAAAGAATTTTAAAATATCTTAAGGGCACACAAAATGTGGGATTATGATACTCTAAAGACTCATCTTTCAATTTAGTTGGATATTCAGATGCAGATTATACAGGATGTAAGCTAGATCATAAAAGCACTAGTGGATCATGCCAATTTCTTGGAGACAGACTGATCTCTTCGTTCAGTAAGAAGCAAACATCCATAGCAACTTCCACAACTGAAGAACAATACTTTGCTGCTGGAAGCTGCTGTGCTCAACTGCTATGGGTTCAGCAACAACTGAAAGATTATGGAGTTGACGCTAAAGAATCTCCCATATTATGTGATAATACGAGCACAATTGCGATTATATATAATCCAGTTCTTCACTCAAGGACCAATCACATTGATGTCAGGCATCACTTCATCAGGGATCATGTTTTGAAGAAAGCTATCAGACTGGAATATGTGTCAACTGAACAACAAGCTGTTGATATCTTCACTAAACCATTACCAGAGACTAAGTTTTCTCACTTTCGCAATATACTTGGTTTAATTGATTTATCTTAATCAGTCTTATGGTTGTTTTCATCGGTTGATAAATTATTCAGTGTGCTATCTTTCATTTAAATATTTATCAACTGGTTTCAGTTAAGTGGCTCATCAGAATATTCATTAGATGTTGATCAACTGATACCAGTTGAACATTTATCAGTTACAATATTCAGTTCATTAACCGTTTCTCAACTGATGTCAGTTAGTCTCTTATCTTTTGTCGTATTCGGTTTGTTATATATTTATCAACTGATATTAGTTTGTTTGCAGAAAGTAAAGAAACAACGATAAAATAGATAAACATTTCATTTATTATAAACTGAGCGTACTAGTTTAACTTCCTTTTTAACAGCAGACCTCCACGAGGTCAACCAACCAGATATGGCCCCCGTGGAAGTCTTCAAAAAGCCCTATAAAATCTCTATGCGTTTCAGGGTCCATTTCTCCTTCTTCAGCATTAGTAGGTAGACACCTTCATCAGTGAAGATATCCACCTCATCAGCAACGCGTAGGCGCCGCCGATATTTCTTCAGTAGTGCCACCTGTTCGGAGGTGGCACATGCTACTCCCTGCAGACTGAGCTGGAGATCTTGGAGTTTTTGCCAAAAGCGGAGAACTTTGTGGAAGACTTCATCTTCCATAGCAATCTTTCTTGTTTCATAAGTTGATTCATTGAACTCTTCAACCAAGTCGAGATACTTTGAACTACTTGGACCTGCCATTATATCTCGTGATATATTTGTTTGCTAATGTGTTTAAACTAACTTTGTTGCTTTTATATAAGCCCATGTTCAAAGCATCTGAAGAGAAGTAATCATTAGCCTCAGCGCTTCATCTTCTGAAGCACGAGATTTATTGGTGTCATTTAAATTTTCGTCTTTTTACATACATTTATTTAGGGGGAATATCAATTTTAAAAAGTTAACTGAGAAGACAAATAGTTAGTGAATTTTCATTTGAAACGATTCAGTATCACAATTGATCGTTCAGTTGATAATTTATCTAATCTTCTCATGTAAGTTAACTAATTAATCGTATTTTATTCCAAATCAAATGTTGTGACTGCTTATATTAGCATTAAAAGCTGTCTTTCAATGACTGGTACTTTGAAACGTGGACTCACGTAAACCATCAATTTGTTACACACGATTTTACCACACGAACACACGTTTTCAAATCAAATTTTTTCAGGACTGACACGTGTCCAAAAATTTGAACAGTCACCAATATATATCATCTTCCCCGATTCAATTCAGTTCTTCTTAAAAAGCACTTTCAGCATTTCCCGAGCAAAAATCTATCCGAAGCAGATCTTCTTTCTCGCAGATTTCAGGCAATAAAATGGCAAACCGGATCCCAGCTCACCTCATGAATGCAATGGCGATTGACTTCGACTCTATCTTCACTATGAAAGAGGAGGAAATCAAGAATATCTTTCTGAAATTGGACGAAGCCGGTCTGAAGCAGTTTTTGGGATTATCTTCCCAGGAAATCTGTGTCAAAGAAATCCAAGAACTCTACGCTACTGGCTATGTTACTCAAGAAGGACATATTTCATCGACTGTAAGTGGTTAGTTACTTATTATTGAGGAGGAGTTTTTCTGCAATCTCTTCCATCTACCAGCCGACGAACTTATCAATTTTTCTGAGATAAAGACATCTGATATTGAGGAAATGCAAACTACCATTTCTGATGCTGGTCAGAAGATCAAAGTTTCTGATCCTAAGAAGGAACTGAAGCCAGAAGTACAACTACTGGCTGATATTGTAGCCAAGGGCATCTTAGCCAAGGCAGGATCATTTGTTGCCCTCGCTCTCGAAAAATTTCAAGCCATGACTGCTATAATGACTGGAAGGAAGATGAACTGGAGAAACATCATCTTCAATATTCTGAGGAATATGTTTCAAACTGCCAAACAGTCCAAATGCTTGCAGCTCAGTCATGTGCTGAAAGTTAAAGGTTTGATGATTGATGATTCTGAGAAGTCATCAAAGATAAAAAAATTTCAATGCCAAGTCTGTCCAGCCACTCAAACAGAAACTGGACATGTCACCTGAGCAGTTCATTAAGGTGAAGAAGTAAATTGGGACAAAAGCAAATCCCAAATCAGTCAAGAAGGCTCGAAAGGAGATTAAAAATAAAACAATCAAACGTAAGCTGATTGTCAGCGAAACCGAATCTGAGAAGACTCCTTCACCCAAAGTTATTAAGAAGCCACGTACTTTGAAGACCAAGCCTACTACTATTGATGGGACAATATCAACTGATAGACTGAAGTTGTCTGGAGTTGTACATCTTATCAAGGCTGTCCCACTACAGACAATCCCAACTGAACCCTCAATTGAGGATCAGTTGCCTTTATCCTCAATTCTACCAAAGAAGAAGGTCACCGAATCTGGTGATAAAAAGAAACTTGTTAGAGTTAAGGCGCCTTTAATCACTATTTCTGGCTATAATCCTTTACCTATTGCCAGACCAAAGGGGATAGTGATCCAAGAACAACTAGATGCAACCACTTCAGGGTTGAGTCTTACTCATACCTTAACTGATCCCAAGGGCAAAGGGAAATTGCATGAAGAGCCCAGGCCAACAAATGTTGTTCAAACACATATTGATCTTATTTGGCAAGAGATCAATGATTTTGCAGAAGACAAGTTCAAGGCTTATCATCAATGGGTAAAATTCAGAACAGAAGTTTTTGCTAAGCAACTTCAGAAGAAATCCACTCTGAAAAAATTTGTTGACTTGGAGAAATCTCGTTCTGATGGTAGTCAAGGCCCCTACAATAGTTCAAGCTTTGGAATGTAAGCATTATTTCTTCAACCAACTGAGAGTGAAGAGACTTCAGCAGATAGTTACTCAGTTGCGATTAAATTATGATCCAAATAGTATGAATGTTTTCAATGACAAAGCCGTATATGATCAGTTGGACTCCGATCTGATTTCATTGCAAATGAAGATCAAGGACTGGGAAACAAATCAAGAACTGATCATCCCAGCTGCCTCTCAAGATGTATCGGAGGAGGCAACTAAACCATCAGTTCAAGAACCTTCAAAAGAACCAGCTGCTGCTCCTTCTACATCAGTTGCTCCTTCATCCTCATCTTTAGCACCTCTATCTTCTAATGTTGATCCAACGCCTTATTCTGAAGCTGATTTATCTCTGGCCAATCTAGATGAAGTCATCAAATCAGTGACCTCAGATATTCAGCTGGACGCTTCTAGATCAGTTGAAGATGTAACTGAAAAACCAGCTGATCAAGCTGTCATTTCTGAAGAACCAGCTGAAGAAATCATGTTTGAACAACCGACAGAGTCAGTTCAGTCAAAAGTTGTGACTGAACAAGCAGTTTTGAAGAAATCTGTACAAGTAGTCATTCAAACGACTGAAGAAGATCAACGACATTCAGTTCCGACTGAAGAACCGGTTCCTCCGCCAACTGAACAACTAATTGAAGATCCAGTTGTTGAACCAACTGAAGAATCAGTTATTGAACCAATGAAAGAACCTTCTAATTCTTTTGCTCCTCTATCTGTCTCTTCTCCTCCACAGGCACCTACAACTGAAGGAATTTCAGAAATAGCTATGCTTGAAACAGAACAAACTGACGGTGCGATGGTTGTGTTTACTTCACAAGAAAGGTAACAGATTCAAGAAACTTCCGGAGCCATGTCTCCCAGAATTTCAGACTCTAATGCTCTATTTGAAGCACTCCAAACCGTTCAATCAAATCTCGTCAGTATGATGAATGCTATTTCTGCTATACAATCTACTAAGCTTGAACATACCCTGAATCTAAATTCAAACTATGAATTTACAACAGAGAGACTTGGTCAGCTTAACAAAAGTGTGAATGATCTCTTCCTCCAGATGGAAAATATCAAGAAAGACAGGCTGTCGACTGAATCTCACTTCCAAACTCAAGAACTAGTCGGCAGGCAATTTGAATTTCTTGAAGAAAAAGTCACTAAAAGGATTGACCAGGTGAAAAACATTATGTTGAATGCCGTATCAGATATTGCAGCAGATGTCCGCATTTTAACAAGAAAAGTGGATGTGATTGACAAAAGGGGGAAGTCCGCTGAACAATCTATGGGCCAAGTTCTGGTTTCTCACCGACTTCATCCCAATGAATCGGCGACCTGCACTTCCTTTCATAGTGCTTCGTAGGGAGCCATACCTATAGATGTAGGGATGTCAATAGGTTGGGGTTTTACCCAGCCCCGCAATGGACCCGCGCGTATGGGGCGGGTTTTGGCATACGAAATGAGTAATGGGGCAGGTCTCAGGTCCAATTTTTTAGTCCGGGTATGGGGAAGGTCATGGGTCCTATAATACCCGCCACATACTCGCCCCATATATGTGTATATAAATACTCTAGGGTTTTATTTTTATTAATTTTCATTTTTTTAGTAGCCCAACTCAACCATAACGGTCTTAATTATTTCTGTGTCAACTGTTGTATTTGAAGGCATTGATGTGCTCGCGAAGAATTGTTGGTCCTTATCTTAATAGGCTTAGTCCAACAACTTTGAAGGCATTGATGTGCTCGCGAAGATGGTTGTGGGGTGAGATGAAAGGTAAATAAATCATAGTTTTATTTTGTTATTGTACTTTCATTTAAATTTTGTTATTGCACTTTCTCTCTTTAAATTACATTTTTTTTTTTGCATTTTTAACTTACAATTTTATTTTTTCAATGTAATTTTTTTCTTTAATTTTGTAGTTAATTCTTCAAGTAGTTTACTAATTTGTCACACCATTCTTGCTGAAAAGGAAAATGATCCCGAAGAATGTCTCTTGAAATATTACCTACTCGTTGATTTTATATTGATCTGTTTAAGTTATGTTATGACTTATTTTTGGATGTCAAGAATTTTTTTTGAGAGCTAGTAACTCTTTTTTCTATATAATTCTTTATGTCGTGAAAATAATTTGTTTGTTATTATTAAGTGTGGTCGAATACATGAATTAATTTTCTATTGTGTTGTGTTTAGAGGCTTGTCTGTTTTATAATTCAGTCATGTGAGAAGAAACATTACTGTTTTTATTTTAAAAAAATTTAGTTTTCACGAGTCTACCTGGCCCCGTTTCGATTCAGGGGAGGGGGGGTCCGAAGAATATTTAATCGGGGTGGGGCGGGTTATGGGTCAAAGTTTTCTTCATGGGGCGGGTCTTGGGTTTAGCTATATTCGCCCCATACCGGCCCCATTGACATCTCTATGCACATGTACAACCTCTGCCCTTGTCTATGATTAATTGAAGATCGATTTATAAATTATACGAACTGCATGCATGCTTCATGTCATTTAAATTCCACCAAAAAGTTGACGTCTACTCGTTTTAAAATTTTACTGACCTTTTTTTTAAAATAAGCAATGGCCGAAACCATGCCTACGAAATTCACAAATTTAAATCATGTATTCTATAAAATCATCTCACTGTCGAATAAAATGACTGCATTTAAAATTATGAAAAGAACAACCAACCTACAAAATTGCCGTTTAGAAAATAAAACATCAAGCATATTAAAATCTGGCAAAACCCTCAACAAAATAAAACCATCAGCCATTTAAAAAGCTATTTAAACGTGTTCCCATAAATCATATTCTTGCAGAAGAATACAAGGTCCTCGAGTTAACGTCCGCCACCAGCTCCGCACGTTCAGTCATAATCACCTCTAGCCTCCTGATCAACATACTCACATGCATCATTCACGTACATCTAGTGAGTATAAAGACTCAACACACCTGTAACGTTAATAGCAAGTACATATACATAACATGTAACAATGAAAAATACTGTAATAAACATACATTTCAATAACTTAAAAGCATGAAGTAACCATATCATATAAAAGCATAACGTATCAAAACATGTCTCATCATAATCATCATATACGTATACATTTTCTTTAATCGAATTTAGTTCATTAGTTGTGACTTTCGTATCAGCTTTATCGTATCAGCTATATTCGATGGATCCATCTACGTATAACTACGGTACCGGGCAGCGGGGAAATCAGCGACTCTCTCACCCGTCAACTGAGCCTTGGCCTATCATATCATCATATCATGTCAATGGAAATACGATCGTCGGGCTCCCTCTAGGGTCTTCTCCCATAAACGGGCTCCCTCTAGGCCTTTTCCTCACGGTATCTCCAATCATATCATTGTATACATATATCGTCAGTCACAACCAACTCTTATCCTTCAAAAACATCATCATTTTCATCGCTTATCAAAATCTTGCATATACATAAATTTTCTTTAAAATCAAGCATGCAACGTATTTTCATAAAAATCATAATCATGATGCATAAACATTTAAAAGCATGTTAAATTCGTGCTCGGGACGCTGCCAGGACTAAAAACTCAACCCAGGTGCAAAATGACCATTTTGCCGCTCGAAAACCAAAATGACCGTTTTACCCTTGGACCTCAACATTTCGACCCAAAGCTTACCAAACTCCTTAAAACATCCCAAAAAATATTTAAAAACATTTTTAGACGTAAAATTGAGCCAGTTTAAAAACATAAATGATTCGTTTTGAAACTTAGACCGCGGTCCCGGTTTTAGCCCGGAACTTAACAAAATCTTCCCCAACTTAAATCGTGACTTAAACCTACATGACCATTCTCTAAAACACTCATTCCAGACCACATATGACCCACGAAACAAGCCCAGAGGTTGCTGGAAATCAACAGCATATGCACACAAATTTCACAGCTTGTGCGATTTTACGGTAAAAATCATATCTCCCTCGTTTCTTATAAAAAAAATATTATTTTGCTATCGAATCGAATATAACACAGAGTGCTACAAATCATATGTTGAACACATTTCCAGAAAACCAACATATAAGTCGCAGTATTCGAAATAACAGAGGGTGACAGGTTTTGTGGCACAGAAATTCCATAGTTTGTGCGGCTTTACGATAAAAATTATATATCCCTCGTTTCTTATCATAAAATTACGAATTTGCTATCGAATCAAAGATAACACAGAGTGATACAAATCATATGTTGACTACATTTCCAGAAAACCAAATTATAAGCCACATAATTCGAAATAACCGAGGGTGACGGGTTTTGTGACACGGAAATCTCATAATTTGTGCGTCTTTACAATAAAACTCATATCTCCTTCATTTCTTATCAGAAAATTACGAATTTACTATCGAATCGATAACAGAAAGTTTTACAAATCACATTTGAACAAATTTTAAGAAAAAGACTTATAAGTCGCAGAATTCGAAATAACAGAAGGTGATAGGTTTTGTGACACATAAATTTCACCCGACGACTCAAGATATCGTTCGGCCCTCTCCTAAAACCCACAAAGCTTTTACTCCAGCCTTATGACACCATCATTTTGAATGAACAAAGCCCCTTGACAACAAAATTCGGCAACCCCCTTACCCAAATCAAGAAACGTGAGTTTGTAACAAAATGAAGCATTTTTCATGTCAAAACTTTGCACAAATGAAACCACATGATAGATTAAGGGATTACTCAAGAAAGCACATATATATCAACTTATAATTGGTGTAAATGATGAGAAAAAGAGATACATGGCGTGTCTTGATGTTTTTACGCTAGAAAACTTGAAGATGCGCGTGTAGGATGAACACCGGAGAAGCGGGGAACATTTTCTTGAAAGAAACAAGCTCTGGCTGAAATTTTCAGCAATGTTGCTGGTGGTTTTCACGTGAAAATACTGGCTGATGGAGGGGTGGGCGGCTGCTAGGGAAAAAGTACGTTTAGCGAGTGCTTAGGGTAGTAATTAAATAGTAAACAAAAATGAAAATGGGCCGTAATTATATTTTAAAAAGTTCACTAAGGGCTAAGCTTAAAAATAGGCTCATCAAGCCCAAACACACTCTCAAAAATTATTTCGTTTAGGTACGTTTTTGAAAATATTGTCCGAGCTCTTAAAAATTCCTTTGAATCGTTAAAATTTGCGTAACGACTAAAAATATAACCCGGCGGGTACAAATACCAACCAAAGCCCATTTTCAAAAAAAGCATACTTAAAATACCTCATATTAATTAATTAAAAATAATTAATCAATAAAAATATTTTCCTGAATATCATCGGTCCCCGTTCCTTGTTCGAGTGCGAAATGCAACTAAAAATACTAATGCATGAAAGTTTAAACAAATCATGAATTAAAACACAAATTAATGAAATAAACATGCATTTAATGCTATAAAGGAATTTAATAAAATACCAAAAAAAATTTATAATTTGCATGCATATGGTTCACGTGGACCTTCATATTTTTGGAACGTTACAAAAAACCATTTCAAAATCAAGAATTTCAAATCCAAGATAGCAAATCAATTTAAATTATTTGGATGTTTTTGGCATTGGGATATTTCAAAATCATCTGTTCCAAATTTAAGCTCTTGCATGAACAATTGTAATAGATTTCAAATACACAAAAAACTGATGTCATTTGACATCCATATTTCAAATCATTTTCTTAAAAAATAGTTTCATCCAAATATAACCTAGATGTTCGTCACTAGATCATTAAAATCTCTAAATATTTATCCATGTACGAAGAGTTTTCTAGAATATTGAAAAGGTCACGTCTCTAATAAAAATCAAACTGATTAATAATTAGAGTATGACAAATGCTTGAACAACGAAGATTTATTTGTTGACTTTAGACAAAGACGGAAAAATACCACATTCTTGACAAATTAAAGTGGCAAAATTGTTGATGTATCATGTTCTTGTACCCAAGATGTAGCGGAAGTTTAAAATTTTGTTCTTGGGCGTCGTGTGTTTAGAAACATTCATAGGGTTTTTAGAATTATACCTGCTTTCTTAACTCTTGGACTCCAAACTTTTCCGGTTTTTATGCAGAGATAGTCCTTCTTGTAAATCCCTACGACAGCTCTCCTCTTTGATCAGCTAATCACTTCCACGATTGAAAACTATCTTTCTTGCTTGGATTGCACTAGAAATTGCAAGCGATTTGTTCGATGAGACTATAGTCTTCGAATTTCCAAAATCCGGAAATTCAGAGAAGATGCAGCAACGGCGGTGCGGCGGTGGAAGAACAAAGAAGGCCGAAAATATTTCTTCACCAATTCTTGTGATGGCCGAGAGTTTATTTTCCAAAGTGGGAAGTTTTTGTAAATTGTGTGCTCATTTATTCTTAATCAATAGTTAACCACATACTTATTGATTCTTAATCAATAATTAAGAAAATCCAATTTGTTTTTGTGACCAAAAATTCCTTCCAACAACTTCATGAAGTGGCCGAACACTTGCTTCAATTGAGGAGAGGATTTGTGGTGGTTTTATGTGCAATTTCTCAAAAATTCATGAATGAACTTTTCTTGAAAGAAAACTAGGAGAAATGCACGTCGGGGAGGCACCAGAGGAGCATGAATGAATTTTTCTTGAAAGAAAAATGGAGGGGCAGAAATGCAGCTAGGTGCTGCTGTATTTTTGCTGCTGAAGTGACATGAGGGAGGCTGCTAAGTGAGGGGAGGGGCAGACAATGTGTTTAAAATAGGGTTAGGGTTTAGGTAATTAGGTTTAAGTAGGATGTTAGTGCACTAATGGGCCTTAGATGTAAATTAAAAGGGTTTTAAGCCCATTTAGCAATAAAACAAACCCAACAAGCCCAAACACACTTTCGAAAAATATTTCGTTTATGTATGTTTTTGAAAATATCGTCCGAACCCTCGAAAAGTTCTCCAAATCGTTAAAATTTGCGTACCGATAAAAAATTACGACCCAGAGAGTAAAAATACCAACTAAGGCCCATTTTTCAAAAACAACCTTAAAAACACATCATAATAGTAAATAAAAAAAAATAAACATGTAATAAAAATAATTTTCTTGATAATCCTGGTCTCCGTTCCTCGACCGAGAGCAAAATGAATCTAGAAACCCTAATGCGTGAACTTTTAAAAATATTGTGAAATGAATCCTATCATGCAATTATTATGTATTAAATGCATAAAATCAATTAACACATATTAAATACAACCATAGATTGCATGTATTTAGGTTATGTAAATTTAAATTTCCTGAACCTTACAACTAATAATTATAACTTGTAAGGTCTAAGAATTTAATTCACGTTACCTGAATGCATGCAATCTATGATTTTATTTATTTATGTATTTAATTATTTTTATGCATTTTATGCATAATTATTACATGATAGAATTTATTTCATGAAATTTTAAAAGTTCAAGCGTTAGGGTTTCTAGATGCATTTCGCGTTCGAACGAGGAACAGAGACTGGGGAATTATCAGAAAAATTATTTTTATTATATGATTAATTTTTATTAATGAATATAAGATGTTTTAAAGGTATTTTTTAAGAAATGTGCTTTGTTGGGTATTTTTACCCATCAGAGCATATTTATCAGAGGTACGCAAATTTTATCGAAACGAAGGAATTTTTGAGGGTTTGGGTAATATTTTCAAAAACTTACCAAAACGAGATATTTTTCGGGAGAGTGTTTGGACTTGTTGGGCCTAATTTTGAGCTTATTGGACTCAAAACTATTTTAATCCCTTTTAATTTAAAGTTAGGGCCCATTGGCTTATTTGTAATCTATTTAATTAACACCTAATTAACCCTAAACCTAAATACTTCTCCCCCACCAGCCCACCACTCCATTTAGAATTTTTCTCTCGGTTTCAGCAGCAAAACCCCAAGGAAGCATCAGCCATCCCATTTTCTTGCAAAATAAATTCTTCCGGTGCTCCCCCGACATTCGTTCTTCGACGTTCTTGCGTAGAAATCATTAAGGCACGCTTTGTATCACTCATTTACTCATCACTCATGTTTTATATGCTCTTTAATGTGTTTATGCAAGAAAAATTTCAATCCCTTCTTGTGCATGAAGATTTCAGTGATTATTCGTATTCTTGCATTATTTTGATGTTCACTCACGATTTTCTGGTTTGTGGTGTAAAGGGCTGTTGTAATAGGTCGACAGGGAGCTGTTAGAGTCGAGAGGTATGAGGTTTAGATGTCGGAGTCGAAGTTTGATCAAGTTCGTTGAGATTGTTGAGGGCCGACGAAGTTGATGCTTGTGTAGGAGCCCGATCGGAAGTTCTAGTGCTCCGGCTGTACGAGGGTCGTTCCCAGCCCTGGAACCGACCCTGGTGGGTCTGAGTTGTGGTCTGGGATGACTCAAACCTTGCTGGAGTTGGGGGATAGATCGATCGAGCAAGGTTGAGTAGGGTAGGCCGCGGTAGGAGCTCTTGGTGGTTATCAGCTTTTAGCAGATGGCAGCGTGCATGGGGCTGATTGTGTGGGTTCAGTAGGTTCAGGGACGTCCTAGGGTGTTCTAAGAAGGGCTAAGTCGGCGCTGGATCAATCGGGTGTATACTACGGTGCAAAAAATGGGAAGTAGTGCACTAGGGTTTGTAGAAATAGGAAGCCACGAAAATTCAGCAGCTGGGTGTCCTAAATTTTGAAAGTTTAGTGGTCTGTTTTTTTTTTGAGGTTTTAGGGCCTTTTAAATATATACTAAGTATGGTAAATAGTTGGGAAAAATTTGGTTAGGTTTCGAGTCTATTCAGGTTAAAATCGAGACCCCGGTCCAAGTTTTAAAACAAATCAATTAAGTTGTAAAATGGGCTCGAGTTTACGTCTAGGAATGCTTAAAAATATTTTTTGAGATGTTTTAAGGAGTTTCGTAAGGTTCGGGTTAAAATTTTAGAGGTCCAGACGTAAAATGGTAAATTTTTTGTTTCTAGGGGCGAAATGGAAATTTTGCACCCGATGTGAGATTTTGGTCATGGCAGCGCCCCGAGCACATTTATCATGTTTTTTAAAATATTTATGCATCATGATCACGATTTTTAAGAGCTTATGAAAATGTACGTTGCATGCTTGGTTTTAAGAAAAATTGCATATGTGAATGATTTTTTATAAATATTGAAAATGATGACATTTTGAATGATGAGAATTGGTTGTGGCTATCGACGTATATGTAAATGCTTAAGACGTATATGTAAATGCTGATGATGAGGCCTAGGCACAGTGGATAGATAATCCTGTCACTGATGTCCGACAGCTGCCGGGTACCGCAGTTCTATGTATCGATCCATCGTAAATGATGATGTACGATAGTCACCTCTAATTAATTGAATTTACCAAAGGAAATGACAAATGATAAACGATGAATGATCAATGCTGATTAACGTTGAGCTGTTTTGACATGTCAGGATTTTACACGACATGTTTATGTTACGCTTTTAAAATGCATGAAAGGTATGTTGATTATAATATATTTTCATTGATGTGTGCTATGTATATGTACTTATTATTTCTGGTATATGTGTGTTGATTCTTTAGATTCACTAGGCGTATGTGATGCAGGTGAGCATGTTTTTGAGGGAAGAGGAGGTGCCGAACTCTAAGTTGGCAGGACTGGATGTGTGTGCACTGTAAGGCCCCGAAAATTTGAAGGTCCACGCGAACCACGTGCATACAAGTTATTAATTTCCTTGTGCATTTCAACTAATTGTTTTAATTACATAAATTAATTATGGTGTGCATATTTACATGTTTAAAATATATTTTTCTACATGGTGGCATTAAAATGTAATTTTAAAGATTATTCGAGTTGCGATCGAGGAACGGAGACCGATGACTGAAAAAAATAGAAAATGGTTTTGTAAAATAATTGTTTTTAATTATTTAAAATATTATTGATGCTTTTTATTATTTTTGAAAATAAGGGGTTTTGAGCTGATTTTATACGCCGGAACGTACTTTTTATCGGTGTTGGATTTTCAACAAAAAATACGAACGTGTTGGCAACCCGGGTAATAAATTCACAAAATTTATTAAACAAAATAATTTTTCTATTTTAATTAAACACCAATGAGCTAAATGGGCCTAATTAACATGGTTAATGGGCCTAAGTTAGCAATAGAGTTTGATTAGGATTTTAAGCATTATTTAAAACAAAACCCACCCCATATTCTCAACCTATTACACGCCCCACTTTCCCCCAACAATCAAACACTTTCTTCCAAGCAAGTCTAGCACCACACCTAAATAAAATCAAGGGAAAAAGCATCAAACTCCTTCAAGGTTTCAAGGGTTCCTCAAGCCATCGTTATTCGATTTGTCAACGTAAAATCATGCGTTTAAAAGGCAAAGACATACCATATTCTTCCTTCACTCATCATCACACCATATTATGTAATTATGTATGAAATTGCATGAAAATATGGAGCACCTTTGAATATTTTCGTACATGCATATTATATGATGCTTAAAACTTGTGTTTTAATTTAAAAACATAATTATTATTATTTTAAGAGGGCTGCAATGTTAGGAATATGATCAAGGGTACTTATACGAAGCTTTAGAGTCCTAGACACACAAGGAATCGATGCACATAAAGATGGTAAATATATCACAATAGTCAAATGATAATAATATATATCCAGAATATCCAAGAGTCTTCCCCAAACTGTTTTGGACAATCATATATGTTTGGGTTCTACTACTCGTATGAAGTTTCATTCTCCCAATGACCAAAACAGCATGTTGGTCCATTGAACAATCTCAGCCCATTTTCTCGTCAACAGTACGCCCTCCATAAACAGCCTATAAGTTATATATATACACATAATTAGTAAATACTAATTCTAATTAGCTTCATATTTTTTACCTAGACAGTGAGATTCATTTACTTTCCATGGTTTACTGATATCAGTCCCTTATTTTTAATCCTCTAAAAAAAAAGGGGTGAGGCCGTATAACGGTTATAATCTCATCGTGTAAGAGCCATACTTATCATGTTTTGTGATTTTCACTCATATCCAGTTGAATCCTCACGGTGCCAAAACACATAGTGTAACGGCCTAGTTCACTTGTGAAATTCCGCTTTGTTTCATGGCCTTACGGATTTAAAACACGCCATAAGGGGTTGCTATACGCCCATTTAAATGTCCAGCATCTCTCCCGTGGTTTGGCGATGTGGGATTTCGCCTAAAGGCCTTCACCCTCCCTCTTTCGAGGCTCAGCGTCCTCGCTGAGGTTTGCCCCACCATCTCAAACCCACGCGGAGTTGCTCTGATACAAAATATAACGGCTCAGCCCACTTGTGAAATTGTTCGTTTTGGCCCAAGGTCTCACGGATTTAAAATGCATAACAATTGGGTTACTACACACCCATTTAAATACCCATCATCTCTCTCGTGGTTTGGCGATGTGGGATTTCTCCTAAAGATCTTCAAATATAACGGCCCAACCCACTAGTAAAATTGTCCGCTTTGTGAAGGCCCTTCGATGTCTTTTTAACGATTTCATCATCTTCAAGAATTAATATAAAAATACACAACAATGAAAAAAAAGTAAATTCCAAGGTGAACCTATTAAAAAATAGCGTATGAAGACTTACAGTGTACGAGAGAGAGAGTATTCTGAAAAGTCGAAATCATCATCAGAGAACCAAATCCATAATCTCGTCACCAGGCTAGAAAAAGACAAGAAAAATCAACATCCCGACTTTTTACGTTAATAAAAGCAAATTACGATAAAATCTTATGCCAGTATGACATACCGAAGGATGACGAGTCTCCTCTTTTTCAAACCTCCCACATTTGCGACGACGTCTTTCCACAAATTATATTGTTCCATTCTAAATACACAACATACAAGTTATGTTTAAATAAAAATAAAATTCTTATAAATATTTTAAATTAAATTCAGTTATTGGAAACAAAACTGTAAATACCTCCATTTTTCTGTAAGGAAATTTTTCTGGATCTATTTGTAGCATCAGAAAGATGATAAACATATCACACAGTCAAATGGTAATAATATATATCCAAAAATCCAAGAGTCTTCCCCTAGCTGTTTTGGACGATCATATATGTTTGAGTTCCACTATACGTATGAAGTTTCATGCTCCCAATGACCAAAATAGCATGTTCGTCCATTGTACAATATCTGCCAATTTCTCTTCCACAGTAGGCCCTCTATAAACAGCCTATAAGTTATATATATATACACATAATTAGTAAATACTAATTCCAATTAGCTTCATATTTTTTACCTAGACAGTGAGATTCATTTACTTTCCATGGTTTACTGATATCAGTCCCTTATTTTTAATCCTCTAAAAAAAAGGGGTGAGGCCGTATAACGGTTATAATTTCATCGTGTAAGAGCCATACTTATCATGTTTTGTGATTTTCACTCATATCCAGTTGAATCCTCACGGTGCCAAAACACATAGTGTAACGGCCTAGTTCACTTGTGAAATTCCACTTTGTTTCATGGCCTTACGGATTTAAAACACGCCATAAGGGGTTGCTATACGCCCATTTAAATGTCCAGCATCTCTCCCGTGGTTTGGCGATGTGGGATTTCGCCTAAAGGCCTTCACCCTCCCTCTTTCGAGGCTCAGCGTCCTCGCTGAGGTTTTTGCCCCACCATCCCAAACCCACGCGAAGTTGCTCTGATACCAAATGTAACGGCTCAGCCCATTTGTGAAATTGTTCGCTTTGGCCCAGGGTCTCATGGATTTAAAACGCGTAACAATGGGTTACTACACACCCATTTAAATTCCCAACATCTTTCTCGTGGTTTGGCGAGGTGGGATTTCGCCTAAAGACCTTCAAATATAACGGTCCAACCTACTTGTGAAATTGTCCGCTCTGTGAAGGCCCTTCGATGTCTTTTAGCGATTTCACCATCTTCAAGAATTAATATAAAAGTACACAACAATTACAAAAGAAAAGTAAATATCAGGGTGAACCTATTAAATAATAGCGTATGAAGACTTTAAGTGTACGGGAGAGGGAGTATTCTGAAAAGTCGAAATAATCATAAGAGAACCAAATCCATAATGTCGTCACCAGGCTAGAAAAAGACAAGAAAAATCAACATCCTGACTTTTTACATTAATAAAATCAAATTACGATAAAATCTTATATCAATATGACATACCGAAGGATGACGAGTCTCCTCTTTTCTAAACCTCCCACATTTGCGACGACGTCTTTCCACAAATTGTATTGTTCCATTCTAAATACACAACATGCAAGTTATTTTAAAATAAAAATAAAATTTTATAAACATTTAAATTAAATTCAGTTATTGTAAACAAAACTGTAAATACCTCCATTTTTCTGTAAGGAAATTTTTCTGGATCTATTTGTAGCATCAGAAAGATGGTAAATATATCACAACAGTCAAATGGTAATAATATATATCCAAAAAATCCAAGAGTCTTCCCTAGCTGTTTTGGACGATCATATATGTTTGAGTTCCACTACTCGTATGAAGTTTCATACTCTCAATGACCAAAACAGCATGTTGGTCCATTGTACAATATCTGCCAATTTTCTTGTCAACAGTAGGCCCTCTATAAACAACCTATAAGTTAGATATATACACAAAATTTGTAAATACTAATTCCAATTAGCTTCATATTTTTTACCTAGAAAGTGAGATTCATTTACTTTCCATGGTTTACTGATATCAGTCCCTAATTTTTAAACTTCTAAAAAAAAAAGGGTGAGGCCGTATAACGGGTATAATCTCACCGTGTAAGAGCCATACTTATCATGTTTTGTGAGTTTCACTCATATCCAGTTGAATCCTCACGGTGCCAAAACACATAGTGTAACGGCCTAGTTCGCTTGTGAAAATTCCTCTTTGTTTCAGAGCCTCATGGATTTAAAATGCATCATAAGGGGTTGCTACACGCCTATTTAAATGCCCAACATCTCTCCCGTGATTTGGCGATATGGGATTTCGCCTAAAAGCCTTCACCCCCCTTTCGAGATTCAGCGTCCTCGCTGAGGTTTGCCCCACCATCCAAAACTCACTCGGAGTTGCTCTGATACCAAATGTAACTGCTCAGCCCACTTGTGAAATTATCCGCTTTGGCCCAGGGTCTCCAGATTTAAAATGCGTAACAATGGGTTACTACACATCCATTTAAATGCCCAGCATCTCTCTCGTGGTATTGCGATGTGGGATTTCGCCTAAAGACCTTCAAATATAACGACTCAACTCAGTTGTGAAATTGTCCGCTCTGTGAAGGCCCTTCGATGTCTTTTTAACGATTTCACCATCTTCAAAATTAATAAAAAAAAATACACAACAATGACAAAAGAAAAGTAAATATCAAGGTGAACCGATTAAATAATAGCGTATGAAGACTTACAATGTACGAGAGATGGAGTATTCTGAAAATTCGAAATCATCATCAGAGAACCAAATCCATAATGTCGTCACCAGGCTAGAAAAGACAATGAAAATCAACATCCTGACTTTTTATGTGAATAAAATCAAGTTATGACGAGTCTCCTCTTTTCTAAACCTCCCACATTTGCGACGACGTCTTTCCACAAATTGTATTGTTCCATTCTAAATACACAACATACAAGTTATGTTAAAATAAAAATAAAATGCTTATAAATATTTTAAATTAAATTCAGTTATTGTAAACAAAACTGTAAATACCTCCATTTTTCTGTAAGGAAATTTTTCTAGATCTATTTGTAGCATCAGAAAGATGGTAAATATATCACAACATTCAAAAGATAATAATATATATCCAGAAAATTCAAGAGTCTTCCCCCAGCTGTTTTGGACGATCATATATGTTTGAGTTCCACTACTCGTATGAAGTTTCATGCTCCCAATGACCAAAACAGCATGTTGGTCAATTGTACAATCTCTGCCAATTTTCTTGTCAACAGTAGGCCCTCTATAAACAATCTATAAGTTAGATATATACACAAAATTTGTAAATACTAATTCCAATTAGCTTCATATTTTTTACCTAGAAAGTGAGATTCATTTACTTTCCATTGTTTACTGATATCAGTCCCTAATTTTTAAACTTCTAAAAAAAGGGGGTGAGGCCGTATAACGGGTATAATCTCACCGTGTAAGAGCCATACTTATCATGTTTTGTGAGTTTCACTCATATCCAGTTGAATCCTCACGGTGCCAAAACACATAGTGTAACGGCCTAGTTCGCTTGTGAAAATTCCTCTCTGTTTCAGGGCCTCATGGATTTAAAATGCATCATAAGGGGTTGCTACACGCCTATTTAAATGCCCAACATCTCTCCCGTGATTTGGCGATATGGGATTTCGCCTAAAAGCCTTCACCCCCATTTCGAGATTCAGCGTCCTCGATGAGGTTTGCCCCACCATCTCAAACCCACGCGGAGTTGCTCTGATACCAAATGTAACGGCTCGGCCCACTTGTGAAATTGTCCGCTTTGGCCCAGGGTCTCACGGATTTAAAACGCGCAACAATGGGTTACTACACACCCATTTAAATGCCCAGCATCTCTCTCGTGGTATTGCGATGTGGGATTTCACCTAAAAACCTTCAAATTTAACGGCTCAACTCACTTGTGAAATTGTCCGCTCTGTGAAGGCCCTTCGATGTCTTTTTAACGATTTCACCATCTTCAAAATTAATATAAAATACACAACAATGACAAAAGAAAAGTAAATATCAAGGTGAACCTATTAAATAATAGCGTATGAAGACTTACAATGTACGAGAGATGGAGTATTCTGAAAATTCGAAATCATCATCAGAGAACCAAATCCATAATGTCGTCACGAGGCTAGAAAAGACAATAAAAATCAACATCCTGACTTTTTATGTGAATAAAATCAAGTTACGATAAAGTCTTATACAAGTTTGACATACCGAAGGATGACGAGTCTCCTCTTTTCTAAACCTCCCACATTTGCGACGACGTCTTTCCACAAATTGTATTGTTCCATTCTAAATACACAACATACAAGTTATGTTAAAATAAAAATAAAATGCTTATAAATATTTTAAATTAAATTCAGTTATTGTAAACAAAACTGTAAATACCTCCATTTTTCTGTAAGGAAATTTTTCTGGATCTATTTGTAGCATCAGAAAGATGGTAAATATATCACAACATTCAAAGGATAATAATATATATCCAGAAAATTCAAGAGTCTTCCCCCAGCTGTTTTGGACGATCATATATGTTTGAGTTCCACTACTCGTATGAAGTTTCATGCTCCCAATGACCAAAACAGCATGTTGGTCAATTGTACAATCTCCGCCAATTTTCTCGTCAACAGTAGACCCTCTATAAACAGCCTATAAGTTATATATATAGACATAATTAGTAAATACTAATTCCAATTAGCTTCATATTTTTTACCTAGAAAGTGAGATTCATTTACTTTCCATTGTTTACTGATATCAGTCCCTAATTTTTAAACTTCTAAAAAAAAAGGGTGAGGCCGTATAACGGGTATAATCTCACCGTGTAAGAGCCATACTTATCATGTTTTGTGAGTTTCACTCATATCCAGTTGAATCCTCACGGTGCCAAAACACATAGTGTAACGGCCTAGTTCGCTTGTGAAAATTCCTCTTTGATTCAGGGCCTCATGGATTTAAAATGCATCATAAGGGGTTGCTACACGCCTATTTAAATGCCCAACATCTCTCCCGTGATTTGGCGATATGGGATTTCGCCTAAAAGCCTTCACCCCCCTTTCGAGATTCAGCGTCCTCGCTGAGGTTTGCCCCACCATCCCAAACCCACGCGGAGTTGCTCTGATACCAAATGTAACGGCTCGGCCCACTTGTGAAATTGTCTTCTTTGGCCAGGGTCTCACGGATTTAAAAAGCGCAACAATGGGTTACTACACACCCATTTAAATGCCCAGCATCTCTCTCGTGGTATTGCGATGTGGGATTTCACCTAAAAACCTTCAAATTTAACGGCTCAACTCACTTGTGAAATTGTCCGCTCTGTGAAGGCCCTTCGATGTCTTTTTAACGATTTCACCATCTTCAAAATTAATATAAAATACACAACAATGACAAAAGAAAAGTAAATATCAAGGTGAACCTATTAAATAATAGCGTATGAAGACTTACAATGTACGAGAGAGGGAGTATTCTGAAAAGTCGAAATCATCATCATAGAACCAAATCCATAATGTCGTCACGAGGCTAGAAAAGACAATAAAAATCAACATCCTGACTTTTTATGAGAATAAAATCAAGTTATGATAAAGTCTTATACAAGTTTGACATACCGAAGGATGACGAGTCTCCTCTTTTCTAAACCTCCCACATTTGCGACGACGTCTTTCCACAAATTGTATTGTTCCATTCTAAATACACAACATACAAGTTATGTTAAAATAAAAATAAAATGCTTATAAATATTTTAAATTAAATTCAGTTATTGTAAACAAAACTGTAAATACCTCCATTTTTCTGTAAGGAAATTTTTCTGGATCTATTTGTAGCATCAGAAAGATGGTAAATATATCACAACATTCAAAGGATAATAATATATATCCAGAAAATTCAAGAGTCTTCCCCCAGCTGTTTTGGACGATCATATATGTTTGAGTTCCACTACTCCTATGAAGTTTCATGCTCCCAATGACCAAAACAGCATGTTGGTCAATTGTACAATCTCTGCCAATTTTCTTGTCAACAGTAGGCCCTCTATAAACAACCTATAAGTTATATATATACACAAAATTTGTAAATACTAATTCCAATTAGCTTCATATTTTTTACCTAGAAAGTGAGATTCATTTACTTTCCATTGTTTACTGATATCAGTCCCTAATTTTTAAACTTCTAAAAAAAAAGGGTGAGGCCGTATAACGGGTATAATCTCACCGTGTAAGAGCCATACTTATCATGTTTTGTGAGTTTCACTCATATCCAGTTGAATCCTCACGGTGCCAAAACACATAGTGTAACGGCCTAGTTCGCTTGTGAAAATTCCTCTATGTTTCAGGGCCTCATGGATTTAAAATGCATCATAAGGGGTTGCTACACGCCTATTTAAATGCCCAACATCTCTCCCGTGATTTGGCGATATTGGATTTCGCCTAAAAGCCTTCACCCCCCCTTTCGAGATTCAGCGTCCTCGCTGAGGTTTGCCCCACCATCCCAAACCCACGCGGAGTTGCTCTGATACCAAATGTAACGGCTCAGCCCACTTGTGAAATTGTCCGCTTTGGCCAGGGTCTCACGGATTTAAAACGCGCAACAATGGGTTACTACACACCCATTTAAATGCCCAGCATCTCTCTCGTGGTATTGCGATGTGGGATTTCACCTAAAAACCTTCAAATTTAACGGCTCAACTCACTTGTGAAATTGTCCGCTCTGTGAAGGCCCTTCGATGTCTTTTTAACGATTTCACCATCTTCAAAATTAATATAAAATACACAACAATGACAAAAGAAAAGTAAATATCAAGGTGAACCTATTAAATAATAGCGTATGAAGACTTACAATGTACGAGAGATGGAGTATTCTGAAAATTCGAAATCATCATCAGAGAACCAAATCCATAATGTCGTCACGAGGCTAGAAAAGACAATAAAAATCAACATCCTGACTTTTTATGTGAATAAAATCAAGTTATGGTAAAGTCTTATACAAGTTTGACATACCGAAGGATGACGAGTCTCCTCTTTTCTAAACCTCCCACATTTGCGACGACGTCTTTCCACAAATTGTATTGTTCCATTCTAAATACACAACATACAAGTTATGTTAAAATAAAAATAAAATGCTTATAAATATTTTAAATTAAATTCAGTTATTGTAAACAAAACTGTAAATACCTCCATTTTTCTGTAAGGAAATTTTTCTGGATCTATTTGTAGCATCAGAAAGATGGTAAATATATCACAACATTCAAAGGATAATAATATATATCCAGAAAATTCAAGAGTCTTCCCCCAGCTGTTTTGGACGATCATATATGTTTGAGTTCCACTACTCCTATGAAGTTTCATGCTCCCAATGACCAAAACAGCATGTTGGTCAATTGTACAATCTCTGCCAATTTTCTTGTCAACAGTAGGCCCTCTATAAACAACCTATAAGTTAGATATATACACAAAATTTGTAAATACTAATTCCAATTAGCTTCATATTTTTTACCTAGAAAGTGAGATTCATTTACTTTCCATTGTTTACTGATATCAGTCCCTAATTTTTAAACTTCTAAAAAAAAGGGTGAGGCCGTATAACAGGTATAATCTCACCGTGTAAGAGCCATACTTATCATGTTTTGTGAGTTTCACTCATATCCAGTTGAATCCTCACGGTGCCAAAACACATAGTGTAACGGCCTAGTTCGCTTGTGAAAATTCCTCTTTGTTTCAGGGCCTCATGGATTTAAAATGCATCATAAGGGGTTGCTACACGCCTATTTAAATGCCCAACATCTCTCCCGTGATTTGGCGATATGGGATTTCGCCTAAAAGCCTTCACCCCCCTTTCGAGATTCAGCGTCCTCGCTGAGGTTTGCCCCACCATCCCAAACCCACGCGGAGTTGCTCTGATACCAAATGTAACGGCTCGGCCCACTTGTGAAATTGTCTTCTTTGGCCAGGGTCTCACGGATTTAAAACGCGCAACAATGGGTTACTACACACCCATATAAATGCCCATCATCTCTCTCGTGGTATTGCGATGTGGGATTTCACCTAAAAACCTTCAAATTTAACGGCTCAACTCACTTGTGAAATTGTCCGCTCTATGAAGGCCCTTCGATGTCTTTTTAACGATTTCACCATCTTCAAAATTAAAATAAAATACACAACAATGACAAAAGAAAAGTAAATATCAAGGTGAACCTATTAAATAATAGCGTATGAAGACTTACAATGTACGAGAGAGGGAGTATTCTGAAAAGTCGAAATCATCATCATAGAACCAAATCCATAATGTCGTCACGAGGCTAGAAAAGACAATAAAAATCAACATCCTGACTTTTTATGTGAATAAAATCAAGTTATGATAAAGTCTTATACAAGTTTGACATACCGAAGGATGACGAGTCTCCTCTTTTCTAAACCTCCCACATTTGCGACGACGTCTTTCCACAAATTGTATTGTTCCATTCTAAATACACAACATACAAGTTATGTTAAAATAAAAATAAAATGCTTATAAATATTTTAAATTAAATTCAGTTATTGTAAACAAAACTGTAAATACCTCCATTTTTCTGTAAGGAAATTTTTCTGGATCTATTTGTAGCATCAGAAAGATGGTAAATATATCACAACATTCAAAGGATAATAATATATATCCAGAAAATTCAAGAGTCTTCCCCCAGCTGTTTTGGACGATCATATATGTTTGAGTTCCACTACTCGTATGAAGTTTCATGCTCCCAATGACCAAAACAGCATGTTGGTCAATTGTACAATCTCCGCCAATTTTCTCGTCAACAGTAGACCCTCTATAAACAGCCTATAAGTTATATATATAGACATAATTAGTAAATACTAATTCCAATTAGCTTCATATTTTTTACCTAGAAAGTGAGATTCATTTACTTTCCATTGTTTACTGATATCAGTCCCTAATTTTTAAACTTCTAAAAAAAAAGGGTGAGGCCGTATAACGGGTATAATCTCACCGTGTAAGAGCCATACTTATCATGTTTTGTGAGTTTCACTCATATCCAGTTGAATCCTCACGGTGCCAAAACACATAGTGTAACGGCCTAGTTCGCTTGTGAAAATTCCTCTTTGTTTCAGGGCCTCATGGATTTAAAATGCATCATAAGGGGTTGCTACACGCCTATTTAAATGCCCAACATCTCTCCCGTGATTTGGCGATATGGGATTTCGCCTAAAAGCCTTCACCCCCCTTTCGAGATTCAGCGTCCTCGCTGAGGTTTGCCCCACCATCCCAAACCCACACGGAGTTGCTCTGATACCAAATGTAACGGCTCGGCCCACTTGTGAAATTGTCTTCTTTGGCCAGGGTCTCACGGATTTAAAAAGCGCAACAATGGGTTACTACACACCCATTTAAATGCCCAGCATCTCTCTCGTGGTATTGCGATGTGGGATTTCACCTAAAAACCTTCAAATTTAACGGCTCAACTCACTTGTGAAATTGTCCGCTCTGTGAAGGCCCTTCGATGTCTTTTTAACGATTTCACCATCTTCAAAATTAATATAAAATACACAACAATGACAAAAGAAAAGTAAATATCAAGGTGAACCTATTAAATAATAGCGTATGAAGACTTACAATGTACGAGAGAGGGAGTATTCTGAAAAGTCGAAATCATCATCATAGAACCAAATCCATAATGTCGTCACGAGGCTAGAAAAGACAATAAAAATCAACATCCTGACTTTTTATGAGAATAAAATCAAGTTATGATAAAGTCTTATACAAGTTTGACATACCGAAGGATGACGAGTCTCCTCTTTTCTAAACCTCCCACATTTGCGACGACGTCTTTCCACAAATTGTATTGTTCCATTCTAAATACACAACATACAAGTTATGTTAAAATAAAAATAAAATGCTTATAAATATTTTAAATTAAATTCAGTTATTGTAAACAAAACTGTAAATACCTCCATTTTTCTGTAAGGAAATTTTTCTGGATCTATTTGTAGCATCAGAAAGATGGTAAATATATCACAACATTCAAAGGATAATAATATATATCCAGAAAATTCAAGAGTCTTCCCCCAGCTGTTTTGGACGATCATATATGTTTGAGTTCCACTACTCGTATGAAGTTTCATGCTCCCAATGACCAAAACAGCATGTTGGTCAATTGTACAATCTCCGTCAATTTTCTCGTCAACAGTAGACCCTCTATAAACAGCCTATAAGTTATATATATAGACATAATTAGTAAATACTAATTCCAATTAGCTTCATATTTTTTACCTAGAAAGTGAGATTCATTTACTTTCCATTGTTTACTGATATCAGTCCCTAATTTTTAAACTTCTAAAAAAAAGGGTGAGGCCGTATAACGGGTATAATCTCACCGTGTAAGAGCCATACTTATCATGTTTTGTGAGTTTCACTCATATCCAGTTGAATCCTCACGGTGCCAAAACACATAGTGTAACGGCCTAGTTCGCTTGTGAAAATTCCTCTTTGTTTCAGGGCCTCATGGATTTAAAATGCATCATAAGGGGTTGCTACACGCCTATTTAAATGCCCAACATCTCTCCCGTGATTTGGCGATATGGGATTTCGCCTAAAAGCCTTCACCCCCCTTTCGAGATTCAGCGTCCTCGCTGAGGTTTGCCCCACCATCCCAAACCCACGCGGAGTTGCTCTGATACCAAATGTAACGGCTCGGCCCACTTGTGAAATTGTCTTCTTTGGCCAGGGTCTCACGGATTTAAAAAGCGCAACAATGGGTTACTACACACCCATTTAAATGCCCAGCATCTCTCTCGTGGTATTGCGATGTGGGATTTCACCTAAAAACCTTCAAATTTAACGGCTCAACTCACTTGTGAAATTGTCCGCTCTGTGAAGGCCCTTCGATGTCTTTTTAACGATTTCACCATCTTCAAAATTAATATAAAATACACAACAATGACAAAAGAAAAGTAAATATCAAGGTGAACCTATTAAATAATAGCGTATGAAGACTTACAATGTACGAGAGAGGGAGTATTCTGAAAAGTCGAAATCATCATCATAGAACCAAATCCATAATGTCGTCACGAGGCTAGAAAAGACAATAAAAATCAACATCCTGACTTTTTATGAGAATAAAATCAAGTTATGATAAAGTCTTATACAAGTTTGACATACCGAAGGATGACGAGTCTCCTCTTTTCTAAACCTCCCACATTTGCGACGACGTCTTTCCACAAATTGTATTGTTCCATTCTAAATACACAACATACAAGTTATGTTAAAATAAAAATAAAATGCTTATAAATATTTTAAATTAAATTCAGTTATTGTAAACAAAACTGTAAATACCTCCATTTTTCTGTAAGGAAATTTTTCTGGATCTATTTGTAGCATCAGAAAGATGGTAAATATATCACAACATTCAAAGGATAATAATATATATCCAGAAAATTCAAGAGTCTTCCCCCAGCTGTTTTGGACGATCATATATGTTTGAGTTCCACTACTCGTATGAAGTTTCATGCTCCCAATGACCAAAACAGCATGTTGGTCAATTGTACAATCTCCGCCAATTTTCTCGTCAACAGTAGACCCTCTATAAACAGCCTATAAGTTATATATATAGACATAATTAGTAAATACTAATTCCAATTAGCTTCATATTTTTTACCTAGAAAGTGAGATTCATTTACTTTCCATTGTTTACTGATATCAGTCCCTAATTTTTAAACTTCTAAAAAAAAAGGGTGAGGCCGTATAACGGGTATAATCTCACCGTGTAAGAGCCATACTTATCATGTTTTGTGAGTTTCACTCATATCCAGTTGAATCCTCACGGTGCCAAAACACATAGTGTAACGGCCTAGTTCACTTGTGAAAATTCCTCTTTGTTTCAGGGCCTCACGGATTTAAAATGCATCATAAGGGGTTGTTACACGCCTATTTAAATGCCCAACATCTCTCCCGTGATTTGGCGTTATGGGATTTCGCCCAAAAGTCTTCACCCCCCCCTTTCGAGATTCAGCGTCCTCGCTGAGGTTTGCCCAACCATCCCAAACCCACGCGGAGTTGCTCTGATACCAAATGTAACGGCTCAGCCCACTTGTGAAATTGTCCGCTTTGGCCCAGGGTCTCACGGATTTAAAACGCGCAACAATGGGTTACTACACACCCATTTAAATGCCCATCATCTCTCTCGTGGTATTGCGATGTGGGATTTCGCCTAAAGACCTTCAAATGTAACGGCTCAACTCACTTGTGAAATTGTCCGCTCTATGAAGGCCCTACAATGTCTTTTTAACGATGTCACCATCTTCAAAATTAATATAAAATACACAATAAGGACAAAAAAAAGTAAATATCAAGGTGAACCTATTAAATAATAGCGTATGAAGACTTACAATGTACGAGAGATGGAGTATTCTGAAAATTCGAAATCATCATCAGAGAACCAAATCCATAATGTCGTCACGAGGCTAGAAAAGACAATGAAAATCAACATCCTGACTTTTTATGTTAATAAAATCAAGTTATGATAAAGTCTTATACAAGTTTGACATACCAAAGGATGACGAGTCTTCTCATTTCTAAACCTCCTGTTGAGGATCGAAGTTGAGTTTAGAGGGGGGTGAATAAACTCTACTCGTTTTTCGTTCTTATGAGGTACTAAAATCCTGTTAAGGATAGTAGTTGATCTTGTGCGAATACTTTCACCTGATTACAGTAGAACGTGCGGAAACAATCTGATGAAGTAGTTGGAAAAACAATAAAGCAGTAGACAGCAGTTGTTTATGGAAGTTCGAAGATAAACTCTTCTACGTCTCCCCTTCTTCTGTTTCCAGAAGGTACAACTAAAAGACTTTGGATATTACAGTACAACACTTGTACACACCCACTTCAGAAGGACTTACACATCAGCCTACTGAAACTCTTAGTTTCTCAACTCATAAAAATGTGAAACACAAAGTTCTGAAAAGACTCTTTTCAGATTACAGACTCTTCTGATGAAATACTAGTGCAGTAAAGATCGTGAAGAGTGTAAGAATTAGTAGCACAAGATGATCTACAAAAGATCAGATATAAACTATGAAGCGTGTGCTACTTTTCTTTGTGTTGAACTTTCAAAGTGCTCAAGGAATTCTGATATTCGTTTGATAAGAGAGTAGCTTTGTTCCTTGAAAATGATATTATGCGAAGTATCGTGTCGAACAAAGATTTGATCCAAGTATATATAATCGGCTGAGTTCAACGTTCACAATCAGAGAAGTCTTCAGATAACTGATACAATCAGCTTTATTACCGAAATAGGTTCCTGCAGAAAAGCTATAAAACAATCAGTCTTGTTTTATACTTAATTGGGTAATATGCATTAAATGACTCCGTATAGTATTTAATGCTGCAATTAATACTAGTACTAGGAACTCTTTAACGGTAACAATTAAGATAGCAACGTTAGAAAACGTTCTCTACTGGTTTGTATTGTTATCCCTTTTCTACTGGTTTAGTTTTACTAGAGCAGTAGCTACTGATAAGCTATTCTGTTGTTCTGATCTGCTGGTCTACTGATTTTAGTTATCATCGCCACAATAAAATTCATATCTAACAATTTCCCTCTTTGTGGTGATGCCAAAACCTAAACAGTAGAAAGTCGTTAAGTAAAACAGATAATCATTTAAACAAACGAATAATTTTAATAACGCATTAAAGTAAACAAATCAATCGGTTCCAATGTCCCTGTAAATGATTTCTTCATTTTGAGGTTCTTGATCTCTTCTGTTAGAAGGTTCAGCCTGATCTTCTGTTTGCCTAACTCCTGCTTGATCTTCTCTATCTTCCCCCTTTTTGGCATCAGCGGCCACCACATGGGTAAAGAGATCATTCAGTCTGTAGGAAATATTTTGAATGCCATCGGTTAGCATCTCCAGATACGGGGTCTGAGAAGAGATGCGATTATCTAAGGCAGTGATAGATTGATTTTGAGAGTCAATCTTGGCATCCAAAAGTTCCACAGAAGTAGACAGTGATCGAAAGATATCATCATTCTCAGTAATTCGAGTGAGTATATCATTTTGAGCAAGCATGATAGCGTTGTGAGTTCTTGATATAGCTGTTCTGAAAACGGAGGCTTCGGCATACATCTTGTCCGAGGTCTCCTTAGTGAGATAGATGTATTTCCCCATTCGCTCTCGGAAAGATTGAGCACCACTGAATTCCGCAAGGTTTTCACAAGACATATGTTTTACTAAATCAGAGATGTTGTTGAGGTCGTTTTGTAGACACTGAATCTGATGTTCGAGGTTGAATGCATCTGATTCCGGAGAAGGGGTTCGTTCAAGAATGCGTTGTTTGATCTCAGAAAGACGAGAATTCGTCGCAGTCAAAACAGGGAGGGAGACAGTCAACGCAGTAGAAACAGGAGGAGCAGCCATCAATGCAGTAGGAGGAGCAGGGTCTGCTGTGCTTTCTGCTGGAATTGCAGAAATAGTAGGTTCAACAGCAACCAGAGGAAGAGTGATATCTTCAGTAGGAATGGCCAAGTCAGAGGCCAAAACTTCTTCCATAGGTACAGTAGCAGCCTGTGAAACTGAAGATGCTTCAATAGAAGGTGCAGAAGGCTGTTCCAGAAGAACGTTCATTTCTGCTTGATGTGCAGCAGAAAACAACTCTAAGTTCGGCAGTAAAGAAGTAGCATCTGGTTCTGCTACTTGTTGCCCTGGGGTAGGAGAACCAGAAGCCGGCAATTCCAAAGTGGTAAAGACAGTAGGGACAATCGATTCAATGACTTCCTCAACTGAAGCCAGTTCATGCACAGACAATAGTGATGAGGACTGAATGGGCCTAGTCGGAGATGCAGGAGTACTAAGAACAACAGCCTTTGGGGAGGCTGTAGTCCTTTCCTCAACTGTCTGATTCTGCTGAAAGATCGGGACAAGGCCAACATGATAAACAGTAGGCTCTCCAAAGCCTTGTTCTTGAGCAAGAAGTTGCTCACTCATCTGCTTTAATCTGTCAGATAGAATCAAAATGACATTTTGATCTTGAACAGCAGTAGGAATGGCAGGATCAAAATTCGATTGAAGAACTTTCAGAACTGATTCTAATTTCTGACATTTTAGCTGATCGAGGATGAAGTTCCTTCTGCGCAAGGCCTCGATGACATTCTCTGTTTTTGCCAGCTGAAAAGTCCTCCATTTTGCATTCATCATCTTGCTGTAATTCCCTTTTGTTTTGAAGTAGTCAAAAGAATGGAACAATCGGACAGTATGCCATTCATCAAAGAATTTAATGTCATCGTTTGCAGAGGTCTCAATCTCTGCTAGATGAAGATCAACGCCGGTAGTGACAGTGGTCTTGTGACCAAAGTAGGTGGTTCTTCAACCATTTTCCCTTTGCCTTTGTCAGTAGATGAAATGGGCGCAATAGGTCAGAAAGCAGAAGACCCGCTTGCTGGTTCCCGAATAACGATTCCAGATGATGGCTTAAAAGCAGTAGCAGAAGAAGGTGCTGAGATGGACGCAGTAGCGAGTGAAGTCGAAGAAACAGTCGATCGAGCAGAAGGAACCGCTTCTGGAAAGACCTGTCGAATAGGTACTTTCTCAATTTCAGACAGTGCTGCTGTCTTTTTAATCTTAAGAATAGTGCGCGATTTCTTCTTGGCTGGGGTTGGCACTGCTGGTTGAACAACAGCAGCAAACTCTTCTGATGCTGTTTTATCGGAATCCATCGAAATAATCAATCGTTTCTTTGAAATTTTCTTTTGAGGTTTGGGAGGCTCAGCAGCAGTTTCCCCAATTTCTTTCTTCATCGCAACAAACTCCGCCACTGTTGGCTTAGGCCTTAGAGCCAATACATTTGCTGCATCAATCATGGTAACGGAAGTAGCATCGAGATCACTGGTAGATGCGAAACCAGCATCCTTGAGCAAAACACTGATCTGAACTGCGAAACCAGAACTCTTCCGTACAACCATATCCTTCATAATTCTGAAAATAAAGTGACTCCAATCCACCTTAATCCCCTTGGTGATGGCAGTCATGACCTGAACTTTCTCCTTCGTCAAATTGTCGAAGGTGCCAGCCTTGATCAAAATAGCTTTAGCCACAATATCGGCCAGAATTTGATACTCTGTTTTGAGCAATTTCTTGTGGCAGGAAGGAGACACTTCTTCTCAAGATGCGGAGAAAGAGCTGAGAGCAACAGACATATCTGTCTTGGAAATATCAGAGAGTTCAGACATACCCGAAAGTGGAAGGAGGAAGGTTGCCCCTAGTTGTGCGGCATCAATGGAGATATAAGCATCTCCTTGGGTATGAACAATCCTTCCTTCATGCACTGTTGCTTTGGCGTAGAATTCTAGGAGAGTATTTTTGTAGATAACTGCTGGTGCGTCCAGGAATTTCCGGAGTCCTGATTTCTCAATATCCTGAAACATTTTCAAGAGATTCTCATCCTTGATGGTGAGAACGGAAGCAAAGTCAACTTGATAAGCGTTAAGAGTGTATGCTCCAGCCATTTCTGTATGCAGATGAGATCGGAAAAATTTGCAGAAGTTAGTTATGATATAGAGAAAGCAGTAGCTGAATAGCGACAGTTATGAAACAGTAAAGGTGAAAAAGTGAAATAGGAAATAGATATACAGCCGTCAAATAAACATAAAGACACGTGTCAGTATGTTCTTGGTTGAGTGTTTGAAAAGTTTTGCAGAAACTGTCAGAGAGACGAATGTTTTTTAAAATTTTGAAAAAGAGCGGACTGTCCAGACGGTTACTAAAAGAAATCAGAAAAGGATTTGTCATTTTATGATAACGTCTGCTGGAAGTTTCAGAGTGCTGAAATATGCGAGCACTTTGTCAAAACCAGCAGACTTGTAGTTTTATCGAAAAGACAAATATCCTATCTATTTTCTGAAAAGGTGTCAAACTCTTAGTCTGACTAAGATACTGTTCCCCCTCGGTAAATGCAATTAATAAGTAGTCATAATTGCGACAAGTGACTCTTGGCCATCTCTCAATCTGAGCCGTTGAAAATGAACAGTCGCAATCATGTGATTCACAAGAGTCTTTGTTCCCTCTATAAATACATGCAAGGCTTTGAACGAAGTTAAACAACATCAATGAAAACTCAAGTAAAAAGAGAGTTAGAGTTAGATTCAGGAGATGAAGCAAAATTGTCCAGAGAGAAGTTTGAGGGTATCATAAATATCGTAATGATCCTTGAAATACACTCCATGAGTTGTAGTTTCCACAATTATGCAGATCTTTTGCTTCGATTGAGTTTGAAATATAGCATCGATTTCTTCCAGAAGCATGCTAATGCAATTAGAGAGTGCTGGTGGATTGATGATGCTGAAATCCTCTCTGATGCCCTACAAGGCATCTAAAAATTACATTAGTGCTGGCAAGACCTAAGCTTGCTAGATTCTTTCTAGGCATTTCTCTTTCGAAGAAGACCATCTTTTTCCTGTTGAAGTACTTTGCAATCAAATGTCAGAAAGCTCCTATATCAGAAGACAAGCACTACATGTAACGCTACTGGTTAAATAGCAAAGAAGATCTACTGTTTTTCCTTTTGCATCGTGTAAAGTACTGAAATGGTTTCTAATAAAATTCCAGTTTTGCTTATCTGACTTTTCTCTTCTGCTTTTCTGCAAATAACTTACTGTTAGTTCAATGCGATAATCAATCAAGTAATAATAGAAGTTTAACTAAGATATCATAAAATAGTCAAGTTAAATCTATCAAACCAAGAGAATTACGAAAGTAAGAAAACTTATTTTCTGGTAAGGGTTTCGTGAAAATATCTGCTGTTTGTTGATCAGTAGAATCATATTCCAGACGAATGTTCTTCTTCTGCACATGATCTCTAATAAAGTGATGTATGATGTCTATGTGCTTCGTTCTGGAATGAAGTACTGGATTTTGTGTGATTGCAATTGCACTGGTATTGTCACAGAATATAGGTGATTCGGAGGCTTGAATCCCATAGTCTCTTAACTGTTGTTGAATCCACAGTATCTGAGAGCAGCAGCTTCCAGCAGCCAGATATTCTGCTTCTGCAGTAGATGTAGCTATGGAAGTCTATTTCTTGCTAAACCAGGATATCAGCCTATCACCAAGAAATCGACAAAAAACCACTTGTGCTTTTTCGGTCTAGTTTGCAACCTGCATAATCAGCATCTGAATATCCAATAAGATTTAACGATGAATCATTGGGATACCATAAGCCGACGTTTTGAGTTCCTTTCAAGTACTTCAAAATACGTTTAGCAGCAATATAATGAGATTGTTTGGGGTTAGATTGAAATCGAGCACAAATGCAAACAGCAAACATGATATCTGGTCTACTGGCAGTTAAATATAATAAAGAACCAATAAGACCTCGATACTGAGTTACCTCTACTGGAATACCACTTTCATCTTTATCAAGCTTAATAGATGAGCTCATTGGAGTAGAAGCAGCAGAGCATGCTTCCATTCCAAACTTTTTTAGAAGCTTCTTGGTGTACTTGGCTTGATTTATAAAGATTTCAGTCTCTGATTGCTTAATCTGTAATCCTAGGAAGAATGTTAATTCTCCCATCATACTCATTTCCAATTTATCCTGCATCAATTTTCCAAACTTTGCACATAATTTGGGGTTAGTTGACCCAAAAATAATATCATCAACATAGATCTGTACTAAGAGAATGTGCTTATTCTTGAATAAAGTAAATAAAGTTTTATCTACTGCTACGATGGTGAAATCATGATCAATAAGAAATTGTGATACATTGTCATACCAAGCTCTAGGTGCCTGTTTTAGACCATATAATGCTTTGTGTAATTTAAATACATGATGCGGAGAGAAATGATCGATAAAACCTGGAGGTTGTTCGACGTATACTTCTTCTTGTAAAAGACCATTTAGAAAAGCACTTTTCACATCCATTTGATATACTTTGAAATTCTTGAAAGCAGCAAAGGCTAAGAATATTCTGATTGCTTCGAGCCTTGCTACTGGTGCATAAGTCTCATCAAAGTCTATGCCTTCTTCTTGTCTGAAGCCTTGAGCTACCAATCTAGCTTTATTTCTCACCACTGTGCCTTCTTCATTGAGTTTGTTTCTGAATACCCACCGAGTTCCAATGACAGCTTGATGAGATGGTCTAGGTACTAGAAACCAAACTTCATTATGTTTGAATTGATTCAGCTCCTCTTGCATGGCTTCAATCCAACTAGGATCCAGAAGAGCTTCTTCAATCTTCTTTGGTTCATCCTGAGATATAAAAGCAGCATGCATGTATTCATTAAGCATTTGCCTTCTGGTTCTCAACGGCGCTGCTGGATTACCAATAACCAATGATGGAGGATGAGATTTTCTCCAGATAAACGGATTTGAATGGACATCTTCCTGATTTGTTATGTTAAGATTGTCTTCTACAAGACCAGTAGTAGGTTCTTGAGCATCTTCTGCTGGTATTGGTAGATCCAGAGTCTGTACTTCTGGTTCCACTATTGGAATGTCTGGTTCTGGATTTTGAAGATCATTGGTATTTGCTTCTACATCATCTTCACTGTCGATTTCCAAGTGAATCATGTCTATCCTGTTACTTAAATCAGATATGTTAGAAATTTCAGCACTGCTGTCTTCATCGAAGACAACATGAATTGATTCTTCAACATTAAGAGTTCTATTGTTGAAGATTCTAAAGGCTCTGCTTACAGCAGAGTAACCAAGAAATATTCCAGCATCTGATTTTGAGTCAAATGCCGTCAAATGATTTTTGCCATTATTTAGTACAAAACATTTGCAACCAAACACATGAAAATAAGATACATTGGGCTTCTTCCCTTTCCATATTTCATACGGAGTCTGGTTGTGTCTTTTGTTGACCATAGATCTGTTTTGCGTGTAACAAGCAGTATTGATAGCTTCAGCCCAGAAGCGCTGAGAAATGTCTGCATCTGCTAGCATTGTTCTAGCTGCTTCTTTTAGAGTTCTATTTCTCCTCCCAGCTACTCCATTTTGTTGAGGAGTTCTGGCAGCTGAATATTCATGATGAATCCCCTGCTCATTCAAATATAACTCAAGGTACTTGTTAGTGAATTCAGTGCCCCGATCACTTCTGATTTACTAATGGTAGAAGATTTTTCATTTTGAATCCTTTTCAGAAGCTTGATCAAGAGACTACTGGTTTGATCTTTTTCTGCGAGAAAGATTACCCAAGTGAATCTAGAAAAATCATCAATAATAACAAGAGTATATTTCATTCCCCCTAGACTCATGACGGGGATAGGACCAAATAGATCCATATGCAGTAGTTCCAGACATCTTGAAGTTGATTTGCTATCTTTGGTCTTGAAGCGGGATCTTATCTGTTTCCCAAGATGACAAGCAGAACAAACGTGATTTTTAACGAAATTAATGTCAGGTAATCCATCAACTATATTCTGCTTCTTGAGATAATTGATTGACTTGAAATTCAGATGATTCAGTTTCTTGTGCCATAGCCAGTGTTTATTGCTAAGAGAAGCAACTAAGCATGTAGGAGTATTGACATGATTTGAGTTCCAAGAGACTCTGTAAGTATTGCCTTCTCTTTTTCCTGTTAACACAGTAGTTCTAGCAGAATCTCTAACTATACATGAATGCTTTTGAAAAGCCACAGAATACCCATTATCACATAGTTGGCTAATACTGATAAGATTGTAACAAAGATTGTCAACTAATAACACATCATTAATAGTTATATTACCATGGATAATCTTACTCTTACCCATGGTTTTACCTTTTGAGTTGTCTCCAAAAGTTATCTTTGGTCCAGTACAACTTACTATTTCGGAAAGTAGGTTTCTTTGTCCAGTCATGTGTCTGGAACAACCACTGTCCAGATACCATGTAGAGTTACTGATTTCTACTTCCTTCTGCTGTTCCTGCAAACACAAATTTTAGTAACTGGTACCCAAATCTATTTGGGTCCAAGCCTTATCAGTCCTTTGGGAACCCACATTTGTACAATTCTTGGTGACTTTGTACTTCGGGTATCCAAAGATGTGTGTGCAACAGAAGGTCTGTTATTTCTAACAGTATGCATACCAAAATGTTGTTCTTCCCTTCTGTTTCTGTTTTCCAGTCTGTATCTCTTCTGAACAGGTTTAGAGTTGTAGTAATGGTAGTTCTTAACCTTCATAGGATGTTGTCTTCCAGAGTTGAATTCTTTTCTGAATCTAGAACTCTGGTCAACTTTTTCCTTAGGTTTAACGTAACCCAGACCATAGTGCATTCTTCTGTTCGTTAGATTTACATTCCTTTCAACTGAAGCAGTAGGTACTTCTGGTTCCTGTACCACACTGGATTTCACAAAGTGAATGTATTTCCCTTTGCACATATCCAGTGTTGGCTTAGTATTCGTTTCAGAAGTGCCTTCATTATTACAAAACCGAGACCACTCCTATCTCCTGACTGTTTTTGTAATTGTTGCATCTTTTCCAATGAAACAGAAGACTTGTTCCAAGCATTTACCAGTAGCGAAAACTTCTGGTTTTCAGAAAGCACTTTCTGGTAATCTGCTTTGGCTCTTTCATTCTCAGTTATTAATTTACTCATCTCAACTTGTAAATCATTGCAGCTGTCTACTTGCAAGCAAGTTAACTTACTGTTCTGATTCTTTAAGTTCTGATTTTCAATCTTAACTTCTTCAAATGATTGAGAAAGTCTGGAATACTCTTTTACCATTTCATGCAGTGCATCAATCAAGTCATTTCGTGTAAATTCACTAGAGTCAAAATCAAATACCTCTCCAGATGTCGAGGTTGAGTCATTGTCTGCCATTAGACATTTGACTTCTTCTGCATCACTGTCACTGGAATGACTTTCTGAGTCAGATGACTCAGAACTAGAGTCCGCCCACTTAGATTTGCTTTCTTCGGCAATCATCGCTTTTCGATCTCTTCTGGACTTTTTGTCATTCCTCTTGTAATCCTTTCTCTTTTGATCATCCTTCTTTGGTTTAGGACAATCAGCAATGAAGTGACCTATCTTTCCACAGTTGAAGCATCCCATATCACCAGATGGTGAATCTTTCTTGAAGTTGCGATTTGGACCTTGATAGGTTCGATGGTTCTTCTTCATAAACCTGGAGAATTTCTTTACAAATAAGGACATAGCATCACTACTGATTTGTTCAGCAGTCTTCTCCATTGTATTGTCAGTGATCACAGCAGGTAATGCCTGAGGTACAACTGCAGCAGCAGTAGAAGAGGTAGAGGCAGTAGCAGTAAAAGCAGTAGCAGTAGCAGCAAGAGCCTTGGTGGGTAAGTTTGAAGGCTCTTCTCCACTTCTCACTTCCAATTCGAACTCGTAGGCCTTTAGATCTGCAAATAAGTCGTGCAGTTCCAATTTGTTCAAGTCTTTGGATACTCTCATAGCCATTGTTTTAACATCCCATTCTCTGGGTAAGGATCTCATCACCTTGAGGGCTATTTCTCTGTTGCTATGCTCTTTACCCAGAGCAGTTAGCTTATTGACCAAGCTACTGAATCTTTCATCAAACTCATTTAGAGTTTCACCAGCTCTCATTTTCAGATTTTCAAACTTCTGTATTGCTACAGACAGTTTATTTTCTTTCGTTTGCTCATTTCCTTCACATATCTGGATAAGCTTTTCCCAAATATCCTTTGCAGTAGAACACATTTTTATCTTGCTGAAAGTGTTCTTGTCAAGAGTTTTATACAGTATATCCTTCGCCACATTATCAAGATTGGCCTTTTTCTTATCTTCACTGGTCCATTCACTTCTTGATTTTTCGACCATCTGTGGTGCACCGTCAGTAACAGCAACAACTGTGTTAGACTTTAAGATTTTCAGTGGACCATCTGTGATGACATACCACATGTCATCATCTTGTGCTGCAAGATGAGCTTGCATTCTTATCTTCCAGTCGTCAAAATCTTCCTTAGAGAACATAGGGATCTTGCTGAAGTGTGCCATTTGTTGTAGTTTTTCACAAACGAGAATAACCTGCTCTGATACCAATTGTTGAGGATCGAAGTTGAGTTTAGAGGGGGGGTGAATAAACTCTACTCGTTTTTCGTTCTGATGAGGTACTAAAATCCTGTTAAGGATAGTAGTTGATCTTGTGCGAATACTTTCACCTGATTACAGTAGAACGTGCGGAAACAATCTGATGAAGTAGTTGGAAAAACAATAAAGCAGTAGACAGCAGTTTTTTATGGAAGTTCGAAGATAAACTCTTCTACGTCTCCCCTTCTTCTGTTTCCAGAAGGTACAACTAAAAGACTTTGGATATTACAGTACAACACTTGTACACACCCACTTCAGAAGGACTTACACATCAGCCTACTGAAACTCTTAGTTTCTCAACTCATAAAAATGTGAAACACAAAGTTTTGAAAAGACTCTTTTCAGATTACAGACTCTTCTGATGAAATACTAGTGCAGTAAAGATCGTGAAGAGTGTAAGAATTAGTAGCACAAGATGATCTACAAAAGATCAGATATAAACTATGAAGCGTGTGCTACTTTTCTTTGTGTTGAACTTTCAAAGTGCTCAAGGAATTCTGATATTCGTTTGATAAGAGAGTAGCTTTGTTCCTTGAAAATGATATTATGCGAAGTATCGTGTCGAACAAGGATTTGATCCAAGTATATATAATCGGCTGAGTTCAACGTTCACAATCAGAGAAGTCTTCAGATAACTGATACAATCAGCTTTATTACCGAAATAGGTTCCTGCAGAAAAGCTATAAAACAATCAGTCTTGTTTTATACTTAATTGGGTAATATGCATTAAATGACTCCGTATAGTATTTAATGCTGCAATTAATACTAGTACTAGGAACTCTTTAACGGTAACAATTAAGATAGCAACGTTAGAAAACGTTCTCTACTGGTTTGTATTGTTATCCCTTTTCTACTGGTTTAGTTTTTCTAGAGCAGCAGCTACTGATAAGCTATTCTGTTGTTCTGGTCTGCTGGTCTACTGGTTTTAGTTATCATCGCCACAATAAAATTCATATCTAACACCTCCCACATTTGCGACGACGTCTTTCCACAAATTGTATTGTTCTATTCTAAATACACAACATACAAGTTATGTTAAAATAAAAATAAAATGCTTATAAATATTTTAAATTAAATTCAGTTATTGGAAACAAAAATGTAAATACCTCCATTTTTTTGTAAGAAAATTTTTCTGGATCTATTTGTAGCATCAGAAAGATGGTAAATATATCACAACATTCAATGATAATAATATATATCCAAAAAATCCAAGAGTCTCCCCCCTGCTGTTTTGGACGATCATATATGTTTGAGTTCCATTACTCGTATGAAGTTTCATGCTCCCAATGACCAAAACAGCATGTTGGTCCATTGTACCATCTCTGACGAGAAGAAAATGGTGTCAAGGTATTTTAAAATATATATATATATATATATGTATGTATATATATATATATGTATGTATATATATACATATATTTTTTGAATTATGGAGATTATAAAGAAGAAAAAAAAATTTCTAACACGTTTTAAGGAAACGAGTAGCAGACGTTTCATGCACGACCCGAGGACCACATTTCTTTCTCACATGATATTTTTATGAGTTTGGGAGAGCATAAGCATTTTTATACACTGGTTTTTTATACGCTATTTAATTTGAGGATTTTTACTCGTTTATGTTTACACATATTTTGTTGGATGAGCTTGGCCATTTTAAACTGCTCTATTTTTACTGTAAAATATTTACGATTATTTTTAAATGTTATATTTTGCAGTAGAGTTGAATGCATGCAAAATATTTAAGGGCATAATTCGAAAATGTGAGCTTAAAAAAAAATTATTTCTGCATTTTAAATAAGTAGATGTTTCATAACTAGTGTAAGTTCATGTTTTTTGTGCTTGTAAAGTCGATTTTATAAAAAAAAAAATTGCTTTTTAGTTTCACCGTTTTTTATAATTATTTTGTGTGCTTGTACAATTGATTTATAATTTTTTTTCCATAAATTTTTATAATTTGTTTATGTAATATGTGTAAATTTATAATTAATTTGACAAAAAGGGTAACATTGTATTTGTGCCATCAAATGGTGAAATTTGACAATTATAAAAAAAAAACCATGATTTAGCAAGTATGAGAATGTTCATATAAATACTTTGTTTTTGCTGTGATTGCAACTTAGTATAGCAATTGAGATAACAATGATCAAATTTTTTAACTATAATAATAAACATAAAATATGTTAATAATAATCAATCAAACATTGTTTTGCTCGTAAATGAGGTGATAAATGAACATTTATCTATAAATGATAAATGAATTTACATATATAATATGATTATTTATAACTATAATCTTTTGTATAATTTGAACTAAACTTTGACGAAATAGTAATATGTAATGAATTTATACATCATCATTCATAGAGAAAATAATAAGAACCTTTTTTTCAACCGTTGAATAAAAGTTTAAAGCTCTTAGTGTACAAATTTGTAAGTTTAATTTATGTTTTTAATTTTATTTTTAATTTAAAAATAAATAATACATAGTTTAGCTTGTATTACATGTTAAATTATTTGTGCTAAATCAGGACCTTACTATGATATAGTCTATATTTGTTTATAACTTGGAATCAATATGAGATAAAAAAAATTAATATAAGTTTTGAAATTCTAAAAAATAATATAAGGTTTTTGGTTAAAATATAAGGTAATATATGAACAAGAAGATAGTAAATAAAATGTTCGAGTTTAATCAGAAAATTATAAATCAATGTTGTAGCTCTTTAACCTACTTAATCGAGAAATGATGTTTAAGACGTTTGTGAATGATTTTTATGAAATTATTTTCTGAGCTAGACGTGAGTAAAATATTTTATTGTTTAATTTCTTTGATATATCTTTATTAAATCTTTTTATGATTTATAAAAGTTTCATATGTTAACTTTATATTAATCGACTTAAATACCTCCTTTTATTAACTCTTCATTTTTCGTTATTTTCTCGAGATATTTGGAAAATAATTTCAGTTAAAATTTATTTATTTTTAAAAACATATCATTTTCAAATGTACATAAAAATATTCAAATATACATAAAAATATTCGATCAAATTTATTTTGTTAGCTCTTACTTTACCGTCCGTATACCCTGCTGTAAAAAAAAAAAAAAAAAAAAAAAAACCGTGGCATTCCATTTCTACCACCTTCTGGCCAAATTAAACAAAAATCCACCACCTAACCCCCCTCACGTTTTCATATTCGGTTGCGTGATCACACACACACACACACTCACTCTATATATAATCTCCTGTCTCCCTTTCTCTCTCAACACATTTCTTTCCCAATTCAACCCAATCCAATTTATGCGTGCACAATAGCCCGCAGATGTACCCAATACGCAGACACGTGTAGTGAGGCTGGAGTTGAGCGCACTCGAGTTTTATCAAGATTTTCGAGGTGGGTTTTTCTAATCCCAAGTGCTTTAGCAGATGCAATCCAGTTGCTGCCGCCTGATGTGATGACTATTCTCAGCTTATTGTTTTCCAATGGCTGTTTCCACTTTTTCTTCTGCAATCTCACATCTTGCAGTATTGGTGTTACTACTGACTGTATTCGCAAACCCTAGTTTGATTTTGGGATCGTCTGCTTATGGTGACTCGGATGTTGACGAGATGGATTCGGATGTGCTGTTGCTTCACCAGGACTATACCCCACCGGCGCCTCCTCCTCCGCCGCCGCATCCTCCGTCGTTGTCATGTGAGTACGATTTGGGTGGGGTTGGTTCTTTGGATACTACCTGCCAGATAGTGTCCTATTTGAATTTGTCGAAGAACGTGTACATAGAAGGGGAGGGTAATTTTGTGATTTTGCCAAATGTTACTCTGAATTGTTCGTCCTCCTCGGGATGCGAGCTTACCATAAACGTCACGGGGAACTTCACGTTAGGCCAAAATTCTTCAATAATCACTGGAACTTTTCAGTTAGTTGCAGGAAATGCAAGTTTCGGTAACGGTTCGGCTGTGAATACCACCGGGTTGGCAGGTTTGCCACCGCCTCAGACTAGTGGGACTCCACAGGGGTTGGATGGAGCGGGAGGGGGGCATGGGGGAAGAGGGGCGGCGTGTTTGAATGATAAGAGGAAGCTTGCGGAAGATGTGTGGGGTGGGGATGCATATTCATGGTCAACCTTGGAGAAGCCGTGGAGTTATGGTAGTAGAGGTGGGACAACCAGCAGGGAGGTTGACTATGGAGGTGGTGGAGGTGGGAGGGTAATGATTGTAACTAAATACCTCGTGGAGGTAAATGGCAGTGTCTTGGCAGATGGAGAAGATGGAGGTAACAAAGGTGGAGGTGGTTCTGGAGGTAGCATCTACATCAAGGCTTATAAGATGTAATTTTTTGTCCAATCTGTTGTTACAGTTTAATGTTATAGTCTAAGTTAAAGAGTTGTGTGATGGCTTTTTTTCCCGTTTGACCCACCATTATTTCAGTTTATTATTCAGCTTATACTGTATTATTGCTCCACCTAGCTGTATTAGATAGAATATGAGATATCTGAAGCCAGCGGAAGGTTGCTGCAGATTAGAGTTTGATTGGATTGTAATAATATTATTCTTTTAAAGTGCAGGATTGGAATTGGTAGAATAAGTGCTTGTGGGGGTAATGGTTTTGCTGGAGGTGGTGGCGGTAGAGTGTCTGTTGATATATTTAGTAGGCATGACGAACCTGTCATATCCATGCATGGTATGATGACCTGTAATATTTTCTCCCTTCAATTATCCTTTTAGTTTTAATTTTTAAATACAATTTCATCAATTTTCCTTGAAATGTTCCATCTTTTGTATTGTATGATGTTCTACTTTCTTCAAAATGATTTGGGTTAGTCAGAAAGGAAAAAAGTTTCCATGTATTTTTTGCCTGTAAAATAGTGGTGTTATTTTCAATATTGGCTTTGTTTTCCTTGGGAGAGGGTGGGGATTAGATAAGGTTGCTTAGAGGAATAGATGACACTGATATTGGAACATTGGTAGTATGGTGACAACTGTTGGTGCTTTTTTGATTTCTGGTTGTTTTGATTAAAATTAATATTTGTGTAATGCAGAGGTAGATAGGACTCAGTTTCTGACAAATTGTGAATCTTGTATAAATCTTACATCTGGTTGGTCTATGGCTGGCTGGTTGTAGCTGCATCTAGCTTGTACAATCTAGTCCTTAGGGCTATAAAGTGCTTTTCTAAGCAACTGACAAACTGAGTTACATGCCTTATCAACGCAGGAGGAAGTAGTCTTGGCTGTCCTGACAATGCTGGTGCTGCGGGTACATTTTATGATACCGTTCCTCGCAGCCTTACTGTCAGCAATCATTACAAATCAACATATACAGACACCCTGCTCATGGATTTTCCTCAACCATTTTTGACCAATGTCTACATCCAGAACCATGCTAAGGCTGCTGTTCCCTTGTTGTGGAGCCGCGTTCAGGTAGGTGAAACTTAGATTCTTGTTATGTCAGATATTAGGTAGTACCTAATCTTACAACACACACATTCGGAACACATGTATTTGTAACTATAAATACATATGAAATGACATCAGTGGGATTTCAATCCTTGGGGTTTATTTGTAATGTTCTATTCCCGGATAGTAAAAGCTTAAAGATCTGTGGCAGTGTCACCTGGTCTATGTGCCAGTTATCTAGCAAAAAGCGACACCGTTCTCTTTCCTGAGCTGGAAAATAAGGCAGTCCAAGACATAAATGATCTGAAGTCACATCAGATCTAATTTCATTTTCTTAATTTATGTTCTGCATCAGTATTATTTTCGGCATGTGGTTTTATTTTCTAAAATATGCTATGAACTTGTTCTTAAAACCTCTGCCTCAGTTATATCTATTGTTATACTTGTCTAAATCAGCATTGTGTATGCATCATAAGGTTCAAGGACAAATCAGCCTCTTGGCTGGAGCAGCATTGAGCTTTGGACTTGCACATTATTCTATGTCGGAGTTTGAACTGTTGGCAGAAGAGCTTTTGATGAGTGATTCTATAGTTAAAGTAAGTGGCAGTTGTCTGATTTATTTAAGTTTGTTGTGTAATTTGCAAAAAGAGCCTTTTTTATTTGCTTTTCCGAGCTAAATTCCATGAATGATTTATGTTATGAATACTAGTATAATTGATTTGTTTTTCTGCTTAGTCTACCATTCTGTTGAGTGATGTTAGGTCTATGCCAGTATTTTTTCCTTTAATGATTCATTTATCAGGCTGGAAGTTTGGAAAACACACTATTTTTCATTTCATATTCATACAGGTTTTCGGTGCCCTTCGCATGTCTGTTAAAATGTTTCTAATGTGGAACTCAAGTTTGCTGATAGATGGGGGTGGGGATGAAAATGTTGAGACCTCTTTACTTGAGGCTAGTAATCTCATTGTTCTCAAGGTGAACTACCAGCTATACGTTACCTTAAAGTTTGAAAATTTCTTGTATATCAGTAATTTACTGGCTAATTGGTTATGTAATGTTTACGCAGGAATCATCCCTCATTCATTCTAATGCTAACTTAGGAGTTCACGGACAAGGTTTACTAAATTTGTCGGGACCAGGAGATTGCATTGAAGCACAAGATCTTGTGTTATCATTGTTTTATAGCGTCAATGTGAGATTATATTTTCTTCACCTTTTGTTTTGATGTTTAAAAAATCGAAGCTTAGATATCTCTCAAAGTAGGCTTTATTCAGAGTTAGGTTTCTATTACCTATACTTTTACTTCTTGTTATTGCAAGGTCAAACCAACTTACCTTTCTTATGATTCTGTTTCTGAACTTGAATGGGACAAGGATATTTCTTATTTTTCATTTGCTTTGTTTCTAAAATTTTCTGTTCAAGATTATTATTTTCGTGGATAAGTCGTTTTATCTTGCCATATTATATTTGGTTACTTTGCAGGTCTCTCAACATAAATTTTACTATTCTCTCGATTTTTTGCAAACAGTGAACTTTTTTCACTCTCATACGTATTGGCCCAATACATCACTATATTGCCATTTTCATTTTTTTTTAAAATTTTCACGTATCTTATCCCCCAGAAAACCATAAGTAGAATGGGACATACATAAATTCTTGTGTTGGCAAATAGTTGGGTTTATTATCATTTATCATAATGTTTGACACGTTGACTTGTTACATCTTTTTCCATGTTTAGTGTATATCCCACATTACCTCTGTGCTGATTGTTCTTTAATGTCCTTGTTATATTTTGTATCTCAAGGCTTCTTTTATGTGCTATGATTTCCTCTATTTCATGTCATATTGGTATGCACCACTGTCTAGATTTTTTCATCTGCCTCTATAATTCAGAATATTCAAAGTACTTAAAAAAAAACTCCTTTACCTATAGAAAAAGTACAAAATAATGTTCAATTAATTTAACAAATCAATTGACAAGTAAATTTTTTCTACAAACATGTAACTGGTAATGTAAGAGCGTGTTAAGTGCATTGTGTAATTAACATCGCAAGAACTTGTTCCTGCAGACATTGTTTCCAATTTGTTTTTTCTGCTGGAAAATTAAGCTTGATTTTGAACGAGTATTCTTGTCTTATTTGATAAATTAATTATAGTTTTAGGTTGTGCATGGCTACACGCAACATATATTTTATTGAATTAATTAGGTTTTGTATTTTCCTCATGTCAAAATGAAGATTGGACCTGGGTCTATTCTCCGTGGTCCTTTGAAAAATGCCTCTAGAGATGCTTTGTAAGTTTTACTTTTAATTCAATTTTAATCAGTTACAGAAATGTGCCAGTCTACCTTGCTCAATTCATTGTTTTGTTGCTTGTTTAGAATGCTCAAACTAGATTGTGTGTCACAAGTTTGTCCCACTGAACTACTTCACCCACCTGAAGATTGTAACGTGAATTCTTCTCTGCCCTTTACCCTACAGGTGCATATTTTTTGTTTGGAAATAGTGAATTTTGTGATTTTCCATTTATGTGTTGTTCAAAACCTATTATCTTTCTTAGGTATTACATAGCTTTTTGTTGGGATAGTTCTTTATAATATCTTAGTTGCATGCAGATTTGTCGTGTGGAGGATATCCTTGTTGAAGGAATTGTTGAAGGTTCTGTTGTTCATTTTCATAGAGCAAGAACCATCAAGGTTCCCTCCTGTGGTATCATTAGTACATCTGGAATGGGTATGATTCTAACTCTTGTACATGCGGCAGCTTTAATACTTTTCTATGTAGACAAGTAATGGACGGCTGGAAATATATTTTTTTGAATTGGAAAAATTTCTGCTTAATGGAACAATCTGTAGTCAATAAAAAACGCTGTATCTCTGTTACAGAATCACATCAACCACAATTTTCATTATTTTGAGTTTGCACTCTGTGTAGGCTGCGTTGGTGGCGTTGGTCAAGGAAACGTATTGAGTACTGGCCTTGGCAGTGGTGGTGGTCATGGTGGTAAAGGTGGAATGGGCTGTTATAAAGATGACTGTATCGAGGGTGGCATATCATATGGAAATGCAAAATTGCCTTGTGAACTGGGTAGTGGAAGCGGAAATGAGAGCTCAGCTGTGTTTACTGCTGGTGGTGGCATTTTGGGTGAAATATCTTTTGATTTTTTTTCTTATTTCAGTGATGTAGCTCTTTGTTTTTTGGAAATGTCTCTATTTTTTGTGCTGATTGAGTGTAGATTTTTTGATCAATTTGGTATGCAGGTTTGTTGATTTATGATTGTTATCGTTGGTAGTTTTTTATGAAATTATTAAGTTGAATAAAGAAATTGAAATATCTGCTTTCCCATTATCTAAACCATAAACAGAAGAATTCTCGATCTTGATAGGTTCAAAAGTGATATCAGGATCATATTTAGGTTGACGTTCTTAGTATATCATATGCGTTATTTTATGCTTCTCCTTGCATTCCTTTGGTGTATTTCTGTGCGGCACTTGGACGCTTACCAATCTGGGCTAGTGGAAGCAGGAAATGGATCTTTTATTTTGATATCAACAGGCCTTGCTTTTTTCAGTGTTGACATTCCATGTTATCCCCAAAGAAATCTTCAAAGCTAAAGATAGGTGGTTTGCAATGGTTATCTATTGCAGAACTTTACTCCCATCTTAGTTATCAGATGTTTTATGAATTTGGTCACATTTATGATTTAACTTTTAAGTGCATGCCTTTGTGCTCTGAAATTTCCTATTGGCTCCTGAACTTGTTTCTTCTCTTATTCTTATTCATTTGCCCTTCTTCGCAGTGATGGGTTCATTGGAGCATCCCTTGATGAATTTAAATGTTGAAGGTTCCATTAAAGCTGATGGGGAGAGCTTCCAAGTGAAGAATGGCTATATTGATAATGTAAATGTGGGACCTGGGGGTGGATCTGGGGGAACTATATTGGTGTTTTTGCACTTTTTGGCTCTTGGTAAATCTGGCACTTTATCAAGTGTTGGAGGTCATGGTAGCCTTGGTGGTGGTGGAGGTGGAGGTGGTGGCAGGATTCATTTGCACTGGTCGGACATTGCCACTGGAGGTGAATTTTGGCCATTAGCTGTAGTTAATGGCAGCATTAATTTGAGGTTAGTGAAAATACTTAACCTGCATGTGATCATCTATACTAAGTTTTTTTTTTTTTTGCTTCGTCACATAGTTGTGCTTGATTTTAACCTCTAACTGCATTTGTGTTATTTTATTTAATTCTACTGGTTTTGATCTTTAGTTCATTCTTTGAACCTTTGCACATTTTATCTGAATGTGCAGTTCTTCAGCTTAACAATCATTTTATCTTTCCTTTTATATTGTTCTTCATTTTTCTCTTGCTGACTTTCTTCAATTTTTCTGTATGCATCCACATTTTTTATCTTTTTCTTCATAGAGCCTTCTTTTGGTCTATTACACCTGTCCAGGGTCTGATCAATTTTAATATCACGCTTTTTGATAATGATTGACAGGTATTAATCAACAATGTTTTTCCAGTTTGTTTCTAAAATTGAGCGTACGGAAAGGGTGTTAGGTATGTGATTGAAGCTATGTCTGGCAACAATTCCTGTTTTACATACTGAGTTGTGATCAGGTTGCAAAATCAATAATTTAAGACTAACATAAGTGATAACATCACGATAATGATTTACAACTGAAAAATTAAGGCTTGGGAGGCATCTTATAGCCTTAATGTTTGAGTGTTGGCAGTACCACTTTACTGAATTATCAAAGCTGAAGCTGTAGTGCTTATCTCATCCACTGTAGTGTAGGGTGTGTGCAATTTTGACTTTTGAAAGAAGCTGTGCATACAGTATCCTTTTCCTGTGTCAGTAGCTTGTTATTTACTTTAATGTGTACTAATTTACAAGCAGGGCCTCGTCAGTAAAGGCAAACAAATGTCAAGTACTAAAATTGAAAGTGTTATAGTTGCCTTTTGAAAGTGCAACATCTCATGTATTTATCAATAATCAGTTGAATCACGATGTGGTATGGATGTTTAAGATGAATGTACTTATCAACACGAATGGATACTCAAAACCTTTTGAATAGCTGCTTTTTAATCTGTCTACACTTTTGTTATTTGGATTGCATTTTTTCAGTAATTCTAGGTTGTCTGCTTTACCATAGGGGTGGATTAGGTGGCAACCAAGGTAATACTGGTGAAAATGGAACTGTTAGTGGAAAAGCTTGCCCCAAAGGACTTTATGGAATATTCTGTGAGGTAGTTTATTTTTCATCAATTGGTAGTAGATTTTATAGATTTGTCTCATCTTCTTCTACATTGTTCATTAGAAGCTTTATTATTTTTGTGGTGTTAAAAATAACTTTAAAAGTTGGGACAGGAAGAATGCGATATACTGTGGTGATTGTTGAATATTTAATTTAATATGAAAAATGCTTGTTAGATGAACTCACTCGCCACATCGTTATTATGGCTTCTTTTGCAAGATTTTGAGCTGGTGAAACCTGCCAACTTTCTTCGTCAAGATGTCATCTAATGATTTTTTTGGCCTTTTTTGTTATCAGATAAAAAGTAAACCTTGCTTTGAGAAGCTACAAGTTAGTAGGTGATAGAACCATCTGCTGTTGGATGTTGATGTTTTTCTTTCAAATTTCTGCAGGAATGTCCTGTTGGCACATATAAAAATTCTACTGGATCTGATAGATCCCTCTGTTTTTCATGCCCAAGTAATCAACTTCCCAATCGTGGCGGTTATGTTCATGTCCGAGGTATTCATTGTGGGAATTTGTCCCTTTATGGAGGCTTTTTATTATTAGGAGATGTTGATGTCATTATCATTCTCTGTTAGTCCAATGTGTTTTGGGCGAATCTGTACTGGATTCTTATTATGATAGAAATAAACAGTAGCATTGGATTGTTTTGTCATATATGTTTTAGGTGGGCTAGATTTAATTTGAGATTATTGTTTGCTCCATGTAGGTGGTGTTACAGAAACACCTTGCCCTTATACATGCATTTCCGAGAGATATCACTTGCCACACTGCTATACAGCTCTTGAAGATTTGATATATACTTTTGGTGGACCCTGGCTTTTTTGTCTGCTTCTTTTGGGCCTACTAATTTTGCTTGCTTTGGTGCTGAGTGTTGCACGGATGAAGTTCATTGGCGTTGAGGAGTTATCAGGCCCAACACCTATGCAGCAGGGTTCTCAAATAGATCACTCATTCCCTTTTCTGGAGTCCCTTAATGAAGTATCGTCTGATTAACCTTGCATGTCTAATTTTATAATAATAGTTTTTATATGTATGTGGTGCAATATACTATTGTTATTAAAATTTCAAAATCCAGCAACTAGTGGTAATTAGGAAAGAAAATTTAATTCTCAATCAGGTTTTGGAAACTAACAGAGTTGAGGAGTCACAGAGCCATGTGCATAGAATGTATTTTATGGGTCCTAATACATTCAGTGAACCTTGGCATCTTCCTCATACACCTCCTGAGCAAGTTAAGGAGATAGTGTAAGTTCTTTCTTTATTTGCCCCTGGCTGATTTCTTCTTTTGTTTCTTATCTGAATATTGTGTGTAATCTAGAAAAGATTATGCCTCGTCTGCCATATGACTTGATGGATGTACTTTTTAAAATCATTGAATGGGCAGGTATGAGGGTGCGTTTAATACCTTTGTGGATGAGATGAATTCTCTCGCTGCATACCAATGGTGGGAAGGATCACTACATAGTATTCTTTGTTTTCTCGCGTATCCCCTTGCATGGTCTTGGCAACAATGGAGGCGAAGAATCAAGTTACAAAGAATACGAGAATTTGTGCGGTCTGAATATGACCATGCTTGCTTACGTTCTTGCCGTTCACGTGCTCTATATGAGGGTCTGAAGGTTGGTTTTGAAAGGATCTGTATGTTGCGAATAATCTTTCAAGGTTGAATTAATATTGTGTTCTTCATGGGCTAGATGTTATACTCTTGGAATTTTGTATATTCTCAAGCTGCTGAATGAGAAAGACCTGTCTATTTACCATGTTAACAATTCCTTTAATGATTCAAGGTTTTCCCCCCCAACGAAGCATTTAAAGAATGGCCAGTTCATATTAGGGGTGTAATCGGATCAAATCGAGTAGAGATTTTTTCATGTTAGCTTATGTTTTTCTTGTACCAACTGATCTCCATTTCCCATCTCACTGAAAGCCATTTGTTTGAAGCAGTACTTTGTTTGAAAGATTCAAACTAATCCTTGTTTATTATGTCTGTGGTAGGTGGCTGCCACTCCAGATTTAATGCTAGCTTATGTTGACTTTTTCCTCGGAGGAGATGAAAAGAGAAGTGATCTTCCTCCTACTCTTCGCCAAAGATTACCAATGTCTCTATTATTTGGAGGAAATGGAAGCTATATGACTCCTTTCTCACTTCATAATGACGGTATAATTACCAGTCTCATGAGTCAGGTATGTTGTTACTGCCAGGGCTTTGAATTTCATGTGTGGACGAACATGAATTTCTTGGAAAAGCCATTCTTCTCTCTTCTTGTTATTAAGTAGAGAATTGTACTTACCATCTCTTTTTCCGCCAGTCTGTGCCACCGACCACGTGGTATCGCTTCGTGGCAGGTCTAAATGCACAGTTGCGCTTGGTAAGTCGGGGTTGCCTTCGATCAAAATTTCGTCCTGTCATCCGCTGGCTTGAAGTTTATGCAAATCCCACATTAAGGACCTATGGGGTGTGTGTGGATCTTGCTTGGTTTGGGGCAACCGCTGGGAGCTTTTGTCATTATGGACTCTTGATTTATGCTGTTGAAGAAGAAACGAACCTTGTATCATTAAGATCGCCTGATGGATCACGTGGAGACCAAGAACATTCACGGTATGAATTATGATTGCACATGCATCTGTTACTATGAATTTCCTAAATAAAAAAATAAGGGATGCGCCTTATTTTGAGTTCATGAATACTTGTGATGTTCCAACACTTGAAAAAATAATAGTTTTGGCTACAGGTTAACCTGTGTGAGTTCCATTCCCATGATGTCTTTTTTTTATTGTTTTTTTAATTATTAATGTGTTGCATATATTATACAGCTAATCATATGAAGTGCCCGTTTTTTTTTTTTAATTTACTTGATTAAATGGGGAAGAAGACTGATTCCCCAGTTTGCCTACAAAGTGAGGCAAACTGTTGATGAATAACTGTATGAGTTACGGAATTGTTACCACAATAACTCAATGCTCTATTTGTTTGTTCCTTTCACTGTGTGGATATGGTGTTTCTTTGAGGCCGGAAAATAATTTTTTGGCAAATTGAGTTACGGCATTCGTGTTACCCGTTTGTTGTAGCATGTGTTAAGAGTTTTATATTACAGTCGTCTACTTGAATGTCTGCTTACGCCCACTGTTGAAATTGTTGAAAATTCTTCTAAATTCAAGTTCCTGTTTTTCCAAGATTTTTGCTTCAACTCTAGGCTTTCTATAAACTTGTTCTTTCCTACATTGTGGTTGCAATGGTGGTACAACTTTTATCTCTGAACCTTGGCCCTTGAAGCTTGCAAACAGCGACTTTACTGATATTATTTAGATCCTAAATTTAACAAGTCCTTGCTTGCCCTTTTCCTTATAATGAAGTGTTTACGACTCTGGCGTTAATCTTCTGTTGAATTACATATTATGTTGCACCACAGTGCTGTAAAATATTTTCTTTTAAGTTTTACATTTGTTGATGCAGTAATTGAGTTTTTGGGTGACTAGTGTGGATTTTTCTCGCTACTTGTGAGTAATTCCTGTTCCTTGTCATCTCCATGAGTTGCTATCAACAATCATTGTTGTGATAAAATTGAAGTTGGTCGAATCAGATTTACTGTTTTTCTTGAATACCGACATATTAATTGTTAAATACGATTGAAATAGCACATGATTTTAGTTGGTTGGCTTTCTCTAGTAGAATATGTTATTTGTAGGAATAGATATTGGAGAGAATCATATCTTCTTCCCTGTTTATTTGATCTCATTTTCCTGGTTGCTTTTGTGATGCAGAGCCATTAATGTCTATTTAAAAGATGGAACTCCTGGGACCACTGAAGGTAATCCAAGGTCGAATATTAATGGCGGGATTTTGGATATTAGCAACTTAAAGGTGCTTGATGAGAAAAGAAAGAGATTTTTTGCACTTTCTTTTCTAATTTACAATACCAAACCGGTTGGTCATCAGGTATGTTTCTTACCACCCCGTTGCACCTATGTTCAAATTCATCTTTAGAGGTGGATACCCGAAAATTGAATGCTATAGGTAGGTTAGGTGTTACTTTAAGTTTGGGATTTACCCAGCCCAATCAGCTTTAGGTAGACTGTTGGGTGATTGGAGTGTTGGTTAGTTTCTGGTTGCTGAATAAATCTACCAACAATAGGCTCTGTTTTGAGTATGCCTGATCACTTGCTGCATTCCGCCTGTATCTGTGTCTCTCATCAAACATCTCACATTCAGGGTTAGTGTGGATACACAAGCAGTTTGGTTAAAATTCACTTTTTAAACGAGACTCAAGTGTTTTTCCTTTCTTGGAAAGAAAGCCTACAAATAATTGTATGTTCACCTATCATAGATGAAACACATTTTCTCTAGTTCTAAAAAAGAAGCCCCAAGGCCACATTTCTTGTTTCTAGATTCTGGCTTTTTATATCACTTCGTAATTTTAAAGTTGCCGGTATGTTTTTTATTTGATTTGAGGAGAGAATTTGAAGTTTGGATTTTAATTGGATTTCAAACGATACCTATATGAGGTGCAACTGAAATTCAATGCCATTGTTAATACAAATATAGATTTGATTGAGAGGGGATGGATTTGAAGTCAGCCAGGATGATATATATCTAAACAACAAAGATGTTTTAAATATTAGATTTGAAATGCTTGATTTGAAACAACTCGATCCAAACATTCTCTGAAAGTCCAACCAAGCATCAACTATTTGAAGTTACAAATTTTTTTTTATTAACAATACTTCTCCATTCAATGCTTTCTCAGACAGGACTGACGTTGGTGGTCTGTGTTGAGTCTGATCTATTTTATGGTTCGTAAATACAAAACAAGATATTAGTTCCAAACATTGATGTACGATATTAGAAAACTCTCTTCCACACTTGTGTTTTTTCCCTTTGATTTAAGGGGGTCGTGTCATACCTCAGATTTGGAATTCTTGAAGGCATTGCGTATGAAAAACAAAATAAAAACAACACTCGTACAATGACATATTGAAAGCAACACACTGAGAATTTCTACAAAATCTCAGTTACCAGATAACGTCCCATGTTTTAACATCTCAGTCACCTGATAATGTCCCCATCTTTTAACATATTTCCATTTTTGCTGCTCCTTTTCTTTTGTGTATGAATGTGAATTCCTGGTGTATGATTGTTTGAATTCATGAGTTCTGTTATCACATTCTGGAGTAAAGCATCCTTACAATGAATTGCCAGTCCTCAATGTGGGACAAAACAGTCTTACGAAAAAAAATTGAGCAGCAATCTGACCTTAACTACCCTCCATACCTGATACTTGCTGTGTCTGTTAATATAGTTTATGCACTACCTGTAGCTTGTGTACCCAGTTTGGACCCTCCCGAAAAAACCAACTTATCCACTCTACTTTTCTGAACGTTTGTCTTGTGTTGTCATTTTCCTGAAAAAAGCTTGTATCTTGTGCTGCAGGACCTCGTCGGTTTGGTAATCTCTATCCTGCTTCTAGGAGATTTTAGTCTGGTGTTGCTCACGTTGCTTCAGTTGTACTCATTTTCTTTAGCAGATGTGTTTTTTGTCTTGCTTATTTTACCCCTGGGGATTTTACTTCCATTCCCTGCCGGTATCAATGCTTTATTCAGTCACGGACCACGTCGATCAGCAGGACTTGCACGTGTATATGCTTTGTGGAACATTTTATCCTTGATAAATGTTGTAAGCTTCTCGATCCATTCTTGATTTACTTTAAATATCTCTCGGACACTGATCAATCAAATTAAGTTATGCTGGCACCACCATGTGCGTAAATAGAGTAGGCTATGTAAGGAACAGATATGCTGGTGTGCCTAACCTTTTGAATGAAGATTCAAATATCAATGTGTTATTCTTTGTAAACATTATGTCATGTGAAGCTTCGAAACGCATTGTGGAAAGATATCTGTACACTATTGAATTTTAGGCTTCAGTTCTGTTTTCGCTTTCTATCACACATGATTTCCTATCGGTTTACCCTTGCAGGGCGTTGCGTTCATTTGTGGCTTTCTTCACCATTCTACTCAATCGAGTAAGAGATTTCCATATTTTCAGTCATGGAACAAGTAAGCCAAAACTACAACTTTTTATGCTTGCCATTACATCATAGCTTTACTGTCACTTATGAATTGTATGTACAACAGGGACGAAAATGAATGGTGGATTTTTCCATTTGCACTTGTCGTGTGTAAATGCATCCAATCACAGCTCGTTAATTGGCATATTGCAAATCTGGAAATTCAAGACCGATCGTTGTATAGTAACGACTTCGACTTGTTCTGGCAGTCTTGATATTTACTCCGAACAAAATATTTTCCATCTAATTCCCATCAATTTTTTTAATGGGTTTGGTTTAATATGGAATATTCGTGGTAGTCCTTTGACACAGGAGTAGAAAAGTTGTATTGGAAAAGAAAGGGAAATGGGATGTTTTAGATAGGTGAGAGTCTTTAATTTTGTAGTCGTTTTGTGCAGATACAATCCTCTCAATGTATATTATATCAATCAACAAATAAGATATTCCCATTATCACTAGAAGGTATCTATTTGATAATTTATCTATCTTATTTTATGTTTATTGTCATATTATTTATCCATCTGTTAATTATTTATCTTATATCAATCAAATTTTTAAATTTAAATTACAATACTTTTAATAAATAGTATTATTAATCTCCTCCTGATTCTCTTTATCCTTTTGAGTTTCAGGTTTTAACATATTTTTGGAGTGAATTTTCTCGATTTCTTGAGTCCATGAATGTTATGTATTTGTGAATTTTTCTAGGCAAAAAACTATTAAATTTTATAGTGAATAGAAAATATCTCAAATTTAATTTTAGTTATTGATGTGGTTGATGGCATGCTAACTTCTGTTGGTATCACTTACTTTTGGGAGACTTTGTATTTAGGGAGAAATTTATCTTTCTTCCAACTCCCTCTTTCCCCAAAATACCCTTCATTCTTCTTTTTAAATAATTGATTTTTCTTTTAAATTATGGTCCATCATGCTTCCGTAAAATAAATTAAATTTTATACCTTTTTGATCGGAGTACCGTCGGGTTATATCCACCGTATTTTACGAACTGCTCCTCACAGTCCAACTACACGATCGCAACCGATGGTTACTGACGCAGATTCCTTCAGCAGCACTTGGTACAACTCTAATTCGTTTCCTACCTTAGAGTGTACAGTATAGAATAAAATTTTGAAAATAATACATGAGAGGGACTAAGAGTAAAGATTTCTTTTATTCAAACACAATCATTTATTTATTACATAGTAACCTCCTGTAGAGGAGGAGAAACTTGTTTAGCTACTTACAGTAGCTGAACTCACTACACTCATAAACTTGAAAGAGAAATATTACAACCTTTATTATGAAAGAAATGGGGAAAATGTTCGATGATCTTCACTTCCTTCTCCTGCCTTATTTATAGAAAGCTCCTTCGGATTTGAAACTCGGATTTCAAATCTTGCTAAGCCTTTACAGCTTGCCTATGGACCATTTAGTGGTTGAGTGGTCCCTTCTTGTCTTGTCATATTCTAGATTATTAATCTAGACATCAGTTTCTCATCTTCTTTTATCTCTTGAAGATACCATTGGCGGTGAGTTTGGAAAATATCAGCTGAGATCTCTTTTCCATCTTTTTGGTATATTTGGATTATAGATTTCAGAGCTTCAGCTTGTTTCCTCTTGTGTGTTAATCTTCTTTTCCAAACTTTCAAATATGCTCGATACATTTTTAAGTTTTGATTCTGGTTTTTTAACTGGTTTCAATTTATATTTGTAATTTGGGTCCAGTTGTCCTGTTTTTCTTTATTGGATTCCTTTTTAATTTGGTATCCAATGTACTTGTGTCGTTTTCCACCGATTATTGGTGGTCCTTGAATTCCACTCACATGCTTTTTCACATGGTGGTCCTTCTTTTCTTGGTGGGATGCTCACATGTTCCCTTTAACTTTGTCGAGGAATCTTTGGCTTTCGGTTTCCTCGAGGAAAACGTGAATGTAGTCCATCCCCACTTGTACCTGTATCGGTAAAGTGTTTCCGATCAGATCTCGGCTTGAATCCTTTACCGAATTCCAATTCTTTCTGGTTTTGGAATTCTGGACAGATGTTTTCAGACCATCTTCCTACATGTGCCGTATTACAGAATTTCCGACGAGTTTCTTTACTGGCCGGCAGCTTGCTGTTCCACAAAAGATTTCTCTTTTTCTCGAATAAATCTTCTGCAAAACTTGTTGTTTTTCCTGTCATGGTATTCAACAGGAATGATCCGTTCACTGAATGATTATAAAATTTGAACGGAAACTTGACCTTGTCCATCTCAGTGAGACAGACCCAAAAACCCCAAGCTCTTCTGGTATAAATATCATCTTCAGTAATTGAAGCGACCAGGGGTGTTTCTTCTGTTGGAGGATCCTTGATAAATTTTTGAATATTTGAATCTGGCCTCCGTAACTTGATAAAATGAAAGGCTTCGTGAGAACCTTTCCCTGCTGGTTCTGGTACTGCACTGAAAAAGTATAGCTCCAAAACATCTCCTCTGGACAAAAAATCATTATTCGCCCAAGTCTCGTGAACAGCTTCCTGGATCCACTTTGGTAGACCTGAGATTTCCGGAAAGCTGGGTGATGTAGTATAAACTGAGGCAAGAGCCCCAAATTCATACCATGCTTTAACCTCCTTTGGATATGAATTTTGTTTCATCCATACCCTTGGATATTTTCCTGAAACATCAACCCTATTGGTAGCTGGGTTAATGCCAATTCTTGTTTTTAATTTCTCCCAATTCTGTTGGTAAACCTGAAATGGAGAAATTGTTGATTCGTTAATACCAACCTTAGATTTGCCTTTGCAATACGAGGCCTAAGGTTGATCTCTCCCTCTTCAATCCCCGAGGTGAAGGGTTGACTTGATGACTCAAGATAAGGATCAGGAGTCTCAATTTTTGTTTCAGCCGACTCATCTGGTGATGATCCCGACTTAACACTTGTGCAAGGGGTATTTGAATCCCCCGCTACAAGTATAGAGTCATGTACTCGAAAACTCTCCATTTGAGAAACCAGTGGTTTCTCAATGCCTTGGAGGATAGGCCTTTGCATTACAGACCATAACTGAGTATATGCCTGTAAACAACATGTAATTCGATCAGAGACAATTCTCTTATCAGCCTGTTGTAGCCTTCCCGCAACTTCTGCGTTAACGACCAACTTGTTAAACTCGGTTTGAAGCATTTCAAGGTGTTCCCTCAAATGCCTCTGCATCTTGATAATAGCATCAATATCAATGCTGTCCATCTCTTGTCAAAAAATCTGCAAGAATATTTTCATGAGATTTAAGTATCATAATATCAAAAATATAATTTTGACATAGTGCTTGCCATCGCAATAATCTAGCCTTCTCAGGTTTAGACTCAATTCTATTCCTTAGAAAAGCTTTAACTTGTGTGTTATCAACTTTCAAAGTGAATTTCTTTGCAAGTAGAAATAATGGCCATTTTTCAAAAGCCCTCTTTACTGCATAAAATTCATTTTCGTTGATATGCCATCTTATGGCTTCTGCATCTGAGAATAACCCACTACAATATCTGCATGGTTGTTCTCCATCTGGGGTGAGCTTAGTAAGAACTGCTGTCCACCAATGATCACTGGCATCCGTATATAATACCAGATCATCTTCATCTTGAGGAATAGTCATTTTCGAAAGATTCTTGCAAACCTCCTTTAAATAGATAAGTCCTTTTGTGTGTTCGTCTGTCCATATAAATCTAGCATCTTTTTTCAGCAATGGACTGAACACCTTCCTGTGTTTTGCTAGGTTTTTGATAAACATCCCAGCAAAATTAACAACTCCTAAGAAACTTTGAAGTTGCTTTTTGTCCTTGAGATTTTCTGGAAAATTCTGCACTTTCTCCACTATGTGTTCTTGCAGAATTATTCCTGACTCATCGATTTCAATTTCCGAGGAATTCAATCTTCCTTGTAGCAATGACTGCTTTCTTTTCAGATAAAACCAGTCCTTCTTTCTTGCAAACATTAGAGAAAATCTCCAAATGCTTAACATGTTCATTCATATCTTTAGATGCTATTAAAACATCATCAATATTAACAAACATAAACTTAAAATAATCTTTGAAAAGATTATCCATTTTCCTTTGAAATATCTGGGGTGAATTAGCCAATCCCATTGGTAATACTTCCCAAATATAATGTCCTTGAGGTGTTGAGAAAGCTGTGAATTTCTTGCTTCCTTCCTCCATCCGAATCTGATAAAATCCGGACTTACAATCAAATTTAGAGAATATCTTGGCATTGCGTATGCAACTAATTAGATGTTCTCTGCTTGGTATAAAATACCCATCAAACTCCAGAATTTTATTAATTTCTTGATAATTAATAACCAATCTGGGTTTACCTCGTTTAATTTCACCATGATTTCTTACCAGAAAACCTGGACTGCTATATGGTGACATTCCTGCTTTGATCAAACCAAGATCCAAATGTTCCTTGATTATAATCTGCATATCCCTTTTGTAATGTCCGGTTACTCGTACAAATGATTAGTAACACGTTTATGTCGTTTATTTTGTAGTTAATTACCTTATTAGATTTCACGTGATGATTGAAGTATCAATATTGAGTTTGAACATGACTTTTATATTGTTTATGGTGCATTGAGAATGAATAAATGTCAAAATAGTGATGGTAAGGTGGGTACATAGAAATAGTGTTATGAAGTGGTAGGAAATGAGATGTAGATATGGTAGTTTTTACGGGTTTTAGCATAATGATTTGAATATTGATCCAAATTGAGTGAGGACATAACCATTAGAAAGCAAAGATATAATGCTACAACTTTCAAGTTTTGAGTTTTGTCCAAATCATTGTGGAAGACAAGCCAAAAGCGCCCCGAAGTGTGTCGTGTATACCGTCATTCCTTCACTGACACATGTTAGGAGAATGGGCATAACTTTTTACTCAGACCTCCAAATGACCTGAAATTTGGGGAGCTTAAAGCCAAGACATAGGGCTACAACTTTGTAGTTTACGACTTTTCCAGATTATGAAGGGAAGAGCCGTTTCTGGAGCAATTCTGATGAATCAGTGTGCAGAGCCGAAACTGGCTCGCCCTAGCGGTCAAAAATGTCCGCCCTAGCGAGCCTGTGCAGGAATAAAATGTATAGGGCCGAAACTTGCTCGCCCTAGCGGTCAAAAGTGTCCGCCCTAGCGAACCTGTGCAGAAATAAAATGTGTAGGACCGAGATTTACTCGCCCTAGCGGTAAAACGCGTCCGCCCTAGCGAACCTGCTGTATAAAAAGATAAGTATCGGGTTTTCTAAGCACTTTCCACCATCCTCAACCTCTCTAACAGCATAAACTCGAAACAAAACTTAGAGAATTTCTTCCAAATGCTTTCTTCTTCATTCCTTTCATAGAATTGAAGTTAGAACTTTGTTCTTCATACCAAGAGCTTCCTAAAGGTGTAAGTTTTCATCTCTTTTGATTATTATAATGGTAGAGGAGCAAACTTCACCTAGTATAGATATAGTGATTGAATTATTGTTATGTTTGACAGCATAGGAGCGAGAAACACCGTCTCAAACCAGTGTTCTTAAGCTTGGACTGTAAGTTGGCATATTCTTGAAGTAATACATGAGTAATATTATGAATTTCAAATGCTTCTCATTGTCTATTGATATATGTACATTGTTAGTATGTTTATTGATGAAAACATAGCACCATATTCCATTGTTATGTATTAAATATGTAAGGAACTCATGAATATTGATGATGGGTGCTATGTCATGAACAAGAACATGAACATGAAAAGAAAAGGATTGATTTTACATGATATAGAGCTTGTTGACATCATGGGTGGTTTTAAGTTCACCAAAGCTATTGGCCAATATATGTTCATGGGGCGTGGGGTTGCCAAAGGTTGCTCCCTGACGTCCAACACAGTAGTAGCTATATAATAAAGCAAGCACGGTAGTACAGGTCAACTAATGAGGCTCAAGTACGAACATGAACATGAATATATGCTATGATATGACATGGTTTAAAGTTTCATTGTTGTCACGACTTGATATATATGTTCCTTCGATGCATATTGATACATATAAGTGCCAACTTATTGAGTTTTATAAACTCACGTAGCTCATGTATTACAGGATCAGGTAGTGAAGATGCATAGGATGCCGGTTCACCAAGGGATGGTTGTGACGTGTCTCACCTAGACAAGAACCGGGCTTCTTATTGTATAGCTTCCGCATATGTATTATAATGAAACTAATGTCAGGGTTTGAAACAAGTTCTATGATACATGTGATGGTACAATGTACGTTTGTATATGAAATATGTTTTTATGTATATATGAATAGTATTGCTTGAGTTTTGGTGTATACAAAATATAGGGACATCATGCCAAAATTTTTATAAACCATCAAAGTGATGCCTCTTGTTTTGATTTACTTCATACTATAGTTATATCATTCAAACATTATTTTGATTACAAGTATAAGTATCATTAATCATGTCAAGTATAGAGTAAGGGTGTGACAATTTAAATGGTATCAGAGCCCACGGTTCTTTGACAGGGAAGACACTGCACTTCATCCACATGGAGAACTCGGCAAGTAAGTATCTTTGTATCTCATAGTTTATAATAAGTTATGTGTCTATGTATCCTACATGTAGGCTAAGATAAACGACGATGCCACCAAAACCTAAGGTACATGAAGGAGAGTCATCTAAGGGCAAGGCCCCAGCAGTCGAAGGTGAGGGCAGTGCGCCACGACCGATAGATGACTTCGCTCAATTACTCCAACAACAAGCAAAAGTCCATGGTGAACAAATACAGCAGCTACTGGAGATGCAACGGACTACTCAGGAACAGGCACAAGCACAAGCCATAGTACACAGACATGTGCCTGTTCAGACAGACGTATATGATCGGTTTCGACGTTTGAATCCTCCGGAATTCATGGGAAGCACCGATCCAGCAGTAGCAGAAGAGTGGATTAAGTCATTGGAGTCCATCTTCTCCTACCTTCATATGGATGATGCTGACCAAGTGACTTGTGCCATCTTTCTCTTAACAAAACATGCAAGAATATGGTGGGAAAGTGCAAAAGTGGCATTACCGGTTGGACCACTGACATGGGGAACTTTCAAAACCTTGTTTTACAACAAGTATTTTAGTAAAGACGTACGAGCTAAGAAAGCCAGCGACTTCCTTAATCTGAAGAAAGGAACCATGTCAATGGGGGAATACATACATCAATTCGAGGCCGGAGTCCAATATGTACCATATATTGCACATGATGACACGAGTAAGGGCGAACACTTCATGCAAGGACTTCGCTCGGAAATTAAAAGAGATGTACGAATGTCGAAAGTTGCTACGTATGGGGAGATAGTAGAAAGAGCACTTATGGCAGAACAAGATGAACATGACATTGACAGGGACAGGCAACAATGAAGGCATCAGTACTTTCAGAAGAGCCAAGGAACAGGACAAGGCAAAAAGACTGATAGCAGGGGTACTAGACCAGAGGAACCCCGTGGCAAGGGTCCCCCTCCACGTAAAGAACAGGACATGCCACCTTGTCCTAAATGTGGCAAACTCCATGGCGGGGAGTGTATGCAGGGTTCTAATGTCTGTTATCGTTGCAAGAATCCAGGACATCTCACCAAGAATTGTCCAGGAAGTTCAGAGAAAATACAGTGACGCCTTTTCTCCATGACCAAAGAAGAAGTGGATGCGGATACATCGATGATCACCGGTATGTTCTTGATTTCTGGTATTACTGCTATTGTTTTACTAGATTCAGGAGCCACACATTCCTTTATTTCGGAATCATTTTTAAAGAGACTGGGCATTACAGCAAGTACACTAGAGACACAACTCGCCATAGCCTTACCTTCCGGGCAAGAATTACGACAGATCAGATTGTGCGAGGGTGTCCAATATATGTCCAAGGCCATCAACTGTATGCTGACTTGATAGTTTTAAGAATGACTGATTTTGATGTGATATTGGGAATGGATTGGCTCTCGAAGTACAGAGTTTCTATTGACTGTGGCATGAAGATGATCAAGTTTGCACCAGTAAGAGCTGAACCATTCAAAGTAGCAAGTGCAGGTATATCCTTACCTCTTCGGATTATCTCTTGTATGAAGGCTTGTAAATTATTACAGAAGGGGTGTCGATGATATTTAGCATCTGTTTTAGTTATTGATCCACCAGTTCATGAACTAGAAGATACAGATGTTGTTTGTGAGTTTCCAGAGGTATTTCCTGATGATGTAACAGGCTTACCCCCAGATAGAGAGATCGAATTTGTGATTGATATTGTGACAGGAACTCATCCGATCTCAAAAGCTCCTTATCGATTGGCTCCTACAGAAATGAAAGAATTGAAGGAACAGTTATAGGAGTTACTTGATAAAGGGTTTATTAGACCGAGCTTTTCACCGTGGGGTGCACCTGTTTTGTTTGTGAAGAAGAAAGACGGTACCCTTCGTCTATGCATTGATTATCGGGAGTTGAACAAAGTGACAATCAAAAATAAGCATCCACTCCCTAGAATTGATGATTTGTTTGATCAACTACAAGGAGCTGCTATCTTTTCGAAGATTGATTTACGATCAGGCTATCATCAATTAAAAGTGAAGTCAGATGATATTTCTAAGACTGCCTTCCGAACCAGGTACGGGCATTATGAATTTCTTGTAATGCCATTTGGACTAACGAATGCACCAGCTGCATTTATGGATCTAATGAACAGAATTTTCAAGCCATTCTTAGACAAGTTCGTGATTGTGTTTATAGATGATATTTTGATCTACTCACGAACTGTAGAGGAGCATGGAGAACATTTGCAATTAGTTTTGCAAACATTGAAGGATAAACATTTATATGCCAAATGGAAGAAATGTGAATTTTGGCTTGAACAAGTATCATGCTTGGGTCATATCATTTCAAAAGAAGGCATATCAGTGGATCCAAGTAAGATTGAAGCTGTTAATAACTGGCTACGACCTACCACTGTTACCGAGGTACGTAGTTTTCTTGGGCTAGCTGGTTATTACCGACGGTTTATAGCGGGATTTTCTAAGATAGCATTGCCTTTGACTGCTTTAACCCGAAAGAATGTGAAATTTGTATGGGACGAAGCATGTGATCGTAGTTTCCAAGAGTTAAAGGCAAAATTGGCATCAGCACCAGTCCTTGCTATACCAGAAGGACCAGGAGATTTTGTGGTATACAGTGATGCTTCGAAACAAGGTTTAGGAGCAGTTTTAATGCAGCACGGGAAGGTAATTGATTATGCTTCAAGGCAATTAAAGGAATATGAAAAGAACTATCCCACACATGATTTAGAACTGGCAGCAGTGGTATTTGCATTGAAAATATGGCGCCATTATCTGTATGGTGAACGGTGTGAAAATTACACAGACCACAAGAGTCTGAAATACTTATTCACGCAAAAAGAACTGAATATGAGACAACGACGTTGGTTGGAATTGGTGAAGGATTACGATTGTGTTATTAATTATCATCCAGGTAAAGCCAATGTTGTTGCAGATGCGTTAAGTCGAAAGTCCAGTTCTATTGCTGCAATGCAAGTACAAGAGCAGATTTTATGGGATTTGCAGAACTTGAAGCTTGATGTTATTCCAAAGGGATCTACAATCAAATTATCATCTCTCATAGTTCGACCAACACTTGCAGACAGGATCAAGGTCGAACAAAATACAGATAATGAATTACAGCAATTGAGGCAGCGAGATGAAGCAAAAGGACATTCGAACTTTGAATTGAATGAGAAAAGAATTTGGACATATCGTAGTAGATTGTGTGTGCCAAAGCAAGGAACAATCAGAACTGATATTCTTATTGATGCTCATGCTACTCCATATTCGATCCATCCAGGAGGCACGAAAATGTACAAGGATTTGAAACCATTATTTTGGTGGCCAGGTATGAAAAAGGACATTGCTCAATTTGTTGTACAATGTCTAACTTGTCAACAGGTCAAGATTGAACATCAAAGACCAGCAGGACTTCTGAAACCGCTACCCATTCCTGAGTGGAAATGAGAACATATCACAATGGATTTCATCCTTGGTTTGCCAAGAACACAAAGAGGATTCAATGCTATATGGGTTATTGTCGATCGACTTACAAAATCAGCTCACTTTCTTCCGGTGAAGACCACATACACGATGAATCAATATGCCGAAGAATACATCAAGGAGATAGTGAGGCTTCATGGCATCCCAGTGTCCATTGTATCTGATAGAGATCCCAAATTTACATTTGCATTTTGGAAAAGCTTGCATCATGCTATGGGAACTCGATTGTCATTCAGCACAGCGTTCCACCCTCAAACTGATGGACAATCAGAACGAGTGAATCAGATCTTAGAAGATATGTTGAGGGCATGTACTATTGACTTCCCAGGTAGTTGGGACAGTAAACTACCGTTGGCTGAGTTTACGTATAACAATAGCTATCAGTCAAGCATTGGAATGGCACCATATACTGCATTATATGGTAGAAAATGTCGCTCTCCAGTACATTGGGATGAAGTAGGAGAACGAAAGTTATTAGGCCCTGAATTGGTACAACAGACAGCTGAATTGATAACCAAGATCAGAGAACGAATGCACACTGCCCAGAGTCGACAGAAAAGCTATGCTGATGTGCGACGTCGTCGATTGGAATTTCAGGTTGGTGACCATGTATTTGTAAAGATATCACCACTGAAGGGCATTTTGCGTTTTGGTAAGAAGGGAAAATTGAGTCCAAGATATATCGGTCCATTTGAAATCATGGAAAGGATAGGAGACAGGGCCTACCGAGTTGCTTTACCACCGAACTTACCAAATGTTCATAATGTTTTTCATGTTTCCTTGCTACGTAAGTATTTGGCCAATCCTTCTCACGTTCTTCATTACGAACCATTGGAGCTTGCATCGAATCTCTCGTATGAAGAACGACCAATCCAAATCCTCGATAGGAAATCAAAAGTGTTACGAGGCAAGGAAATACCCTTGGTGAAATGGCGAAATCATGCAATAGAAGAAGCAACTTGGGAACGAGAAGACGAGATTCAACAGAGATATCCCGAATTATATGGTACGTCAAATTTCGAGGACGAAATTCTTTGAAGGAGGGGAGAATTGTAATGCCCGGTTACTCGTACAAATGATTAGTAACACGTTTATGTCGTTTATTTTGTAGTTAATTACCTTATTAGATTTCACGTGATGATTGAAGTATCAATATTGAGTTTGAACATGACTTTTATATTGTTTATGGTGCATTGAGAATGAATAAATGTCAAAATAGTGATGGTAAGGTGGGTACATAGAAATAGTGTTATGAAGTGGTAGGAAATGAGATGTAGATATGGTAGTTTTTACGGGTTTTAGCATAATGATTTGAATATTGATCCAAATTGAGTGAGGACATAACCATTAGAAAGCAAAGATATAATGCTACAACTTTCAAGTTTTGAGTTTTGTCCAAATCATTGTGGAAGACAAGCCAAAAGCGCCCCGAAGTGTGTCGTGTATACCGTCATTCCTTCACTGACACATGTTAGGAGAATGGGCATAACCTTTTACTCAGACCTCCAAATGACCTGAAATTTGGGGAGCTTAAAGCCAATACATAGGGCTACAACTTTGTAGTTTACGACTTTTCCAGATTATGAAGGGAAGAGCCGTTTCTGGAGCAATTCTGATGAATCAGTGTGCAGAGCCGAAACTGGCTCGCCCTAGCGGTCAAAAATGTCCGCCCTAGCGAGCCTGTGCAGGAATAAAATGTATAGGGCCGAAACTTGCTCGCCCTAGCGGTCAAAAGTGTCCGCCCTAGCGAACCTGTGCAGAAATAAAATGTGTAGGACCGAGATTTACTCGCCCTAGCGGTAAAAAGCGTCCGCCCTAGCGAACCTGCTGTATAAAAAGATAAGTATCGGGTTTTCTAAGCACTTTCCACCATCCTCAACCTCTCTAACAGCATAAACTCGAAACAAAACTTAGAGAATTTCTTCCAAATGCTTTCTTCTTCATTCCTTTCATAGAATTGAAGTTAGAACTTTGTTCTTCATCCCAAGAGCTTCCTAAAGGTGTAAGTTTTCATCTCTTTTGATTATTATAATGGTAGAGGAGCAAACTTCACCTAGTATAGATATAGTGATTGAATTATTGTTATGTTTGACAGCATAGGAGCGAGAAACACCGTCTCAAACCAGTGTTCTTAAGCTTGGACTGTAAGTTGGCATGTTCTTGAAGTAATACATGAGTAATATTATGAATTTCAAATGCTTCTCATTGTCTATTGATATATGTACATTGTTAGTATGTTTATTGATGAAAACATAGCACCATATTCCATTGTTATGTATTAAATATGTAAGGAACTCATGAATATTGATGATGGTGCTATGTCATGAACAAGAACATGAACATGAAAAGAAAAGGATTGATTTTACATGATATAGAGCTTGTTGACATCATGGGTGGTTTTAAGTCCACCAAAGCTATTGGCCAATATATGTTCATGGGACGTGGGGTTGCCAAAGGTTGCTCCCTGACGTCCAACACAGTAGTAGCTATATAATAAAGCAAGCACGGTAGTACAGGTCAACTAATGAGGCTCAAGTACGAACATGAACATGAATATATGCTATGATATGACATGGTTTAAAGTTTCATTGTTGTCACGACTTGATATATATGTTCCTTCGATGCATATTGATACATATAAGTGCCAACTTATTGAGTTTTATAAACTCACGTAGCTCATGTATTACAGGATCAGGTAGTGAAGATGCATAGGATGTCCGGTTCACCAAGGGATGGTTGTGACGTGTCTCACCTAGACAAGAACCGGGCTTCTTATTGTATAGCTTCCGCATATGTATTATAATGAAACTAATGTCAGGGTTTGAAACAAGTTCTATGATACATGTGATGGTACAATGTACGTTTGTATATGAAATATGTTTTTATGTATATATGAATAGTATTGCTTGAGTTTTGGTGTATACAAAATATAGGGACATCATGCCAAAAATTTTATAAACCATCAAAGTGATGCCTCTTGTTTTGATTTACTTCATACTATAGTTATATCATTCAAACCTTATTTTGATTACAAGTATAAGTATCATTAATCATGTCAAGTATAGAGTAAGGGTGTGACACCTTTGATCAATGATGTTCATTGGGATGGGTTTGCAACGGACAAATTCATACTCTTTGCCTTCCTTAATCTTAAGGCAAGCCCTGAGTTGATTTCTGTCCCACCATGCCAAGGGATCTTCATTGTAATTTTCTTTGATCCTTTTCTTGACATCTTCCAATGACACCTTAGATTCGAACTCTACTTCATTTGCTTGTAGAGTTATCTTAAGGCATTCTATATCTTCTGGTTGGAGTACTTGATCTGCTCTTAACTGGAGCATTGTTTCTCCAAACCTTCTAGAATCCTTCATTTTTGGGTTCAGAAGTTGTCCTGAATCACCACACTTGCTGCGAAACTGGATTGACAATTTTCTGTAAAAGGCCTCTCTAAGTCTCTGGACTATGATTTTGTGATTACAAGGAGTTGTAAACACTAGTCTTCTAGTCTCATTTTCTTGTGTATAGGATTTAAACATTTGTAGGAAATTATTTCCTAACAATATGTCTGCTCCTGTATCATGAAAATAAATTGGTGGTGTTTTTACCTTATACCAAGGTGTTTGTCCAGCACCGCCAATCATAATTTCAGTCATCTTAATCCCTTTACATAAGATTAAGATTCTTCTGGAAAAATCTCTTCCAGCAATCTTTGGTAATTCTTCTTTCAAATTGTTTGGAAAAACTCCTCTTTTTGCTGTACAGATTCCAGCCCCTGAATCAATATAAGCAGCAAAATATTCTGCCTTATATTGTTCATATAACATTCCTACTGGAATGTATATGGAGAATGGACTTGTAGTCATTGGACTTTCCACATCTTATCTTCTGCCATAAACTCCATTCCATGCTCTAGACGTTTCCAAGGTTTGTGTTCCTCGAGAAACTCTAATCCAAGAATCAGTCGATCTGATTCTTTTCCTGGAATTCCTTGAATATGAACTTCCAATTCTCCGATATTAATCAGTCCTTGGTAAGTTCCTATCATAGGTTGTTCCAAATAGTATATTGAATTACAAGGAAATTGATTCCTTTGTTTTGTAATATCAAATACTATTTCTACCTCCTTCCAACCTTCTGGGCATCTGAGCTTTCCTCTTGTAGAAAAAATTTTCAGCTCCTGTTGGGTTTCTATGACAGGCTTTTTATCCCATCTGTAACTTGTAATTCTATCTCCTTGAAAAGATAGTCTTCTTGATTCCAGTCTAAGACTTTGATTCCTCTGTAGAATCGGTTTGTCTTGGATCTGGATATTTGTTTCCTGTATTAAAGGAAACTCGACTCGTTCTGGATAAATTGCTTGTGCAACTTTTCCGAATATCTATTGTATTTCAATAAACTCGTTTCTAATAAACAATTCAGAATGATGTGCATTAGATAGAGCATATGAAATTTGATAGGTAATAGAATATGGTCTATTACCTTCTTTCATCAGCCTTTTTTCCTTGAAGTTCTGATGCGATGTCAAGGCTCGGCTGAAATCTCGATCTGCCAGGTTGTAGGCTATCCTTGGATATATTACTCCTACAATTTTTCCTGCACAGAGATTTCCTGAGATTGTTCCCAATACTGAATCTTGTAGATTCCCCATTCTTTTATCGTATATAGCAATATCAATTGGTGAATCTATCCCTTCTTTGAAAGTAGCCTTTATCATAATTTGGATTGCTCCGATATGAATCCAGGACATAGTCCTTGCTACTTCTATCTTGAGTTTTTGTAATTCCTCCTTAATTTCTTCGGAAGGAATTAACTGCATCTCCATTCTATTTCCTGTAAGTTCCATCGGGATTGCCATTTCCCTTCTAGAAACTTTATAGATTAGATGATGCTTTCTATTTCTTAGGCCAAGACTTCCTAAGAACTTTTCTATCTGTCCTGCAGAGAAACCTTGATATCTCTGTAGACTCGGATTTTCTCTCATGATTCTTTGAACCATGTTATGAGATATTGTTGTCTGGCTGAAAAACCCAGACAGATCTTCATGTGTTTCGTGTCGAAACACCTCGTCTTCAGTCAGATTCCGATTCTGTTCCATCAGAGTCTTCCTGACTTAAGACTTCTTCTTCTTCATATATACTTTCATCTGAGGCGATGTCCTCAAATCGGTATACTTGAATAAGATCTTGGTAATAAACAGCTTCTTCAATGTCCGGGGTTGGGTCAAAGCGTTTAATACCTCTTTTTTTCATTTTCTGGACAATTGGTCGAGATATGACCTCTTGCTCCACATGTCCAGCAATTACAGTCTTTGAAACTTTCATTAGCCCGAGTATGAGCTCTTCTGAAAGTTTTCTTTGTAGGTGTTCTTCCTGTGCTTCGAGATGTACTTGATGCCTGGGATGATATCCCACTTCTTGATGGTCCGCTTCTTTGTCCAGATTTATAGGATCTGGCTTTCTGTCTAGACCATACAGTTTTTGGTTTCCAAGAACTTCTCCCACTTCGAGCATAAGGATGAGTCCTGAAACTTTTCCTTTTATGCTTCTGTGGTTTACTTCCAATAATTGTTGGAAGATTATTTTCTTTACAACATAAAGGAGTTTTTTTGTTGATACCCCTTAAGCGTTTGTAATTCTTTTGTAATGCTGCCATATGGCACCATTCTGCCAATTTTCCTTTAAGGAAAGAGGCTCTTCTTGCCAACGTATCTGGATTACCAGGTACGTATTCCCTAATGAGCATTTCTATCCAAGGGCTCGGCATTTTTGCGAAAAAAAGCTGCATAGCTATATTTTCTTCGACTCCTGAAATCCATCTATATTTAGTGAATAACATAATGTATTTATCCACCAAACATATATCATGTAATTCCAGACTATACAGAGCTTGAGTATATTTCTTTTTCTTCTCTGTATCTTGACTGTTGAAATAGTCTACCCCTATAAAATGTGCTTTAAATAGGGTAGCCATTTTTCCAGCAATCTCACTAAGAGATTCACCAGTTAGGACTGATTCCTTCATGTCCAATGAAGTCATGTCCCAAGCAATTTTCACTGATCCCATAAGACTCATTTCCAAAAGTTTAATAAATCCTTCTTTATTGAGATCGAGCGTACCTGCTGCAATTCTCATAGCAGATGTCCAATAATCTATGAGATCTTCTCTGTTTTTGAAATCTAATACATCAAGGTTAAACATAACCCCATAAGGATGTATAGGATCCAAAACAGTTTTCCCATAGGGTGTTTGGTGCAAAGGAATTTGATTTCTCCTTGCCCTAGTCCCGGCTGGGTGTGATCCTCCACCAGTATGGAAATCAGCTTGGGATTCTCTCATGTTTTCATCTCGAGATCCCACACTTTCTCTTGGGGGTGCTTGAAAGGATGACCAGGTTATAGCAGGTGGAGTTTCACTTACTGCTCTGTTCATCTTTAGATCTACTATTTTGAGATTTGCAAAAGATTCTGCAAGCTCTTGTAGATCCTCTAAACCAATCTTTTCTAAAGTTGTCATCAGATCAATTTCTTTTCTGAGACAGACTTGATTAGATTGATCATCTTTTCTTCTTCAGTCAAAGGTTTTGACACCACTCTTGCTTTCCCTTGTTGATGTAACAAAGGTTCAGTACCAAAGGAGGGGGGCAACCAACCTCCAGAAGTTCGTCTACTAGAACTAGGTTGTTGTTATAGTTTCTGAATTCTTGTTTGTATGTCCTTCAAGGTTACAAGAATTTCTTCTTGTTTCTCTAGGACTTTCTCAATTCGTTGAGGTACATAATATAGCAAAGTGCCATAACTTTGTACCGTTTTCTGGATCTCTCTAAGATCTGAAGAGAGCTTAGAGGAATCTGGAACTATTTCCAGAAACTTATTATTTTGAATCATAAGTTTACCTGAGGTTTTACCTGAGGGTGCAGTAGCTTCCCTTTCTGTTTCTGATATCTAACAATAGTTAGATGAACTTGTTTATATTCCAAAATATTGGAATATTCCTTGTAAATTATTTTTCTCGAACCGTAGTTCGGATTCATAATTTTTTCAAAATTCTCCTTCTCATCAATCAGTTACTAGTAATAATAAAATTTGTGTTTGAAATAAATCAACCTTAGGCTCTGATACCATTTTCGGAAAGCGCGGGATCAATTCACTTTAAAATAAGATTAAAGGGTATGGTTGGTATTTTTGAATAGAATTTCTCTCACCAGGGATGTAAGAACAAAGTTGTTTCGAATTGGGGACTGACCACCAATTCTCCCCTTACTTTTTTAAAAAATATGCTGAAGGAGTGCGTGCAGAAGCCAATGTGGCTGCAATTGCTTGTGTTGCCAGTGTTGTACTTAGTGTATGAAAATTATCTTCTTTTTTTTTTCGCTCGAAAGTTAATCTTCTTGGTTTCGTATGGTTTTTGTTAAAATGAAAGTTGCATCCCCAAAATTTATCAAGTCCCCCATCTACATAGAATTTGCTTGTGTATATTAATTATGATGTTGATTATATTGTATGGTTTTGTACATAATATTATTTAGAACAAAAAATGAAAAAACACTCATGATCTAAAATGCCACTGAAAAAACTGCAAAATCATACACAAACCTCATCTCCCATCATGAATTTCCCAAAAAATCTGCTACTATATTTTATTGCATGAATTAGTTTGTCAGAGTTCTTTTGCAATGTTTGATGACGTTATATGTTTGTTGTTTCAAATATAAATTTAGATCATAAAAATTAGTTCGTAAAGTTTCAGACTTTCACCGCACATCAAAGTTTTCAGTTTCATCGGTTTCTAGAATTTTGAACATCTGTGCTTGGGAAGTGCATGACTTCAGTGCTTGATTCTCGTAAAAATTAAATGCTCTGCCACTACATATTGTATTTGGTAGAGGACAAGGCTTTGAGTGACTTCTTCATACGACATGTTAGAATGTAATATTTAAGTTTCATTCTCAAGTGCAATCATATCAAATTCCAAGACAAACGTTCCAGTTGATATGATATGATTCTACAAGAACATGAAACGTAAATGCGATCTAGACAAAGTCACGTCTTTGATTTAATGAAATAAAGAACCTATTATGTTGTCCCGATATTTTGAATTAAGTATTGTTATGAAAATTCACCCTTAAACTAATGTAGTTTAGTAATAGATAATCACTAATAAACAATTGAATCTCAAGAGAACATCAAAAACTTATCTTTGACAATCTGCAAGAAAACAATTGACAAACGCCACAAAATTTGAATATTTGATAAGTTTGATTTTGTAACACAAAGCCAAAGCCTTTTGGTTTTTGTATAGAAAACTCATAAAAATTATCATTCATCTATGAAAAAACCCTAATGATAATGTTACAATGTATTTTTATTTTAAAAAGGTCATGTAGGACCGAGTGCTTGCCGCTTTACCAAAAGCTATAGCTAGTAGTAATGGTGCAACTCAAATCTTTTAAACCGCACAGCAGCACAAGAACCATGGTTCGATCGCTCTACCAAGCAAGGACAATTATTGCACCCAACAATCTCCCTCCCAATAATTGCACTCCTTGCAATCAATGGGAATCGAACCCATAACCTGGCTCTGATACCAATTGTAGGACCGAGTGCTTGCCGCTTTACCAAAAGCTATAGCTAGTAGTAATGGTGCAACTCAAATCTTTTAAACCGCACAGTAGCACAAGAACCATGGTTCGATCGCTCTACCAAGCAAGGACAATTATTGCACCCAACAGGTCAAATCATCTAAAACTCGAAATTAGTGTTTTCCTCAATTAATTTGTGTCAAATCCAGAGGTTCTGAACTTATCGCCGAGCGGAACGTGATGAGGCACGCAGAAAGGCCCACTGGAGCACGCCAAAGTCGGCGCTAGATGCGCAATGGGGCACACCATTTGGCGCGTTGGGGGCACATATAGCTTTCTTCTTGGTCTCTTAGTGCTTGAATGACATTGTAATGAGCTCCAGTTTGATTGCGATGCTTCCCGAACCCTTTGAAGTGACTACATATTAAAAGGCCTTCTTGGTAGCTCGCCATGAGTCCATCAAGAGCTTGCTTGAACTTCTTAGTTCGTGCCCTCATAATTGGTCCTTTCAGTAACTCCAATGGGTCTGATGCCTTTTTAGAGCATCATTGATCGCATCATTCTCCCATTCTTAAGAAGGATTTGTCCTCAAATAGTGATCATCTCCTACATCATACGATGAAAGATCAGTAATATTAAAAGTTGAACTTATATTATACTCACCTGTTAAGTCCAATAAGTATGCATTATCGTTGATCTTCTATAGCAGTTAGACTGGACCATCGCCCCTTGGTTGGAGTTTTGAACACCGCTTCTTTGGAAACCTCTCCTTCCGCAAATGCAACCACAACCAATATCCTGGTTCAAAAATCACCTTCTTTTTCTACATGTTGGCTTGCTTGATGTATTGCAAATTCTTCTTTTCAATGTTTGCCTTTACTTTTTCGTGCAAACTTCGAACAAATTCTGATTTCTTCTTTCCATTCATATTTTGCCTTTCACTCAGAGGCAATGATAACAAGTTTGTAGGAGTTAGCGGGTTAAACCACAAACAATTTGAAACACATAAATTTTTTTTTGTAGAATGCACACTTAGATTATACACAAATCAGCAAAAAGTAAACATTTCTCCATGTTCTTTAAATTATTTTTTATTATGGTATACAACAAACTTCTAAAGTTCTATTAACAACTTCAGTCTGTCCATCTGTTTGAGGATGACAAGCAGTAGAAAACAATATTTCACTAGGGTGTCATCAAAATATACCATAATTTTTTTTCCTTTATGTGCATGCAAAACATAGTTCATCAATCTTATAAAGGTGTTAGGAGTGTTAGTTAAGCAAAAATGCATGATCATCCACTCATACAACTCGTACTTGGTTTTAAAAATAGTTTTCCACTGATCACCTTCCTTCATCTTAACTACACGATAACCACTCTTAAGATCAATTTTTCTGAAAATACTTGCACCATGCAACTCATCTAACATAGGTAAGAGATGTCTACACTTGATGGTTACGTTATTAATTTTCCTACAATCAACGCACTTATACCATGAGTCCATGACTTATCATTCTTAGGAACTAATAGAATAGTTACAACACTAGGAGAAACTAACTCACAAACCCTATATCTGAAAGCTCACTTACCTATCGTCGAAGTTCTTTAGATTCCTCTGAGTTGCTCCTATTTGCTGGTCGGTTAGGAAATGCACTTCCGGACACCAAATCCATTTGGTGCTCAATCCCTCTCAAAGGTGATCGTCTTTGTGGTAGCTTATCCGGAAATACATTATCAATTCCTACAAAAGTTAAACAACCATGCTCAGAAGCGATCCGAGTATGTCACTCGTGTTTAGGAGGACCTCCTTATAAAGAATTATCACAAGTGGTTCATGTGTGTGAAAAAGTTGTTTCAACTCACTCTTTTTGGCCACACATGTATCTTTCTTGGCTTTTTTCCCCTTTCAATGACAATCACTATTTTTTTTTATAGGCCACCTCACTTTTTTGTTCGCTTTTTTTTCCCGGCATCCTCTCTTTTATTTTCTTTAATTGGTCCTCCAATATTTGCTTTGGGGACAAAATAAATTAATAAAATAGGTGTTAAAAATAAAATTTACGGTAAAAAGTAAAAATCTCAAACTCTAAAATTTACCAAACTTCACATTTTATAAAATTTTCTCTCTACTCAATTGTGATTTTCTTCACACATTGAGAGACCTATTTATAGAATTTCTTTGGAAATAATCCAAAAATAAATACATCATTGCATACATCATCACACACTAATTTTAAATATTTACAACTCTTATTTTCAACATTCAACTTTCTTATTTTCAACATTCAAATATTACAACTCATATTTTTCAACACCCCCCCTTGTCATGATGATCATGATACAATGATTGTCTTCATTACGTATTTTATACTGCCTCGTTAAAAACCTTATTAGGAAAAACCCATTGGGATAAAAACCATAGTAAGGGAAAAAGAGTGAAGTCACGTAAACTCCTCCTTATGTTATCATGAACGATTCTTCACAAATTTAGTAGATTGCGCATCCCAATGTTATATATATGCTTTCTGAATATTGTCGTAGGAAGTGCCTTTGTGAAGAGATCTGATGAGTTTTTACTTGATTGAACATAACGAATATCAATATCTTTATTCTTCTCAAGTTCTTGTGTGAATGCGAAGAACTTAGGGGGAATATGTTTAGTTTTGTCGTTTTTTATGTATCCTTCTTTCATTTGAGTAACACATGCATCATTATCTTCATATAGTGTCACGAGCTTCTTGTCGAATGATAATCCGCATGAGGTTTGGATATGTTCGGTCATTGATTTTAGCCATACTCATTCACGGCTTGCTTCATGTAGTGCAATAATCTCGGCGTAATTTGATGAAATTGTTACAAGTGTTTATTTTTGTGAACGCCAAGAAATTGCAGTGCCTCCACGAGTAAATACATATCCTGTTTGGGAACGTGCCTTGTGTGGATCAGATAAATTCCGAGCATCAGCATAACCAATTATGCTTTGATTGGTATCTTTTGAATACAAAAGTCCCAATTCTGTCGATCCTCGTAGATAACGGAATATATGTTAATTCCGTTCCAGTGTATTTTTGTTGGATATGAGCTAGATCTTGCCAATAAATTTACAGCAAAAGATGTATCAGGTCTTGTGCAATTTGTAAGATACATAAGGGCACCGATAGCACTTAGATATGGTACTTATGGACCAAGAATAACTTCATCATCTTCACATGGACAGAATGGATCCTTTTCTATGTTTAATGATCTAACAACCATTGGAGTACTTAAAGGATTTGATTTATCCATATTAAAACATTTAAGGACCTTTTTCTGTATAATTTGACTGGTGAACAAATATTCCACATTCTCTATGTTCAATTTACGAACCCAGACAATAATTTGTTTTTCCAAGGTCTTTCATTTCAAATTCTTCCTTCAAGTACGACACAACTTCTCGAATTTCCTTATTCGTTCCAATGATGTTTAAATCATCAACATATACATCAATAATTACACATCCAGATGTTTTTTTCTTAATGAAAACGCAAGGGCATATTGAATTGTTTACATATCCCTTTTTCATTAAGTGTTCATTTAGCCGATTATATTACATTCGACTGATTAATTTAACCCATATAATGATCTTTGCAATTTCACAGAATAACATTCTCTGGGTTTTGAACTTTGTGCTTCATAATCAATTCCAGGCCTTTGAGAAAAACCTTGCGCAACAAGTCGAGCTTTATATCTTACTATTTAGCGAATCCAATTCAACCTGGATGGCATCTGTTGGGGATCGAGGAAGAGTTTAGAGGGGGGGTGAATGAATTCTTCTCCAATTTCTTCTTTTCTTTCTCGGATAAAGAAGGTGCTAAAATCCTGTTAGGGATAGTAGCTTATCTTGTCGTGAGTACTTCCAAAAGATTACAATATTAAATACGGAAACAATCTGATGGAGTGAATGAAAATAGTAATATCAGTAGACAACAGTTGTTTATGGAAGTTCGAAGATAAAGTCTTCTACGTCTCCCCTTCTTCTGTTTCCAGAAGGTATCACTAAAAGACTTTGGATTTTACAGTACAACTCTTGTACACACCCACTTCAGTAGGGCTTACCCTTTGCCTACTGAAACTCTTAGTTACTCAACACAGTGAAAATACGATCAACAAAGTTCTGAAAAGACTCTTTTCAGATTACAAACTCTTCTTGATAAAATATGAGTGCAGTGAATAATTATGAAGAGTGTAAGAAACAGTAGTACAAAATGATCTCAATAGATCATATATCTGCTATGAAGCGTGTGCTACTTTTTTTATGTTGAACTCGAAGATATCAAGGATTCGTGGTTTTCTCGGTTCGTGAAATACAGATTGATTTTGAGAGATATTTCGCACTATCTTCTATATGGGTTTGTTCTATATATATAGGTGACTGAGTTCAACGTCTTTAATCAGAAACTGTCTTCTGACTTCTGATAGAATCAGCTTTATTACCGAAATAGTTTCCTGCAGAAAAGCTATAAAATAATCATTCCTATTTTATACTAAAATTGGCGAAGTGAACTAAATGACTTCGTACAGTGATTGATGCTGCAATTAATACTTGTACTAGAAAAAGGTAACGGTAACATTTAAAGCTGATAACGTTAAGATGTCGAGTCTAATAAAGTCATTTCTTCTGCTTCTGATTCTATATCCGTTTAGGTACTTCTTCTGATTTTCTACGCTACTGATTCTGATTTTTAGTTATCTACTGTTTTAACGAGTGATCTGCTGGTTTTGATTTTCATCGCCACAATAAATTTAGATCTAACAATTTCCCCCTTTGTGGTGATGCCAAAACCTAGATAATGTCAGAACGACAATAAAGATAAGATAAATGCAAAACATAAATATAAGAAAGTAGTAAGAGTTTTAACACGGATTTTAATTATTGGTTTCAATATCCCTGTAAATGATTTCTTCATTCTGGTCATCTTGGTCTCTTTGTCTGACTGAGGATTCTGCGTTATCTCTGTTTCTCCTTTGTTCGTCTTATATTAGAACTCTTTATCTTTGTTATTCTTCCCCTTTTTTGGCATCATTGGCAATGACCCGAGCAACTAAGTCATCCATGCGTCCAGAAAATTTTTGAAGCCCATTTGTAACCATTTCCAGATAAGGAGCCTGAGTGGAAACTCGGTCATGAAGAGTAGTGAGAGATTGAGATTGGGACTCAATCTTGGCATCCAAAGATTCCATGGAGTTAGAGAACGAACGGATAAGTGCATCATGATCAGTGAGACGTTGCAAAATATCATTCTGACCAAGCACTATGGTACTGTATCCTTTGGAAATTGTTTGTCTGAAGGCAATGGTTTCAGCATGCATCCTGCTCATAGATTATGCCGTGTTGAAGATTTCTCTTGTAATGCGGTCTTGAAAGAACTTAGAACCACTGACTTCTGCAGCATGTTCATGAGATAGCTTCCGAACTATATCGGATAGATTGTTGAGATTTTTCTGTAAAATATCTATCTCATGTTCGATATCGAATGGTTCTGGTGACGGAGTTCTTTCACGCATACGACGCCTCATTTCTTCTATTCGATCATCACGAGCAGTTTGGGCAATTGTGGATAATGCCAAAGCAGTAGAGGGTTGAGCTTCTGATTGGGCAGAAAAAATAGGAACGAGACCAGTAGATAATGCAGTAGTGAGGCCTTCCTGACCAGCAAATAGTTCAGCAACCACGGGTTCAACAGCAGCATGTTCAAAAACAGTAGAAGGTGTAGGAAGTGTGCTTTCTGCTGGTTGAGCTACTGCCATGGCGTTCAATGGTTGATCGGGTTCAATTGAATCATTCAAAATCAGGACCATCTCCTCTTGATGTTCAGTAGAAAAAATCGCCAAATTCGGCAAGGAAGGAGACTGATCAACATGCGATTCTTCCTGAGTTGGTTCTCCTGGTTGGACTGTTGGGTGGCCGGAATCATCATCTGGAACGGTATGCGATACCGCAGGGGAGTCCCGAGTGATAGATTGAATGACTTCCTCTACTGAAGCCAATTCATCAACATATACAAATGAAGAGGACGGAATAGGCATCTTGGAAAATGCACGAGTACTGGAATTTATAGCTTCTGGAATAGCTATAGATTGTTCCTCAACTGACTGAATCTGAGCAAGATCCGGAATAAGGCCTATTGAATACGGTTCAGTCTCTCCAAACTTTTGTTCTTGAGCACTGAGTTGCTCATCCATTATTCTCAGACGTTCTGTCAGTACAAGGATCACTTCTTGATCGTGAGCATCAGTTGGGATTAATGCATCAAAATTGGACTTAAGAATCTTTAAGATTGAGTCCAGTTTGTTTTGTTTAATCTGCTCAACAATGAAGCTCCGACGGCGCATCGCTTCAATCACATTCTCTGTCTTTGCAAGATCAAAGACCTTTAACTCATGCCTTACTAGTCGTCCAAACGAACCCTTAGTTTTGAAAAAGGTGAGGGGATGAAATACTCTGACCTTGTGCCATTCATCAAAGAACTCCATTTCCTCATTTGCAAAATTTTCGATTTCTTCGAGACGAAGATCAACACCAGTCGAGACAGATGATTGGTTAGTTTGAAAATTTGGTTGTTCCACAAGTTTCTCTTTTCCCTTTTCTGAAACAGATATAGTCGGTACCGGTTGAAACGCAGAAGACCCTGCAGTAGATTCTTGAAAGACAATTCCAGACACGGGTCTAAAAGTTGATGCAGTAAATGTTGTTGGAATAACAGCAGTAGTGATTGGTGTAGAGGCAGAGACAGTTGGTCGAGCAGAGGGAACAGCTTTTGGAAACACTTGCCTCAAAGGAACAGTTTCCATATCAGAGAGGGCTGTTGTCTTCTTGATACGAAGAACTGTTCGAGCTTTCTTTTTTAGAGGAGTGGGTGGCTGAGAGGGTTTGGTAGGAACAGCAGACTCCTCGGATACTGTTTTGTCAGAATCAGTAGAGATGACCACTCTCTTTCTTTTATCTTTCTTTTGAAGTGCCACATCCTTAGTTTGAGCATCGTCTTCTTCCTTTTTCACAGAAATAAATTCAGCCACAGTTGGCTTAGGTCGAAGAGCAAGCACGTTGGCAGCGTCTGTCATAGTGACATATGATGCGTCCGAATCAGAAGTGAGGGAAAAACCAGCATCTTTTAGCATTGTGCTGATCTGAACAACAAATCCAGAGCTTTTCCTTGTAACCATATCTTTCATTATTCGAAATAAGAAATGATTCCAATCCATTTTAATTCCTGAAGTGATGGTGTCAAGTCCCGAAAATTTTAAGTCCATATGAACCAAGTGCGTGCAAGTTATTAAATTCCTTATGTATTTTATTAAATGATTTTAATGCATGCATATATTTAATTTATGAAATTTATTATTTTATTATTTATGTTTATTTAATGTACGTTAAAATGTTTTTCAGAGTTTTATGTTTCAGGCGATTATTCGAGGCGAGATCGAGGAAAGAAGATCGGGACGATTTTTAGTAAATTTTAATGCAGTATTTTATTTAAGATAAGGATGGAGTATTTTAAATAATTTAATTAATTTTAGTAATTTAAGAGCTTAATTAAATTATTTAAATGATTAATTGATTTTAAAATTTTAGAGTTGTAGTATTTGTGCATCTTATTTAAATTTAAAATTTATAATGGGGTTAATATGAGATTTATTTTAAATTAGTATGTTAAATGTTTTTTTAAATAGATTTTTTTATTATATTAAATATATATGTTACAATTGTTTATATATATGTAGATATATATATATATATACAAACATATATATATCAACACACAAGCACACACACTTTGACTCACACACACACTCACACATTTACACACACATATACACATACACAACACAAAACACATTCAAACACCTTTTTCAAACCACAACACAAAACACATTCAAACACCTTTTTCAAACTTTTGACTATAAGGAATGAAATGTTTGTAAAACTCTATGATATCAATTCTTCTCTCATTTTATTTCTCTCCCCTCTCCCTTCAACAAACGTACAATCTCTACAAATTCCAGCAAGTTTAGTTTAGTTTTATTCAAAGAAAATTGAGCCAAGTTCGTCCTGGATCGTCTCCCGTATCGTCTCCGCTTCGGTATCGTCGTTACGGTATTTTAAATATCAAAAGGCACGTATATTCTGTTCTTGATGCATCGATCTTGTCATATTATGCGTTTTGTTGTTATTTATGCGAAAATTATATGTGCGATGCGTAGAAGTTTGAGCAATCACGTCTAGATCAAGTTTGAAACAATTTTGGATCACCAAATTCACGTTTTTTCTGTTCTGTAAAATACTGCGATTTTTCGGTATTGATTTTGAGAAAACTTTCAACAACAAAAACGTAGATCTTTTCGATACGTTCGATTTGATATAAAATTCGAGTTATTTGGATTAAAAACGAGTGAGTTATGGTGTTTTTAGTATGACTGCTCAAATTAGATCCGAAAATTCCTGTTTTGATGTTCTTTCGAAAACTGCAATTTTTCGGTACATATTTTGAGAAAACTTTCAACTAAAAAAACGTAGATCTTTTTGATACGTTCGATTTGATATAAAATTAGAAATATTTGGATGAAAATTGAGTGAGTTATGGCGTTTTTTGTAGGACTGCTCAAACTGCATTTTTTTAGAAACGTTTTTGTTGTTCTGAAAAATACTGCGATTTTTCAGTAAAGATTTTGAGAAAACTTTTAACTACAAAAACGTAGATATTTTTGATACGTTCGATTTGATATAAAATTCGAGTTATTTGGATTAAAAACGAGTGAGTTATGGAGTTTTTAGTATGACTGCTCAAATCGTGTTTCAAGAAAGTTATGAATTTTAATATGTTCTTGAAGTTTTTATGTTGCAGGCTTTGTTGGAGATCGATGGGTGAACGTTGCTGCATATAAGAAAGTTAGTAATGATGTTTAGAGTATTTTTGAGGTTTTGATTCATGTCGTTAAGAGCTTGAATTATTAAGAAGTCGTAAGAAATAAACTTTAATATAAATGACAGTATTTTGGGTCGTATGAATTGTAGGGTGATTATAAAAGTTTAGTTCATTGTTATGGTGTCCTAGAATGGTCTCATAGTGATGAATCTTGATGCATTATGTGTTAATTGGGAGAATAGATATGTCGAAAAATTTTCATAAAATAATTCGTCGAACAGAGCGGACACGGACCCAAACACGGAGGCAGGCACGGGGTCCGTGCCTTCTTATTTCATCACAACAATTTTTAAGCGCACGGACACGGACCATGATACGGACCTAGGGACGGGGTCCGTGTACCTTCAGATTTTAGGTATATTCTTTTATTATTTAAGGTTTGATTTGAGGTTTTATGCTATGGTTTAATATGATGTTTTACAAGGTTATGTCATGGGAAATTATAGAATGTTCTAAGAATTTATTTAGCTTGGGATTAAGCATGACATTTACGTTTAAGTTGTACAAGTTAAGTTTATGTATTCATATTAGTATGTTGCAGCAACGACCCGATTGACATCCAACGAATCCCTCAACACCAAGTAAGTATGTATGACGTGCAAAGAAAATATTTGAAGTTTTTGGGGTATGCTAAATGTCTTGTGACCAAAAGTGAATGGGTTTGGAAGTCGGTGAACGTGGCCGAGGACCTCTCCCCCCGTTAAATTATGAACGGGTTTGAAGTTAGGATTGGAAAGCGTTAAATTATGAACGGGGACCAATCCGCCCGTTAAATTATGAACGGGTTAGATCGTGGTTGTGAAGCGTTAAATTATGAACGTGGATCAACTGGCCTGTTAAATTATGAACAGGGATCTCATGTATGTGGTAGTGGATACATCCCTGTCAGCCCAGTATTGTGGTTTGTCTGATTAGATATTTATTATGTTATGGGTCACTTGCTTTGAAACATCCTCTACGCAAAATGATGAAGTTAAGTATGTTGAAGTATGAAAGCATGTTTAAAGAAAAGTTTATGTGATGGCACGTCATATTATGTATGCATGTATGTTCAAAGTTTATGCAAAGCTCAAGTTTATGAAAGTTCAAGTTATTATGCAAGTTCAAGTTTCAAAGTATGTATGTTCAAGTTCAAAGAAGTTTATGAGAGTTCAAAGTTATTATGAAAGTTTAAGTTTATTAAGAGTTCAAGTTTATTACGCAAAGTTTAAGTTTCAAGTATATATGTTATATTTTGAAGTTGTATGTGGTTTTATTATGTAATACTCGTTATTCCCAGTTTATACGTGTTGAGTTTTTTGACTCACTAGACTTGATCGATGCAGGTGCTTATGTTGATGAGGAGACAGGAGGTGGCGACCAAGTGGCAGGCTTGGACTGAGCGGGAGGCTAAACCCGAGGACCGCCATGTTTACGTTTTTATGCAAAGTTTAAAAATACTCTGATTTATATGATGTGATGGGAGATGTTTTGAGCAAGTATTTTGTTAGCGGATTTTATTGGTGATATTGAATTTCAAATATTTTATGAACGACTCTTTTGACAACCTTTTCTTATGGGGGATTTGGTTGTGGTATTTTATGGCAAATATTGAAGATTATTTTATATTAAAGAAAATTTTAAATTTTTCCGCAAATTTTGAATGGTAAAAAGTACGGTATGTTTCAGTTGGTATCAGAGCGGTTTTCTTGTAAAGGGTTATGCCTACTGCCAGTCGCAAGATGTGATATCTGAGGACAAGAGGGATGAATCTTGGTATTCGTGTAACCAAATTGCCGTCTCTTCAGCTTCCTGAGACTCTATATAAGTGCCTGCAAGTTTACAAACTAATGCATTCAAGATTTCTTTTTTCAAACCAATACACATGATAGGTGCAAATGATATCTCGGAGTATTCTCCAGAGTCAGAATCAGCAGAGGAATTCCAAAGACAATTTTCAGTCTCTCGTAAGCAGATGTTTGAAGACATCTTTTTCCAATACATCAGAGTCTTACAAGACCCAAGCTTGCCAGTGTCTTACAAGACCCAAGATTGCTGGAATCTTTTCGGAGAAGACCATCTTTTTCTTGCTGAAGTACTTTGCAACAAGAAAAGTACTTCAAGCTTCTGAAATCAACAAATGTAGTAGATAAACTCAATGTAAAGCTTCTGGTTAAAGAATATTTTGACATTGTTTATCTACTGCTTTCATTGAATAATAAAATAGTTTGAGTAAGAAAAGCTTAGTCTGGTAAATCAGAAGACGTTTCGGTTGACTTGAGACTTTTCCACTTTTTCATCGTTTAATGTACTAAAATAATTCCTTAATAAAATTTCAGTTGAAATACTTGATGTTTCTTTATTTTTCTGCAAATAACTCAATGTCAACTGAATAATATATATAACTGATAAATGATAAAAGAAATTCAGAAGGGAGTCTGTCGTCTTATGATAGCTTCTACTGGAAGATAAATAATGCCTTGTTTTATCAAAAAGACAAATCGCCTTCTGCATCTGACAAAATCAAGTATAATCAGAATAAAGTTCCCCCTAAATTAATGCAATTATTAAATGATAATTCTTGGTAAATGAACCGTCGATAGCTTGACACAGAACGCTTCACATTCTTTACTGTAGTCATGATTACCTTGATCTTTGGTACCTGGTTTGTCATCTATAAATACATGCATAGAGGTTAGTCATATAGTCACTTTTAAACAAAAAGAATATGGCAGGAAAGAATAGTCCTGATTTGGCCGAGGAGTTCATGAAAAAAGTGATGGCTGCAAGGAAGGAAGCAATAGAAAACAAGGTGCTGGAGAAGGCACTTGCTACCTGAACTAAGGTCCAGGAGCTTCAGTCCGCCTTTGAAGGTGGCCTGGTGTCTTCTTCCAAGGAGCTGTCAGCAATGGAGAAGTATTATCGACGTCTCCATGGTGCTGATAGCGCATACGTCTTCTCTGAAGATGACTTCTACCTTCTCATGCTCTTAAAGGAGCAGAGGACTCTGAAAAAGATTGCTTTTTCAGAGGAGTTTCTGCGTACCTCCACCGGAGAGCTGACCACCTGGTTGGCAATCTGGAGAGAGTACGTTAAAAAAGAAATAAAGAATGCACGCCCACGCTTCTATCATTAATGAAGTTTTTATATTTTTTTTACCTATTGTCTCTTTTGCTCAGCTTTTATTTTCTGCAAACTAAAACTGAACAATCACAAGAGAAGATTAAATCACAATATATCAATGGAATGAAGATAACAATCAATTAATTTATGTCTATCAATCCAAGTGTATTTCGAAAATAAGAAAACTTATTCTCAGGCAGAGGTTTTGTAAAGATGTCTGCTGTTTGTTGATCAGTAGGAACATATTCCAGACGAATGTTCTGCTTCTGCACGTGATCTCTGATGAAATGATGTCTGATATCTATGTGCTTCGTTCTGGAATGAAGTACTGGATTTTGTGTAATTGCAATAGCACTAGTATTGTCACAGAAGATAGGTGATTCGGAGGCCTGAATTCCGTAGTCTTTTAATTGTTGTTGCATCCATAGTATTTGAGAACAGCAGCTTCCAGCAGCCAGATATTCTGCTTCTGCAGTAGATGTGGATATAGAAGTCTGCTTTTTACTAAACCAGGAGATCAGCCTATCACCAAGGAATTTTCAGAAACCACTTGTGCTTTTCCTGTCTAATTTGCAACCTTCATAATCAGCATCTGAATATCCAATAAGATTGAACGATGAATCATTAAGATACCATAAACCGACATTTTGAGTTCCTTTCAAGTACTTCAAAATACGTTTAGCAGCAATATAATGAGATTGTTTAGGGTTAGATTGAAATCTCGCACTAATACAAACAGCAAACATAATATCTGGTCTACTGGCAGTAAGATATAACAATGAGCCAATAATACCACGATACTGAGTTACCTCTACTGGAATTCCACTTTCATCTTTATCAAGTTTGATAGATGAGCTCATTGGAGTGGAAGCAGCAGAGCATGCTTCCATACCAAAATTTTTCAGAAGCTCCTTAGTATACTTGGCTTGATTTATGAAAATTCCAGTATCAAGTTGTTTGATCTGTAATCCTAGGAAGAATGTTAATTCTCCCATCATGCTCATTTCGAATTGATCCTGCATCAACTTAGCAAACTTTGCACATAGTTTGAGGTTAGTTGACCCAAAATAATATCGTCAACGTAAATCTGTAATTATAGGATATGTTTATTCTTGATTAGAGGAACAGAGTTTTGTCTATTTTCCCAATTGTAAATTGACAAGAAATTGTGATAGAGTATCATACCATGCTCTAGGTGCCTGTTTTAGACCATACAAGGCTTTGTGTAATTTGAATACATGATGAGGTAAGAAATGATCAATAAAACCTGGAGGTTGTTCGACATAGAACTCTTCTTGTAGTAGACCATTTAGAAAAGCACTCTTCACGTCTATTTGATAGACTTTAAAATTTTTGAAAGCAGCAAAGGCCAAAAATATTCTAATAGCTTCAAGCCTTGCTACTGGTGCGTAGGTTTCATAATAGTCTATTCCTTCTTCTTGTCTAAAGCCTTGAGCCACCAGTTTTGCTTTATTTCTGATCACTATGCCTTCTTCATTTAGTTTCTTTCTGAATACCCACCGGGTTCCAATGACAGCTTGGTGAGATGGTCTAGGTACTAGAAACTAAACTTCGTTTCTTTTGAATTGATTCAGCTCTTCTTGCATAGCTTCAATCCAACTAGGATCCAGAAGGGCTTCTTCAATTTTCTTTGGTTCATCCTGAGAAATGAAAGCATCGTGCATATATTCATTAATCATTTGCCTTCTGGTTCAAAGGCACTGCTGAATTTCCAATAACCAAAGAGGGAGGATGATATTTTCTCCAAATAAAAGGGTTTAAAGGAATTTATTCCTGATTTGATATATTTGGATTGATCTCATTTGAACCAGTAGCAGGTTCTGGATTATCAGCTGCTGGTACGGGTATGTCTAATATTTGTACTTCTGGTTCTGCTAATGGAATGTCTGGTTCTGGATTTTGAACATCTTTTATACTAGCTTCTGTATCATCTTCACTATCCAGTTCCATGTGAATTTTTTCTAACATGTTGCTCAAATTTGACATATTAGATATTTCAGGAGCACTGCTGTCCTCGTCAAAGACAACATGAATCGATTCTTCAACAGTAAGAGTTCTATTATTAAAGATTCTGAAGGCTTTGCTCACAACAAAGTAACCAAGGAAAAGTCCAGCATCTGATTTTGAATCAAATGCAGTTAAATAGTTTTTGCCATTATTGAACACAAAGCATTTGCAGCCGAAAACATGAAAATAAGTTATATTAGGCTTACTCCCTTTCCATATCTCATAAGGAGTCTGGTTATGCCTTTTGTTGATCATTGTTATGTTTTGCGTATAGCATGTAGTGTTGATTGCTTCTGCCTAGAATCGCTGAGAAATGTCTGCATCTGCTAGCATTGTTCTAGCAGCTTCCTTGAGGGTTCTGTTTCTCCTCTCAGCTACTCCGTTCTGTTGAGGCGTTCTGACAGCTGAATATTCATGATGAATCCCATGTTCATCTAAGTACAACTCAAGAACTCTGTTAGTGAACTCAGTACCCCGATCAATTCTGATTTTAATTATAGAAGAGGATTTTTCATTTTGAATCTTTTTCAGAAGCTTGATTAGGAGGCTACTGGTTTGATCTTTTCCAGCAAGAAATATTACCCATGTAAATCTAGAAAAATCATCAATAACAACAAGGGTATATTTCATTCCCCCTAAGCTCATGATAGGGATTGGACCAAGTTGAAAGAGACAATTTGAGGGAATACTTTTTCCTTCTATTGAGATTGCCTTTATAGAGAATTACAGCATAATTACAGCATAATTACAGCACAATATTAGGGATAGAAATACTAAGCTAGAGGGAAAGAATATCAGCCTAGAATAAAACTACCTAAAATAACCTATTTACCATATTTACATGATCTACTGATTTACAGCTCAAACTTCCCCTAAATCATCCCTATTCTCGACACTCCCCCTCAAGCTGGTTTAAAGATGTCTTCCATACCCAGCTTGCTTACTAACAATTCGAACTGTCTCTTGTATAGTCCCTTTGTAAGCAGATCAGCTACTTGTTCCTTAGTATGGACATAGTCCACACAAATCACATTATTGTCTATTTTTTCTTTGATGAAGTGTTTGTCGACTTCTACATGCTTTGTGCGATCATGAAGTACGGGATTATGTGCAATTGAAATTGCTGCTCTGTTGTCACAGTGCATCTTCATTGGCACTGACTCTGACATCTTCAATTCTAATAATAATTTCTTAATCCACAAAACCTCACAAATTCCCTGTGCTAAGGCTCTGAACTCAGCCTCTGCGCTGCTTCGAGCTACCACATTCTGTTTCTTGCTACGCCAAGTGACTAAATTGCCGCCCACAAATGAACAATATCCCGAAGTAGACCTCCTATCGGTTAGACTCCCTGCCCAGTCTGCATCAGTATAAGCTTCAACTTGCAGATGTCCCCGACGTTCAAACATGAGACCTTTACCCGGTGTTCCCTTCAGATACCTTAGGATCCTGTACACTGCTTCGAAATGTTCTGACCCAGGCGAGTGCATGAATTGGCTGACTACACTCACCGGGAAGGCTATATCAGGTCTGGTATGTGATAAATAAATGAGCCTCCCGACAAGTCTCTGATAGCGCTCCCTCTCCTTTACAGATTCTGTCCCTGCTGGTTGCAGTTTGACGTTGGGCTCCATAGGTGTCTCAGCCGGCTTGCATCCTAGCATGCCTGTTTCAGTCAACAAATCAAGGACATATTTGCGTTGATTGACGAATATACCTTCCTTGGATCTTGCAAACTCCATTCCAAGAAAGTATTTCAACACTCCCAGGTCCTTGATTTCGAATTCTTTTGCCAGTCTCCCTTTAAGCTCTCCAAGTTCCTCGTAGTCACTTCCTGTTAAGATGATATCATCAACATATACAATTAACACAGCGGTTTTACCTTCCTTTGAGTGTTTGTAGAACATGGTGTGATCAGCTTGACTTTGAACATAACCAAGTCGCTTTACAGCCTTGCCAAAACGTTCAAACCATGCCCTCGGAGACTGCTTAAGTCCATACAGGGACTTCTTCAGTTTACACACCTTGCCAAGTCCAAACTTTGGTTCAAAACCCGGAGGGAGTCTCATAAATACCTCTTCATCCAGATCTCCATTTAGGAAGGCATTTTTAACATCCAACTGGTATAAGGGCCAATTGAGATTAACCGCAAGTGATAGTAGTACTCGAATTGAGTTAATTTTTGCAACAGGGGCAAATGTCTCCTGGTAATCTATTCCGTATGTCTGCGTAAAGCCTTTTGCTACAAGCCTCGCCTTATATCTCTCTATACTGCCATCCGCCTTGCTCTTTATTGTGAAAACCCATTTGCATCCTACTATCTTATGATCTTTAGGTGCTTCAACAATTTCCCAAGTACCATTCTTCTTTAAGGCATTCATTTCTTCTACCACTGCTAATTTCCAATCCTGGTCCTCCAGCGCTTCCTGAATGTTTCTAGGCACAACATGTTTAGAGATATTAGTAGTAAATGCCTTATGTGTTTCGGATAACTGATCATAGGTTATATATCTGGCAATGGGGTATTTGGTGCAGGTTCGAGTACCTTTTCGAAAGGCAATGGGAAGGTCCAGATCATTTTCTTGTGGGACAATTAGGGTTGGACTCTCGAGACTAACACTAGAAGGCTCGGGCATAACAGATAAAGGAATGTTTTTATGTGAGTGAGGGAAAAACGAAGTACCTGGAGTATCCATAGTTCCTTTGCCCGGGGCTTCCAATGAAGCTTGTGCTGGAATGATTAATTCATCTCCGCTTCTTTTGAGGACATTTCTCCTAGAATAAACCACAGGTTCAAGGATATTTCGGTTCTTCTCCATTCGTAGTATCTCCTTTTCCGACAGACCAATTTCACGGTCGACAATTGTGGATTCAGACTCCCCATTTTTTTCATTTTGAAAATCAAGAGGTTGGTCAATCACCAATTTTGGAAGAGGTTCGGATATTTCCCAAAAATTTGGTTCCCTTATATTATTCTCCCCCTGAATTAAATTTTTGGTAAAATATGATTTTGTTTCCAAGAAAGTGGCATCCATTGTTATAAAAAACCGTTTTGTGAGAGGATTTAAAAATTTGTAGCCTTTGCGATTTGCAGCATATCCTAAAAAAACACATTTTTCTGCCCTAGGATCCAATTTTGACCGAGATCTCTTGGGTATGTGTACATATGCGGTGCAGCCAAATATTTTCAGGGGTAAATCAGAATTGATTCGAGAGTCCGGAAAAATTGATTTCAAACAGCCTAGCGGAGTGATGTATTTTAAAACTCGTGTAGGCATCCTATTAATTAAATATGCTGCTGTTAAAATGGCATCTCCCCACAGGTATTTTGGAACTTTCATGTAAAACATTATGGCCCTAGCAACTTCAAGTAAGTGCTTATTTTTCCTCTCCGATACCCCATTTTGTTCTGGAGTGTCAGGACAGGTTGATTGATGTAAAATGCCTTTTTCCTTCAAAAAAGTCTCTACATATTGATTGAAATATTCTGTTCCATTATCGGTTCTTAAAATGCTTATTTTTGTTTGAAATTGGTTTTCTATCAAATTGTAAAATTCTTTAAAAATTTTTCCAACTTCAGTTTTGTCACTCATTAAAAAAACCCAACACAGTCTAGTATGGTCATCAGTAAAAGTTACAAACCATTTTTTTCCAGATGATGTAGTTATCTTTGAGGGTCCCCACACATCACTGTGAAATAAGTAAAAAGGTTTTGATTCAAGGTAAGGTTTAGAAACATAAGTTCTACGTTGACTTTTTGCAAGAACACAACATTCACAATGAAAGTCTAAGGGATTCAATTTTTTAAACAAATCAGGAAACAAATGTTTCATATATGAAAAACTGGGGTGGCCTAAACGGCAATGCCAAACCATTATTTGATCATGAACAGAAAAGGAACTAATACTACTAAGCCCTTGAATAATTTTATTACCAGGTAAAATATTCTCAAAATAGTAAAGACCATTAATCATTCTAGCACTGCCAATCGTCTTCCCCGAGCTCCGGCTCTGAAAAATACAATGAGAGTCACAAAAAACCACATGACAGTTAGAGTCTTTGGATAATTTGCTAACTGACAAAAGATTGCAGGTGAGTTTAGGTACATAGAGAACAGACTTAAGGGCTATGTTTTCAGAAATTTGGACCAAACCTTTGCCGGCAATAGGTGAAAAACTTCCATCTGCAATCCTAACTTTTCTATTTTCAGAACACGGTGAGTATAGTTTTAACAAGTTCAAGGAGTTGGTCATGTGATCAGATGCTCCAGAATCAATAATCCATGGAGTAGAAATTCCGAAACCACAAGAAAAGGCATTTATTTCGTTACCTGTATGTGCCACGGAGACTTTGGGAGCGCTGGACGATGGACTGGATTTTATCAGTGCTAGAAACTGCTCCAGTTGCTCTTTGGTGATGGTGCTGGCAGTAGTCTCGGCCTCATTTGCAGTGGGAAAGGCACGGCCAGTCTTTTCCCCTGTTCTGCCCTTGAAGTTGGTGGGTTTGCCATGAATCTTCCAGCATGTTTCACGGGTGTGACGCGGCTTATGGCAAAAGTCACACCATACACTTGGTTTCTCCTCTAGTTTACGTGGGTTGGCAGCACCTCTTCGCATGTTTAGGCCTGTAGAAGCAAGAGCAGAACCTTCAATGGTAGCAGCAGGTCCCTTCTTGCCGAGCATAACATTCCTCCGGCTCTCCTCCCTCCTAACTTCAGAGAAGACTTCGCCCAGGGATGGCAGCGGCCTCCTACCGATAATTCTCCCCCTCACTTCGTCGAACTCAACATTGAGTCCAGCCAAGAACTTGAAGGTACGACCATCTTCCACTGTTTTCTTGTGGTGCTGTCCATCTTCAGCATTCTTCCACTCATAAGCATCAAAGAGATCAAGGTCTTGCCAGATTCTCTTCAAGAAGTTGAAGTACTTGGTGACTGTTTCTTCTCCTTGCCGCAATTCACCAAGTTTGAGAGTCAACTCAAATATTTGGGACTGATTCCCTAAATCAGAGTACATTTGATTTATATTGTCCCATAACTCATATGCCGTAGGAAAGCACATATAATTTGCGCCAATCTCCTCTTCCATTGAGTTTACCAGCCACGACATTACCATGGAATTTTCGGCATCCCATGTAGCATACATTGGGTCATCTTCTGACAAAGCTCTCTTGTCACCCGTTAAATACCCCATCTTTCCTCGGCCCCGGATATACATTCTCACCGACTGAGACCAGCGCAAGAAGTTGTCGCCGTTCAGCTTGATGGTGGTAATTTGAACAGTGTGTGAATCAGAGGTTGGTTTTGCCAGATCTCTATTCACTGTGGGTTGTGAGGAAGACCGAGGAATGGTTGTGGAATCGCTAGAATATTCTGACATGGTTCTGGCTTAGGGTAATGGCCTCAAAAAAAAATTCTGGGCAGAGGAGCGTACAAGGCTCTGATACCAAGTTGAAAGAGACAATTTGAGGGAATACTTTTTCCTTCTATTGAGATTGCCTTTATAGAGAATTACAGCATAATTACAGCATAATTACAGCACAATATTAGGGATAGAAATACTAAGCTAGAGGGAAAGAATATCAGCCTAGAATAAAACTACCTAAAATAACCTATTTACCATATTTACATGATCTACTGATTTACAGCTCAAACTTCCCCTAAATCATCCCTATTCTCGACAGACCAAATAAGTCCATGTGCAGCAATTCCAAACATCTTGAAGTCGATTTGCTGCCTTTGTTCTTGAAGCTGGATCTTATCTATTTCCCAAGCTGACAAGCAGAACAAACATGATTATTAACAAAATTAATATCAGGTAAGCCGTCGACTATATTATGCTTTTTGAGATTGTTGATAGATTTGAAATTCAGATGATTCAATCTCTTGTGCCAGAGCTAATGTTTCTCACTAAGAGAGGCAACTAAACATGTAGGAGCATTAACATGATCTAAGTTCCAAGAAACTCTGTAGGTGTTTCCCTCTCTCTTTCCAGTTAATACAGTAGACTCAACATAATCTTTAACTATGCATGTGTGCTTCTGAAAAATTACAGAATAATCATTATCACACAGTTGACTAATGCTGATTAAATTATAACAGAGATTCTCAACCAGTAGTACGTCGTTGATAGTTATGTTACCATGGATAATCTTACCCTTACCCACGGTTTTACCTTTTGAGTTATCCCCAAATGTTATTTTTGGTCAAGTAGAACTCATTACTTCTGAGAGTATATTTTTCTGTCCAGTCATGTGTCTGGAACATCCACTGTCCAGATACCATGTGGAGCTGCTTACTTTAGCTTTCTTTTCATGTTCCTGCAAACACAAATTTTAGTATCTGGTACCCAATCTACTTGGGTCCAACCTTATTAGTCCCTTAGAAACCCACATTTGTACAATTTTTGGTGATTTTGTACTTCGGGTATCCAAGGAGGTTTGTGCAGTAGAGGGTCTATTATTTCTATGCATCTCAGAATGTTGTTCTTCCCTTCTGTTCCTATTGTCTAGCCTGTATCTCTTCTGAACAGGTCTAGAATTATAGTACTGGTAGTTTTTAACCTTCATGGGAGTTGTTTTCCTGAGTTGAATCCTCTACTGGATCCAGAACTTTGGTCAATTCTTCCCTTAGGTTCAATATAACCAAGACCATAATTCTTTTTTCTATTCATCTGATTTATATTTCTTTCAAATTGAACAATCGGTACTTCTGGTTCATATGCCACACTGGATTTAACAAATCGAATGTATTTTGTTTTGTTGGTATCCAGTTCTGGCTGAGTACTGATTTCAGAAGTGCTTTCATCATTTCTGAATCCGAGACCACTTCTATCTCCAGATTGCTTCTGTAATTCTTGCATCTTTTCCAATGAAATAGAAAACTTATTCCAAGCATTTACCAGAACAGACAGCTTCTGATTTTCAGATTTCATTGTCTGGTAATCTGATTTTACTTTCTCATTCTCAGTTTTCAACTTACTCATCTCCACTTTCAAATCATCGCAGCTATTCTCTTGCAAGCACGTGAACTTACTGACTTGATTTCTTAAGTTTAGATTTTCAATCTTAACTTTCTCGAATGATTGAGAAAGTCTTGATTACTCACTTACCATGTCATGTAATACCTTAATTAAATCAGTTCGTGTAAATTCGTCAGAGTTGAAGTCGAATACCTCTTCAGATGTTGAGTTTGATTCAACATCTGCCATAAGACATTTAATCTCTTCTACATCACTTTCACTAGAATGAATTTCTGAGTCAGATGACTCAGAGCTGGAATTCGCCCATCTAGATTTGCTTTCTTCAGCAATCATTGCTTTGCGGCCTTTTCTGAACTTTTTGTCATTCCTTTTGTACTCTTTCTTCTTCTGGTCATCTTTCTTGGGCTTTGGACAGTCAGCAATAAAGTGACCAATCTTTCCACAGTTGAAGCATGCCATATCACCAGATGGTGAATCTTTCTTGAAGTTGCGATTAGGGCTTTGGTGGGCTCGGTGATTCTTTCTCATGACTCTAGTGAACTTTTTCACAAATAAGGACATAGCTTCATTGCTGATTTTTTCAGCAGTCTTTTCAGAAGTACTTTCAGTAAGGGTAACAGGTACTGCTTGTGGTATGACTGCAGCAGCATCAGTAGGAGTAATAGCAGTAGTAGCAGCAAGGGCCTTGGTTGGCAGATTTGTTGAGGGCTTTTCTCCACCTCTTACTTCTAGTTCGAACTCGTAGGCTTTTAAATCAGCAAACAAGTCATGTAATTCCAATTTGTTTAGATCTTTAGAGACTCTCATAGCCATTGTTTTCACGTCCCATTCTCTGAGTAATGCTCTCATTACTTTGAGCGCTATTTCTCGATTGCCGTGCTCTTTGCCCAGAGCTGCAAGCTCATTGACTAGGCTACTAAAACGTTCATCAAACTCATTTAGAGTTTCACCAGCCTTCATCTTTAAATTTTCAAACTTCTGCATTGCTACAGACAGTTTTTTTCTTTTGTTTGCTCATTTCCTTCACATATCTGAATGAGCTTTTCCCAGATCTCTTTAGTAGTAGAACACATCTTAATTTTGCTGAATGTGTTCTTATCAAGAGTTTTGTAAAGAATGTCCTTAGCGACATTATCAAGATTGGCTTTCTTCTTATCTTCGCCAGTCCATTCGTTTCATGGTTTTTCAACCATTTGAGGTGCACCCTCAGTAACAGCAATAGCTGTATTTGGCTTTAAGATCTTTAATGGTCCGTCTGTGATGACATACCATATGTCATCATCCTGCGTTGCAAGGTGAGCTTGCATACGGATCTTCCAATCATCAAAATCTTCTTTCGAGAACATGGGAACCTTGCTGAAGTGTGCCATCTGTATGTATTTTCAGGGACAAGAATAACCCGCTCTGATACCAATTGTTTGGGATCGAGGAAGAGTTTAGAGGGGGGGTGAATGAACTCTTCTCCAATTTCTTCTTTTCTTTCTCAGATAAAGAAGGTGCTAAAATCCTGTTAGGGATAGTAGCTTATCTTGTCGTGAGTACTTCCAAATGATTACAATATTAAATGCGGAAACAATCTGATGGAGTGAATGAAAATAGTAATATCAGTAGACATCAGTTGTTTATGGAAGTTCAAAGATAAAGTTTTCTACGTCTCCCCTTCTTCTGTTTCCAGAAGGTATCACTAAAAGACTTTGGATTTTACAGTACAACTCTTGTACACACCCACTTCAGTAGGGCTTACCCTTTGCCTACTGAAACTCTTAGTTACTCAACACAGTGAAAATACGATACAACAAAGTTCTGAAAAGACTCTTTTCAGATTACAAACTCTTCTTGATAAAATATGAGTGCAGTGAATAATTATGAAGAGTGTAAGAAACAGTAGCACAAAATGATCTCAATAGATCAGATATCTGCTATGAAGCGTGCTACTTTTCTTTATGTTGAACTCGAAGATATCAAGGATTCGTGGTTTTCTCGGTTCGTGAAATTCAGATTGATTTTGAGAGATATTTCGCACTATCTTCTATATGGGTTTGTTCTATATATATAGGTGACTGAGTTCAACGTCTTTAATCAGAAACTGTCTTCTGACTTCTGATAGAATCAGCTTTATTACCGAAATAGGTTCCTGCAGAAATGCTATAAAATAATCATTCCTATTTTATACTAAAATTGGCGAAGTGAACTAAATGACTTCGTACAGTGATTAATGCTGCAATTAATACTTGTACTAGAAAAAGGTAACGGTAACATTTAAAGCTGATAACGTTAAGATGTCGAGTCTAATAAAGTCCTTTCTTCTGCTTCTGATTCTATATCCGTTTAGGTACTTCTTCTGATTTTCTACGCTACTGATTCTGATTTTAGTTATCTACTGTTTTAACGAGTGATCTGCTGGTTTTGATTTTCATCGCCACAATAAATTTAGATCTAACAACATCTTTCTATTTTATCCAGTCCTGTCGATTTTTACATTCACCAAATGATTTTTGTCCATGATCTTCATTCTCATTTATGATGTCAAATGCCACATTGTAAGAAAATATCTCATCAATTTCTTTTATATCTTTTCGGTTCCATATTTTTCCAGTATTAATATAATTTATAGAGATTTCACGTTTCTCATCAGTTTGTGGTTCTGACGGAACATTTTCATCATCATGTATTTCTGCCGGAATATCATTTTCTATTTTGTGATCATCGTGTTTCTCTATGATTTTTATTTGTCGAGGATTTTTATCCTTGGAACCGATTGGCCTTCCACGCTTCAGGTGTTTAATGACATCATGAGTGTCTTCAATTTGTTTCTTTGGAATTTCAATTCGAGCAGGGGCATTTACAACATGTATATATGATTTAGTTACCCTTTTTGTGTCTGCAAAAATGAATCTGGTATTTGATTTTGTATTCTTTGCAAGTGCACAATTTGCTATACATCATTTTCACATTGTTTAGTTCTTGGATCCAGATGTAACAATGATGATGTATACCATGTAATTTCCTTTTCGATATGTTTCTTTTCTTTCCCTAACATTGGGAAGATTTCCTCATTAAAATGACAATCAGCAAAACGTGTTGTAAACACGTCATCTGTCTGATGCTTAAGATATCAAATGATTGATGGGCTGTCATAACCAACATAAATTCCGATTTTTGTTTGAGGTCCCATTTTTGTTCGTTGAGGCGGTGCAATAGGCACATATACCATACATCGAAAAAATTCTTAGATGAGAAATATCTGGTTCTTTACCAAATGCAAGCTGCAATGAGGAGTATTTATGATATGCACTTAGTTTGATGCGAAATAATACAGCAGCATGTAAAATTGCATAACCCCATATAGAAACATGGAGTTTTGTTTTCATAATCGTTGGTCTAATAATCGGTTATAGACGTTTAATCAATGATTCAGATAATCCATTTTTTCCACTGGATGCTCAACAGTGATTACTATTGACATACAATAATCATTGAAAGTCTGGGAAGTAAATTCACCAGTATTATGAAGTCTAATTTTCTTGATTGTATGATCGGGAAATTGATTCCGCAATTTTATTATTTGAGCAAGTAATCTTGCAAATGTCACATTGCGGGTTGATAATAAACATACATGTGACCATCTGTTGGAGGCATCGATCAATACTATAAAATATCTAAATGGTCCACATGGTAGATGAATTGGCCCACAAATATCACCCTGAATACGTTCAAGAAACATGGGTGATTTAGTTTGGATTTTAGCTGGTGATGGTCTTATAATAAGTTTTCCAAGAGAACATGCTTTGCATTGAAACTTATTATTTGAAAGATCTTCTGGTCTTTCAGCGGATGACCATGTGGATTTTCTATAATTCTTCGCATCATTGTTGAATTAGGATATCCTAATCGATCATGCCAATTGATCAATATTGAAGAATTATCAACTACCATGTTTGATTCAGTTGGACTTATATATGTATAATACAATCCAGTAAAGAGCATTAGTAGTTTTTCAGCTACATATTCTTTCCTGATTTATATGTGATAAGACACATATATTTCTCATTTCCTTCATTTATTGTTTGAGTATCATACCCATGAGAATATATGTCATTAAAACTCAACAAAGTTATTTTCGATTGTGGTGAATACAAAGCATCATTTATAAAAAAAATAATTTGTACCATTAGGTAACAAAAAATGTGCTTTACCACAACCTTTTATCAAGTCTACTAGACTTGATATTGTATTCACCATTATTTTGTTGGTTTTAGTTCCAAGAAATATATTTTATCTCGGAGAATAATGTGCGTTTTACCACTATTAGGTATGCAAACTTTCATGTGATTAGTTCCTTATTTAGCTTTGTTCATAGCATTTTCCGTATTTGAACTTCAAAAAAATATGCAATGAAAAAAATTACTGACAATACATATGTAATTTATTGAAAAATATAACACATGTCATAATTGTACAATAAAATATTATTATATGTGTACATGAAAAATAAATTATTTTACATTTATATTCTACCAATATATTGTTCGTTTTCAGATAAATCATTGAGAAAATCTGCAGCATCAATATTTTTCATTTCAATTCCACCAGCATATTGATCATTTCTAGAAAAATCATTCAGAAAATCTGCAGCATCAAACGGTCACTGCGTTCAGTGAATTTTGTCTCTTTTTATCGATTCTTATAGAGGTGGTTTGTGACGCTTTTTTGAGATGAGTCATAAAAATAACTATCTAGATTGTTTTCAAAACCATGGCCGCGACCACGACCATGACCACTTCCTCGTCCACGTCCACGACCACGACCTCGACCTCGACCTTGTCTCTGAATTTGATTTTGGTTTCCAGTTTTAAATTCATTTATACTCACAACATTTACTTCTGGAAATGTTGCTGATCCAGTAGGTCGGGACTGATGATTTCTCATTAGCAGCTCGTTGTTCTTTTCTGTCACAAGAAGGCAGACGATAAGTTCAGAATATCTCGTAAATCCACGCACTCTATATTGTTGTTGTAGAGTTATATTTGATGCGTGAAATGTGGAAAATGTTTTTTCAGTCATTTTCGATTCCGTAACTTCATGTCCACAAAAAATTAATTGCGAGATTATTCGATACATCGCCGAATTGTAAACACTGATTTTCTTAAAATCTTGGAATCTCAACATAATCCACTAATCACGAGCGGTTGGAAGTATAACTTCCCTTATATGTCCAAATCTTTCTTTTAATCCTTTCCTTTCCATAGAGTCATGAGATCTTTTCGATAAGATATTCACATTTTAAACCTTCATCAAGATGTCGACGTAAAAATATTATAGCTTTTTATTTTTCTTGTGATGAAGAGATACCATTTTCTTTAATAGTCTCGCTTAGACCCAATGACTCGAGATGCATTTTTACATCGACAGTCCGTGGCATATAATTTTTTCTTGCAATGTCGAGCACAACAAATTCGAGCTTTGCCAAGTTTGACATAGTGGTACTATAAAAATAACATTGCATTTTATTAGTTAAGTTCTATTAATATGACAATAAAAAGTAACGGATAAATTACAAGTACAAGCATTCTTAAAAATAAAGAAAAAATGCGAGGCAGATATTCTCCGATAAATACAAGACTAATGACTATAATAACCAAAATAATATACAAAATAACCTTAAAAGAACAATCTTCTTTTTCTTCGAAAATTTTGATGAAGAAAATTTTTAGGGAGGAAGAATAATTTTGGAGTGATTGAATGGGTAAAAACTAACAGTTTATGTAATGCCCGAGATGTAATTACTGTAATCAGACGTTGATTAATTGGTAGACTTGAGGTTGTAGGAGCTCACGTGGAAAAGCCGGGCGTCGGTGCAAGAAAAACAAGATTTTGTACAGAACTCGTGGCGCCCGAGCGGTAGAAAGAGACCGCCCGAGCGCCAATGCACCATAAGTTTGGATTTCAGGCAGAACGTTTGGTGCCCGAGCGGTAGCATATTACCGCCCGAGTGCCAATGTGTGATAAGCCAAGCATTCGGGCAGAAAGTGCCGCGCCCGAGCGGTACTTTCTTACCGCCCGAGCGCCACCTGGAAAACATGAAATGTGCCACGTTTTGTAAGCATGCAACGTGGGATGTATATATATATATACATATATATATACGTATCATTCTTCAGAAAAACAAAAGAGAAAGGTCGAGGAAAGCTTCAGAGAATTTGTGAAAGAAATCCTTACGCCTTTATATTTCAATCCGCCCGTCCGATTTTGAATCCGACTTCGGTATTGAGTTCCTATCGACGTAGACTACAACTGGACGTAAGTTTTGCTACGTTTTGATATGATTTGAAATTATGGTATGGTCAGAATCTGATATGATTCATATATGATGTTCTTGACATGTTAGACATCGTATAATCGAAACCGGACTGAAGAATAGATACCATATGGAATTGTTATGATTTTTAGAGTTGAGTTGATTGAGAATTGATATCAGGATTGGAATATTATCGAGTATGAGGTGTTAGGATTGATATCTGACTGATATGGTATTGCTGGATATATTGAGATCATGATGTTATGCCGTTGAAACAGAATTTGATTGAGTTCTGATTATATCCAGTACTGATTGAGTGGTGTATTGATACCATACCCTCGATATTGTTATTGTCAGATTGAGTATTGACAGGCTTTGAGTTCGAGACTTCGACAGAGTAGAATATTAGAAAGAAAGGTATAAATTAATGTTGTGTCGGGATTGCACAACTCGAGTAAGGTTTGACTCGAGTTTTCCTAAATCACATACTTAGTTTATTACATTGATATTTGTAATTGATGAGATTGATGTTTGTTGTCTATTGATTTATAGCCACTGCATGTATTGACTACTGAGTCGTTTAGTCATTGGCTGATTCGCCTAGTCACCGGCTGATTCGTCTAATTATCGACTGATTCGTCTAAACTTTGGCTGATTCGCTTAATTACTGGTTGATTCGTCTAGTTATTGGCTGATTCGCTTAATTCTTGACTGAGTCATCAATTCTGAGGCTGTTTCGCCCAGACACTAATTCTTGACTGATTCGTCAATTCTGCGGCTGTTTCGCCCAGACACTGGATATATGAATTGTATCGATGCCGTGTAGGAATTGATTCATTCATATCGACTGAGATTCAATATAACTTTCAATATCCAGACATCGGGATCCCTAGGTTAGAGTTGAGTCGAGTCTGAGACGACGCGTTGTTTGAGTCGAGTCTAAGTCTGAGTATGATTCATTGTTTGATATTGAATTATGTTTCTGATTTGATACATGTTATGAATATTTATTAAATGCTTTTATATATGTTTTTATATGATTGCATGTATACATTGTTTATACTGGGATTCATTCTCACCGGAGTTATCCGGCTGTTGTCTTGTTTTGTATGTGTGCATGACAACAGGTGGGGCTGGATCAGGGTCAAGAAGAGGATGAGAGAAGATAGATAGCGTGGAGATCCGGGCTCCGAAGCAACTTAGGATTCAGCACAGATATATAGTTGAACCTAGTTGAATCCTTGTAGATAACACATGATTTGTATGTTTATGTTTAATATGTAATTTGAGTAAATTACATTACGTTTCCGCTTTGTATTTTTAAAAAAAATTTAGACCCTATTTATTTTAATTGATTAAGTAGTCCCAAAAAGTGATTAAGAATTTGATTATCGTCCGGGTCCCCACAGTTTATGACCGTTACAAATTCTTAAAAAATAAATGTATGTATTTGTAAATTTTATGGTAATAATTTGATGTATCTAATTTTAATCATGTTTAAATAATTATGTATATCGTATCACAATATTATATTGAGTTGTCAGGGACTCCTATTATATAATACTGTGACATTATACAAAAATATATATATATAATTATTATATAACACAATAAAAATATATAAACAGTGAAATAATCACATCAAATTATTATAATGAGGTGTCATAAACTCTTTTTATATAATAACATGATATATTCAAATATATATATATATATATACAATAAATAAATAGTAACACAATAAAATTATATAAGCAGTATAATAATATAATCACATCACGTTATTATAATGAGGTGTCATAGATCTTTTTTATATAATAACATGATATTATATATAAAATATATACACAATAAAAATAAATAAACAATAAAGTAAATAGTCTTACTTTTGAATATTGTTACATTTTTCTTATGTTTTGGATCTTGGAAAAATACGGAGAACCGAAACTTCGAGTATCGTGCTAATAACGTGTTCAAAGTAAAAATTTACGGTAAAAAGTAAAAATCTAAACTCTCAAAATTTACCAAACTACACAATTTATAAAATTTTCTCTCTACTCAATTGTGATTTTCTTCACACATTAAGAGACTTATTTATAGAATTTCCTTGGAAATAATCCAAAAGTCAATACATCATTATATACATCATCACACACTAATTTTAAATATTTACAACTCTTATTTTCAACATTCAACTTTCTTATTTTCAACATTCAAATATTATAACTCATATTTTTCAACAATAGGTTCATTCTTTAGAACGAAAGAGTACATATTCTTGAAACCATAATGTATCACTTTTCTATCATATTGTCAAAGTCTTCCCAACAAAATATGACAAACATGCATCGGTACAACGTAACACAACACCTCTTCCACATACTTCCCAATCAAAAAAGTAACCAAAACTTGCTTATTCACTTTGGCCTCCGCATAATCGTTCAACCATCGTAGCTTATATGGTTGATGATGTTTCAATGTAGGCAAACCAAACTTCCCCACCATCTCACAACTAACTACATTGGCACAAATCCTTCTATCTACGATGATATTACAAACCTTTTCGTTAACAAATCACCTAGTATGTAACAAGTTCTCCATTTGCTTAGTCATCTCTTCTTTGACTTGGGCACTCATAATATGCATAATCACTAGAGCTTCATTTACAACCGCCTCATATCCCTCATCAGGTCCTCCAACTCGGGCATCTCATCATCATCACTCTCATCATCCCCCTCACTTTGAGATTCATATTGCTCATAGGCATCATTGTTATCACTTTCTTTTTGGATATTGATTAGCAATATGATCAAATCCTTGACACCTAAACATTTGATATCTCGACACCTAAAACATTTGTCATCCTCCCACGAGCTTGAATATGATTCAACACATAATAAAGGACAACTTTTAATGTTAAAATAATAGAACTAAAAATTTGAAATACAATACTTCTCTTTTTTTTGTGACAAATCGATCTTTTTTTTATCAGTACTTTTTTTTTTGAATTTGATCCTCTTTTTATAAAGCTTTTTTTAATTACAAAACTTGATGATAAGAAAGATGAAACTTGTGTGACAAGTAACAAGAAGGACGACTCAAGGATGTTCGAGGATCGCAAGATTCGCGAAAAAAGGAAGATTCACAAACAAAGTAAACGATAAACAATATTTTTTTAATAAAAATCTTGCGACACAAGAATCAATGAACGAAGAACAAAAAAAATTAGAACGACGATGAATCGATAATATAAAAAAAGATACTTACTTAAATCAGAGCAATTGATGGGATCGGTTCTAGGCACCCGCGAGGTTGCTTCGAACATAATATTCTCAATGAGCTGCAATAGCTCGTGTTCAAAGAATGTAAACAACGATGATTTAAATCGAGTTCGGTTTTAAATCAAGCGAAAAATACTCGAAGTAATCATTCGTTAAGAAAGCTGATTAAAACTTTTAGCTTGTGTAGATTGATTAACTAAAATAAGGGGATCAGTTCTTACTTGTATCAGTTCAGTTATGGTGAGAACTGAACTGATATCAGTTAAACTGATCAAATCAGTTTTAAAACAATAGTTAAATAGTTAGGAACACAAGATATGTTTATGAATGTTCGGAGATTTCAACTGCTCCTATGTCACCACTTCTACCACTTCGGGTAGGATCCACTAGAAGACTTTGATTTATAAAAAATCTTGTAAACTCACTTAGTTTAGGACTTACACTACTACCTAACTGAACTCTTATTCTATATTGGAGGCAACACCTTTTCAAATCAACACTTGTTTAACGTCTATGTGTCAAAGACTACATACACAAGTTTATTGTCTTTGTGCAAGACTCTCTCATCTTTTCAATACGCTCTATTCTCTGTGTATATGTGAGTGATGGTGTGTGTGCTTATGTGAGAACTGATATATGAATACAACACGAAAGTGTTCTCACACACTGAGGAAATTGAGCTTCTAAACTAAGCTGGTAAAACGTTGAAATGTTCCCTCAAGTCTGGGCTGGTTGCTTCTTGTAAGCTGATATGCACACTTTTTATTCCACACCCTTTTATTTCCACACACTTTCTTTTTGTTCTTCACACTTGTTAATGGTCTTGATCTTGTATTTATAGAGACAATGTGACCTACATCAAGACTCATCAAATGTGCTTGTTGCAATTTTAATCCGTTCCTCGAAATTTGTGTCTTGTCTTTTCTGACAAGCCGTTCTGGAACGTTCTGACTTTAAGCTCTACTGCAACGTTCATTAATGTCCTTTGATCGGACAATTGCTTTTATAACATTGTGCACAACAGGATTCTACTTAGATAAGCTTGTCGTGTTCTAAAAACTGGTCGGCTTCTAGCCGATGCTTTGAACTGGTCTTGAACTGGTGTGGTGAAATCAGTTGGCTCGTCAGCTGAACTGATTTCACTGATTCAGTTGAACTGATCAGCTGAGATCTTGATCAGTTGAACTCTTCATCAGCTGGCCAAGCTTCTGAAGATCTTCTGTTGAACTACATATCAGCTGAACAATTAGTTGAACTGTTCTTTGATATATCAGTTGGGCTGGTTCAGTTCGGTCAATCAGTTGATACTTTCAGTTTGCGTCTCGATAGATTCAGTTTTGGCTCGATAACTTTCTGCAACTTAGGTAAATTTGTTGGAAACAAAACAAAAAGTTTTGTTAACATCAAAATCAAGATTGCGAACATGAAATGTTCCAACAATCTCCCACTTTTTGATGGTCACAAAACTTGAGCAATTGAAGCGATTAAAATAAAATATTTAAACATTTAACAATTCTTTCCCATTGTGAGAATAAAAAATATATAAAACACTTAAGCGAATAAAAAGAAATTTTCAGTTCGAGGGATAACATATTTAAAAACAATTTAAAACTCCCCTTCAAGAACTGAATTAAAAACTCCCTCTTAAAAATATCATTTACGCGATTAAAGAAGTTTTTAGCATATTTTAACATTCAAGTAGTTTAGGCAACAAATATGAAGATAGAATTTCAGTTACATAGCAACTAACTGAATAAACATGATGTTTATTTAATCAAATATGCGTCCCTTGTATCATATATTTAAACACATCGATATGTGTAAGGGAAATTGCTACTACAATAACAAATTTTAAACAACATCAAATATTGGTTCGTTTACACATAATAGAACTGGATATACCAATAAATGATTGCCTTGAACACTTGAAATGCTGCATCGATCTTGAGTTTCTTAGCCAGAAGAACAACTAATTGCCTTCAACTTGATCTCTATGCTGGCTAACTGGTCTTAGCTGATGCAAACTGGACTCAACCGATTCTGAACCGCATTGATCATCTACTTTGATCTGATATGGCAATGAAACGGGTGTATACTGCTGATGATTAAGCTCCTAATCATCCAACATTTCAGCTGGTAGTCGGATTTCGTCTGTTGATCAGTTGAACTGGTAAGCTGGCAACTGAAATCTGATCTGCTGAACAGTTTAGCTATCCTGCTGTCACTCTGAATTAAAAGCCCTGCAAGCTACTAAAACAACAAAAATTACGTAGTCGAGAGAAGTGGCTACAATGTTAGTTGCAGATCCAAAGATCTTTTCTCTTACCACGACAAACTCATATAAAATTTTTAAGAGGATTTTGAATGACATTTTAAATATAATTTTGAAATATATTTTAAAATATCAGTTTTCAAATGTTATTTTTAGAACAGCTATCTCTGATACCAATTGATGGGACCGGTTCTAGGCACCTGCGAGGGTGTTTCAAACACAATATTCTCAATGAGCTACAATAACTCATGTTCTAAGAATGTAAACACAAATGAATTAAATCAAGTTTGGTTTTAAACCAAGAGGAAAATACTCTAAGTAATCATTCATTAATAAAGCTGATTAGTTTAAATATTTTAGCTTGTGCCAACTGATTAAGTGAAATAAGGGGGATTGGTTCTACCTTGTATCAGTTCAGTTATGGTGAGAACTGAATTGATATCAACGAAATTGATCAAAATTGTTTTAAAACAATAGTTAAACAGTTAGGAACACAAAATATGTCTATAGATGTTCGGAGACTTCAACTCTTCTTACGTCACCTCTTCTATCACCTCGGGTAGGATCCACTAGAAGACTTTGATTTACACAACACCTTGTACAAACCCACTCAGCTTAGGACTTACACTACTGTCTAACTGAACTCCTAGTCTAGACTGAAGACAGTACCTTTCCAGCCAACACTTATTTAACGTCTATGTGTCAAAGACTACATACATAAGTTTATTGTCTTTGTGCAGGACTCACTCAGCTTTTCAATACGCTCTATTATCTATGTATATGTGAGTGATGGTGTGTGCGTATGTGAGAACTGATATGAAACTAAATCTCGAAGTGCACATTTTTATTTCAAAAATAATTGAAGGCATGCATGCGGTATCTACCTCAACCACATATTTTAAAAATAAAAAGTATTCGCTATCGAGTACCAGTATTGCAATTTTTAAAAGAACTCAAATAAGCAACATACAAATCTTGTCAAACCATAAACATATAAATAATAAAATGTAAGAAAATATCCATGATCTCTCCTAACTCATAAACATGATGTGTGGAAAAATAAGGTCCTCGGGTTAGCGTGCGTGCATCCAGCCTGCTTACTCAGTCTTCGACACCTCCAATCTCCTCATCGATATGTTCACCTGCATCAATCATGCCTAGTGAGTTTAAAGACTCAGCAAACCAAAATCGTTATAACAAATACATATACATAACATACAACAGTAAAACATACTGTACTTAAAATAAACTTCACGATCGTAAAAAAGTGAACATAAACGTAACATAAACATAAGCTGATAAGCATGTCAAAAACATGCATCAACATATCAACATATACGTATTAATTTCCTTTATTGAATTCTGTTCATAAACTGTGACTTTCGTATCATTGTATTATTCGATGGATCCATCAACGTATAATCGCGGTACACGACGACGGGGACATCAGCGACAATATTACCCATCCACTGAGCTTTGGCCTTACATGTCATCATATTATCGTATCATCGTATTTAGTCTCACAACCAACTTCATTCCTTCAAAACATGTCATCATATTCATCACTTATAAAAATCATGCATATACGTAAATTTCTTAAAATCAAGCATGTAGCGTAATTTTCATATTTCCATAAAATGTCATATACGTGATATCATAAATATTTAAAACATGTCAAATTGTGATTAGGGCGCCGCCAGGACCTCTAACTCGACCTTAAGTGCAAATGACCATTTTGCCCCTAGAAACTCTAATTGACCATTTTACCCCTGAACCTTTAAATTTCGACCCGAAGCCAACCAAACTCCTAAGAACACCTCAAAACATATTAAAATGGCATAACAACGTACCAATAAGTCCCAATAGATGTGACAAAACTTACTTTACTCTGATATTCATTTGGCAAGGGATTTTGGTGGTATCCTTGGCAAGCATGCAAAAACACAGAATCTAGTGCTCGATCATGGAGTCGACCAACTGGTCTATCCGGGGCAAAGAGAAACAATATTTAAGACATGCTTTACTTAGGTCACGGAATTGATGCACATGCGCCATTTTTCCGAGGACTTATGTACAAGTTGAAAAATATACTTCCTGAATGTGTCCAGCCTTCATCAATTCTTGAAGTTGTTCTTGTATGTTGCGTTTTTTTCTTGCCCAAAACGCCACTTCTTTTGGATGATGTGTTGGAACTCGCTCAAGACATTCAACTTATGTTCCATCAGTTCTCTTCAGACGTCGATGAGGTCGGCTTCGGACCAAGTAAAAACTTATTTGTTTTTATGTAAGCATTCTAACAGCAGACTCCTCAAGGGATCTTCCAGTGTGATAGGATTAGGGGTGAGGGTTCGAACTGACCAAATCGAATTAGCTATAACCGAACCGAAACGAAATATTTATCCATAACCGAACCGACCGATTAATTTTTACAACCGATGAAAACCGAACCAAATTAAAATCGGTTAATTCGATCGGTAACCGAATATTAACTGATTAGCTTTAAAAGATTGTGATTTAACTTTAATTATATATGTAATTTTTCTTGAATACTACTGTCTACACAAATGCATAAAAATATAAAATCATACACATAACAAATGCATAAGTTTTGTTTGAATACAATTAATACATGTTTTTTTTTATAAAATAACATAACATGGGCGGGCATCGTCTCGACCGATGACTAGAGATGAGTGGGCGGCACATGAACTCAATAGCGGATAAGAGAGAAGTGAAAACGAGAAAGCCAAGGTATTTAAAATTATATTAGAATTAAGGTTGATTTTAAAATTAAAAATTTAAATATATATATAAAAAAATTGATAAATAATAAAAAAAACTTATTAAATAATAGTATTTATTATATCGATTAATTTGGTTAACCGATTTCAAAATTTTGAAAACCGTAACCGAACCGAATTAACTGATATAACCGAATTTTTTAATTTGAAAACCGAATTTCCGAAATAACTGAACCGAATTTTTCGAATTGACTCGATTTGGTCGATTAATTCGGTTTAACCCAAATCTTGCTCACCCCTAGATAGGATCGGTTGGTAGGTGAAAGGATGTTTAGAAGGTGAGTTGAATAAATACTTTACAATTTTACCTCATTTTCAAATAATAAGTCAGTTTAGTGATAAACTGAACTCGGGAATCTAGTTATGTCAATGTCAATCAGTTAACTAATGAAAATGCAGAAATAAACTGAATGACAGATAGACTAAAACTGAAATTCCAATATTTGCCTATTACAGTAATTTCACCATCTAATCTATTATTACAGTATTTGCCTATTAAATTGTTAAATTTTTTAAATAAGAAAACGAGTATCACAAGATATTGAATTATCAAAGTGTGCGAGAATTTCAATGATGATATAAAGTGCCATCGAGCCAAATAACCAACCACCGGAAGTGTAGGCCTTCAAAAATTCTTCAGGAGCTTGAAGTTATCTCACCGATTAATATGATAGTTCTAATATATCAAGATAAGATGCGTTCAAACCTTGCTCCCACACACTCAAGAAAATCTCAAGTAAATTGGTTCAGTTTCAGTTCTCCTAAGACATATCAAACCAGCTACATAAGTGATGAAGCTTCTATAACTTATAATACATTTTCTCCTTCCTTCAACCAATTCCCGGACAAAATGTCGCCTACCAGAGGTGAAAGACAAGCAGCAACTACCTGGGTAAACACAAAAAGATGATTGCATATTTCAACAAATTGGAGCATCGATCATCCTATCTTCGAACTCCATCACTCGACACACAATGAAATAAGTCGACTCAAGCAGGCAACCATAAGACATATCTCCGGAGTACCTTGTTACAGATGTAAAACACAATAAATGAACAGACCGACTTACCAGAAAATGGCTCTAGAATTATTTGTAATCAAATGATGGTGGGGTTGGGGCATCAAAACTCTCCAAGATCTTTGTCTTGCTTTCATCACTAGTACTTTTCTCCTCCTTGCCACCGCCGAAAAGGCCTCCTAACCATGAAGAAGATGAAGATGACGAAGATCCACCTCCCAAGCTCTCAATATTTGCAGGAGCTTGACCAGGAATTTGTCCCATTGGATATCCAGGCACACCAGGAACATTTGGTAGTGGCTCCTCCATTGGTGGGAGATTCTGAGGAGCACTCATGATTTTATTTAACATGATTCCAGCTCCCTCAATCAGAGCAAGTAAGACACCACCAAACATAGCTGATCGTGAAGCAGCACCTAATCCCTGACGCATCTGTAGAAATCCTCCTGTTGCAGCACCAGCAATGATCGAGTTCCAAGGATCCTCTTTCTGGCGGAGGTAGACCATTGTGCAATCAAATGTAGAAAAGAGTCCACCCCAAACAGCGAAACTACCACCAATGCGAGGTGCATTCATTCGAACCGCTTGAGTTCCACCAATAAGACGCTCACCTTTAGGGGAGTTGTAGATGCCCTTCAAGAAATGGAAAGCTGAACCACCAACAGCACCCATGCCAAATGCTCCCCCAACATCATCAAGGATACGATCAGGGCAAGGTTCTCGTGATGTTTCTGGCGTCCCCATGGATCACTCACAAGGTGAAGTCGAAAGGAATTGACGGATACAGCTCAGGCTACCTGCAGAGAAAGCAAACGTGCTATGAAGCGTTTGATGGATCTTGATCTTTACCTTGCTACCGTTTAACACACACTCTTGAGCAGTCAATACAAATCTTTAGCAAACGCCTATAAAATTTTAACTAGTAGGATGATGAACATACGGGTAAGAAAGCTAAAATCAGGAAAAACAAGTCTTCAAGATTATTCGTGACTCCAACTTCCATAATAATTGATTAATCCACCACCACCGAAAGACTTTCTTGTAAAATGGAGACCTTTAGTCTATACCAAGCAAAAAAATAACACAAAACTAAGTAAATCAAAACAGAAGTAATTTACTGCAGCATCTCACAAGGGTTTTCTAACTCTTTATGGTTTTTCAACACTTTCGCTTCTGTTAGATTTATGACAACAAATCCTTGGATCAAGGTAGTTTTTTAGCACCAATGAAGAAAAAATACAGAGAGAGTTGTTTAGCATATCAGCAGACGTATCACTGATTTTGCCGTTAATCCATCATGATAGGATTTTCAACATTTGCCACATCCAATTCTAGATCGTTCTGCACGTTGGTCAACCTGAAAAATGTACGTACCCAATGGAACCCAGAAGTTTAATCGATGACATATTCTGGATTTTTTTTTACTAATTTTATCCATTTGAGAGGGATGGAAAGCAGCTGGTCCACTCCAGTATGGATCCCTAAGACGTCCAAGTAAGAAATTTATAATCTTACAAAAGGGGGAAGCAAGTTCCAACAGTAACCTAGCCAAATAATTATACAGAATCTGGAATTTCGCATAAAGCATAAAAAAATTTATCAGCCATCCACTCTCTGATTATTATCGTCAATAAACGCAGCAATTAACATAAAAAAAACGCTAAAATCTGAGATCGAGTCATGAAACACACAATCAATCAAAATCGGCCACAGACTACGGAACGAGAACACAATAGCGAACGAAAATCTTCGAAACAAAAAACAGCTCTCACCTTGAATTCTCGGTGGCTGCTGCTTCTTGTGTAGAAGGAACGGGTCACGCCTACTTAAAACAATTGGGCAATATCGAAGCCCATAATGTTGGGTTGGGCCAAAATATATTACAGGCTTTAAACAGAGGTCAAACCAATGGATTGGCGTAAAATGGCCCATGGGCCCGCCACACCCGAAATATACCCAATTTCAGGAGAGAGAGAGAGAGAAGCATTGCTTGGTCATCTCTCTTGATATACACCACTATTTTTGGTGGTACAACCTTTTTTCGAGCCACTCCCTGCCCTAATTCCCCCTTTTTGATTTTGGTTACAATTTTCGGAATCTACTTGTTCACACGCATGCATGTTTAATCGGGATTCATATAATCAGAAGCCAACTATCGATTGGTTATTGATTGCCTAGTTCTTTACGATTTATTTATTTATTTATTTTTTGTGTGAAACTTTGACATTTTATTTGGGATCTGAGGGAAGAAGCTGGGTTTTGATGAAGAATTATTCCTGGGATTCGTGAAAGAGTTGATGGGTTTCCGTAGATATGCCTCGACTGCGTAGCGGAGCGCGCCGAGGACGCCAACCCGCTGCTGCTCGACTCGACCCGTGCCAGGATACGCAAGCACCTGTATTTGTACGGAGAACCAGGCGTACTGCAGGGAGGAGAAATAAGGATAAGGAAGTTGAGGTTGAGGTAGATGGTTCCGGTGTTTTGACGGAAACAACGTCGGATAAGGCTGTAGATAGTAACAGAGTTGAGGAAGTGAAAGAAGAGGTAGGGGAAAAGAAGATGAACGAGAATAACAGTGGTGCGCGTGGCAGTGGTGATAAGGGTGCGGGACCCGAGGATGAAGGAACTACCGCTCCTCTTCCTGAAAGGGTTGGTGACATGTTGTTTCAATTTTTTTTTTTTTTTTTGTGAATGGGTATTTTATACGCGTGTATTGGCTTTTTCAGATTAATTTGAAGAAGTTTATTTTGGTTAATATGTAAAAGTTCTGGTGTCTAAGAGATGGATTAGATGATTATAAACGAGGATGACTTAAGCTCAGGCTCTAAATTTCTCTGCGATTTATATGCTTACATTATTTCTTGGTTCACCTTTTGGGTTCTCCTGGACTAGGTTCATTCCGGGGCAATAAACTTGATATGGGGTTTGCTGTTGCTCTGTGCAGTGACTAAGCCCGGAATTGGTCTTAGGCCGTGAAATTGAAACCTAAAGGGTGTTTTTTAAAAAAATATATGGCACTAAAAGTATATTTTTATTTTGTTTTCATATTGAAATTGTCGTTTATTGGGAAATTTAAAATTCAGAGTAAATGGTCGTTCTTTTTGGCAACCTGCCTTCATGGCTTCTTCCTTCTTGGTGTAGCAATTGATACCGCAATGATTGTTGCTATGTGTTACTTGGTGTAAAAATTGATAGGATGCTTGTTGTTATTTGCTACTTGGCCTAAAATCAACCTTTTGAGCGATCAAAATGTATCTTGTCTGGATGGCTTATATTGTTTGTAGTTGTTACACTTATTTTGATACTATGCATCACATTGATGCTGTTATTGACTTTGTCCGAAGGTTACAAATTTTTTGCTTTAATGAGATAAACGAGTTTGTTAAGGGACACAACATGATGTTTTTTTATTAGGAAGCTATGACATGCAATAAATAATTTTCATTTATCTTTCTAATTCAGTTTATTTTAGCGATGGTTTTAGTTCGATTTCATAAAGAATTCAGTATAAGAGCTATTGATTCTTTCCAGCTTGGAGTGTCAGAGTTAATTGAATCTGCTTTATCCTTAACAGGTTCAAGTTGGTGGTTCTCCAGCGTATAGAGTTGAGAAGAAACTGGGGAAAGGAGGGTTTGGGCAAGTTTATGTAGGTCGCCGAATCAATCCTCCAAATCCTAATGAAAGAACAGGTTCAGGAGCTGTAGAGGTATATACTTAGGATCCTGGCCCTATTTTCTGCAGCATTGATCTTTGTTTGTGTGACGGAACATTCTTTTGTTTCATAGGTTGCTATGAAGTTTGAGCACCGTAGCAGCAAAGGTTGTAATTATGGACCACCATATGAGTGGCAAGTCTATAAGTGAGTGATTTCATTATCGTTTCTCTGTTGCTAAGTTTCAATATTTCTCTTCCATGAACGTTACAGAATTGAACTAAATCACTATTTTGATTTAGTGTGCTCGGTGGCAGTCATGGCATTCCACATGTCCATTTCAAGGGACGGCAAAATGACTACTATATAATGGTGGATTATCTGATCTCTAGTACATATTTTTTTCCATACCTTTTCTTTTCATTTTCCCTCTAAGGGTAAAAATAATATTTTTTCTTTTTACAGATCATGGATATGCTTGGTCCTAGTTTGTGGGACGTCTGGAACAACAATTCCCACATGTATGTCTCCTACGTAATTGATGATTTGTATACCTTTTGGCTTTTGTCTTTTATTATATGGCTTGCATGTAACATCATCATGTCCCTTTTGCAGGATGTCTATTGAAATGGTGGCATGCATTGCCATTGAAGCCATCTCCATTTTAGAGAAGTTACACTCTAGGGGGTAATCTTTCCAAATTACCTTTTCTGGAAAAATGATGACAATTTCGGTTTTAAGTTGGGAGTATCAGGGGAAGAGTTTTTGGGAATATTTTGGGGGAATGTTGCCAGAAAATTAAATTGATATTTTGTGTTGATATGTGAAAATGAAATTGTTTCTGAAGATGCCAATTCATGACAGAAATGTTACAATTATTTCAAAATTTAGAATTTTGAATAAATTTTGGGTTAGAATATAATATGAGAATATTAATTTTTGGAAATCGTGAGAAGTTTGTTTAAACAAATTGGTTATGTTGGAAGATGTGAATAGGATGGAAATATTATTCTGGGAAAATAAAGAAAAAATCAATGGTAGTTTCTGTTTTTATTTTGGGGATGAGAAATTGTTTCTGGAAATAAGAAACAAACTTTGCGGATGTTTCTTATTGCATTTTTTGAAATATCGTGGAGATTAACTTGTTTAATCCTGAAAGATTTGTACTTGCATCTTTTAGAGAGTGTTGTAGATATTGTTAATCGCTAGCATTGGATTATGGGAGAGGCTGAGACTTGGATGCACCTACCACAAGGCTTAAGATCTGACAACTATCTTTGGGTCATAGAAATTTTAATGTTTTGAGACAAGAAATCTGTAGTTGAATGTTTATTGAGCTAATAGTTGATTTGGAAGAAAATCAATTAATGTTCCTGCTGTAGTGTTATGATCATGTGGTATGGAGTTCAATCATCCTGTATTACTTCAAAAAATCTAATTAATATTATTCCTTATTTCTTCAGATATGTGCATGGTGATGTGAAGCCAGAAAACTTTTTGCTTGGTCCACCTGGTACAACTGACGAGAAAAAGCTCTTTTTGGTTGACCTTGGATTGGGTAATTTCTGTCAAACAGTAGCATATTTATGACAAAGCAAATTGTAGATATAAGCAAGACATGCTTACTTGTGCCACTCTTATGAAATTTCAGCCACCCGTTGGCGTGATACTTCGACTAGCCTTCATGTTGACTATGATCAACGGCCAGACGTGTTCAGGTGAAGTTTTTTGTTGTTTTTCCATCTAGGATGAAATTTTATACTATTTCAATTTTCAAATCAATGGTAATGTTTATGCATGAAAAATTTGGGTTTTCAGGGGAACTGTGCGATATGCCAGTGCGCATGCCCATCTGGGAAGAACTGGTAGCCGTAGAGACGATTTGGAGTCCCTTGCTTATACTCTAATTTTTCTTCTACGTGGTCGTCTTCCTTGGCAGGGGTTCCAGGTTGGTAGTCGCAGCTCCAAAAGCATGTTCGTTGACTATTTATTAGCAATTCTCATGCTTTGGTGCTTTTATAGGGTGAGAATAAAGGCTTCCTCGTGTGCAAAAAAAAGATGTCAACCTCTCCCGAAGCTCTTTGTTGCTTCTGCCCTGCACCTTTCCGGCAGTTTGTTGAGTATGTTGTGAACTTAAAATTTGATGAAAAGCCTAATTACGCAAAGTACATCTCCCTCTTCGATGGAATAGTTGGTCCAAATCCAGACATCAGGCCAATCAACACTGAAGGTGCTCAGAAGGTATTTGAAATTGTTTTAGTATATCTGGGATTATTTTGTGGATGTTACATAAATTTGCTCACTTTTGATTTTGTTCTCACGGCACAATTTTTACCTCATTGAAGCTCATATATCAAGTGGGACAAAAGAGAGGACGGCTTATGATGGACGAGGATGAAGGTGGTGATGATGAGCAACCAAAGAAAAAGGTCCGTATTGGAATGCCGGCCACACAATGGATTAGCGTGTATAATGCTCGACGCCCTATGAAGCAAAGGCAAGCATTAATGGCTTAAGTTTCATCCTCTATTTTTCATTGGAACAGTAGTTATATCTTACATTTTTTCCTTTAGATATCACTACAATGTCGCAGACACGAGGCTTTCTCAGCATATCGAGAAAGGAAACGAGGATGGACTATTTATTAGTTCTGTGGGATCTTGCTTAAATCTGTGGGCTCTAATAATGGATGCTGGAACTGGATTTAGTGATCAAGTTTATGAACTCTCACCTCATTTTCTTCACAAGGTTTCTTTTTTTCTGCGTACATCCAGTCTGTAATTTTTAATCTTTACATGTCACACCAGCTCAAAATTAAGTTAAAAAGCGAAGTTTGAAAAAATTATTGGTATTGATTTTAGCCGAGGCTCTAAATATTTACGATTGGAAATATAATATCGAGCCATTGTTTAAATAATTGAATTTCAGACACCATTAATTAATTATATTGTCATTAGGAATGGATAATTGATAAGTGGGAGAAGAATTTCTACATCAGTGCAATAGCAGGGGCGGACAACGGGAGCTCGTTAGTAATCATGTCTAAAGGTGTTAGTCTCACAACTCACAACCCAATTAATTGTTACACTTGCTACTATTACATGCCGTTAACCTCCAGTTTTACTTTCCAAATATAGGTACCCAGTATTTGCAACAATCATATAAAGTTAGTGAATCATTTCCATTCAAGTGGATCAATAAAAAATGGCGGGAGGGATTCTATGTCACCGCCATGGCTACTGCTGGATCCAGATGGGCAATTGTTATGTCTCGTGGGGCAGGGTTTTCCGATCAGGTTCATGTTGTTATGTTACGGTTACCAGTTTATCTAACCCAAAAGAATACAGTCTCATTGTATCTATTCATTGAACTCTAGGTTGTGGAGTTGGACTTTCTTTATCCCAGTGAAGGTGTTCATAGAAGGTGGGAAGCTGGGTACCGTATCACTTCGATGGCAGGGACAACAGATCAGTCGGCTCTTGTTCTTAGCATGCCCAGAAGAAAACCAACAGATGAAACACAGGAGACCCTTCGAACTTCTGCTTTTCCGAGTGCGCATGTCAAGGTTGGCATTTTTTTAGAATTATGTATCTTTCTTTTCTCGTTCTTTTAACATTTATTATCCCTTTTGATCTTTTCTTGAAACCTGAAAACCACTTTACTTTCAGGAGAAATGGGCAAAAAATCTTTACCTTGCTTCCGTTTGCTATGCAAGAACCGTATCTTGAAACATAGGAAATTTTCGGCTGATTGAGCTGTCCTTTCCTCATTCGAGTCAAAGCGAGCCAATGATGCTGGGTTTTTGTTCACCGGAGCAAAGAAGAATCACCATTGTTCCATCAGTCACCGAGTCGGCTGGTTGTGCGGACAAAAGTTGTTAGCCTATGCTTCTCTTAGCATCAAAAGTACCGTGCAGTGACCAGCCATTTTCTATATGGTTTATGCAACGACAGATCTGCCTTCATTGCATAGAAAAGTTTGTATCATGTTTTGAACTAACAATCGTTTGAAGATAATTAAGAAAAGAGTGCAGAGCCTAATATTGCGTTCTTCAATGTAGGCTGCAATTTATATTAAGTTCCCCTTTGAGTTCCACTTTCCTATATTTTCATTGTTACCTAAGGCACATTGTGTCGTAATATTCAAACATAAAATTCTTGTTTAAGAATCGACGACTTAAAACTCATCTAACATAGAAATCTTAGGTTTGGGATGAGTTGTCTAAGAAAAATTGAGGTATTGTCTTCCTAAATTCGTATGTGGTAGATACTACTCTCCCTTTGTATATAATGAATAATATAAAGAACAAGGTGCAATTAAATAGCCCAGATTATGCGTCTTGGCCGCTCTAGCTAACAGGATAAAAGAAGGAAGGAAGAGAATTCACTGTACCACTCCAGCTTAAGGAAGGAAGAGAATTCGTTGTACCAGTGGTTTTAAGAAGAGATGAAAGAAATAAATGGAAAGCTCTCGACGTAGAGAAATAATTGTTTTGTTTTTATGGGTCTTTTAAAGCACAGTTGACAGGATGTTTATATTATATTTATGAACAATAATAATAAGCAAAAACTTGTGTGAGACGGTCTCACGGATTGTATTTGTGAGACGGGTCTCTTATTTTGGTTATCCATGAAAAATTATTATTTTTTATGCTAAGAGTATTACTTTTTATTGTGAATATGGGTAGGTTGACCCGTCTAACAGATTTTGATCCGTGAGACGATCTCACATGAGACCCGCTCATAATAATAATAATAATATATAAATTATGAGAGGATGATTAGTCGAAAGGAAATACAGAACACTATGAGTTCCAATAGTTTTTTCTCTAAGACAAGCGTTTACCTCGTACGTGATAAGAATTTAAAATTCATGTGATATTTTTTGTTCCCCACAATAATAATTTTTATTTTTGTCCCCCCACATGGCATAGATATTAACTAAAAAAATACTGAAATAAATTAAATTAAGAGTGAATCTATTCCATTTCGGCCAATTTATTTAGATTTGATTAGGGGTGGTAGACCATAAATTCATAGTGGGTGTTTTGAATAAAATTGACCATTAATTAGAATCAAATTTATTTATTCAAAATGCTAATTGGACCACAATTGTTAATTCATAAGAGTAGGTCTCTTGTGAGACGGTCTCGCGGATTTTTATCTATGAGACCGGTCAACCTTACGGATATTCATAATAAAAATAATACTCTTAGCATAAAAAATAATACTTTTTCATGGATAGCCCAAATAAAATATCTGTATCAAAAAATGCTACTCGTAAGATCGCCTCACACAAGCTTTTGTCAATTCATAATTGGCATACAATTTGTTCCATATTCCCGGTTGGTAATGTTTCACTTTTATATTGCCCATATTTTTTAAATACAAGTGATCTTTTCATATTCTAAAACAGAATTCATATTCCTTTAATACATTAGCTATATATCAATAAACTATTAATTTGGTATATCGATTATTGCAAATGACTCAATATTATTTAATTTTTTTGAAAATTGAGTTTTTCCACAATTTAAAATTACAATGATATAAAAAAAAGTGCACATTTTTTTGTAAATATCTTCATTGATTACCAAGTTTCTTAAAATTTACAATGCTAAAATTTTGTTTATATTAAAACAACTTCCACATCACAGCCATAGTTTTATGAATTCTAGATTATCGAATGAAAATTATGAACTCTAATGACATAAATATTTTAAAAATGTGATAGAAAATATTTAAAGACACATCATTTACTGGTATTATTTGACTTTTCAATAATATATTTATGACCCAGTGGGTAAAGATCATCGTTCAAATTAGTAAACAACTATTATATAAAACAAGAATGTACTGTACTAATTTTAAAATATTATATTATTAAAACAATAAAATTTCTGTCCCGCTAAAATTATTTAAAGTGACACTTTAAATAAGAAAATTTGTAACAGGGGTTAGCTTTAGATTTTAAAGATATTTTAAAGATTGTAATATAAAGTGACATATAAAATTAGTAAACATCAATATAAACATCTTGATAAATTCAAGCTCATCTCAAAATTGGCCCCAATGCTTTAAGGCACAGACCTCATTATTGATCAAGACCCAGTTACCAAAACCAACCATATAGTAAGGTGTCCGAGCCCAGGAGTCCGAGCTCATTGATTTCTAACAAGAACGGACTCCTCAACCATATTTATTAAAAGTCCGAACTGTTTACTAGAAGTCTAAGCCTACTAATGTGGACGAGAATTCAAGCTCTAACGCTGTTAGTTGTCGATAAAGGAAAAACTCTAATAAATACGGGATTCAATCAAACCTCGTCGAGATAAGGCAAAAATCCTAGCCCTCTTCAAAAATACTAGTTGTTGTGGTCACTGGTTAGTTATCTTTGGCCTTCCTCCGACACATATTGATCATACAGTTAGTTATCTTTGAAACGTCGGATGTGGTAAAGTAACTCAATACAATAGAATGTAATCGCAACATGGATTGGCCATTGAAACGTCCCTTATTTTTAACTTTAAAATTTAATTAAATAATAGAGATTTTTTTTATTAAAAATTTTCTTCTAATTTCAAAACCATTCAACATAAAAACTAGTAATTTTAAAACCTCAAATGCAAAAAAAATCTATAAATCGTCAACCACAAATTGTGCGTCAATTTTAAAATAATCTAACAATTAAACTTCAAAATAAAGTATAAAATATTTAAATAAATAATTCTCAAGATCTTTACTTTAGAATCTTAAATCTTAAGCTAGTGCAAAAAATAAAAGCCCCTCGGAAGTGTACTACCAGACCCGATCTACTCAAACATCAGCGTCTCCCTCAAAATCATCCTCACCTGCGAACATTCAAACCTAGCGAGTGTAATGACTCAACACGTTGTAACCGTACGTAGAAAATAATACATATACATGCACATGTAGCTTTAAAATAAATATTTTAATAAAATAAGCTGGCGTAAAAATTCATAAACATATATCATTTTCATAAATTATTTAGCAGATAACAGCATAAATCGTTTCCTCGTCATATATCATTTTTGGTTAAGTTTGATACTTGAAAATGACTATCTTTTATCTTTTATCATTCATTATCTGGTCGACTCATCAGTCTATATACACCAAGTACGTGAGAGTGGAGCGTCAGCAACCCTCGTCACTGAGCCGTGACCAAAAATGGAAATACGATCATTGGGCTCCTTTTGTGGCCTTCTCCCGTAATGGGCTCCCTCTAGGGTCTTTTCTCTCATGATATCCTCATTATATCCTCGTTATCACAATCAATTCATATCCTTCAAAATATTTTTCCCTTTCTTTTTATTTATAAAATATCATTTTCTTTCAAAAGTCGTAAAATAACATTTTTCAGGCAAAATCATAGAGCCTTTGTATATATCATAAAAAATCATATTTTCATTATAAACATTTTAAAATATAATTTAGCATGTATTATGATTCTTCAGGACATTGTACAGACTTTTCGACCTACCCGGGACGTAAAATGATCATTTTACACTTGGACCTCGAACTTCTCAATTTTGAATTTTTCTTACTTTCTTGACTCGAACCTATCCTGAACCATCATATAAGTTTAAATTTGACTTCTAATATTTTTCTTAGACATAAATCCGACTTTTTCGATTTAATTACTTTATAACTAAACCGTGAAGCGTTTTACACCCGAATTAATTCCAAACTTAATATTTTATTCTCAAATTTTAAATATAAGCTTTTAATCTCTAAACTACCCTCGTGAACCACGAACCACCCCCCGTGAACTACGGTTCGAACCACTTTCCCTTCTTTCTAGCCAGGTTCAAACCATTCCTCCCTAGAATCGTTCACATCACCCAAACCACGAGCCACCCTGGACCGAACCTTGCCCAGACCCTCCTGGACCCTACCTGACCGAGCCTTGACCAGTGCACCAGCCCTCAGCTGTTGCAGCCAAGCCGCGTGCACAAACGCATGCACGAGAAACCCTAGGGCTCGCGGCTCCTCTTCCCTTGCTCGTCGTTGAGTCCAGCCATCCTAGGACTCTCCCTAGATCTAGGAAACAACCATCACAATGCCTTGACCGAGCCTGGTTGAGCCCCTGGTCCGGTGGCCCCCTAGCCGTTCACTATAACCCAAGAGAAACCATATCAAACCCTAGGTTCGACTTCCATTAGCCTTGCACGATTCCAGCCTACGTTCCGCCATTAAAAGACTCTTTTTACGACTCATAAATATCTCATATTGGCAATGTGTCCTTAGACATTATAAAGCGCCTCAAACAAGCGTAAAAACGTAAAATCTTTGAATAATATTCATCCAATTGTCAAATAGTTTGATCAATATAATTTTCATGCTTCAAAAGTAGAACACACATATTATGGATAGAATGGTGGAAAAAAGAAAGTTTAGAAGCTTGTCTTTGCGTTTAGAACGCTCAAATAGTCAATTGTTGGCACGGGTTGCGAAGAAGAACGAACAAGTCATGAACCACCTTGGATTTTTGCTCCCGAAATTTTCGAAAATTTCAATGTGTGATGTGTGTGATTTTCTGCTGCTGGTAGGAGTCCTCAACCCTAGGTTTGCTTTTATAAATTTCGAATTCTAGTGTTTCTAAAAGTTAGGTTTCTAGATTTTTGGTTTAGAAATACTTAGGCCCATAAATCCTAGGTAAATTAGGTCCATTAAGGCCTAATTAAATATAAAATAAAAGTTACAAAAATAGTTTTCAAAAATAATAAATTTCGGGCCCATAAAAGTCTTTTGTTTGACTAAAACCGACTTCCTGGATAAAATAAGGCTCGATCGTGAATAATTTGTCCACCATTTTTAGAAAATTTATCATATTATTGAGCCTTAAAAACATTTATCGAAAAATATTCTCATCTTACTCGTCCCAGATCTCTTTTCCTCGGCTTAATATCGAATATCCGGACAAAATCCTTAATTTCATGAAATCGTGCAATTTATAATCATATAAAATATATCATTTAAGCATTTAAAATTAATTGAATAAAATAAACAACCAATTTAAATAATTTTCATGGATGTGGTTTACGTGGACTGATTTTTGGGCGTGAAAGCCATTTTACAAAGACACCTCCGGATTGAAAAACTCTGAAAAGCTCGACTAGCTCAATGCCATATAACCCACGAATATGCTATTCATAAAATTCTGACCAACTCGTCATCATGTAAATCCACGAACGTGGCATTTACAAAAGCCCGACCCTCAGCTCGACATTATGTAAGTTCACAAATGTGACATTCATAGAAACAAAGCACACAAATGTGGCATTCCTGAATAAGCCTGACCATCTTGACACTATATAAGTCCAAGAATGTGGGATTTATATAAACAAAGCCTACGAATATGGAACTCATCTCGGAAGCCCGATTATCAGCACGGAACTATGTAAGCCAATGAATGTGGCATTCACAGAAACAAATCCCACAAATGTGGCTTTCATGAATAATCCCGACCAGCTCGGCACTATATAAGTCCACGAATATGGAATTATGAAATCCCAACCATCTCAGAACTATGTAAGACCACGAATGTGGCATTCATAAAAACAAAGTCCACAAATATGGCATTCACCAAAGCCTGACCAGCTCGGCACTATGTAAGCCAAAAAATTTGGTATTATTAAAAAACAAAGTCCACGAATGTGGCATTCACCAAAGCCCGACAAGCTCGCACTATGTAAGACAACGAATGTGGCATTCTTAAAAGACAAAATCCACGAATGTGACATCCGTCAAAGCCTGACCATCAGCTCGACACTAAATAAAACCACGAAGGTAGCATTCATAAAAAAAAGTCCATGAATATGATATTCACCAAAGCCCGACCATCAGCTCGCCACTATGTAAAACCAAAATTGCGACATTCATAAAAACAAAATCCACGAAAGTGGCAATCATCAAAGCCCGACTAGTTCGATGCTGTATAAACCCACGTATGATGAATCCATATATAAGCCCCATCTCGGCTTCGCAAAATTACTTAGCCAATCTTGGTTTCAAGTCAAAATGGCACGGAGAACCATCTTGTTTGGGTTTTATGTTTATTACTTAGTCAATTTTAGTTTCAAGTCAAAAAATCTCGGAAAACCATAATGTTTGGGTTTTATGTTTATTACTTAGCCAAATTGGGGTTTCAAGTTCCAAAAGGGCTCAGACATCCATCGTGTTTGAGTTTTATGTTTATTTCTTAGCCAATTTTGGTTTCAAGTCAAAGGGGCTCGAATAGTCATCCTATTTGGGTTTGATGTTTATTACTTAGCCGATTTTGGTTTCAAGTCAAAAGGGTTCAAATGGTTCGGACATCTATCATGTTCGGGTTTTGTGTTTGTTAATCACTTTGGGTTTCAAGTCAAAAGGACACAGACAACCATCCAGCTCGGGTATTACAAGTTTATTGAAGCTATGAATGTAAATTATGAAGCATAAAATTTTTCGTAAATCCAAACCAGCCATTACAAATAAAAAAGCGCCAAGCATGACATAAAAATGGAAAAATTAAATTCAGAGAGACTAGGGGTCGGCTGCATCTCCACCCTTGGTCTGGTCATCTTGCTCGGACATTTCTCCCTCCTCGGGCATATCTTCAAGAGCCATATCTAAATCCAGGAATGAGTTCGGTTGCTTGGCAGAATAGCCATTAGCTTGGAATTGGGCCAAGGAATTCTTGAACCCCACTTCAAAGTAGATGACGGCCCTTTCAGCACAGAGTCTATCAAAATATGAGGATTTAATTAACTCCTCCTTTTTTCAAGCTCATGTGGCCTCGACCTCCCCTTCACGCCTCTAATCCTTGTCCATCAAGCATTTAATCCTCATCTCGGCCTTGTTCAAGTGGTCTTGAGCACTCTATAGCTCACATCGTGGGATATGAAGCTCATCGTCATTCTCTAACTTGAGGTCTCGTAACCGTTGGGTCAACTCCCTGTGCCGGGCAAAGATGTCATCCATGCTCTTAGCATTCACCAGGGTGTTGTTTGGGACTTTTGAGCTCGGAGTGTGTACTCTCCGACCCAAACAAAGCTCTGTCAGAAAGAAGCATGGGTTATTACGAGAATACATTAAAATTAGCTAGATAAGGGGTCAGATACAAACCAAAGTTACCTGCATGAACCCAAGGGCCATGGATTCCTCAACAAGTGAGTCCGAGGCCAAATGGAGAACCCCCAAGTCTAGGGAAGGAACCAAATTTTGGATCATCCATATGGCCCCACGCCCATCTGGTTTAGCCAGGAAGGAAATGTCCGGGTTGCGGGGGTTGTGAGCATAATCCAGAACCACTAGCACGGGCTTGGAAGGGGCTTCACCCACTTTGTATTTTCTCTTGGAGAGGGTAGACAGTTCGGACCCATGTGGGTTGAGTTATGAGAAACCGATCCCGAGGTTTCTTTCCTTTCTTGTTGGGAGGATGAGAGGTTGGCTCGGTTGCCAGCTCCTTAGAAGGGGCCTCGGTTCTTTTCCTCTTCAACTTGGTCATTTCTGCCTTCATTTTAGCTTCCATCGTGTGGTCATCAGCATGTAAAATACATAAAAGTAATGGGCAGAAAAGTAAAAAAAAATGAAAATAAAGGGTCGGAGGATCATATCTATGTCCCCCTTCCACCCCACTTTTTTTATTAGCAGAACCCAAATTTACAGAGCATGTTGTCTTCTAACAAGCTCTCAATATTATAACACTTGACACTCATGGTGACTGAAAAATTCTTGAAGTCATGGTCCGGCTCAGCTAATTTCTTGGGAAGAGTAAAGTTCATGACCCAGAACATGCTACAGCGCCATGGCTTGGTTGACCTGACAAAAAAAAAATGTTTTGCCATCCCTTATGGGAGTCTAGATTCCCTTTGAAAAATTTGTGCTCGAGGCGGATGGACAAGTAAAAACAGCCAGGAGCGGTTCTCTTTATTTTAATGAATTTAATAATTTCCCGATCCCCATGGGAACCTTGAAAAACCTAAATAAAACACATAAATCTAGAAATGAACTAATTGAATTAGAGCTTAACTGGCTCAAAATATTTGAAAACAATCACATGTGGTTTGGATGAGTTTAGGCATTGGCAATCTAAGGCTCATTTCTAACCGATCTACATAAAAAGCATAGAATCTCTCGGGGGGTTGATGAGCTCGGTCTGTCCAGCCATGGATGCATATTTATAACTACGGGGCATGCCCGACCCCTCTCTAATAGTTGGTCCTAAGTCAGGATCTAAGTGGGAAGCCAAGACTTCATACCAGGGCCGACCTTTTTCTTTTAATCTAACCTCATCAGCCTTCAATTGCCTCAGTCTTTTAGATTTTTCAGCTCGAGTTTCAAGAGGACATGGTTCTGGATCTTTTTATAAAGGTTCGGATGGTCCGGGCTCAGTTGTTTGAGACATTGGGTCATCTAAATAATCAATTAATTCCAGAACATAGTATTCATCGGGGGAAGACAAATCTACTCCTAGAATTAATTGAAATGAACAAACTTACTGAAAGGGACGGATGGTAAATGGTCGGGCGAATGAAATGATGGTCGGGAAAGTTCTCGAAATTTCAACAGATTAACGGCTCGGAGAAAAAAAAGCTGAAATAATGGGAGGATAGTCTTCTATTTATACTTGGGATCATCATCTGCACCATTTGGTATGCCACGTTGGATCAAAGAAACACACCTCAAAAACGAAGAACACAAAGAGAAAGACTAGGAGTTTGAACAGATTTTTTAGTATAAACTTCATACTTTTTTTAGGAGATGTGCTATTGATGTCCCCTAAAATTGACACATCTGGACAGATCAAAGCCATCAATAAATTGGCCCTAGCCCTTTAAGGCCCATACCTCATTATCGATCAAGAGTCCGGATACTGAGCTCAACAATATAGTAAGGTGTCCGAGCCCAGGAGTCCGAGCTCATGAATTTCTAACAGGTTCGGACCCCTCAACCCTGTTTATTAAAGGTCCGAATTGTTTACTAGAGGTCCAACCCCAATAATATGGTCGGGAAGTTCGAGCTATAACGTAGTTAGGGAATATGAAGATATCTTCGTCGATAAAGGAGAAACTCTGATAAATATGAGATTTGATCAAACCTCATCGAGATAAGACAAGAATCATAGCCGCCATAAAGAGTCCTAGCTGTTGCGGTCGTTAAGTCCTACTGCATGATGTCTTTTGTCTCAAATAGAGTTCTATCTTAACAAGAATTCTACTCCCATAGGGTACGTAACCACCCCACTCATGCCTCTATAAATACAAGGTACGAGTCTACAATTTTATTAACTGACACTCTCTTACTCTCTTAGCACTACTATATCTCACTCTTAAGTTGTTCTCCCGACTAACTTAATCATCAGAGGTGTCACATCGAAAAACTCTCAGGCGACCCCTAACCTTATTTTATTCTGTGCTAAATCCAGAGCACCGAATCGGATTTGAAGACTCGCTCTTTAGACTGAATCCAATGTAAATTTTTTATATTATTATAGTTCTTAAAATTTTTTTATACAAATTGTCAAACTAAAATAGTTATTTTCAACGAAATAAAAAATTTTGCAAATCAAAATTCTGATTTTTGAATGATATTTTGAGAAAGGTGCTATTAAAAAAGTAATTCTTTATAATTTAGAGTTCAGGGATAAAAAATACATATGATGCGTGTATATTATGGATTTGAAATGTTCAATTTTAATTCGTTTTTAAAAACAAAAAAAAACATATAAATTTTATGAGAAAAATACAAATCTCATATTTGTCTCTACTAATAGAAAATATTATTTTTAATATAAAAAATATTAATTTTCATTATATATATGGATATGATTAACTTTTTTCACTCATATAAATATATGATACAAATTGTTGGGATAATAGGGAAATAAACGAGGTAACATCGCAGCTAAACATCATAAGTAATATCAACAATGAATATAATGAATATTTGTAGTAGTTCACCAAAGATTGAGCCACGTCTACTCTAAACCTCTCAAGGAGATCATTTCTTAATTAATAACAAAGAAGAAAAGAGAATTGAGAATATAAAGTATTTCATTCAGAACATTCTAATTTGAACACTAATTTGCTATACACAAATCATATTTCTTACAAGATAAATAATCATTAAGAAATCTCACACTAAATCATTTATCTCACTTTTACACTTATGATTGTAAATGAGAGGATTTTGTATTTTGGTGTGATTTTGAAATGAAAAATGAATGAGTATTTATAGGTGAAGTTTAGGAAAGAAAAAAAATTATACGTCGTTACAATATAATGAAGCAATCTTTGAATTCAAAGCAAGCTAAATTTTAATTCAAAGAACATCATTTTTGAATTATAAACACGTGTTGATATCATGTCACAAGATAGTTACTCTTTTAATTTTGCTAGGGTCCTAACCCTGTTCTAAATTTTACTACGATAAGTTTGTCAACTTAATTAATTAGCCTATTCTGTATATATTAATGTAAAACAGCTCACTCGTATTTCTTACCCTGCCTCCCATTATTCCTCCATCCAAAAACAATTTCTCTCAGCAAATTTTAATGTCGAAAGAAAATGATCCTCCGAAATGGGAAGCCAAATCCACAGCAAAATTAAGCAAGTCCACCGCAGAAGAGGTGTGGCCGCTCGTAGAGGATTTCTGCAGCCTCAACAGATGGCTACCAACCATCGACACATGCTACAAGATCGAAGGGTCGAACCGGGAGCCTGGCCTAGTCCGATACTGCGCCACCACTGAAGGCGGTGGAGACTGTGGCGGTGGCGGGGTTCTGAGGTGGTGCCATGAGAAGTTGGTTGATATTGATCCAACCGCCAGGTGTTTGAGCTATGAAATTTTGGAGAATAACATGGGAATCAAGGGTTATAAGTCAACGATAAAAGTCGTCTCAATGGACGGTGGGGATGAGCTGCATGGTTGCTTGATCGAATGGTCGTTCTTGGCCGATCCGATTGAAGGGATGAGTTTCGGGGATATGGCTAGTTATCTTGATCTCAATCTTCAAGGGATGGCAGGAAATATTGAGAAAGGTTTGGGAAAAAGAGATGTATAAATAGTTTGTCTATATTTTATGTAGTTTCTATGGTATCTTTAGTTATGTTAGTTGAATGTCAACAAAAAAAAGTGTTCGTGGAATGTGAATGATACGAAATATGTCATAAATGTTGGTGTACTAGTTTTTTCGAACTCAAAATACAACAGAAGTTTAAATTTCATTTATGACATTCTAAAGTTGATTAGCCGTCATATTGTTCTAATCTATTTATAAGGAGTTTATTGGATGTTCGTTTAAAATTTAACGCTTGACTCGAATTATTCTGTATTTTAAGTGGATATAACTTTTTTTATATTTCCTTACGAACAACAATCAACTTGATTTATCGTTCTTCAACCTCCAACGATTAGGTTCACGATTGAAAGTTGTGTTCTCCATCTTGATCGTATATAAATTTAGAGGAAATTTTCATTGAAAATCAATGGCCGAAAAGCGACGTCATTCCGACGATGACACGAAAAATGTGACATCCCGTCGATTTTTCTTATTTAAAAAATAGGAACAATTTAAACTTTTTATTTTTATAAAATAATCTTGCGGTCTACACCTAACATGAGGACTCAAAATTTGAACTATCATAAAATATTATTACGATCCAAAAAAAGTCATCAATATTTAAAGCATCGTCAACACACAACAGTAATGTATCCCAAACAATACATAATTAAAATACATGCAAATATAAAAATATTTTTCTTAAACATGGCTAAGGAAGGTTCAACAAATGATGTGCCATGCAATTCTCCTCGCCACCCCGAACTACTCAATCGCATGTTTGCCATCAGTAATTTCATCACCTGTCAAGAATATGCATATAGCATCAATACATAATAAAATCATAAGATATGCGTAAGACATTAACATTTACTCACGAGATATTGAATAAGTTGAACTCGTGCAGGCTTCAAAAGATTAACAATCTCACATTATTGATTGTTAGAGAATCAATTGTTCGGTCAATTCGCGTAGACCTTACCTTCAATTCCTTAAGCCATGGCGATCACAAAAATATTGAGTAGGTCTCTTGTGAGACGGTCTCACGAATATTTCTCTGTAAGACGAGTCAACCCTAACGATATTCACAATAAAAAGTAATATTCTTAGCATAAAAAGTAATAGTTTTTAATGGATGACCCAAATAAGACATCTGTCTCACAAAATACGACCTGTTAAACCGTCTCACACAAGTTTTTGCCAAAAATATTTGTACAACTTATCATATTTCATGTAGCAGCACATCCCGCACCAGTCGAAACTAATATGTTGTGCCCGTATAATCCCACCGACGCCCATATCCATGTTTTATTATTCACGTATAGTTTACCACCATATATGTTAGAGTAGATGTCCTGCAAGTCAACTGTTGGCTAGGGATTTTATTGACTCAGTTGTAATTAACAATCTTTATTTTAATAGAATTTATTATTTCATGGTTTTTATTTCTTTATCTGTATACCCATGTGAACAACATATAAAGACCTTACTTTAATACAAATGAATCATAATTCGATGTTGAAACTCGTTTGTAAACACTGTATAATCTAAATTCGTTCCTAGTCGATTCAGCCGTCTAAAACATTGATAAAGGTTAGCTTGAGCTCGAGACTAACATATGTGATGTTGTGTACTGCATTTCTTGGTAAGGGCACAGAGATGTCCAAACATGCAGATGGGTAGTCATATGATGATTATACCGAACAACTCTCCCTCAGACTTTTCAAGTGGTTATCATTCATCGAGAGGATAAGTCTGTGGTTATGATTGTAGACCATTAGTCCTTACGACCTGGGACAACACTGAGGCTCTATGCTAGGGTTGTGCTTTGATTCGTTTACCGGCCCCAGGAGAGTCATCAGGTGGCGAGGTTGGGTCAGTTGAGACACATATAGGAGCCCGTACATTGTAGTCGGGGATTTACCGCTCACCTATGGGTGTGAATATCCTGTGTGATCTGATGAAATAATAGTGTATGAAATATCTGGTTAGAGTATGAGATGTACATTGGAGAAGGAGTTCTCTAATGATACATGCGATGCCACTATTTATATGTATCACATAGTTATCGAATTATTATGCAACCCTCGATGAACCGATGGTTGCAAATTCGATCGGAATATGTGAGATGAAGGGACCGTACTGTACGCTAATCATAATCGACTGGTTCTTGCATGCACTATCAGTGATACCTAGGAGATCATGGGGCAATGCTACTAGAAGCTCTTACCATGATCCGATGGGTGCAATCAGAAATGAGTTCTGAAATTCTAGATCAAAGAGTTGATGAAAAGAATGGGGTTAACTAGAGTAAATCCGAATAAAATAAATGTTATTCTGAATCACATGGAGATGTGAACCCACGGTTAGTTGTATCCCTGAACTATTGAGGGTCACACAAGTACTGGATCATTTGTTCCCGTTGAGAGATTAAATTCAAGGAGTTGAATATATATTATGATATAGTAAATTCAAGGAGTTGAATTTATGATAATTAAATTTTGAGGAAAAAAAATTCAAGGAGTTGAATTTATGACATAGTAAATTCAAGAAGTTGAATTTATAAAATTTGAGAATTTAATTTATTAAAATCAAAAGTTGGGTTTATTAAACATTAAATTTTTGAGGTGATAAAATTCAAGGAGTTGAATTTATAATTTAAATAATAAATTCAAATGTTGAATTTATAATCGATTTAATTTATTAAGCTCAAGAGTTGAGTTTATTAAATATTAAATTAAAATATAATAAGAAGTATGTTTAAAGGGCTTGTAGGAGTACATGTCCAACATACTAAATAATTAAAATTATTAATGGATTTTGATTAATTAATTAAACTAGTTGGACTAGTCCAATTAATTAATCAAGCTCATTAATGTTAATTATGGATATTAGGACATGACTTGTTTATAAAAAAGAGAAAACAAGTTATAACTGTAGAGGCCCGTATTTCGTACTCGTATTTTTGCGGAATTATAAAAATTTTTCTAAATATATGATCATCTTGCCTCATTTATAAAATAAACATGTAAATAATTTTAACTTTAAAATAACAGCGGAAGTCAACATTGTATTTCAAACAACAATTTAAAAATAATCCAACATGTTAAAATCGAGTTTGAATGATAAATGATAAAAGGTGCATAAACTAAATCATAAGGTCCTCGGGTTTACTACTGTTGTCCCAAGATCGATCACTGGTCTCCGCCCGCGGTCTCGACCTCGTCAATACCTACGACAATCAGGTCTAGTGAGTCTAAAGACTCAACATGTATATATCGTGAATAACAAGTAAATATATCATAAAATCGCATGAATCATAAAAATAAAGTATCGTAGAGCGTATGGTGAAAATCGTATAATGAATAATTATAACTACGTGCATATCTGAAAATTCATACGTAAAAGCTTTGCTCAATAGAGCTCTGTCATAACATATCACAATTTTTTCTGGTAGAGATAATGTTTCTAAGCAAGTGGCCCATAACATAGCGTAAGCGCCTGATCAGACTAAACCAAAGTATACTGGGCGGTAGAGATCAATCACAGCCCTTGCACTGGATGTCCGTACCCATACATAATTATAAACCGATCGTAAGTCACCGGGCGGAGAGGTCCTCGGTTGCGCCTACCGACTTCCTAACCCATAAGCATAAGGTGGCCACAAGACATATAGCATATATCTCAAAAATAAATATTTTATATTTTTATGCACGTAATATAATTATAACCTTATTTTTACCGGATGAGTTGGATCGTTCTCAGGCTTGCTGCGACTTACTTCTAGTATGTGACACATGCAATAAATCTTAACTTGACAAAATTTTAATAATAGAACAAAAAACGAGACGATTCGGACCAACAACTTGATTTTTAACCATGGCTTCGTACCAACCCGAACCAACATTAAACCGACGTTTAAACATTATTAAAAATACCCCAAACATACTGAAAAATATGCATAATAACTGTAAAACACGAAAATGGGTGAAAGGAATCGAAAAACATAAAACACTCTTTCGAGAGTCATTTTGGCACCTTTCACCGTAAATTCTCGTACGACCTCTAAACTCGACCGAATCACGAACGGCCAAAAACATGACTTTCCTAACTCATTGAGGTACTGTCCAGTCTAAGGCCATGGGCTAAAAAGCCAGACAAGAACTCAAACCGACCTCATGAACCGAACAGCAAGTTCCTGTCAAATTATAGCAGGAGCAGCTTGTGTATTTGAGGGGAAATTCTGAAATTTAATGACCAAGGGCTTGAACCACCACCCAAATACTCTTACCAAAATCCTAAGGCATGGCTTGGACCATGGCTAAGGGCTAGAAGCCAACAGACCAAACCACACCCCAAAACCGAAACACACTCACACAGGGAATGGAAAGACCGAAATATGCACTTGTGTTGTTGTTTAAAAATTTTGAGGGAACCATGAACCAAACCTTGAAAGGACACCTTGGTCACGTCCTAGACATGGTAAGTGAGGGTTCTAACCATGGCTACAGTCCCTAGGACAGCCAAGATTAGAACACGCACCTTAACCACCCAAACGACCAAAACCGTGACTCATTATTGCACCTAAGGGAAAGTTGTTGTCATTATTTCGTTCTTGAGTGTATGGACTGAAACACATGAACCAAAAACCCCCTAACATACTCAAATCATGCCTATAATCAGCCTTGGGAGCCTGGAACCGAAACAACTCCTGAAATCACAAGAAACATCTCAAACAAAAACATAAGCCAATTCCGAGGACCTGTGCAGATTTTTCGAAAATGTTTCTGCCATAATTTCGTTTGGCCTCATGAATCTTTAACATATAATGTTTAAAAATACTTATAGGACTTGATTGAAGAGCAAAGAAACAACATATACATGCCTGGAAGTTGTTTTGAATAAAACAGATCAAAACGACAATACGATGCGACGGAATCGGAGTTGGCTTTTCCTTCTTGTTTCTGTTGTTGTCTCTCGAATTCAGCAGCTTGTTCTTTCTGATATTTCGAATGTAGGGGTGTAGTTGATGTTAGGGATGAAGGTCTATGATATAGGAGGTGTTAAAGGGGTCTTGAAGTGGATTTAGTGGAGAGTTACAAGTGCAAGAAGTTGAATGGGATTGAATTGATTTCCCTTCACCCCTTGCTGCCGAAGGATTCTTCATTATTTTCCTTATTATTGCTGCTATTCTTACACGATTATGGCACTATTTATATGTATCACATAGTTATCGAATTATTATGCAACCCTCGATGAACCGATGGTTGCAAATTCGATCGGAATATGTGAGATGAAGGGACCGTACTGTACGCTAATCATAATCGACTGGTTCTTGCATGCACTATCAGTGATACCTAGGAGATCATGGGGCAATGCTACTAGAAGCTCTTACCATGATCCGATGGGTGCAATCATAAATGAGTTCTGAAATTCTAGATCAAAGAGTTGATGAAAAGAATGGGGTTAACTAGAGTAAATCCGAATAAAATAAATGTTATTCTGAATCACATGGAGATGTGAACCCACGGTTAGTTGTATCCCTGAACTATTGAGGGTCACACAAGTACTGGATCATTTGTTCCCGTTGAGAGATTAAATTCAAGGAGTTGAATATATATTATGATATAGTAAATTCAAGGAGTTGAATTTATGATAATTAAATTTTGAGGAAAAAAAATTCAAGGAGTTGAATTTATGACATAGTAAATTCAAGAAGTTGAATTTATAAAATTTGAGAATTTAATTTATTAAAATCAAAAGTTGGGTTTATTAAACATTAAATTTTTGAGGTGATAAAATTCAAGGAGTTGAATTTATAATTTAAATAATAAATTCAAATGTTGAATTTATAATCGATTTAATTTATTAAGCTCAAGAGTTGAGTTTATTAAATATTAAATTAAAATATAATAAGAAGTATGTTTAAAGGGTTTGTAGGAGTACATGTCCAACATACTAAATAATTAAAATTATTAATGGATTTTGATTAATTAATTAAACTAGTTGGACTAGTCCAATTAATTAATCAAGCTCATTAATGTTAATTATGGATATTAGGACATGACTTGTTTATAAAAAAGAGAAAACAAGTTATAACTGTAGAGGCCCGTATTTCGTACTCGTATTTTTGCGGAATTATAAAAATTTTTCTAAATATATGATCATCTTGCCTCATTTATAAAATAAACATGTAAATAATTTTAACTTTAAAATAACAGCGGAAGTCAACATTGTATTTCAAACAACAATTTAAAAATAATCCAACATGTTAAAATCGAGTTTGAATGATAAATGATAAAAGGTGCATAAACTAAATCATAAGGTCCTCGGGTTTACTACTGTTGTCCCAAGATCGATCACTGGTCTCCGCCCGCGGTCTCGACCTCGTCAATACCTACGACAATCAGGTCTAGTGAGTCTAAAGACTCAACATGTATATATCGTGAATAACAAGTAAATATATCATAAAATCGCATGAATCATAAAAATAAAGTATCGTAGAGCGTATGGTGAAAATCGTATAATGAATAATTATAACTACGTGCATATCTGAAAATTCATACGTAAAAGCTTTGCTCAATAGAGCTCTGTCATAACATATCACAATTTTTTCTGGTAGAGATAATGTTTCTAAGCAAGTGGACCATAACATAGCGTAAGCGCCTGATCAGACTAAACCAAAGTATACTGGGCGGTAGAGATCAATCACAGCCCTTGCACTGGATGTCCGTACCCATACATAATTATAAACCGATCGTAAGTCACCGGGCGGAGAGGTCCTCGGTTGCGCCTACCGACTTCCTAACCCATAAGCATAAGGTGGCCACAAGACATATAGCATATATCTCAAAAATAAATATTTTATATTTTTATGCACGTAATATAATTATAACCTTATTTTTACCGGATGAGTTGGATCGTTCTCAGGCTTGCTGCGACTTACTTCTAGTATGTGACACATGCAATAAATCTTAACTTGACAAAATTTTAATAATAGAACAAAAAACGAGACGATTCGGACCAACAACTTGATTTTTAACCATGGCTTCGTACCAACCCGAACCAACATTAAACCGACGTTTAAACATTATTAAAAATACCCCAAACATACTGAAAAATATGCATAATAACTGTAAAACACGAAAATGGGTGAAAGGAATCGAAAAACATAAAACACTCTTTCGAGAGTCATTTTGGCACCTTTCACCGTAAATTCTCGTACGACCTCTAAACTCGACCGAATCACGAACGGCCAAAAACATGACTTTCCTAACTCATTGAGGTACTGTCCAGTCTAAGGCCATGGGCTAAAAAGCCAGACAAGAACTCAAACCGACCTCATGAACCGAACAGCAAGTTCCTGTCAAATTATAGCAGGAGCAGCTTGTGTATTTGAGGGGAAATTCTGAAATTTAATGACCAAGGGCTTGAACCACCACCCAAATACTCTTACCAAAATCCTAAGGCATGGCTTGGACCATGGCTAAGGGCTAGAAGCCAACAGACCAAACCACACCCCAAAACCGAAACACACTCACACAGGGAATGGAAAGACCGAAATATGCACTTGTGTTGTTGTTTAAAAATTTTGAGGGAACCATGAACCAAACCTTGAAAGGACACCTTGGTCACGTCCTAGACATGGTAAGTGAGGGTTCTAACCATGGCTACAGTCCCTAGGACAGCCAAGATTAGAACACGCACCTTAACCACCCAAACGACCAAAACCGTGACTCATTATTGCACCTAAGGGAAAGTTGTTGTCATTATTTCGTTCTTGAGTGTATGGACTGAAACACATGAACCAAAAACCCCCTAACATACTCAAATCATGCCTATAATCAGCCTTGGGAGCCTGGAACCGAAACAACTCCTGAAATCACAAGAAACATCTCAAACAAAAACATAAGCCAATTCCGAGGACCTGTGCAGATTTTTCGAAAATGTTTCTGCCATAATTTCGTTTGGCCTCATGAATCTTTAACATATAATGTTTAAAAATACTTATAGGACTTGATTGAAGAGCAAAGAAACAACATATACATGCCTGGAAGTTGTTTTGAATAAAACAGATCAAAACGACAATACGATGCGACGGAATCGGAGTTGGCTTTTCCTTCTTGTTTCTGTTGTTGTCTCTCGAATTCAGCAGCTTGTTCTTTCTGATATTTCGAATGTAGGGGTGTAGTTGATGTTAGGGATGAAGGTCTATGATATAGGAGGTGTTAAAGGGGTCTTGAAGTGGATTTAGTGGAGAGTTACAAGTGCAAGAAGTTGAATGGGATTGAATTGATTTCCCTTCACCCCTTGCTGCCGAAGGATTCTTCATTATTTTCCTTATTATTGCTGCTATTCTTACACGATTATGGCAGCTGGTTTCTCTTGATATTTTCGAGCATATAGGTGTTGGATATGTAGGTGATGAAGATGAATGTTATAAGTAGTGTTAAATGGGTCATAACATGCATTAAGGTGGGAGGTTACAACTCAAGAAGTGGAATGGTTTGAAATGTTTTCTTATTCCTTGCTAGCCTATTCTTTTCCCTCATTTTTGTTGCATATACACGTTGGTATGCTAGGTAGTAAGATGAGGATGAATGTGGTGTGCTATAATATTTGAATTACCATTACTTGGTGAATTAAGAGGGTAAATGAATACACCATGAAGTGTAATTAGGATCGGTTTAAATGGGGTGTTACTAACCTTTGAATTATTTTAAATGTTGGACTCAAAATTATTATTGCTAATTTGCATGGTATTTTATTGTTTAAATCTTGTATTTTAATTGCTTAAAGTTTAGCACTCTCATTATATATTTTAGTGAATTTACACATTAAATTTGGGTTAGATTATTGCATGGCATTCATGACCTCAAATTTAAATATTCAAATACTATGATTAATTTCTTGACTATATTATACCTAGATAATCTATCCTCACTTGTTTACATATTTTAATTTAAGCTTTAATTAAATATTGAACCTAATAAGATTTATTTACTAACTTGACTCCAATTAATTTAATAAATCCTAAAACATTCTTTTTCTTTAAATTAACTTACTCATTGACTTAGATTAAATTTAGAAATATTTTTCTTATTATTATTCTTATTTCTAATTTCCAAACTCCATTCCGTCATCGCGTATTTAACTGAAAAAATAAAACTAAATTTTTGCATTTAAAATAAATAGTTATGACTTGTCAAATATCAAAATGAATTAGACCCTTCATATATATATATATAAATCAATTTTAAATTTAAATAATAATAATTATGCATGGCTTATACATAGTCTGATTTTCGGGTCGTTACAATAACCCTAGCCTCCACCACCGTTGTGATTTTCGAAATCCCCTCTCCCAAGTACTCTAAAATTTCGGCCACCTTGATTAGATTTTAGGGTTGAGTCGCCTCTCAATATTTTGATATCCAACGTTAAAATTTCTTCTAATTTTTCTAGTGCAAATTAGAAGATGAATTAATCTTCCAGTCGTGGACCTAATTAGAAGAATAAAAAAAAGAGATTTTGAAAATCGTTCGTAGGGATTCATCAAGAGCTAGATCCGTCATAACGGATTAGTTGGAGCCAAATGATTTAATCACCAAAGGTATAAAACGATTTACTTCCTATGAATGTTTAATTGTAAAAACCATATGAGTGTCCAAAAGGATCTTGAAAGTCAAGATCTAAAATTTTTTAAAACTTCCGCTGCGTTTTGGGCACGAGAAAACCAAGATCCAACAGTGGTATCAGAGCCAGGTTTTCTAAATCGTATGGTTTTAAATCATATTGAATAATTTATTTCTAACCACAAAGAAAATTTTTCAGAAATTTGATGCACCATAAAAATTTATTTTTCCAGAAATAATAAAAAAAAATTATTTTCGAAGGCAGACCGCGGGCGCAGCACGCAGTCCGCGTAGCGTGCGCACGCAGCACGAGCGCAGGAGCTGGGCGGAACATCCGCGCATTGTGCACGCCCGCGGGCGCACTGCTGTGCGCGCACGAAGTGCACAGTGTGCCTGCGACTGCCCGAAACGTTCAGGCAGTGCGCGGGCAGTGTGGACGGCTGTCCGGGAGTGTCTCGGGAACCGTTTTGGATGATGGGCTTGAGTTGTTTGGGCATTTGGTGAAAATTTCTGATTTTTCAAATTTTTGGGCAAAATTGATATTTTTGAAAATTGGTTCAATTTTTATTTTGGAAAATTAATTTTTGAAAAATTAATAATTTTCTTGTAAAATAAATAATTAGAATATGATTTTAATTATTTATGGTAAAAATGAGTTTTACAAGAAATCAATTATTATTGATTTAATTGGAAATTAAATAAAGGTGTTTATTTAATTTATTAAATTCTTTAATTATTGTGGTGGTCAGTGATAAAATTATTAGATATATGCTTTATCAATTAATTAAATTGATGTTAATATTTGATATTAAATGCATGAAGGATGATCGAGAGCCTTGACCAATATGTTTGGTGTATGTTAAGAATATTTTACTGTTATATTTGTTTTTTAATATTTGATATTATTAAAGTGGACTTGGTTTATGGCTCGTTTCCATCCCATGAGATGTATCCCTTATGTGCCATGGCTATTTAAATGTAATTGTTAGAAATAGTGAGATATTGGAAGATGGTGGACCCGATGAACGAGATGAAGACATGTAAAATATTGGAAGCTCTTGTAATTGTTGCATTTGCATCCATGCATTCACCTAGTTTTTGGACCTGGATCCATGTATGGCTCACATGGATCTAATAGTCTTGGCAATCGATCATCCTTATTTGTTGTTGAATGTCATATTATGATATATGCGATATATAGTAGTATGAATGTATGTATATTATTAAATAATATAGTTGCATGAATCCGGCAAACATACAAACTCGTGGCACGTGATTATTAAATTAAAATGATGAGACAATTTTAAAATTAAAATCCCTCATTTTGAATATGATTCAAAAATTATATCAAACCAAAAAAGAAAAAATTAAAAGAGTTTAATTTTTTCTTGCCTTCCATCAACCGTGGTTGCATGTTGATCGCTACCCGCGGACAGTGTCTGGCTCATATTATTGGGGAGGCCTGGACGCCGGAAAGCTGTGACTTCCACCGGACATATGACTTCGGCTCATATTATTGGGGGGAACTCATGGCGACCGTCTACTACAATTCAACATTGATGGGTCGGTTTGACACGCGAAAATAAACGGCGTCATATTATTGGGTCCTTATTAAACGTGAGACAAAACACATGGAAGTTGCATAGGGATGAAGTTGGATTCTACCTTTTAGAAATTATAATTGGCTGATATTATTCGGGATTATAATTGGCTAATTGGACTCTACGTGCCCACTATGGAAATACGATTTCCCTTTTTCATCAGAGGGTGGTCGAAATGTCAAAATAGTGGGAGGGAGATTTATAAAATAAAATCCATATTTTATATCTTAGAATTATTTTAAAATTATCAGCAACCATTATTATGTTTCCGTATCAGTATATTTTCGATTTCGTTACGTAATACATTTTTATTATTAACAAGCTAATCAAATCTAATTTTCAAGACTGGTTGAGAAAATTGTTCTGAATTCAGAGAAAATGGCATATACACTAATGTCTGTCCTGCTGAACTGACAAAACATACAAGATGGTAGGACCATAGTATGCAAGCTAAAGTGTAACATGCTCGCTTCTATGTCAAATGAACTGTAGGGACAGTTTGAGGAAATGTGGAATGATGCTGACATTCGAGTACACATGCAAGAGTTGCATGGTACATGAAACTCGTATAGTGATGCACACAGTTTTAAAACCTCATGACTACATGTATGCAAGATGGGGCTCTGACCCATGAGCGTGGTGTACATATGACTAGGCTTATTGAGAATGTGGTGGGCCTGGAATATGTGATTCCTAACAAGTTACTAGATAACATCAATTTGTTGTTTTTCTCTTCCTCATTTGACGGGGTTATGGTGAACTTAAATTTGAATAAGACAGATGATAGCCTTGAAGAGCTAGTCTATACGCTTATAACTTATGAGATCACCATAAAATATGGAATTGTTGTTTTTTTTAATGGGCCTCTCATTGGACGAAAAATGGCCCACAAGGTAAGAGAAATAAATGTTCTGCCCCTCACAAGAAAAAACAAACCCAATAAGAGGCAAACTATGAAGGACACTTAAAAGGCCTACAAAGCCCGATAAGTCAGAACATATTTATTTCACTGCAAGAAGTCTGGATATAAGAAATTATATATGCCAGAAATGTTCTGGAAATAAGTGAATGTCCAAGTAAATATGATTTCAACAACAAACAAAAGAAAGTTAAATGATCCAAATCTCACACAAATATGGCACGCTAGACTATGTCACATTTCCCAAAGAAGGATGCACAAGCTAGTGGGAGAAGGCATGTTTGACTTGTCAGACATAAATTTTCTATCTACTTGTAAATCCTATCTAAAAGGGAAAAATGATAAAGACTCTATTCAATGGAAACGTTGAACTTACGCATGGTCTATTGGATTTGATCCACATAGACATTTGTGGCCCGCTAAGTGTTAGCACAAAATATGAGCAATCCTACTTCATTACCTTTACTGATGACCATTCGAGGTATATGTACGTTTATATGATGAAACACAAATCTGAAGCATATGAAATGTTCTAAGGATTCGGATCTGAAGTAGAAAAACCAGCTAGAAAGAAGTATTAAGACACTTCGATCTGATCGATGTAGATAATACTTGAGTGCTGAATTTTGGATTATCTAAAAGAGAATGAGATTCTCTCACAGTGGACTCCACCAACAACACCACAATTGAATGGTGTTTCTGAACCTCGAAATCGAACCTTGATGGACATGGTTCGATCCATGATGGGATTCACTGAATTGCCTATGTCGTTTTGGGCTTTGCGTTTGAAACTGCGACAATGTTGTTGAATAATGTCCTTACTAAAGCAGTGGATAAAACACCATATGAGAAATGGATGAGAAAAACTCCTTAATATTCTTACATGAGAATATGGGGATGTCCTACTTACGTGAAGCAGAAAGTGAGAGATAAATTGGATAGTAGATCCACTTTGTGCTACTTTGTAGGATATCAAAAGAATTCTGTTGGATATTATTTCTATCATCCCAATGAAGCAAAAATGTTTTTTTTCAAGAAATACTACCTTTTTGGAAAGATAATTAGAAAAGGCAAGATGATAGAACTTGAAGAAATTCAAGATACTCCCTCAATTATAGAAGTTGAACCCATTTTCCAAGAACTAGTAGTTGAAGTACAAGCTTCTAGAAGGTCTGATAAGGTTATTAGACCACCTGCAAGATATACGCTTCTTCATGAACAAAGCCGTGATGAGCATTGTGTTGGATGTGATCTAATGAATTTCAAAGAAACAATATCTGATACTGATTCAACCAAATGGCTTGAAGCCATGCAGTTTGAAATGGACTCTATGTATTCAAACCAAGTCTGGTCATTGGTGGATCCACCTGAGAGAATCATTCCTATAGAATGCAAATGGATATACAAAAAAAAGCTTGGGGCGGATGGGAAGGTAGTGACCTTCAAAGCAAGACTGGTTGCAAAAGGTTATACTCAAAGACAAGGTATTGACTATGAGGAAACTATTTCACCAGTTGCAATGTTTAAGTCCATTAGAATACTATTGGCCATAGCAGCATGGTATGACTAAGAGATATGACAAATGGATGTAAATACTGCATTCCTCAATGGAGACATCAAAGAAGAAATTTATATGTCTCAACCTGAGGGATACACATCAGTAGGAAGTGAGCATAAGGTATGCAAACTTCAGAGATCAATATATGGTCTGAAGCAGGCATCAAGGAGTTGGAACCTCGGATTTGATAGCACTATCAAAGAGTTTGGCTTTGCCAAGAATCTTGAGGAACCGTGCGTGTATAAGAAAGTTAGTGGGAGTGCGGTGACATTCCTGGTACTTTATGTTGATGATATCCTGCTCATTGGGAATGGTGTAGGATTATTGCAATCAACTAAAGTATGGTTAGCAAGTAAATTCTCTATGAAAGACATGGTTGAAGCATCCTATATATTGGGAATACAAATCTATAGAGATAGATAAAAAAGGATGTTGTGGCTCACCCAAGCCACCTATATCGATTCCATTATAAAGTGATTCTCTATGGAAGAGTCCAAGAGAGGATACTTACCAATGTGTCATGGTGTTACTCTATCTAAGGCAATGTGTCCCAAAACTGATGAAGAGATAGAGATGATGACATGTATTCCATATGCGTCAGCCATTGGTAGTATCATGTATGATATGAAATTGACACGTCCCGATGTTGCTTACGCTTTGAGTGATACAAGCAGATATCAGGAGAACCCTGGTCCAATGCATTGGAAGGCCGTGAAAGATATTCTTAAGTACTTGAGAAGGACTAAGAACTTGTTCATGGTCTATGGGGGTGGAGAATTAAAATTGGAAGGCTACACTGATTCTAGCTTCCAATATGATGTAGAAGATTCGAAATCGACCTCTGGTTTTGTATTCATGCTTAATGGTGCGGCTGTCTCTTGGAAAAGTTCCAAGCAAGACACCGTTGCGGATTCCACCACTGAAGTTGAGTACAATGTTGCATCTGCTGCAGCCATAGAGGCAGTTTGGATGAGTAATTTTGTCCAAAAGTTGGACGTTATTCCTAATGGAGTTGATCCAGTCCCAGTGTACTGCAACAACACTGGTGCCGTTGCGCAAGCAAAGGAATCAAGGTCTCATCAGCGATCCAAACATGTACTGAGGAAGTTCCACATCATCCGAGAGATTGTGGGAAGAGGTGATATATCAGTCGAAAGAGTCTCCTCTGCAGATAATGTTGCTGATCCACTTACAAAGCCCTTGCCAGGACAATTGTTTGAAAAGCATCACGAAGCAATGAGATTAAATTTTATGGGTAGTTGGCTCTAGGACAAGTGGGAGATTGTTAGAGTAGATGCCCTGCAAGTCAACTGTTGGCTAGGGATTTTATTGACTCAGTTGTAATTAACAATCTTTATTTTAATATAATTCATTATTTCATGGTTTGTTATTTATTTATCTGTATACCTATGTGAACAACATAGATAAATACCTTGATTATACTTTAATACAAATGAATCATAATTCGATGTTGAAACTCGTTTGTAAATACTGTATAATCTAAATTCGTTCCTAGTCGATTGAGCCGCCTAAAACATGGATAAAAGGTCGCTTGAACTCGAGATTAGCATCTGTGATGTTGTGTACTGCGTTTCTTGGTAATGGCATAGAGATGTCCAAACATGCAGATGGTTAGTCATATGATGATTATACCATACTACTCTCCCTCGGACTTTCCAAGTGGTTATCATTCATCGAGAGGATAAGTCCGTATTTATGATTGTACACCATTAGTTCTTACGACCCGGGATAACACTGAGGCTCTATATTCTAGGGCTGTGCTTTGACTCGTTTACCGGCTCCAGGAGAGTCATCAGGTGGCAAAGTTGGATACAGTTGAGACACATATAGGAGCCAGTGCATTGTATTCGGGGATTTACTGCTCACCTACGGATGTGGATATCCTATGTGATCTGATGAAATAATAGTGAATGGAATCTCTGGCCAGAGTATGATATGTACATTGGAGAAGGAGTTCTCCAATGGTACATGCGATGCCACTATTTATATGTATCACATAGTTATCGAATTATTATGCAACCCTCGATGAACCAATGGTTGCAAATTCGGTCGGGATATATGAGATGAAGGGACCGTACTGTACGCTAATCATAATCGACTGGTTCTTGCAGGCACTATTAGTGATACCTAGGGGATCATAGGGCGATGCTACTAGACGCTCTTACTATGATCCGATGGGTGCAATCAGAAACGAGTTCTGACATTCTTGATCAAAGAGTTGATGAAAAGAATGGGGTTAATTAGGGTAAACCCGAATAAGAATAAATGTTATTCTGAATCACATACTAGCTGTATCCCTGAACCATTGAGGGTCACACAAGCACTGGATCATTTGTTCCTTTGAGAAAAATAAATTCAAGGAGTTGAATTTATATTATGATATAGTAAATTAATAGAGTCGAATTTATGATAATTAAAGTTTGAGAAAATAAATTCAAGGAGTTGAATTTATGAGATAGTAAATTCAAGAAGTTGAATTTATGAAATTTGGAGAGAATAAATTTAAGGAGTTGAATTTATAAAATTTGAGGATTTAATTTATTAAAATCAAAAGTTGAGTTTATTAAATATTAAATTTTGAAGGTGATAAAATTCAAGTAGTTGAATTTTTAATTTAAATAATAAATTCAAATTTTGAATTTATAATCGATTTAATTTATTAAGCTCAAAAGTTGAGTTTATTAAATATCAAATTAAAATATAGTAGGAAGTATTTTTAAAGAGCTTGTGATAGAGGTGGATTTTACTTGTTTTTCATATCGTGTCTTGTTGCATTGTGTTGCAGTTATCACTTAGATTTCGTGCATTTTGTGTTGTTTTAGCATAATCTATGTCTTTGTGTCGCTCATGTGTTTAGTGGCGAAAATGCAGGAGATTTGCGAAGAAACTGAAAAAAAAGAGGAAGAAAGTCGAGAGACCTCCGCCCGGGCGCACAATTGCATCCGCTCGGGCGTGCTCAAGTTTGGAGAAAGTTTTGTTTTGCGAGAGCCATCCGCCCGGGCGGATATTTAGCTAACTTTAACGACGTTTTCATATCACGAGTGAGTTCGAGAGAATAACGAGTGATAGGATCGAGTAGTATAGTCTGCGGATCTACAATTTACATAGATATATGAAATTGGATACGTGTCGATAGTCATAGTCCTAAGGGTCGAAAACTAGGGGATTTTATAGATCGAAATGCGATTCGCTCATGATAAATAATTAAAGATATTTAATTACTTCATTGAGTGGAATTAGTTTGGCATAGCTCGAGAGAGTGCGTTCAATAGATTAGGAAATCCTGTCGGAAGCGTAGATCACGATCGAACGAATTAATTAATTAACGAGGGGTAGGTGAACCGAGATTCCCAACAAATCCATTTCTCATTGAATTTTACTCAACCATTTTAGACATTATATTTCATTACTTGATTTTGAATCTTTTTATTTGCATTCTTATTTGATTTTAGTGGTAATAAAACAATCAACTCAAGTTTCGTTGCTAAATGTTAAATAACTGAAAATAACAATTGTAAAACACAGTCTTCAGTGGAACGATACTCGTACTTACGTACACTATATTATAACTTGACATCGTGCACTTGCGATTAAATTTTGAGCATACAAAATAATATTTTATTGGGGATTTCACTGTGCAAGTTTTACTCGATCAAGTTTTTGGCGCCGTTGCCGGAGACTGTTAATCTACAATTTTATTTTTAGTTATTTCCTTTAGCATTATTTTATTTCTCTTGGGATAACACTTCATATTTTATTACAGACATCTCTTCCAGTGCATGACAAAGTCACTTGACGTGGAGCTTGAGTTTGATCCTGAAATTGAAAGAACCTTCCGCAGGAGAAGACAACAATAGAGGCTTAAAGAACTGATGGAGAGACACGAGCCAGAACTTGAGGAGGAACAGCGTGAAAATAGACAAGTCGAGATGCCACGCCGCATACCGATGCTGGAGTATGCCCAACCTTCTTTGGAGGGTGCACGCCCCAGCATTGTGAGACCTATCGTGCAGGGCAAATCACTTTGAAATCAAGCCAGCCATAATCCAGATGATTCAGAACACAGTCCAATTCGGAGGAACTGCAGTAGATGATCCAAACACGCACATCGCAGATTTTCTTGAAATTTGCGATACTTTTAAATTCAATGGAGTTTCTGATGATGCTGTTAGGTTGTGTTTATTACCTTTCTCCTTACATGATAAAGCTAAAGCGTGGTTAAATTGTTTGTCTGTAGGTTCGATCGCTACGTGGGACGACATGGCGAAAGCTTTTCTCATCAAATACTTCCCTCCCTCCAAGACCATGAAGCTGCGGGCAGACATTACAACATTCGCTCAATTCGATCAGGAATCTTTATATGAGGCATGGGAACGCTTCAAGGACCTACTACGAAGATTTCCACATCACGAGTTACCACTTGGGTTAGTCGTTCAAACATTTTATTACGGTTTGCTTACTCCTAATCGTACTATGATAGATGCTGCTGCTTGTGGCAACCTGTTGAGGAAGACTGCGGAAGAAGGGTATGAGTTGTTGGAAGAGATGGCCGCTAGCAGTTATCACCCTCAATCTGACAGGAACAACCAGCGGAGAAGTGCAGGAGTTCACCAGGTAACCAATTTTTCTGCTATTACTGCACAACTGGATGCATTGAACAGGAAGCTGGATGGCTTGAACATGGGTGGCACAGCTATGCGTCTGCAAGAGATATTCTGTGAGAAATGTGGAGGGGAACACTATGTGAAAGACTGTCAAGATGGAAATCCCTTTTATGTGCAAAATGAGGCACCAATGAATCAAGTGGGAGTCCAAAACCGTCCAAGGAATGACCCTTATTCGAACACATACAATCCTGGGTGGAGGCAACATCTCAACTTCTCATGGGGCGGTCAAAACAGTCAGAATAGACCGCAAGGAGGACAACAATATGGAAAACAACCGATGTACAGATCCGATCCTCCTAGAGAAGAAAAGTCCAACTTGGAACAAATGATGTCTAAGTTTGTTTCTTCCACTGAAACTCGACTCCAAAACCAAGATGCATCGATAAAGGGGCTCGAGAATCAAATTGGACAGTTGGCCAAGATGATAGCAAGTAGAGAGCCGGGCACCTTGCCAAGTAATACCGAGACTAATCCCAAAGAGCAATTGAAGGCCATTGAGTTGAAGAGCGGAAAAGTTTTGGAGTTAAGAGAGAAAGAAAAAATTCAAGTGTCGGATAAACAGATTGCGACATCTAAAGGTAAGTCTTCTAACTCTACACCAACACCCACTGCACAACATAAAATTGTGATACCTCCCCCTTTCTCTGCAGCACTTAAAAAAGCAAAACTAGATGCACAATTCGGTAAGTTTCTCGAGGTGTTTAAAAAGTTGCATATCAATATTCCCTTTGCCGATGCTCTATTGCAAATGCCTAGTTATGCTAAATTTTTGAAGGATATCTTAGCAAATAAGAGGAAGCTGGAGGATCATATAACAGTCAACTTAACTGAAAATTGCTCCGCTTTGGTGCAAAACAAAATCCCACCTAAGCTAAAAGACCCAGGGAATTTCTCTATTCCTTGCATGATTGGTGATGTTGGTTTTCATAAAGCATTATGTGATCTTGGTGCAAGTATTAATCTGATGCCATTGTCTGTGTTTAGGAAACTTGGGTTGGGAGAGCCACAGCCAACGAGGATGTCGTTACAGCTAGCAGACAAATCTGTCAAGTATCCACGGGGAGTTATTGAGGATGTGCTAGTGAAAGTAGATAAGTTTATTTTTCCTGCTGATTTCGTGGTGCTAGATATGGAGGAGGATATGGAGATGCCCTTGATTTTGGGGAGGCCGTTCCTTGCGACTGGCAAGGCACTGATTGATGTGCAAGAGGGGAAGTTGAGATTGAGAGTGGGCGAGGAAGAGATTACTTTTGATGTTTTTAATGCACTTAAGCACACACTGCATTCTGATAGTTGTTATAGAATTGATGCTAACTATGCGCAGGATGCTTTGAGAGATCCTTTGGAGGCCGCTATCACTACTGCATTGGGAGAAGATGATTTGGACGACGAAAAAGCTGAAATAGTGGCATACTTGAATGCCAACCATCCATGGAGAAGGTCAATGAAGCTGAGGTTAGAAGATTTGGGAGATCGAAAAGACTTGATCCCACAGAAATCAAGCCTGGAGGAGCCTCGAGCTGAAGCCACTGCCTCCACACCTAAAGTACGTATACCTAGGTGAGCGTAACACTTTACCTGTCATTATTTCTGCTGCTTTGACAGGTGTGATGGAAGACAAACTGTTGAAAGTCTTGAAAGCACACAAGGGTGCGTTTGCGTGGAAGGTGGCGGATATCAAAGGGTTCAATCCATCAGTCTGTATGCACAAAATCTTGATGGAAGACAAGTACTCACCTCTTGTGCAACCTCAGAGAAGATCAAATCCAAAGATGCAAGAGGTAGTGAAAGCTGAAACGATTAAGCTTCTCGATGCAGGTATTATTTATCCTATATCTGATAGTGCATGGGTAAGTCCGGTTCAGTGTGTGCCAAAGAAGGGTGGGATTACTGTGATTGCAAATGACAATAATGAACTAATACCCACCAGAACTGCTACGGGATGGCGTGTGTGCATTGATTATAGAAAATTGAATGATGCCACCCGAAAAGACCACTTTCCCCTTCCCTTCATTGATCAAATGCTTGAGAGGTTAGCGGGTCATGAGTTTTATTGTTTTCTAGATGGGTATTCGGGGTATAATCAAATCACCATTGCACCTGAGGACCAAGAGAAAACCACTTTCACTTGTCCTTATGGAACTTTCGCCTTTCTCCGCATGCCGTTTGGTCTTTGTAATGCTCCTGCCACATTTCAACGTTGCATGACCGCTATATTCCATGATATGATAGAAACTTTTCTTGAAATTTTTATGGATGACTTCTCTATCTTCGGCCCTTCTTTTGATGACTGTTTGCAGAACTTGAGGGTGGTGTTAGTGAGATGTGAGGAGACGAATTTGGTGCTGAATTGGGAAAAATGCCACTTCATGGTACAAGAGGGAATTGTCCTAGGGCACAAGATTTCGGAGCACGGGATAGAGGTGGATAAGGCGAAAGTTGAAGTCATCAAGAACTTGCCACCTCCGGCGTCCATAAAGGGAGTTAGAAGTTTTCTAAGCCACGCCGGTTTTTATCGGCGTTTTATAAAAGATTTTTCGAAAATTGCCAAATCTCTATCTTCCTTACTTATGAAAGATGTGCCGTTTGATTTCAATTCTGACTGTTTACAGGTATACATGGATTTAAAGGAGCGCTTGGTGACGGCTTCTGTCTTGGTGGCACCGGATTGGGACCTGCCCTTTGAGATCATGTGCGACGCCAGTGACACTGCAGTGGGGGCTGTGCTTGGCCAGCGGCAAAACAAGGTATTTCACACAATTTACTATGCAAGTAAGACCTTAGATGAGGCTCAATTGAATTATGCAACAACTGAAAAGAAATTACTTGCAGTAGTATTCGCACTTGACAAATTTCATGCATACCTTGTTTTGTCCAAAGTAATTGTATTCACTGATCATTCTGCCCTTAAATACCTACTTGCTAAAAAAGATGCAAAGCCACGCTTACTTCGGTGGATCTTACTGTTACAAGAGTTTGATTTAGAAATAAGAGATAAAAAGGGTGTCGAGAATGTGGTAGCAGATCACTTGTCTAGATTAGAATTTATTTGTGATGATTCTGTCGATCGTGCTATCAATGATTGGTTTCCTGACGAGCAACTGTTTGAGATGAAACATTATCCATGGTATGCAAATTTCGCTAACTTCCTTGTCACAGGCACACCTCCACCAAACCTATCGTTTCACCAACGAAAAAAATTCTTTTCTGACGTGAAATACTATTTTTGGGAGGAACCGTTTTTGTTTAACATTTGTGCAGACTCCATGATAAGACGGTGTGTTGCGGAGGAAGAGTTTGATCAAATTCTCAACCATTGCCATGACCGTGAGGTAGGTGGTCATTTCGGACCAACAAGGACGGCATCCAAGGTACTTGAATGTGGCTTTTATTGGCCAACTCTTTTCAAAGATGCTCGTTCTTATGTTCTACACTGTGATAAATGCCAGCGGTCAGGTAACATCTCTAACCGTCATGAAATGCCGTTAAATAATATCATTGAATGTGAGGTTTTTGATGTGTGGGGAATAGACTTCATGGGACCGTTCCCCAGTTCTTTCACAAAAAAATACATCTTGGTGGCGGTTGATTATGTGTCTAAGTGGGTAGAGGCGGAAGCCTATGCCACTAATGATGCTCAAGTGGTCCTAAAATTTTTAAAGAAAAACATTTTTAACCGATTTGGAACACCACGAGCAATCATTAGTGATGGTGGCACGTATTTTTGCAACAAATTCTTTGAAAAACTTTTGAGCAAATATGGTGTCACACATAAAATCTCTACCCCCTATCACCCTCAGACGAGTGGACAAGTTGAGGTGTCTAACCGAGAGATAAAGCGAATTTTGGAGAAAGTGGTAGGTGTCAGTAGGAAGGATTGGTCGGTGAGATTAGATGATGCTCTTTGGGCATATAGGACTGCTTTTAAAACACCAATAGGCACTACACCATATAGGTTGTTGTTTGGTAAAGCATGTCATCTACCGGTAGAATTAGAGCATCGAGCATACTGGGCTACAAAAGCATTGAACTTTAATTTTACTGATGCAGGTGAACGACGTCTGTTGCAACTGGATCAGTTGGAGGAGTTCCGGAATTTGGCATATGATCTTGCACTGTTATACAAAGAAAAGTCAAAGAGGGCTCACGACAGGCGAATCATCGAAAGGGAATTCAAGGAAGGTGAAAACGTCCTGCTCTACAACTCCCGGTTGCAGCTATTTCCCGGAAAACTGAAGTCACGATGGTCCGGTCCATTCGTGATTTCGAAAGTATACCCATCGGGAGCGGTAGAGTTGAAAGATGGGAAGGATGAGACATTTACGGTCAATGCCCAGCGCCTGAAGCATTACATGGGTGGCACAATTGAGCCACAAATTGGAATCACTCGGTTCCAAAACATGCCGAACTGAGACGGACCGACAGTCAAGCTCTCGACTATAAATTGAGAACTAATTTTCTTCCCTTTCTCTTGCATTTGATTTAATTTTTCTTTCGTGTCAATGTGTTTATTTTCTCTTGCTCTTGTTTTGTTTTATATATTTTAAAAAAACAGCCGTGAGGCTTCCGCCCGGGCGGGAATTTACATCCGCCCGGGCGCAACTCTTTTTAAAAGAATGCCGTGAAGCTTCCGCCCGGGCGGGAATTAACATCCGCCCAGGCGCACCCTTTTCAAAAAATTTGAGGACCGTCCGCCCGGGCGGAAATTCACATCCGCCCGGGAGGATCGCGCAGACTTAAAAGTCTGCAGCCCTTTCCCTTTCTCCCCCATTCGAACCCTACTCCTCCCTCATCAAATTTTCGCCCCTCCTCTTTAAATCTTGCTCAAATCTCATGCCTTGCACAAATTTCAGGTACAATCTTGGGTCACCATCTTCACCAAACATCAGGAAGTGAGTTTTTCCTGTCAAGGTTTTAATTTTCCGGCCACCCCTGCAAAACTCCGGCCATCGCTGCTCTCTCCGGCCGCCGCCACCGAATTCCGGCAGAGTCTTCTCCGGCGGCACGGTTGCTACTCCGGGCTACCATTGCTCTTCTCAAATAATCAACAACAATGGCACCTAAAAAGGCTCGGGTAAGTCACGGCGCTTCTTCTTCTTCATCTCATAATTCCCAAATATTTGTGAATACGGCGGCTAGGGAATGATATGAACATGCAAAAATACATAGAGCTCCGCTTCGTGAACGAGGTTTCCAATTTGAGCAATATATAGATATCAACAATCAAATTGAGAAAAGAAGTTGGGGTAAATTTTGCCGTCAACCGCAAGCCGCGGTGGTGCCAGTGGTGAGGGAATTCTATGCCAATGCTGCTGAGAGGAGTGACGGTAAGGCTGTTGTGAGAGGGAGGTTGGTTGATTTTAATTCAGCGGAGCTTAATAGGGTGCTTGAGACACCGGCGGTAGACGACTCAGTTTATGTGGCATGGGCGGCCGAACCAGATTTGGACTTGATGATGCAGCGAATATGTTATCCGGGGTCTCCGTGGAAATCACCGGGCTCACACACCTGTTTTGCCGAAAAATATCTGCTGATCCCGGCTTCGTTGTGGTATGCATTCCTGGCCACACGTTTGATGCCAGTCGGGCATACGAGCGAAGTCCAGAGGGAGCGAAGGCTACTGCTTTATGCTTTGATCACTCAATTGCCACTCAATGTGGGCAGGATAATCCATTCGCAGATCCAGCTGAGCATTCATAATCCGAATGTGGCATTGTTCTTCCCCCACATTATCACCGAGCTATGTGCGAGCGCCGGAGTCATTTTTCAGGATGACAACGAGTGGCTACCACCGACCAAGGCCCTCGATGACGCCAGCTGGTCACAGAAATTAGTAGTGCGGAAGAAGGCTTTACCGCAGTTTGGCCCCATCTGGGACGGCTACACTTTTGATCTCGTGCCACAGCAACCCCCACCACCGGCCCCGCGACCTCGCCGTTGCCTACTGCAGGACCGGATGGACGAATTCGCTGCCTTTACAGACCATCAGCTACAGTGGCAGGCCGTGAGTCAGACGTACCAGACGGCTACTGATGCCATGCTTCGCCTATCGCTGAGTCACAGTGGTGTCGACCCAGCTCTTCTCCCACCACCCATGCCAGCGTTCCCGCCGCCGTTCCAGTTTCCCTACGCCGATGAACCAGAGCCCGACGCTGACGTCGCCCCCAGAGGAGCCCGAGGAGGAGGATCAGTGAGAGGGGAGTCACTTCTATCCTTTTTTTTCTTTATCGCATTTCGTTTCGTTCAATTTATTTATTTTCGTTTATTGCTATTTCTGTTGCATGTTTAGGTCATAGTCCATTCATTTTGTTGTGCCTATCTGTCATTAGTCTATCGTCTGTTGCATTGGGGACAATGCTCGACTTTAGTATTGGGGGGTGGATGGGTGTTGTGTCGTTTTTGTCGTTTTGTGTTGTGTTCGTATTGTTCGTTGGCATGTAGTTTTAGTTGTTTTGCATATGTTTGTGTGTCAGCCGACAGTATTCGGTATAGTACTTGTTAGCCAAGGATGATTAAGAAGTGATGAGACATGCCCTGTTGATCGTCTACTCGCATTTCTTTAGCACTTACTGTGGTAGAGACATGAAGTTTTATTTCGAGTATTGAACTCTCTTTACACGAATGTTAGAACTAAAAGCATGCATGATAAGATGGTGAAAATTTTAAACTAAAGTGGGGAACAAAGATGTTTGACGGTGTGAATTGAGCTTGACTATATTCTCTTGAATCAAGGTATCAAAAAAAAAAAAAAAACAACAAAAAAGAGAAAAAGATGGAGATGTAAGGTGTGGGGGAGCCGAATAAAGGAATGAAATCCTATTCCTGGCTAAAGATGGAGATGTAAGGTGTTGAGGAGCCGAATAAGGGAATGAAATCCTATTCCCGGCTAAAAATGAAAAACACATGGATTTGAATCTGAAATGAAAAGTTCTAATGTAGTCCTTTCATTGCTGCATTCCTATTCAGAAAAAAAAAATTAGGAAAATAGTTGCATGCTGATGGATACCGAGTGCAGAGGAATAAAGGAGAGTTAGATTTACACTAACAGGCTGATTTAATTCTCTTACAATGGTTGGAAATGGATCTCTATGTCATGTGCGCTGCTAGGACTAACAAAACACACACACGTTCATGCTTTATTTGAAACCATGTCTAGACCTAAGGAAGTGCGAAGATTTTATGTTTGTATTGATCGACAAGAGAATATGTTGAGTTTCGCTGAGGCTAGTTGATGATTATGAGTTCACTGTCGTGTTACTTTGTGTCACGTTCCAGTTTTGTCTTGTCACCTGTTTTGCTCGAGGGCGAGCAAAAGGTTAGTATTGGGGGGTTGATAGAGGTGGATTTTACTTGTTTTTCATATCATGTCTTGTTGCATTGTGTTGCAGTTATCACTTAGATTTCGAGCATTTTGTGTTGTTTTAGCATAATCTATGTCTTTGTGTCGCTCATGTGTTTAGTGGCGAAAATGCAGGAGATTTGCGAAGAAACTGAAAAAAAAAGAGGAAGAAAGTCGAGAGACCTCCGCCCGGGCGCACAATTGCATCCGCTCGGGCGTGTTCAAGTTTGGAGAAAGTTTTGTTTTGCGAGAGCCATCCGCCCGGGCGGATATTTAGGTCCTCCCGGACGCGTCAAAGAAAAGAAAAAGAAGAATTTGCGAAGACCCTCCGCCCGGGCGGAAACTTACATCCGCCCGGTCGCACCAAAGAAAAATTAAAAGTCAAGATCTGCGAGAGTTATCCGCCCGGGCGGAAACTTACATCTGCTCGGGCGCATTCGTATTTTTGGAAAAAATAATGGACGATTTCTTCCCTTAATTCTGAAGAGGGAAGATATGGTAGGGGGAGGCACGAATTCAGGGATTATTCAGACTTCGTTTTTCAGCCGTCACAAGTTTGGAGAGCACTTTTGCGCTTGGATTGAAGATTTGAAGATTCCGGGCATCGTTCTTCGCGTTTTTCGTCAACTCTAGTATTTCATATTTAGTTTTATCATTTAAACTTTGCTTTGTTTATTTTGATTATGAATTTCAGTAGCTAAAACTTCATTATTTGTTGGGATTAAAGGGGATCCTACCCCGAACGTGGTTTGAATTAATTTATATTTTGATTGTGCGTTATTCTTGATTTTACTACTGTTTTATCGTGTCATTAAAGAATAGCTAACTTTAACGACGTTTTCATATCACGAGTGAGTTCGAGAGAATAACGAGTGATAGGATCGAGTAGTATAGTCCGCGGATCTACAATTTACATAGATATATGAAATTGGATACGTGTCGATAGTCGTAGTCCTAAGGGTCGAAAACTAGGGGATTTTATAGATCGAAATGCGATTCGCTCATGATAAATAATTAAAGATATCTAATTACTTCATTGAGTGGAATTAGTTTGGCATAGCTCGAGAGAGTGTGTTCAATAGATTAGGAAATCCTGTCGGAAGCGTAGATCACGATCGAACGAATTAATTAATTAACGAGGGGTAGGTGAACCGAGATTCCCAACAAATCCATTTCTCATTGAATTTTACTCAACCATTTTAGACATTATATCTCATTACTTGATTTTGAATCTTTTTATTTGGATTCTTATTTTATTTTAGTAGTAATAAAACAATCAACTCAAGTTTCGTTGCTAAATGTTAAATAACTGAAAATAATAATTGTAAAACACAGTCTTCAGTGGAACGATACTCCTACTTACGTACACTATATTATAACTTGACATCGTGCACTTGCGATTAAATTTTGAGCATACAAAATAATATTTTATTGGGGATTTCACTGTGCAAGTTTTGCTCGATCAGCTTGTAGGAGTACAAGTCCAACATACTAAATAATTAAAATTATTAATGAACTTTGATTAATTAATTAAACTAGTTGGACTAGCTTAATTAATTAATCAAGTTCATTAATGTTAATTATGGATATTAGGTCATGACTTGTTTATAAAAGAGAGAAAACAAGCCATAACCCTAGCCTCCACAACCATTGTGATTTTCGAAATCCCCTCTCCCAAGGACTCTAAAATTTCGGCCACCTTGATTAGATTTTAGGGTTGAGCTGTCTCTCAATATTTTGATCTCCAACGTCAAAATTTCTTCTAATTTTTCTAGTGCAAATTAGAAGATGAATTAATCTTCCGGTCGTTGACCTAATTAGAAGAATAAACAAATGAGTTTTTGAAGATCGTTCGTAAGGATTCATCAAGAGCTAGATCCGTTATACCGGATTAGTTGGAGCCAAATGATTTAATCACCAAAGGTATAAAACGATTTTCTTCCTATGAATGTTAATTGTAAAACCATATGAGTGTCCAAAAGGATCTTGAAAGTCAAGATCTAAATTTTTTTAAAACTTTCGCTGCGTTTTGTGCATGAAAAAACCAAGATCCAACAATATAAGAACCATAATACATTATAAAAACATCATTTATACTTTCAAATTCGTACTTTACAAAATATTTCGTATAATATAGTGTATCAGTAAAATATGTCATGTCCATAATTTCATTTCCTAAAACATTCTTTTTGTTGTGAAAAAGTAAAAATTTATGGTAAAAAGTAAAAATCTCAAACTCTCAAAATTTACCAAACTACACACTTTATAATATTTTTCTCTCTACTCAATTGTGTTTTTCTTTCACAAATGAGAGATCTATTTATAGGAAATCTTTACAAATAATCCAAAAATAAAATACATCATTACCTACATCATCACACACTAATTTTCAATATTTACAACTCTTATTTTCAATATTCAAATATTCAACATTCAAATATTCAATACACATATTTTAAATATATTTTTCAACACTCCCCCTTGTGATGATGATCATAATGATTGTCTTCTTTACGTGTTTTTATACTGTCTCGTTAAAAACCTTACTAGGAAAAACCCATTGGGATAAAAACCATAGCAAGGGAAAAAGAGTGCAGTCACGTAAACTCCCCCTCATGTTGACACGAACAATTCTTCACAAATTTCGTAGATTGCGCATCCCAATATTATATATGTGCTTTATGAATATTGACGTAGGAAGTGCCTTTGTGAAGAGATCTGATGAGTTTTCACTTGATTGAATGTGACGAACATCAATATATTTATTCTTCTCAAGCTCCTTGATGAATGCGAAGAACTTAGGAGGAATATGTTTAGTTCTATCGCTTTTTATGTATCCCTCTTTCATTTGAGCAACACATGCAGCATTATCTTCATATAGTATCACATGCTTCTTGTCGAATGATAATCCGCATGAGATTTGAATATGTTGGGTCATTGATTTTAACCACACACATTCACGACTTGCTTCATGTAGTGCAATAATCTCGGCATGATTTGATGAAGTTGTTATGAGCGTTTGTTTATGTGAACGCCAAGAAATTGCAGTGCCTCCACGAGTAAAAATATATCCGGTTTGGGAACGTGCGTTGTGTGGATCAGATAAGTATCCAACATCGGCATAACCAATTATACTTGGATTAGCATCTTTTGAATACAAAAGTCCCAAGTCTGTCGTTCCTCGTAGATAACGGAATATATGTTTAATTCCGTTCCAGTGTCTCTTCGTTGGATATGTGCTAAATCTTGCCAACAAATTTACGGCAAAAGATATATCAGGCCTTGTACAATTTGTAAGATACATAAGGGCACCGATAGCACTTAGATATGGTACTTCTGGAGCAAGAATATCTTCATCATCTTCACATGGACGGAATGGATCATTTTCTATGTTTAATGATCTAACAACCATTTGAGTACTTTAAGGATTTGCTTTATCCATATTAAAACGTTTAAGGATCTTTTCTGTATAATTTGTCTGGTGAACAAACATTCCACATTCTTTTTGTTCAATTTGTAAACCCAGACAATACTTGGTTTTTCCAAGATCCTTCATTTCAAATTCTTCCTTCAAGTATGACACAACTTCTTGAATTTCCTTATTCGTTCCAATGATGTTTAAATCATCAACATATACAGCAATAATTACGCATCCGGATGTTGTTTTCTTAATGAAAACACAAGGGCATATTGAATTATTTACATATCCCTTTTTCATCAAGTGATCACTTAGTCGATTATACCACATTCGACCTGATTGCTTTAACCCATATAATGATCTTTGTAATTTCACAGAATCATTCCCTGGGTTTTGAACTTTGTGCTTCAGGCATCTTAAATCCTTCAGGGATTTTCATATATATATTACTATCAAGTGATCCATATAAGTAAGCTGTAACAACATCCATAAGACGCATTTCTAAATTTTCAGATACCGCCAAGCTAATCAAATACCGAAACGTAATTGCATCCATCACAGGAGAATACGTTTCTTCATAATCAATTCCAGGCCTTTGAGAAAAACCTTGTGCAACAAGTCGAGCTTTATATCTTACTATTTCATTTTTCTCATTTCGCTTTCGAATAAAAACCCATTTGTATCCAACAGGTTTTACACTTTCAGGTGTAAGGACTATAGGTCTAAAAACATTACGTTTATTTAGCGAATCTAATTCAACCTGGATGACATCTTTCCATTTTATCCAATCCTGCCGATTTTTACATTCACCAAAAGATTTTGGTTCATGATCTTCGTTATCATTTATGATGTCGATTGCCACATTATAAGAAAATATATCATCAATTTCATCTATATCTTTTCGGTTCCATATTTTTCCAGTATTAATGTAATTGATAAAGATTTCATGATTCTCGTCAGTTTGTGGTTCTGACAGAACATTTTCGTCATCATGTGTTTCTTCAGGAACAACATTCTCTATTTTGTAATCATCAATTGTTTCTTCAGAAACATCATTCTTTATTTTGTGATCATCGTGTTTCTCTATTAATTTTCTTTTTCGAGGATTTTTATCCTTGGAACCGACTGGCCTTCCACGCTTCAGGCGTTTAATGACATCATGAGTATCTTCCATTTGTTTCTTTGGAATTTCAATTCGAGCAGGGGCATTTGCAGCACGTATATATGATTTAGTTACCCCTTTTGTGTCTGCAAATGCATCTGGTATTTGATTTGCTATTCTTTGCAAGTGTACAATTTGTTGTACATCTTTTTCACATTGTTTTGTTCTTGGATCCAGATGTAACAATGATGATACATACCATGTAATTTCCTTTTCGGTATGTTTCTGTTCTCCCCCTAACATTGGGAAGATTTCCTCATTAAAATGACAATCAGCAAAACGTGCTGTGAACACGTCGCCTGTCTGAGGTTCAAGATATCGAATGATTGATGGACTATCATAATCGATATAAATACCAACCTTTCTTTGAGGTCCCATTTTCTTTCGTTGTGGTGGTGCAATAGGCACATACACTATACATCCAAAAATTCTCAGATAAGAAATGTCTGTTTCTTTACCAAATGCAAGCTGTAATGGGGAGTATTTATGATATGCACTTGGTCTGATGCGAATTAATGAAGCAGCATGTAAAATTGCATGTCCCCATATAGAAATAGGGAGCTTTGTTTTCATAATCATTGGTCTAGCAATCATTTGCAGACGTTTAATAAATGATTCAGCCAATCCATTCTGTGTATGTACATGAGCAACAGGATGCTCAACAATGATTCCCATAGACATACAATAATCATTGAAAGTCTGGGAAGTAATTTCACCAGCATTATCAAGTCTAATTTTCTTGATTGTATAATCGGGAAACTGATTCCTCAATTTTATTATTTGAACAAGTAATCTTGCAAATGCAACATTTCGAGTTGACAATAAACATACATTTGACCATCTGCTGGAGGCATCAATCAATACCATAAATATCTGAATGGTCCACATGGTGGATGGATTGGTCCACAAATATCACCCTGAATACGTTCAAGAAACATTGGTGATTCAGTTTGGATTTTGACTCGTGATGGTCTTATAATAAGTTTTCCAAGAGAACATGCTTTACATTGAAACTTATTATTCTGAAAGATCTTCTGGTCTTTCAGTGGATGACCATATGTATTTTCTATAATTCTTCGCATCATTGTTGAACCAGGATGTCCCAATCGATCATGCCAATTGGTTAATATCGAAGAATTATCAACTACCATGTTTGATTCAATGAGACTTATATGTGTATAATGCAATCCAGTAGGGAGCATTGGTAGTTTTTCAATCACATATTTCTTTCCTGATTTATATGTGATAAGACGCAAATATTTCTCATTCCCTTCATTCATTGTTTGAGTATCATACCCATGGGAATATATATCATTAAAACTCAACAAATTTCTTTTCGATTGTGGTGAATATAAAGCATCATTGATAAAAAAATTTGTATCATTAGGTAACAAAAAATGTGCTTTACCACATCCTTTAATCAAGTCTACAGGACCTGATATTGTATTCACCGTTGTTTTTGTTGGTTTTAGTTCCAAGAAATATCTTTTATCTCGGAGGATAGTGTGCGTTGTACCATTATCGGATATGCAAACTTCAGCTTTGCTCATAGCATTTTCCATATTTGAACTTAAAAAAGATATGCAATGAAATAAATTACTGGCAATATATATTTAAATATAACACATATCATAATTATACAATAAAACATTATTCTATGAATACATGAAAAATAAATTATTGTACATTTATATTCTACCATTATATTGTTCATTTTCAGAGAAATCGTTGAGAAAATCTGCAGCATCAATATTGTTCATTTCTATCCCACCTACATATTGATCATTTCCAAAGAAATCATTCATAAAATCACCAGCATCAAAATGAGTTGAATCACTCAAACGGTCATTACACAAACCGTCGCTAATAGCGACGGTGTTTTTACAAACCGTCGCTAACCTCTGTCGGCCGGTGTTCCTCCGGTGGTCGGCAGTTCGTCGCTGGTCGGCCGGTACTCGCCGCGGTCGGCGGCCCGTCTGTGGTTGGCCGGCGGCGGTCGGTGGCGGGAAATGGTGGTGAGTTTGAATTTAGGAGAAGGGTAAAATCGGAAAAATAGGAGGTATTAAGAGTGGGATAAATAATCCTAGGGGGTGAGGAGGTATTATTTTAACCTACCTAATATAACCTAATCATACCTAGGAGGGATAAGGTAGGTTTATTTAAAATTGAACCAAACACTTGATTGGCCCGGATAAATTAATCTATCACCCCTAATCCCTCAAACCAAACGCAACGTTAGAATAAAAAATAATACATTTTCATGGATGACCCAAATAAGAGACTTGTCTCACAAATACGACTCGTGAGACCGTCGTCTCACACAAGTTTTTGCCATATATATAAACATATATACGTACATATAGTTACACATATATATACATTTATATCCACACACGTACATATATATATGTTAATGAAATAAATATAAATTTCATTTCCATCTTTTAATAACAAAATACTTTTAAACTACCAATTAAACAAAACAGCAAAAGCTTATGTGAAACGGTCTCACAGATCATATTTTGTAAGACGAATATCTTATTTGGGTCATCTATGAAAAAATATTACTTTTTATATTAAGGGTGTATTTGGTGTGGGTGATAAGTAAAGGATAGATTATTAAACTCATGTTTGTCTCATTTTTTATGGGTCCAATTAATCAAGAAGTTCATGATAAAAAAAACCTACTTGTTTGAAAAAATATCACATTATTTTGGAGGGATTGACAATCCAATTGTATATCCTTACCTTGAGTTTTGATATCAATCCAATTAATTATCCTATCATACACACCAAACATAACCTAAGAGTATTATTTTTTATTGTAAATATCGGTAGAATTGATCCGTCTCACATATAAAAATTCATGAGATTATCTCACAAGAGACCTACTCATTCATAACATCCTTATGTAAAGAAATTCATTGAAATCAATACATCTTAATTTCGTCGGAATAGTTGCATATTTCGATCTATTACATATCATGCATATAAAATATTTTTTTAAAAAAATAATCATTTTTCTTTAAATAAACATTTAACCATATCGATCTTGGATGAAAATAAAAATAATGATAATAATATATAGCTTTTCTGGTTCTGAAAAAATACATAAAACTTACTAAATAATGGAAAAAGTTCTAGGAAAAAATGATGAATAAGGGAGTCATCAAGAAGTTTATTAAAACTAACCAATTCACTTGAGCACATTTAAACTTTAAGATTGAGTTCCGGGAAGTGCGGCATACCACGAAAATGCCGTGCCAGTAAGGGTATTTGGGAACAATCTCAACTTCAAACTAGTAAAAATTTTCCAAGTTCGCCAGCTCCTCACACCTTATACTGAACCTAGCAATGTGCTCAAGGCTAGATTGACTATGTTTTCCAGAAAATAGGCTGAAATCTGGTACCTTGTATCCTCTCGGAAATGGATTGTTGACTTCTATGTGGTTGGGGGTATAGTTTGTGAAACTCTGGGCGGCCAATTTGTCTCAAGGCCGGCCCATACATTTCTTGCAGAGTTTCTATCACCAGCTCCATAAGCACGTGATATGCTGAGCTTTCCCTCCTAAGGTTTCTTCTTTCCTGTGAGGTGGTGTATACCTTCGTTTTGGCTAATTCGGGAGAGTGAACTCTGGGCGGCGAGGATCGCCAGCCCTTGAGTTTCGTAGTCCCTGGTCAATTTCATGGACCTGATTACTTCCTTGATCAGTCTATTTAACAGTGGTATTTTGCTCTCCTCGGATAGACTGATTCGGCTTACTCAGTCGAGTCTTCAAACAGTCGGGAATTACCTTAGATAATGCCTGTGAAATTTCCTCAATCTTTATAGCAGTCAATTCTTCAATCACTCTGTTTGAAACTTGATTATACGTAGTCGGAACCTGCAGATCGACATCTTCGGCCGGTGGTTCAACAACAGGTTGCTCGGGTTGTTGAACCTGAGTTCCCTCTTGATTAGCCAAAGATTCCCCGCTCTCCTGACTGACGTTTTCTTCCCTTCTTAGCGGCATAATGGGGTCCCACTGGGCGTGCCAAAAATTGTTTGCACAATAATATTGACATTTGTGGGCATGCCAGGTGCAAAGATGGACCGATTTGTGTGAAAATTATAAAAAAATCTAACTTCTAAAAACAAGCGAAATCAATCCTAAATTTGACCGTTGGTTCTAATATCAAGTATTAGAATTTGAGGAATAAACCCCTGACAATGTTTATATTTTCAATAATCTAAAACAAGAAGAACTAAAATGCTAGAAATATGCTGGAACTCTTAAAAACTAGTGCTTGAAGATTGAATTTTTAACAGAGAGTATTTTGCAAGTTTTTGCTGAGTTGAGTTGTCTGTGTCGTCTGTTTTTTCGCCGATGTCCTTTTTTTCTGATTGCTGTGCAGTTTTCTCCCACCCTCCATGATCTCTTCCTATCTGCTCTACTATCTCCTCCTATTTGCACGTCTTTTGACTTAATCAAACTAATTTAAATTATTGATGGTCTAATTCTTTTTTCATTGGCCTTGGGTTTGTTTATTTTAAGCCTAATTAAAATATTGCTCTAACAATAATCATTTTTCTTTAAATAAACATTTAACCATTTCGATCTTGGATTAAAATAATAATAATATTAATAATAATAATAATAATAATAATAATAATATATAGCTTCTCTGGTTCTGAAAAAATACATAAAACTTACTAAATAATGGAAAAAGTTTTAGGAAAAAAAAATGATGAATAAGGGAGTCAAAATGTTTATTAAAGCTAACCAATTCACTTAAGCACATTTAATGTGCCTAAGAAATTTGCATGTCAAGACCCGAAAATTTCGGATCTTGTCATGCATTATTAATTATTATTATTTTTTAATAATAATTAAATTAATAAATGTGGGGTCTTCGTAGGTCCTCTTGAAATAAATACTATATATCTACTTTTTTCAATTATTTTAATACCGGTTTCGTAACTCTATAAAAAAATTAAGAAAAATATTTTGAATTCATATAAATATTTATAAAAAAAATTATAATTATATTATAATATTTATATTTTTTATTTAATATTTATATTTAATAATCATAGGTGATTTGTGGAAATTGTTGGTTATAATAACAGAGGTGCAGCGGGACAGCGACGACGTGTGGTGGTGAGAGTAGTGCTCGGCCGAGAATTCCTTTTCAAGAAATATATAGGGGTGGTCCGAATTACTTGTGTAAGGAGGAGAGAAAATTTGTCTTGTGTGAAGTTTGACTTGCAATGTCATATTTATATAATTTCATGGATGATGTAGCTAGAAAACCCATTAGGATTTTGCTAGACCAACTAGGATATCTACTAGTGGGTGTTTGAGTGGGATGTTCCAGCTCAACTATTAAAACTTCCACAAATAGTTTTATCTAACTAGGACATAGTCTAGATAATATAATCTTATCTATATTATGCAATCTTATCTTGATTTTATCTAGATAATGTGATATAATTTAGTTATAGTTTGATTAGGATACTGTAATCCAATAATTCAAAACTCATACCGAGTATTTTGTCTGATTAGGACACATACTAATTAGAGTTTTATTATGATATTCCATGTCCAATCCATCAAACAGTCCATGATTATGGTTTCATTATAATCATGATCGGCGATCAGATATTACCAATGTGATGATTATACAAAACTTGTTACAAAGATGCAAAGATAAAACTTTTCGAAAAATCACTGAGTCAAAGTTTAATTTCTAAAAATCAATTTTCTACTGACTCAATTTATGTAGCTGAAATTTTGGAATTCTTTCACAAAATTCAGGCAGTTACATTCTCATCACAAATATAACAGTCATTCTAAGTCTCACAATTTCCAAATATGGAATTTACTTATAAACACTTTTGTAAGCCATATGTTTAATCTCCATCAAATCAGTCATCAAATTCACTGGGTATCACTGATAGTGCCTGCAAGAATCAGTAGGTTATGGTTAGAGTACAGTACAGTCTCTTCAACTTATATATCATTGGTTTATCGAGAGTTACATATGAATTCGACATGTGATGTATCTTTGAGTAATCATTGTGATACTATATGTGCAAGTAGAGAACTACTTTTCTCTAAAGCATATTTCTTATTCTGGTCAGAGATTAATTGTACTATTAATTGATCATAGCATGTATAATATCCACACCCATAGGTGAGATGTGAATCACTGACTACAATGTATCGATTCCCAAGTATGCTGAAACTACACCCAACCTTGCCGCTCGATGATTCTCGCGTAGTCGGTTAACGAGTCAAAGTGCAACACTAGTATGTAGAGCCTTTATGTTGTTCCGAGTAAAAAACGAAGGGTATAAAAATAACCTCGAACTTATTAGCTCGATAAATGATGACACTTGGAAAGTTCAATGGAAGGCTGTTCAGTGACTCATAGCACTCATCTATATGTGTATTTTCATGTTAAATGATGAGAATTTTCATGTTCATACTAATGAAACATCTATATATATATATATATATATATATATAAAAGCAGAGTTTTGCTAAAAATAGTAATTTTCTGCCAAAATGAGAATTCTAAAAAAAAAGAAAGATATAAATTTAATGAATCTTGAAATAGGTGTACTGCAATAAATGATAACTGCAATTATTGTTTGCATTGATTAAATCCATTCTTTTATTAATTCAAATTTGAATTTTATTATTTTTATATCAATTTAAATGTAATTTGTTAATTATATGTTTTTAATTTTTTTCATTTAAATATATATATATATATATATATATATATATATATATATATATATATATAAGCAAAGTTTTGCTAAAAATAGTAAGTTCCCGTCAAAATGACAATTCTAAAAAAGAAAGATATAAATTTAATGAATCTCGAAATAAGTGTACTTGACAACTTCAATTATTGTTTCCATTGATTAGATTAATTCTTTTATTAATTCAAATTTGAATTTTATTATTTTTATATCAATTTAAATGTAATTTGTAAATTATCTATTTTTTATTTTTTATTTAAATCTATATATATATATATATATATATATATATATATATATATATATATATATATATATATATATATAAACATAGTTGGCTGCTATATTTAGTAAGTTCACTCCAAATTGTTTGCTAAATATGGAAATAAAAAAAATATTTCTTAATATATTGAATAATATTACAGTTTTCAATTGAAAATAACAATAAAATGAGCTGCTTTTACAAAGTTTCTTTTCGAAGCTCCCATGCCTATTGGATAACACTATTTACAAAATTTGATAATTGATTAAAGTATGTAAATTAATAAAATTATCGTAATACACATCAAATTCTTTTTTAAATTGAATTTCTTGAAAATATAAATTTCACTTTTAATTTCATATTTAAATCTAAATATCTTGGCTCATAACCTTGAGGTCACGGGTTCAAATCCTGTCTCCGCAACATCTTTATTTTAGTTTATCAAAAAATGGACTACGAGTGTAATAGGAGCATCCGTCGACAAAAAAAATCACCCTAAGATGATCATTTCATGGGCCCGAAGCCTATGCTTTTTTGAATCTAATCGTAGATGAAATAAATAGTATTCAAAAATTTGACATCGGTTCCATCACTCATTAGGTAAATCATTCAAAAATACATTTTGCTATTTTAAATAATTTTCTGTCCAAATTACTTACTGAAAATAAATACAATATTTAATTAGTTTATTTAATTTTTCTAAAATAAAATTGCTTGAATGCTAAAAATTATCATTACAATAAGGTTTTCCAATGAACATTAAATTACCATTTAATAATCATAAGTTTTTGATCTCAAATGCATATTATTTCGAAATTACCTTAATTTGAAAGAACTAATTCATTGTAGTTTTCTTCTAAAACCATATGTATATTGTATATCTTGAATTGTCTTCTTAAATTAAAATAAGAGAGCACAAGAAAATTAAAGAGATAGATTCAAAAGAGTTTCAAATGGACATTAAACTACTCTCAATAAACATATATATTACCCTCAATAATCAGAAATGTTTAACACCTAATGCATGCAATTCGAGATTCCATAATTTGAAAGAGTAATGTGTGATAAATGTATGATAGAATTCTGTCGAAAGCATCCAATGTATAATTTTTGTCCCTTGAGATGTCTTATTTGAATTTTAAACAATAAATAATGCAATATTGCATATTATATTAGAAACCAATTTTATTCTATTTATTACTAAATTTTTCTACTCCAAAATTGAATTCTGAAATGACTTTTTTTTTAGCATCATATATGAGTTGAATCTGTAAGGCCCGAGAAATATATTTCGTTAATCAGAAAGGATTAGACGATAATTAATGTAATGATTGGTGATAATTGATTTAATTATAGGCGAATCAGATCGGACCTGAAAAGACAAGAAAAATGCACCAAATCATGAGCAAAGCCGAAGCCCTGGCGCACATGCGCGAAGAAATGCGCGCACATGCGCGGAGCATCCAGAACATTTGGCGCACATGCGGGGTGGGTATCGACGCACATGCGCGAAGAAGACAGTAGCTGTGGCGCATATGCGCGAGTAGAGTGGCGCATATGCGCGACAGGGCCAGAAGCTTCGGCGCATATGCGCGAGTTAAATGGCGCATATGCGCGAGATGTGGAAAATGCCGGACAGCACTACCGGCGCATATGCGCGGCTTTGTGCGCGCATATGCGCGCGGCATGCAATTGGACAAATCGCCACTTGTCTCTTGGAATGCGCGAGAGGTATATATATATATATATATATATATATATATATATATATATATATATATATATATATATATATATATATATATATCAGCATGCGAAATCTTCAGAAAAGGGGAAAGAAATCGAGGGTTTAGGGAAAAGCTTTGTTCTTTTTCTTTAGAAATTGATTTACGGGCAAATCGTTTATCTGAATTGGAATCCGACTTCAGTTCTGAACTCCTCTCACTACGAGCTACACAAGGACGTAAGTTTATTACGTTTAGACAAGATTTGAATTTATGATATTGCCAGAATTGAATATGATTCAGATATGGTGTTTCTGCTACCGTAGACATTATAGAATTGAAGTCAGATGAAAGAACAGATTGTTTATGAATTTGTTATGATTTTTGGAGTTGATTTGATTGAGATTTCATATCAGATTCGTATTGTTATTAGGATTATCACTTGTATCAGAATTGATTACAAGTTCTGGTATTATATTTGTGATGTTCAGATTGACGGGGTTATTCAGATTGTATAGTTATGCCGTTTAAACATCAGTTGAGTTAGATTGATCAGATTCAGATATGATTTCGATTAGATTGTGAGATTATTGATATGACTCAAAATGTATATTGTTCAGATATTGATCAGATTATATACAGAGTTGAGTATTGATCAGAACAGATTATGTCTTGAGTTATTCACTGATACAGCGTATTCGATATTGTCTTTTCAGATTGGTATGGACAAAGTTGAATACAGATCATCATCTTCATCAGATCGGGATGACAAAGGTATAATTCATGTAATAGTCGGGAAGAAACAACTCAATCGAGACCATCCTTGAGTTGCCCAATAAATCACATACTATATTCTTGTTTATGTTTTATCTTATTATGCTTTGTTTACAGATTATTATTCATTGCATTTAAGATAGGAAAGTCTTGACAGTCATTGTCAGACTTCTAGACGTTCGGTGTATCTCAACTTAGGAGCAGGTATTACTCCTATTGCCAGCCGTTGATACAGCTCGAACCGAAGTCTAGGAATAAGACGTACGGTTACCACGATCGGTTGAGTAGGTAACAGGCATTGACGTCTTATTCATCACGGGATCCCTAGAGTTATAGTTGAGTCAAGTCTAGACATGATTTGATTTATAACTGCATGCTTATACGAATTGGTTTCATAGACTTTGGAACCAATTGTTCTTGCTTTCAGTCATGACAGCATGTTTCATGATTTAGATTGTTTATATGCATGTCTATCTGATTTGAGTTGCATGTTTAGTTAGATTAGATTTCATAGATGCTGAAATCTATTACTATTGTTTTTAATTTATTCATGACAGCATGTTCCATGAATCATTATGTGTATATGCATGTTTACCATGTTTTATACTGGGATTTATTCTCACCGGAGTTATCCGGCTGTTGTCTTGTTTTGTATGTGTGCATGACAACAGGTGGGGCTGGATCAGGGTCGAGATAACGATGAGAGAAGACGAGTTAGCGTGGTGATTCCGGACTTGTAGCAGATTTGGTTTTATTACTTGATTTTAGTAATTGAACCTTAGACTTAGGTTGTACAGTATTGTACTTTTCTACTGAACTGTAGTTGTTATACAGAAATGTATATATTGTTTAGATTCCATTACCTTCCGCAGTTACATTTTAAAAAGAAAAATTTTTAGACCCTGTTTTATCTTAATTAATAATTAAATCCCAAAGATGATTAATAAGACAGATCAGCGTCCGGGTCCCCACAGAATCATTCCAAGATGTAATGTTCATTTAAATTTAAATTTGTTCGCTATTATGACTACCTACATATGGAAACAACGAGAACAACGAGACATTAAGTTTGAAATATGTCTTTAATGATCGAGAAGTAAAAAAATATTATCTTCTATTTGTACGAAATTTTAATTATTACGTATTACTAACGTGATAAATTTTTTTTATATTACAAAGTTCACGGATACATGTTAGTATAAAATGTCCTGTAATGGAAATGATTAAACTAATTCCAAAGAAAGTATGCATCTTATTAAATGACATCTTATAAAATTTATTGACATTGTTTTAGAATACACATAGTAAATGTTAATAAAATAACTTTTCTGAATTATACATAAGTTATTTATGATCACATACTTCATTTTTTTTTTTGGAATAATAGGCTGTTGTGTATATTATAATGTGATTTTGTAGATAAAATCACAAGTCATTTGGATAAAGACATCGATGAAACAATTATTATTATCATTTAAATGTGTCAAACACATGTCATATCACGAAATTATTTGTGAATGTGGATTTAGATGAAATTACTGAATTTTGAAACGAGTATTTCTTATTAATCTTATTGAATGTGATTTAAAAATATTTTTTTATCACATGTTAAAAAATAATAATATATAGATTCTCGAAAATTAAATAATTAAATATGTATTAAGGTTGGTGGTCGACATCAATACACTAAACACGATAAACATTATGTCATTGCCTTAGACTAACACAATCTAAAATTTTGATATATGATAGTGATTATTAGCCAAAAAAATTAATTGACATGCGTTGTATTTAAGAATTTTTTTTAAAATTTACAAATAAAAAGTTTTTATTTTTATTTTTTGATAATTATATTATTTTTTTCAATTTAAATATCTATTCATTTTTCACTAATTTTTAATAATATCACCCCGTGCATCGCACAGGTTAAATACTAGTTGCATATATCATCACAGATTCTAGTCTCAAAATCGAGCTATTTTTATCTTTATTTTATACAGTTGAATCGACTAAGAATCCGTTTAGAATATATGGTAACTTTTAAATGAGTGTCATAATTGCATCATGACTTTATATGCAAAATATTTATCTACGCAACTTGTAAATATATACAAATAAATTAAATGTAAAAATATATTAAAATGTAAAATAATATTAAAATAAAAATTGTTTATTACATATTAACCAATAAATGTGAAGCAAAAAATTGATTTATTGGACCCTTACTCTAACAATAAATAAAGTTTTTAATATAAAAATAATTAATGAATAATTTCCCCAACACAATATTAAATGAAAAATAAATTCTTTTAAATAAGAAATTTTTTTATATTTAGTATTTTGGTCTATGAATTTGCTGATTCATGTTTGTATTGATAGGAGCATCTTTTTCATATATGTTTAGGTAAAATATTCCTTAGTAATTAACTAACTGCAGTTACTATGGAATTGAGCTTTGGATATTTCATCCAACCACCATACACCATGTAGTTGGTAGAAATCAGGATGACTATTAATTATATCTTGAGTTATGTTACACATGATGAGAAAATATATCTAAAACGAATTATTGATTTCATTTGTCACGTTTAAACTTGTCCATCGTGTTTTACCTCCCTCTATATCCTAATGCAAGGGATTATACGCCAAATGATATCAAGTATAGGAAAATCGATGTGAAGAACGACGAAGTAAATGATAAATATTATCGTCTGATAAGTGGTTAAGAGAGATATGATGTACAAATACTCCAAATTAAATAGCATTTTCACCTCCCTCTATATCCTAATGCAAGGGAATATAAGACAAACATTCTCTAAACTACAACAATTTTATCATGCTCGTGAATCGCATGATATCCTAACATAACTCTTGCAATATTATATAATTATGATGACGTAAATGTCGGTCCCACATGCGGCATGTTGAGATATTAATATGAAAACAAAGAATAAAATTGGACACCGAGATTTACGTAAAAACTACTAAGAATTATTAGGGTAAAAACTACGTCAAGATGAAAAGAATTCATTTACAATATCTTATGATGTACAATTACTCATTATTCTTTCAAAGAGAACACATACTCTCTTAATACAAGATAACAAAATACTTCACAAATATTATAAAACAAAACACTCAAATAAGAATATATTGAGTTGAGAGAAGAACTCGAAAGTTTGATGCTATGAAATGAGAGAATGAAGTTCTATTTATAGAGCTCTATTTTCCTTGTGGAACCACGTGTTTCTTTCATTTATACTTTTCTGCACAAAGCTTCCAATTTTTCTGCTACATAATAATGACAGCCAACCACTACAATCAATACATGTCTGCAACCACCTACATTTCATAGTTTTTTAAACATTTCTCTCACTTAAAGATTTGATCGAGAATCAAACATATCACCACACATCTGTTCAATCTTGCCATTACTTGTTGTTTACATTTCCGCTAGGGCACTTGAGGACTTAAACCACTCAAACTTATCAGTGTCTACTAGCTTGGTTAGAACGTCAGTTATGTTATTTTTTGTGGATCTTCTGCATATCCACACTTCCTTCATCTATTACTTCTCACAAAAAGTGAAACTGGACTCCAATGTGTTTAGTCCTAGAACGAAGCACTAGATTCTCTTCGATGCGCACTCTGACTATCACAAAACAAATTAACATTCTCTTGTTTGTGTCTGATCTCCTCCAATGACCTTTTAATCCATATTGCCTCCTTCAAGCTTGAGTAGCTACCATATCTTTTGCTCTGTTGTAGATAAAGTCACAACTGTTGTAGTTTTGAAACTCAACTTATTGTTCTTTCTACAAGTGTAAACACATAACCAGTAATAGATTTTCTTTTAGGATCACATGCATAATCTAAATCGACATAGCCTCTAAGGGTAAAATCTGATCCTCCATAACGTATTGCAGCATTTGAGGCGCCTTTAATGTATCTAAAGATCTTCTTAACATTACTCTAATGCTATTGTCCAGGATTCACTATGTACCCCCACTGCTGGTGAAATGTCTGCTTTTGTATATATTATAGAGAACATCAAACTTCCCACTGCTGATGCATATGATTCTTGAGACATCTCAATCCTCCTTGCTTCACTGCTACGACACATTTCGGAGGATAAATTGAAGTTAGTAGGAAGAAGAGTCGGAATTGGAATACTATCTTTCATGTTGAAGCGTTGCAAGACTTTCTTCAAATAATTTTTCTAGGAAAGACAAATCTTTTTGTTACTTCTGTCTCAGTGAACTTATATCGCCAGAATCTTTCTTGCTAGTATTTAATCTTTCATATCAAATTCTCTAGCCAATTGTGCCTTTAATTCTTGAACCCGATCTTTGTTGCAGCCTGCTACCAACATGTCGTCCACATACTATAACAAAATGATATAATCATCACCAGACCTCTTGAAATTTATACAAGGTTCTGCACTAAGTTTGTTTTATCCAACGCTCATGATATAGAAACCAAATCTCTTGTACCAACACCTTGGTGCCTCTTTGAGAGAGTACGGAGATTTGATCAACCTACAAACCAAGTATTTTTTCCTTTTTTCCAAATACCTTTTGGATAAAGCATATAGATTTCTTCCTCAAGATCTCCATTAAAAAATGTCGTTCTCATAACTAGTTGTTCAAGATGTAGGACAAACACACCCACAATGCCAACACTACTCTAACTGTTGTAAGCCAAACCATATGAGGAAATATCACATTGAAGTCAATGCCTTCTTTCTGAGCATGCCCTTTTAGCACCAATCTAGTACGATATCGCTCTACTTATTTATTGACATAACACTTGATTATAGACCCATCGGTTACCAATGACTTTACTCTCTCGTTGTAATGTAAAAAGATCCCAAGTTTTATTTATTTTTAATGGCTCCAATTTTTCTTACATTGCTATCATCCATAAGGATACATTCGAGCTTTGAGTAGTCCTCATGGTAACTCGATAGTTCACCATCCTTTGATAATAGACAATATGCAATATTACTTTCAGTGACATAATCTAAAAGTCAACCTAGTGGCCTTCTCTCTCGAGTTGTCTGCTTCACTTTCGAAACCTCAAACTCAACATATTCTTGTTTCTCGTGCTCCAGTAATGCTTCAAAAAAATTTGATCTTCGTATGTGTAGCGCCCTTACCCGAGCCACTACTAAATAGACTAATAAACATACAACATTAAACTTAATAACAATAATTAAACAGCAGAAACCAAATATTTAATCATCTTACAACCCAAACGAAAACAGAACAATAACAGCAGTTTTAAACATTAATACAACCATAACGAAAACATAACTATGAACGAGAAAACGATAAACCACAGAAAACCTCCACTGGATCACCACCGAAAAACAAACTGCTCTAGCCACTGCCCTGGTCGTCCGAACCGTCCAACCTAAGACCCGCCCCGTGGAATGGGGTGCCCAAGATGAAAACAACGACGTGAGCGACAATCGCCCCATACGAGAATGTACGAGTATATAAACTGGTATGATGCATGCGAAATGCAATATGCTCGGATATCAAGGATCAAGTCAAGAATATCATGCTCAGTCTAGAGGCGCCTGAGTGTGTAGGATCTAATCTGTCCTAGGCATGTTTTGGCTCCCACACTCATCATCAAGACGTGGACCTACAATGTCCAAGTCATCAAAGCCTGCGGGTCCCGTCGGCCCCAACAAACGAAGTATATCTCAAAAGATATCAGGCTCAACTTGATATGTCATGCATAATATGCCAAAGCAATAAAACATGTATCATGCAACAGATAAATATGCAGCATATAAGTGTGTATACTACGTTTGGATATCTCAGTCAGTACATCACGTACCTCACTAAAAAAATCTGACAGAAAGCTCTGAACCTAGACAATACCAACATAATGAAATCACTATCAAACCAGATCAAACATGCTACAAAGATCTCCCTAATGATCCTTAAATCACTATTTAAGGTTTTATGATTATACCTGCGTCTGTCGTCAGCCCGCCAATGATGTCTCGATCTCAGTTCACCGACCCTCCTCGAGTCGACACTAGCTCCGAAACTCCCGACACCAAAGTGCGCTAGAAACTGGCTATAAAACCTAAGGGATATGGCTAGAACTCTCTCTGAAGAATGCGGTGAAGGAATCAAAAGAATTCAGCTTCCATTTATAGGCAGCATCCGGACTATTTCAGAAAATCCGAATCAATCTTATCTGCCACGTGTTAGAATCTCATTTGTCTAGTTGGATTTCTCGAGATAATGTAATCTGAAGTACATCGGGTTATCCCTTTTTAAATTTGGTGGTTCTCAACAGCTTGATCTCGAATTATCAATTCCTTAATAATATTTAATTAAAAACTCATTAATTATCTCTTAATTAATACTTTATTCAAAACAAGGATTCGGGTCATTACAGTATTTTTTATTTTCAACCTAAATTATAGTATTTTTTGAATCGGTGTGTTTTTGTCTCTCTTTACTTTATCTTCCTCGAAGATAACATCCCTGCTGATGACAAGCTTGTGAACAGTAGGATCCCATAAGTGAAACCTTTTTACTCCATCATCATACCAAAGAATATATGTTTTCTGGATTTTAATCCAACTTCGATCTTTCTTGCTCATTGTACAGAACATACACAAAAATTCTAAAACCTATGCAAATGAGAATAACCAAACGGCTTCCCAGTTCACATATTCATCTGAGTCTTCAGATCAATCATCATTGAAGGAGAACGATTGATGATAAAACAAGCGATTTTGACTGCTTCCGCCCAAAATGACTTGGCTAGACCTATAGTCCTCAACATGAATCTTATTCTATCCAACAAGGTTCTGTTCATATGTTCTACCATCCCATTCTGTTGAGGTGTGTCAGCCATCATGAAATTTCTTTTGATACTTCATGTTGGAAAAATGCATCAAATTTGTCATTGGTATATTCTCCTCCATTGTCAGTCCTCAAACACTTGATTTTATTTTCAGAATCAAGTTCAACCCACACTTTTAAATCTTTGAAGACCTGGAAAACATTTGATTTCTTCTTGATTGGATACACCGAACATTTCCTAGAGAAATCATCAATGAACGAGATAAAGTATCTCACTCCTCCTACGTATACAACCGGTGTCTTTCAAACATCTGAATGAATTAGCTCTAATATGATTTTATTTTGGCAGTAGAAGAGTAGATTTTTAATATGTGTTGTTAATGGTACACGTTGTTCACAAAAGGTAGTTACACTTTTGTAAGTCCCGACAATAGCTTTTTTCTGAGAGAATTTCCCACTTTTGTTCTGAATTATGTACAAGCTTTCTATGCCATAACACTGTTAATTCTTCTACTACACCAATTGATTCAACCGCTAGTGCCGAATCTTTGTGTATTTCTCCCAAAATTACATACAGATGAACAAGAATTATTATGTTTTGGTGTTAACAAATAGTTAAGGCAAAAGTGTTTTTGCTAAACTGCTCGAATTCAAACTCTAGACTGAAATATCTCTTAATCTATCAGTTTTCCAAGTTCAGTTTCAAGAATTTGCACCAGAATCAGTTTACAGCAGAATACAAAACTGATGGCTGAATAAATTGTTTTTGAAAAACTGATCGCAACAGTATACGATCGTCAGAGAATATTGACATGGATAAAAGACAAGTCAACAAATAATTTCTATTTGGATGGATCTTTTTTTGAGACATCTATATATAGAAAATTGATTTAGTCTAGTAAAAACTATAACTTTTACAGATATTTAAGCATTCAAACTTTCAGATTTATAAGCCAAACTTAGTTACTTGTGAGACGGTCTCACGGGTCGTATTTGTGAGACGGATCTCTTATTTGGATTATCCATGAAAAATTATTATTTTTTATGCTAAGAGTATTACCTTTTATTGTGAACATGGGTAGGGTTGACCCGTCTCACAGATTAAGATACGTGAGACGGTCTCACATGAGACCCACTCAAATTTAATCTTCTTGCACACACCATACACATTCCTAATTGTTGAGTTAACATCTCGCATTACATGTGGTGGCTGTGGCCAGGGCTGTGCTTCTTTGGAGTCGTGAGAGTCGGATGACACAGGCCCCATTTGTTTTGGGGCCCAAAAATTTTTAAAAAAATTTATTATATATACTGCTTTTTTAATTTATAAATATTAAAATATAAAGAATAATAAAATATCAAATAAAATATTGTCAAATTGCTTATCCCAAACTTGGAGAGAAAGACAGAAACAACGGCCAAAGTGATATCTATCCTTCGTCTTCTCCATCTTCGACTCCAGCATCAGTTGCTCACCCTTGTAAGTGTATTAATGTTATGTACAGTAATAATTTGTATTATAATGCTTTCTCCTCTAATCAGTTGCTTACAACGTGCAGACGATGAAACCTTGTTGAGGTCTTGCAAGAATCTTGAAAATTCTTTGACTCATAAGGGTTGTTCTGATATTAATGGGGATGATCTATTTTCGGAGTTGACATTCTTGAGGTGCTCATTACCAAGAGAAGCAAAATCGGCCATTGATGTAGTGAATTACTTGAAGAAAATGGATGTGTGTTTACCAAATGCTCATATTGCTTATAAAATCTTGTTGACTGTCCCGGTCACAGTAGCAAATGCAGAGCGAAGTTTCTCAAAGTTAAAACTCATCAAAACTTTTCTCCGATCAACCATGTCACAAGAAAGATTGAATGGATTGGCTATGTTATCGATTGAGAAAGAAATTACCGAACAACTTGATTGTACATACTTGATTAGTATTTTTTGCTCTAAAACTGTTAGACAGGGTTGTTTTTTAGTGATCATTTTGGACATGTTTGATATTTTTATTCATTTAATTTTTTATATTGTCTTTAACGTATTGGTTTAATTTGAAAAATTGCTATCGAACTAAAAAAAATATGTACACACATTATGATTCAGAGGTCTCTTTTTAAAAGTTAGACTCAGGCCCAAATATTGTTAGGATCGGCCCTGGCTGTGGCAAGTTGGCATTTCTGTTTGGAAGAAAAGTTTACAATTCAATGGAGAAATTAATCTTCAAACTTTTACGAAGAAAACAAGTCAATCCCATGTATAATTGGCTTAATTCCCTCTTCATAATAAGAACCATCTAGGACACTCAAACCCCCCAAATAAACTTCTTTAGCCACTTTGCATTTACTTCTTCTATGGATGATTAACTTTTTCAGTAGTCACTACAAAATGCAAATAAACTAAGGAATTTTCAGCCATTTAAAATTTTCTAGCGTTGACTTCAGACCAATAACAGGTTCCTATTTATAGTCAACCGTCAAACTAGAGTCAATAATGCTTGGCCTCTCTCTCTTAAATGGTTTCAAACATCTCTCTCTATCTCTACCAATAAAACATTCCAGTCTCATCAACCTTAAGAACCATGTTTTGAGAGAAACTCTCCGGAATCTGTATACATTATATTATGCATGGGAAAAAATGTGGCTTCCGAATTCGAATGGGAGTGCAAATATCGGGAAGGGTGGGCGAAATGGCCTGGTTGCATTAGCCATAGATAAGGATAAAGCGAGCCAACATGCACTCAAATGGGCAATTGGGAATCTCCTTAAAAAAGGCCAAACCATCGTATTGATTCATGTCATCAAGAGATCGTCATCAGCTTCACGTGCGTAATGGTTCACAGTCCGTCGACCGTGTCGTCGATCTCATTTTGTTATTCACGTGTTTTATCGTTCATTCTCGAATATTCTTCTTGCTTTCTATTAGATTTGCGGATGCATGCTTTCCCTCCAAGGGTACATTAAAAATATTGTTTAGAAAAAAAAAAGTTAGGCTAAATATTTAATGTTCATGAAATTAATCGAACTCCTTAATGAGATGTTGCTCCAGGATAATCTCACCAAGTACCAAGCGTAATGGTCATTCAGGCTTGAATTAGATTGATTTTATTACAATCAAATCGCAAAAATCGTCCATAATTAGATCATAAAAATCATATATACCAAGCGTAATGGTCATTAAGGAAATGTATTATGTAGTATTTCTATTCCATGTATTGAATGAGGGATTTGGATCTTCTGCTGTAGGCTGAAAACACAACACCGGTGTTGTGCTCTTTTTACACGAGACGATCAACTGATTGTCTTGTTTCATCAGACCATTTTTTAAATTTATCTGACACTTCATTTGATCATCTCGTATAAAAAGTGCACAGCATCAAGTGATGTGTTTCAACTTTAGCAGAGGATCAAAATCCATTGAAGGTTGCCTTAGAAAAATATATGAAGACATGGTATGTGCTTCTGGTTTTAATATGCATGTCAACTGTTATGAATAAGCATGTTTTCTTATAAATAAACGCAGATGGTAATAACCATTACACTAATGATCTCAATGGTGCCACAAATGGGAACATTCAAGTTCTTGACCATCAAACCAAAGAGTTGTTCCTCACCTTCCACTGCTTTTGTGCTCGAAAAGATGTAAGCCGAAATCGTTACTAGTTTTTGAGCATCTGCACAATCTTTAAGGTTATCACATATTTTATTATTCTCTTCCATAGATACAATGCTTTGATGTAGTGCTAGAGGACACTGAAATAGTGAAAGGTATAACAGAGTACCTCGCACATGCTGCAATCGAAAACATGGTTCTTGGTGCATCCCGCCATGGATTTATCAAGTAAGGTTCTCAATTTCTATACTTAGATTAAAAGAAAATAGTCCTTTGACATTCTTCTATGATATTGCAAACATTCTTGACTAGTTATTAATAACAAGCATTTTTTTTTCCCGACAGGCGGTTGAAAATGGTAGACATTCCTACTTGTGTATCGAAAGCGGCACCAGATTTCTGCACTGTTTATGTTATCTCGAAAACGAAGATCTCGTCTGTGAGGAATGCTTCTCGTCTCGCACCATTCACTTCCCCACTTAAAGTTCAAATTCTTCAAATGCAAGAGCAGGCTTGTGGTGATGTGTTCCCTGATTTGCATCCGAAGCGTCTGCCTAGCATGAAAGGTTCGTAGTTTTTTTGAGTTATATGTAATGTTCTTTTGTTTCGTTTTCTACACTGTGAGAAGCAATTGTCGTTGCTATCTTGTGTGACCATCTATCTGCAGTGAGTGCTGAATGATTTAAAATGGCAAGCGTTCGGCTTTATAGTTGGTATATCAACCAATATCATGTGTTCCATTTTCGTTATTTACAAATTGAGCGATCAAAACATAATATTTGGAATGCTGCATGGTTTAAAAATATTGGTTATTATCATCAATCATTGTATTCGATATAACTATAGATATTTGAGTTTATTTCTCGCTTAATAAAATGATATATATGTTGAACAAGTGCAGCAAGGAGGACACCAAGCAAGGTTGCAGTTGCAGAGACTGATATATTCAGGTAATACACATTTTCAATCATTTTTTGCCCAGGAATCAAATACCTTATTCCATGTGCCTGCCCTGTATAGTTTTGTGCATAATTCAAAATCTTGATGAAAAATTTTAGAATCTTGGCATCTATGTGACGCAGGTCACCATTATTAAGAGGAAAAGGTTACACTGGGAAGTTGCTCAGGGAACTCACAGAATCCGATACTGACATATCATTCATAAGCTCTGATAGGCCGAGCACGGATCGAATGTCTAGTGTAATATCCGATGGCACAGATTCTGGTAGAATATGTCGAGTGTCGACCAGCTCAGAAAGTAGTTTTGGATCAATACGCTCGGGCACTGAATTTTCAATGTCCTCCATTGAAAGTGTGAGCTACGTTATATTTTATCGATTTTCGGTGACAAAAGATTTGCACATTTTTGTTGTCTCACAAAATGGTATTTCTATACAGGATGATGTGGAATCTGAGATGAAAAGGCTGAAGCTTGAGCTGCAGAAAACCATGGACATGTATAGCACGGCATGTCGGGAAGCTTTAACGGCAAAACAAAAGGTAGTATATATTAGCCTTTGGGCGATTCTAGATTTTGAAACTAAATTTCGGATCAAGGGCAGATGCACCTTCACAGATTTTGAAACTCCAGTAATGTGTAAACAAACCATTATTTTTTCTTGAAACAGGCTGTGGAGCTTCGCCAATGGAGAGTAGACGAAGAACGAAGACTAGAAGAAGCTCGGGTGGCAGAGGCAGCAGGACGACTGATTGCTGAAGAAGAGAGAGCTGAGTACAAAGCGGCATTGGAGAAGGCTCAAGCTGCTCAGAGAGTTGCTGAAATGGAATCCAAAAAGAGAGTCAATGCCGAAATGAAAGCCATTCAAGAAGTTGAAGAGAATGAGAAGGCGGTGACCATATCGACATTGAGATACAGAAGATACAGCATTGAAGAAATTGAAAAGGCGACAGAGTATTTCACGGAGTCGCGTAAAATTGGTGAAGGTGGATATGGACCAGTCTACAAGTGTTACCTTGATCATACACTGGTGGCGGTTAAGGTCTTACGCCCCGACGCTGCCCAAGGAAGATCACAATTTCAGCAAGAGGTAAAAGTTGAAGAAGCTAATTTCGAAAATAAAAAGATTCTCCGAAACTTATTTGTGCATGAACATTTGTTGTTAATTCAAGGTAATGTAATGTAATGCAGGTTGAAGTTCTTAGTTGCATGAGACATCCAAATTTGGTTCTACTCCTTGGAGCATGTCCTGAATACGGTTGTCTAGTATACGAATACATGGGCAATGGTAGCTTGGACGATTGTCTCTTCAGGAGAGGAACTACCCGTGCCCTTTCATGGCCGTTTCGTTTCAAAATCGCGGCGGAGATAGCCACGGCCCTACACTTTCTTCACCAGACGAAGCCCGAGCCTTTAGTACATCGTGATCTCAAACCGGGCAACATTCTTCTCGACCAGAACTACGTTAGCAAAATCGGCGATGTTGGACTGGCAAGACTCGTCCCGCCTAACGCAGCCGATGGTGTAACACAATACCGAATGACATCAACAGCCGGAACATTCAGCTACATCGATCCCGAATATCAACAAACCGGCATGCTCGGGGTGAAATCCGACGTCTATTCTCTTGGGATCGTGCTTCTACAAATATTGACGTCAAAACCGGCGATGGGTTTAGCTCATCAAGCGGGCCAGGCTATCGAGAAGGGGACGTTAGCCGAGATGCTCGATCCGTCTGTCCCTGATTGGCCTCTTGAAGAGGCCTCATCCTTGGCAGCGCTGGCTGTAAAATGTGCAGAACTGAGGAGGAAAGATAGACCGGACTTGGGCAAGGTCGTCTTGCCGGAGCTTAACAAATTGAGGGAATTTGCCGAAGAAAACATGGCACATTATCTTGTGGCCGGGGCCGCTGCTCCATGCCCAAATCACAGCTGTACTTCCAAGAATTTGGTTAGTTCGTCTTAATTATTACATTCAAGAAACATGGTTGGTTAACAATATATGCAAATTATTCTTTTGTAGGAAATCAAGAGCGATCCTCACGTGCATTTTCAGCATAGCGATCCAATTGTCCGTTCAACTTCAACGTCTCTACCAGGGAAGCTATCTGCAGGTATACTTAAATAGGAAATTAATTAAATAATAATCATATTCTCAATACATTAGATTGAGCTATTATTTTATAATTTTATTTTTTTAATCATGGAAAACATGCATCCCTTTGTTTGGTTTTTTCTAGAAACTCATCAAGTTCCATCACACATGCTTCCCGACGTGACTATTACATTGAATTTATTTTTTTTAAAACATTTCAAAGCATACTATATTATTATATAATATCTTTAATTAAAGTTATTATGCTTTAAAAGATACTAATTCCAGTTCTATATGAAACTATTTATAGTGATGAATTTAACATGAATTGTAAAAATGTTCGGAAAAAGTATATTGTTTTGTTATATAACTAATTTTTTTTCATGTTATCCATCAATTCTCGTTTTTAGCCGGCTTATTTGCACTTATTTTTCTATTTTAGTTCTTTTTCATCGGAGTGCTGATGTGAAATCGAAAATAATAACGAGACACCACAATACAGTGACGTGTCCGACGTCACACCAACATTTCCGAGAAAAATGACTAAAACTAGGAAAAAATGCAATAAAGTGAACTGAAAAAATGAATTGACTGATAACATGACCAAAATTTAAAAAACATAAAAGTTATATGACAAAAAATATAATTTTTCCAAATCTCTTTCTCGCGAAATAATATCAAATACATATCAACAAGCAAATTTACACTCACTTCTGCATATATCTGTGTGTGTGTGTGTGTATTCTTCCCTAGTCAAATTTTATATATTGGCGTGTATAAAAGAGATTTATTAACTTTGCTTGATTTTTAAATTTTTTGACAGAAACTACTGAATGATATATTGGGGGTCGGATGCTTGGAAGACGATCGATAAACGAGGAATCGTCGGTTCACTTAGTTGACAGTGAAGCTCGGGCTAAAATGCTCTGAAGCTTATAATTTCGTTGTATAATTACTATTTAACAAACAAATTTTTCTTTCTACTCCAATCTTTCTAATAATTTTAATTAGCACTTTGGAAAAATATATACTTTTTCCATAAATCCCCTGGAAAAAAACATAAGTGATTTGGATGACTATTAGTTTCAAGATTTTGAAATTATTACTACTTTTTTTCTCGGGTAATGATTATTTATGATGTATTTAATTATTTTATGAACATAATTCTAGCTAGCTGTAAAAGAATTTTAAGAATTAATTAAGTGCAATACTTGGAAGGAGTTGAAGATTCTGATAGTAGTAATATATATAGAATAAAATATATATTAAACTTGAAAAGTTCTCAAATAATTAATTATATTTGACTCTAATATGCTAGCATGGAAGTTCTAAATCTTAATTACTAACATATTATAAGCCCCAATAATTAGTTAAAAGAAAAACTGTAATCCTTTCGCATAAAATATTGGTCAAGCATATTAAAGCTTGGTCATTTAGAAATTTTGGAAGAAATTAGTGTGTTCAGAACTACCGAAACAAGATCGGACCCTCAGAACAGGATTGGAACCTCCAAAGAGAGTGGGGACTTTCGGAACGGAGCTCAAAGCTTTAGAACTACGATAAGAGCTTCCGAAGTATCTTGTCGAATGAGCATCGATACGTAAGAGTCCTGTCAGAATTATGAGTTTCATAGTTTGACAAATAAATCCGTGAAAGGATTGAAGAACCAAATTGAACTGACACAACTGAGAGTTCGTAACTGATCGTGAAACCAAAGAAAACTTATCGGACTTAAATGGATAAAAAACTGAAATAAATTGACTAAAGTTTTTGTAAGTATAAATAATTCATAAAACTGATGATTAGAGTTGAAGACTTCGAAAACTGAACTGAAATGACCTAACTCAACTGAAGTGTTCAAACTGAGAAGACATCAGTTAAAACTGATGTAGTCCAGCTGAACTGATCAGTCGACAAGTTTGATTATTGCTCAGCTAGCCACGTTATCAAACTGATAAGTAAGAAGATAAGCTAAGATTTTCAGTTGGACATTGTATAAGTCAAAATGAAGTACGTTATTACAAATCTTTGTAATCAATGAAAGTATTTTAGTGAAATTATATCCTTGAAGTAGAAAAGATGACGTAGGAGCAGTTGAAGACTCATACGTCAATGAGAGTAAACCAATGTTAATCATCACAATGAGAGTAAAGCAATTTGGTATTTTATTTTCCAAACAAATGATAGGTGTTTAAGGGCTCGTGATAGAAACGAGTAGCATAATCCGTAGATTTACAATTTACATAGAAATATGAAGTCAGATACACGTCGATAGTCATAGTCCAGTAGGTCGAAAGTTAGGGGATTTCATAAAACGACATAAAATTAACCTTTGATAAATAATTAAAGATATTTAATTACTTCACTGCGTTGAATTAGTTTGGCATAGCTCAAGAAGGTGTGTTCAATTAGATAGGAAATCTCGTCGAAAGCGTAGATAATTGTCGAACGAATTAAGTAAATTAGCGAAAGGTAGCTAAACCGAGACTCCCAACAAATTCATTTCTCATTGAATATTTAATTAATTATTTTACCTTATTTATTTCGTCATTTAATTTGTTAATAATTTTGTTGAGCTTTTATTTAGTCATTGTAGTAATAAACAATCATCTAAATTATCGTTGGTAAGGGTTGAATAACTGATAATAATAATTGCGAAATACAGCCTCTAGATAAACGATACTCGTACTCTCGTACACTATATTATTACTTGACATCGTGCACTTGTGATTATTTCGAGCTTGAATATTATAAATTTTTACTAAGGATTTCACAGTATAAGTTTTGCTCGATCACCTATCCTATGAGGAGAGGCCTACTCAAATCTTGGGCAGACAGGAGAGAAGGCTGCGTAACAAGGTGATAAAAATGGTCAAGGTCGAGTGGTTGAATCACTCGGAGGAAGAAGCTACTTGAGAGACCGAGTCATAAATGAGGATCCGCTATCCCGAATTATTCGGTAAGTCTTCATTTCAAGAACGTTGGGGGGGGGGGGGGGGGATGAGGATTTGTAACGTCCAACAAATCAGTCCACGTAAATTACATGCATACAAATTATTTAAATTACTTAATTGCTTTAGTTAATTAATGCTTAAATTATACATAGATTTCATGAAAATTAAAGATTTTATCCGAACATTCGACAATAGCCTGACAAAAAGAGATCGGGACGACCAAGATAAAAATATTTTTCGATAAATGTATTTAAGGCTCGATAATATGATCAAATATGATTAAATTTTTTAAGGATGCTGGAGTCCAAATTATTTTACTAGTGTAATGCCCGAATTTTGATATAATATGGCAGTAGTTGTGATGGTTCTTGGCTTTACGATATGGTATGAATGGTAATGATTGTTATAGAATTGAATAGATAATGGATGGATGGAATCAAAGGTTGAAGTTGAGCTAAATAGGTAATGGACGTGCAGAAACGGTATGAAAAATGTGACAGTAGTTGAGGTTTTTAGCATAATGTTTTGTATATTGATCCAATTGATGTGAGGCCTTTTTCATTAGAAAGATAAGACATAAGGCTATAACTTTGTTATTTTGAGTTTCGGTCAAATCATTAGGGAAGACGAGCCAAAAGCGCCCCGAAGTGTGTCGTGCGTATCGTTGTTCCTACAATGACACATGTTGGGAGAATGGGCATAATCTTTTACTCAGACCTCCAAATGATCTGAAATTTGGGGAGCTGCAAGAAACGACATAGATCTACAACTTTGTAGTTTACCACTTTCGCAAATTCTGAAGTTAAAAATGAGTTTTGGGCAGAATACCTGTAGTGACCCGTTCCAGAATCACCTACTAATCAGAACTTAAGCATGCAAAATTAACATTAAAACTGAATCAGGTAAAACAGCGGAAAAACAGTAATACAACCCAATCGAATCTGTAAGTACAAAATACTTAAACAACCAGATCGAACTAATTTCCAAGAACAAATACCAATAACTACAAGTCAACCTCTGCCAGCTCCCTGTCCACTCTCTCCTGGACCGTCCAACCTGAGACCTGCCCCATCGAATAGGGTGTCCAAAACAGAGATAAACCGAGGACGTGAGCATAAAACGCTCAGCACCGAAAGCATGAGTATACAAGACTATGACATGCATGTATGCAAAATGTACTGGATACCAGGATCTGGGTATATCGAAATACTGCTCAGGTAAATGACGTCAAGGTATGTAGCACTCTGCGCCGTCGCACCAGGAGGTGGCTCCCATACCAAAATAAACCTGTGGATATACCGGTGACCTGACCACCGTCGGCCAACGGGGTCCAACCATCCACAACAAACGAGGGCTGAGCACCCTCTCAACAGGCTATCTCAAAAATAGTCAGGCTCAACATGATTATGCAAATGCCGCATAATAAACCATGCATCATATGACAGATAATAATGCATCATATAAACATGCAACACATAGTAAAGCATACTCAATCCTGCTATCTCGGATAGTACTTTCGTACCTCAAACCAGTAGATCCTAGAAATCAGCCCTAGAATCAAGCCTGCGTCCGTAGTCAGCCCACTGATGCCGCTAGCTCCCAACTAGAGCACAGCTCCGCTACAAAACCAGTAGCTCCCCGCTAGTGCCTAAACCTCGGGAAAAGGCTAGAAACCCATCAGAAACGACTAAAACGCTCTGGAACACTCGGAATTGGCGAGTAAAAAGTGAAGCCTCGCGCCTCTATTTATAGTCAACGATCGGACGATCCGATCCTCTTCGGACGATCCGAACCCTGTACCCTTCGGACCTTCCGAACCCTTATCGGACGATCCGAACCCTGCATGTCTTCCACGTGTCCAGACACCTGTCTTCGGACGATCCGAACCCTGATCGGACGATCCGAACTCTGCATGTCTTCCACGTGTCCAGCCACCTGACTTCGGACGATCCGAACCCTCTTCGGACGATCCGAACCCTATTCGGACGATCCGAACCCGGTTCGGTCCTTCCGATCCCACCGAAATATAATTAATCCAATAATTAACTCAAATTAGGCATCGGGATACTACATTCTCCCCCTCTAAAAAGGATTTCGTCCGCGAAATCGAGTCTGAAGAATGACAATTCTGAACAACAATACATTCAACTTAAGAATGAATTACAACTGAAAGCACAACTGAAATTACAATCATAACTGAAAATACTACAACTAGAACATCTCTGGATGCTCTGACCGCATGCGACTCTCTAGTTCCCAAGTAGCTTCTTCAGTACCTCGGCGCTGCCACTGCACTAAGACAAGAGGAATAGTCTTATTCCGCAGTACCTTATCCTTCCGGTCTAAGATCGAAACCGGTCTTTCTACAAAAGACAAATCCGGATTCAGCTGAACTTCTGTTGGATGCAAAACATGAGACTCATCCGCTACGTATCGTCTCAACAAGGACACATGAAACACATTGTGAACACTAGACAGATACGGTGGCAAAGCTAATCTGTAGGCCAAGTCTCCCACACATTCTAAGATCTCAAAAGGACCAATGAATCTCGGAGATAGCTTACCCTTGAGTCCAAATCTCAGAATCCTCCGAAAAGGTGATACCTTGAGAAACACTTTCTCGCCTGCATCAAAATGAAGAGGTCTGCGCTTGGAGTTCGCATAACTCGCTTGTCGATCCTGAGCAGTCTTAATCCGCTGTTTGATCACAAGAACTTTGTCCATGGCCTGCTCAATCAATTCTGGACCCCCGACCTGTCGTTCTCCGACTTCTTCCCAGAACAGAGGAGTACGACAACGTCGACCATACAATGCTTCAAACGGAGACATACCAATACTTCTATGAAAACTGTTGTTGTATGCAAACTCTATCAGTGGCAGATGATCCTGCCAAGCTGGCCCGAAATCCATCACACAAGATCTCAACATATCCTCAAGAGTACGAATAGTCCTCTCTGACTGACCGTCAGTCTCTGGGTGATATGCAGTACTCAAACTCAAGGTAGTGCCCAAAGCTTGCTGAAAGCTGCCCCAAAATCTAGATGTAAATCGAGGATCTCTGTCACTAACGATACTCACGGGCACACCATGAAACCGTACAATCTCCTGAATGCACAACCGTGCCATCCGATCGAAAGTGAAATCTCTGTTATATGGAAGAAAATGGGCAGACTTAGTAAGCCGATCCACTACCACCCAGATAGCATCTCTATTCCCCACAGACATAGGCAAGTGAGTCACGAAGTCCATCGTGATATGCTCCCACTTCCACTCCGGAATAGGAAGATTCTGCAACAAACCTCCAGGTCGTCGATACTCAGCCTTCACCTGCTGACAGACTAGGCACTTGGAGACATACTGATAAACATTACGTTTCATACCTTTCCACCAAAATCGAGTCCTCAAATCCTTATACATCTTGTTGCTCCCTGGATGAACACTCAACTTGCTACGATGAGCCTGGGACAAAATCTCCTCCCTCAAAGTGTCATCTTCCGGTACAACAACACGACCAGATAAGCACAAAAGACCCTCGGACTGATAGTAGAATCCAGAAGTATTATCTCCATCAGCCAATCGAGCTAATTTCTGAACCTTAGAATCAGACATCTGAGCATCTCTAATCCGAGAATACAAAACTGGCTCGGACAAAATAGTAGCTATACGGATACTCTCTGTTCCCTTCCGATGCTTACAATTGAATCCCATCGAACAGAAATCCTGAATAATTCCAGATACAGCACAAGTCTGAAGAGCAGACAATCTCACCTTGCGACTAAGAGCATTGGCCGTGAGATTCGCAGATCCTGGATGATACTTGATCTCACAATCGTAATCCTTGAGTAGATCCATCCAACGACGCTGACGCATGTTCAACTCAGCCTGAGTGAACAGATACTTCAAACTCTTATGATCAGTGAAGATCTCAAATCGCTCACCATACACATAATGGCGCCAGATTTTTAAAGCAAAAACGATCGCTGCTAATTCCAGATCATGAACAGGATAGTTTTCTTCATGAGGCTTTAACTGTCTCGACGCATAAGCAATCACATGCTCATTCTGCATCAGAACACACCCTAGTCCCTGTAAAGAGGCATCGGTGTAAACACTGAAACCACCAGATCCAGACGGTAAAGCCAAAACAGGCGCAGATGTCAAACGTCTGCGAAGTTCCAAGAAACTCTCTTCGCACTCTGATGTCCACTCAAATGAAACATCTTTCCGAGTGAGCTGAGTGAGTGACTTAGCAACCTGAGAGAAGTTGACAATGAAACGGCGATAATACCCAGCCAATCCCAGAAAACTGCGGATCTCGGCTACTGTCGTCGGACGCGACCAGTTCAATACCGCTTCCACCTTGCTTGGGTCAACTGAAACTCCCTTGCTAGAAATGACATGACCAAGGAATACAACCCTGTCAATCCAAAACTCACATTTACTCAACTTCGCATAAAGCTGATTCTTGCGAAGTGTCTGTAAAATAATCCCTAAGTGTTGTGCGTGTTCTTGCTGATCATGCGAATAGATTAAGATATCATCTATAAACACCACAACAAACTTATCCAAGAATTCCCGAAAAACCCGATTCATCAGATCCATAAAAACTGCTGGTGCATTCGTCATCCCAAAAGGCATAACCAGAAACTCATAATACCCATACCGGGTCCTGAATGCAGTCTTCGATATATCTCCCTGATGAACTCGAAGCTGATGATAACCAGACCTTAAATCAATCTTGGAATACACAGAGGTACCTTGTAGTTGATCAAATAAATCATCAATCCGTGGCAACGGATAATTATTATTTATCGTAGCACGATTCAACTGCCGATAATCTATGCAGAGCCGCATAGAACCATCCTTCTTTTGACAAAAAGAACTGGTGCTCCCCACGGGGACACACTGGGTCGAATATACCCCTTGTCAAGAAGATCCTGCAACTGCTGTTTCAATTCTTGCATCTCCGATGGAGCTAAACGATAAGGAGCTCTAGAGATTGGTGCCGTGCCTGGCACTAAATCAATGCCGAAATCCACTTCCCGAACGGGAGGAAAACCAGGAATCTCCTCGGGAAAAACATCCGGAAAATCGCAAACCACTGGAATGTCACTGATACCGACACTATCTGCGGACGAATCAATAGCATAGATAAGGTAGCCTTCCCCGCCCGACTCTAAAGCACGACAGGCTTTCAGAGCAGAAACCACGGGCATCGGGGGTCGCGCTCCCTCTCCATAGAAAAACCAACTGTCGCCCTCAACTGGACGAAACTGCACGAACTTCTGATAACAGTCCACAGTAGCTCTAAACACAGTCAGCACATCTATTCCCAGAATGCAATCAAAATCCTCCATCGCAAGAATCATCAAATTAGCAGTTAAAACATTACCCTCAAACTCTAGAGGACAACCCAAAACTAGACGTTTAGCTAACACCGAATGACCCATCGGTGTGGAAACAGATACCACAACGCCCAAAGAAGTGAAGGGTAATGCATGACGCTTAGCAAATCTCGCAGATATGAATGAATGAGATGCACCAGTATCAATGAGAACGTAAGCAGGTAATCCACATAATAAAAATAAACCTGCGATAACTCTCTCGTTCTCCTCAGCAGCCTGATCCTGGTTAAGAGCAAAGACCTGCCCTTGAGTACGCGGTCGGAGGTTAGAACCCTGAGTAGACTGTCCCTGCTGTGGCCTCTGATGAACTGAAGCCTGAGAACCAGATCCTGATCCTCCACCCGTCTGTGGACAATCTCTCTTCATGTGGCCCATCTCACCGCACTTGTAACAAGCACCCGCAACCTTGCGACAACGCTCCGTCGGATGATCCTTCCCGCAATGCTGACACGGGCCCCTCTTCTTCCCAAAATGGTGGACTCCTCCAGATCCAGAGGAAGAAGAAGTAGATCTAGCTTTCTTGAATGCTTGGGCGCGGGGACCCAAAGAACTAGTAGGACGAGCAGACTGCATGGCTCGACCTCTCAACAAACTGCCCTCAGCCTGGCGACAACGATTTACAAGACCCTCATATGATGTCGGATCATCGCAGACAACAACCCGATCATAAATCTCCTGATTGAGGCCCTGAAGAAAATGGTTATACTTGGCCATAGCATTGTCACTGACATGCGGAACATACGGAAGCAACTCAAAGAACTTCTGCTGATACTCATCAACAGACAAACTTCCCTGCTTCAGATTGATCAACTCAATCGCCTTGGTCTGCAGAAGAGCTGGCGGAAAGTAAAGCAACATGAAAGCGGCTCGAAAATCGGCCCAAAAAACTCGACCCTGTCGCTGAACTATCGGTGCAGAGGTAGACCTCCACCACTTGCGCGCACCACCCTCCAGCAAGAAATCAAGGGTATCAATCTGCTGCTCCGCCGAGCACTGAAAAGTCTTGAAGCAGCTCTCCATCCTCTCAAGCCAGTTCTCCGCAACATCCGGAGTCTCACCGCCCGAAAGAGGTTTCGGCCCCATCTGCAAGAACCGATGCATACTAAAACTCCGAGGCTCATCACGACGGTGTTGACGACGTTCTCGATGCTCTCGACGACGCTCCCGATCGTCGTGGTCTCCCCAGCGTCCAACGCTGCCATGACTACTAGCATCGTCGTCAAAACCAGACATCTTTTAGCTACAAAAGTTACCAGAGATTAAACCCAAAAGAACAGTTCTAAATCCCAAAATCTTAATGCATGCTCTGATACCATAAATGTAGTGACCCGTTCCAGAATCACCTACTAATCAGAACTTAAGCATGCAAAATTAACATTAAAACTGAATCAGGTAAAACAGCGGAAAAACAGTAATACAACCCAATCGAATCTGTAAGTACAAAATACTTAAACAACCAGATCGAACTAATTTCCAAGAACAAATACCAATAACTACAAGTCAACCTCTGCCAGCTCCCTGTCCACTCTCTCCTGGACCGTCCAACCTGAGACCTGCCCCATCGAATAGGGTGTCCAAAACAGAGATAAACCGAGGACGTGAGCATAAAACGCTGAGCACCGAAAGCATGAGTATACAAGACTATGACATGCATGTATGCAAAATGTACTGGATACCAGGATCTGGGTATATCGAAATACTGCTCAGGTAAATGACGTCAAGGTATGTAGCACTCTGCGCCGTCGCACCAGGAGGTGGCTCCCATACCAAAATAAACCTGTGGATATACCGGTGACCTGACCACCGTCGGCCAACGGGGTCCAACCATCCACAACAAACGAGGGCTGAGCACCCTCTCAACAGGCTATCTCAAAAATAGTCAGGCTCAACATGATTATGCAAATGCCGCATAATAAACCATGCATCATATGACAGATAATAATGCATCATATAAACATGCAACACATAGTAAAGCATACTCAATCCTGCTATCTCGGATAGTACTTTCGTACCTCAAACCAGTAGATACTAGAAATCAGCCCTAGAATCAAGCCTGCGTCCGTAGTCAGCCCACTGATGCCGCTAGCTCCCAACTAGAGCACAGCTCCGCTACAAAACCAGTAGCTCCCCGCTAGTGCCTAAACCTCGGGAAAAGGCTAGAAACCCATCAGAAACGACTAAAATGCTCTGGAACACTCGGAATTGGCGAGTAAAAAGTGAAGCCTCGCGCCTCTATTTATAGTCAACGATCGGGCGATCCGATCCTCTTCGGACGATCCGAACCCTGTACCCTTCGGACCTTTCGAACCCTTATCGGACGATCCGAACCCTGCATGTCTTCCACGTGTCCAGACACCTGTCTTCGGACGATCCGAACCCTGATCGGACGATCCGAACTCTGCATGTCTTCCACGTGTCCAGCCACCTGACTTCGGACGATCCGAACCCTATTCGGACGATCCGAACCTGGTTCGGTCCTTCCGATCCCACCGAAATATAATTAATCCAATAATTAACTCAAATTAGGCATCGGGATACTACAATACCGCGCGCCATCGCGCAGGATCTGGCGCCCTAGCGCGTGGGTTGCTGAAATTTTGTGTAATGGGCAGTATGGTGCGCGCCCCTGCACCAAATCTCGCGCTATGGCGCCCAGAAGCGTACTCAAAAACGTGTTTTGGGGTTTGGATGCTATATATTTGATTGGGGAATGATTTTTGTATCATTTTCTCTTCCATTTTTCCTACTCCATCGGTTTAGAGCTAGGGTTCTTCATTTTTCCTTTCATCTTCTAATTTCTTCTTCAATCTATGGGAGATTTGTTCAAGGAAATTATGAAATGAAGTTAGATTTGTGATCCTCTCTCCAAGATCTTCAAGATGGTGTAAGTATGTTATATTTTTATTCAAGTTTGGAAATGGGATGAAGTTTAGAATTGATGTTTGTGTTGATATTTGATATTGGAGATGTTGAAATTGTGTTGGTTTGAATTTAAAATGGAATTGAAGCCAAGGGAGAAGTAAAGGAGCTAACTCTTTAGCACGCACGCCACGTGTTTGACAAAATGATTCAATGAATGTTTTATGGCATATTACGGTTAAGAAATGATACGGATTACTTCTTTACACAATTGTTGGAATTTGAGTTTTCTTGAATATCTAATTTGCGGATATTGATTTGAAGCCATATTGAATTGATTATGAATTTTGTACAGAAATTGCTCTGTTTTGATAAATGATCCGAGTTCTTGAGTTATAGTAGAATTCAAAGGTTCAAGACTTCTCACCTACACATTTCGATCTTCCTTTGGTAATATTTGAAAGGTATGTTACGGTCGGTAACATACGAGGTAAAAGTATCATTTTTATTTTAAATTGAAAATTCGATGGCTTGATGAATTATTTGTGATTTGTTGATGATTGATCTTTTGAGATGAGCTTATCATGATATTGACTTGATGAGATTGAAATGCATCATTGCATTGCATATTGAGCCACTTTTTGATTCAGATTTGATATGGCGGAGGTCGCCTTGATATACTGATTTGTTGGACGTATGGGGCTATAGTTGAGTTGGCATATTGTATGCGGAGGTCGCTGCTATGGCCTGAACACTCTCTGTAGGCACACCATAGTCCTGGGATTATAGAACACAGCACTCTACCCCGAGCGGTTGAGTCGGTGGATGTTGCTGGGTGATTATATTCCCTTGGGTACCCTATAACCAGATGATTCACTTGATCTTGAGATTTATTGATAGCCCACAGCTTCTGATCATTCATTGCATTATATTGTATCTTTATGAATTTATATGAACTATGTGAAATTTTAATTCTCATACGTTATTGATTGTATCATACTGGGTTTATACTCACCGGCATGTCGGCTACCTTTTGTTTTCATGTGCTTGACGGTAGGCGAGGCGTGGCTTGGGATGCCAGAGTCCAGTTCCAGGCGAGGAGATACGAGTTAGAGTTGGATTCTCGGGTCTTAGGAGCTATTTGTTGATGTTTGGATTATTCTGGTTCACTACTCTGGTTTGATATGTTGAAAATTATATTTCAAACATTTGTGACCTTTAAATTATTTTGACGTTGTTTATGTGGATTGTGAACCAGAAATTATGCATTTACTAAATCATTTGGTTTGATACATTTAAAATTATTAGTATTAGATATCGGACTCGGGGCCCCACAACTAGAAGAGTTTGATTTTATTCGGGAAGCCGATTTTAGGCAAACAAACTACTTTTAAAGGCCCAAAAATTATTATTTTTACCACTTTTTCAAACTATGAGTCAGTTTAGTGTTATGTCAATGTCGATCAGTTAACTAATTAAAGTGCAGAAATAAACTGATTGACATATAGAATAAAACTGAAATTAAGTAACACGAGATTTATGGATGTTCGGAGATTTCAATCACTCATACGTCACCCCTTCTATCTAGATGATAGGATATTCACTAAAAATCTTTGATCAATACCCTTCAGTTTTGGACTTAACAATGCCAAACTGAAACTCTTAGTTTCAATGCAGTTTATCAGTTCTCAAACTACTTAGCACTAATTTTATTACATCAAATCCTCAAAACACATTTTTACACTTTCTGCGTACTAGGGCGGTCACAGTTTACCGCCCTATCACGGACCTCTCGGTCAAAACACCAAAAATCAAGAGCTAGGTGCGCTGGGGTGGTCAACAAAGATTGGTTCCGTAATACCTATTCCCTTCATAATTTTAAAAGGTGGAAAACATTAACGTTGTAGCCCTATGTCTTGAAATTGGTTTCAAGTCATTTGAAGGTCTGGGTTAATAATTATGCTCAATCTATCAAAATGTGTCAGTGCAGGAATGACAATACTCACGACACATTTCGGGGCGCTTTTGGCTTGTGTTCCACATAGATTTGGACAAATCCCAAAACATAAAAGTTGTAGCCTTATATTTAGCTTTCTAATAGTAGTGGCCTCACATCATATGGATCCATATCCAAATCATTATGCTAAAACCCGTAACTGTGGCTTCACTTCCATCTCATTTCGGCACATCAAATCCCAATTCCACTTACCCTTGCTCCACTTCATTTTCTCACATCTAAAGTATCATATTTACATCAACAATTCAATATTTAACTTACATAACCAAACAACCAAGTGAACATGAAATCAATAATTTAGACAACATGAACACAAAACACCATAAATTTTCTTGTTAATCATGCTCTCCATAATACACTCAATTAATCCAAGTACACAACATATCAACAGCATAATCATCTTAACTCAATATAAATGAAATTAAGGAAATTGGGATATTACATGGTACCTTAGTTTCTGACATCTGAAGCACACGCCACTGGCTCTTCGACACTCCCCAGTGTGTCTGTAATGGTGTATTGGGCATGGTCTGGGTTCTTGATAGTTTTCTGTGGGAAATTGCCCTATGGAAGTCTGCCTGACTGATTGGGTTTTTTGAACTTCTCTCCGCCCTAAGAAGATTGGCCGGTAAGAGGACGTTTATTCTTTTTTCCCCCTCTCTTCGGCGGATGTCGATTTCAACTCGGATGGTTGTGCCCATTAGATATACAAAATTGGCTGGCTGATATACTGCTAAAGCTGATCGGATTAGGTTGTTCAGTCCCTTCTTGAAGTGATGCAATTTTAGAACTTCATCTACCATGATTGTTAGGGCATATGACCCAAGGGCATTGAACTGAGATGTGTATTCTACCAATGACATATCTGGGCTTGAGTGAAATTTTCAAACTCACTCAATTTTTTTCAATTTGACCTCGGCTAGATAGCATTGCTTCAGGAAGGCGTCTCAAAAGTTTTGCCATGTGACTTATCAAGCAACAGTCATGGCTGGAAATATTGCTTCCCGCCACTTGCCTATTTTGTCTTCAAAGAAAGGCACGATCACATCCACTTTAAGTGCCTCGGGGACTTACAACAGTCGCAGCTGAGTTTTTATACTTTTCATCCAACTCTTTCTAACTTTGGGGTCGGCATCCCCTTTGAATGTTGTGCACCTGTTCTTGCAGAGGGATTCATAGTGAAATTTGATCTCATTCGACGGTGGGGGTAGAGGTGGCTAATTAGCATTCAGGTTCACTAAACCTTGAAGTTTTGTTGTCAAAATAGTGGCTATGACCATCAGATCCACTTGGTTTAGGTTGAACGCTGGCAGGGGTCCATTCTCCCCTTCATTGTTACGATTTTTGTTAGCATAGCGTGGGTTACGGTTCTACCTTGGTGGTCTGCCGGCTATTTCCTATAATTCACAAGTTACTAAGAATTTGTTGTACGAATTGACAGAATTCATGGAATAGATTGCGCTGAAAATAAATGGAAATCAATAAACCAAATAAAACATTTTTATTGATTTATCAAAAGTAGGAAAATATAGTCAGTCTGAATAAAATAACAAAAGTCGCAATGAAACAAAAGCGTAGCAACAATGAAAGGAAACTCATACTAAAATTAAAGACACTCAATTCCACAACTACTCCATCTTCTACTGCGTCTATGGGTGCTGACTCTTCCGGTTCCTTATCTTTAGATGATTCTTCTTGCATTTGTTCCACTTGCTGCATAAGCTGCATATTCTCTCCTGTGAGTTGTGCCACCTGATTCTTCAATCCATGTATCTCCGCATCAGCCTCACTCAATAGCTGGTGGGAATGATACCGGTATAGTCGATCCACCATCTTGTTCTGCTAATTCTGGCTATAGAATCATAGCTTGATCAGGCTGTATCTCACATCTAAAAGGCTGTTCATGGCATCACTTTTATAACCTCTTCTTGTTCTTGGCATTATGTTTCCTTTCTTCGTTCAGCAGCCTCTCTGCACTTCTTCCTTCTTAGCGACCAGGGTTTTGCTTTCTGCCTCTTCTCACCTAAGTCGGCTAATTTGGTGGGATTTGTAATTGAGGGCAAGTGTGAGAGCCCAATATATTTGGCCCAAACACATTCCTAAGCCCGGCCCAATTTGAGTAAGTTTTAATTAAAAAAAAAAAAATGAAATGATAATTATCACTTTCTCTCTCCCGTAAGCTGCATCGGCCGAGCTTCGTTTTCTTTTCCTTCCCTTTCGAAATTTCATTCCTTGATTGTGGTCGCTCCGCTTATCAAAAAAATAAAGTAAGCATAGTTTTGGAATCTTCTCGACGAGAGCTATCCAGTGATACCCATTTTGCAAGGTTTTATCGCGACTCTCGTAGACCCGTCGGAAACCCGCCGCCTGTTTTTCGCCGGAAAAGTTGAAAGAAATCTCGGGTTATCCTAGGTGAAGCTTGAATCTGAAGTTTTGAGTAATATTCGAAATTTCAGAGGTATAATTATGGTTTTAGGGTTTCGAATTTTGGGGATTTTAATTCAATTGAGTTCCAATAATTAATATATATTGGATTATTGATTGTAGGTGCTATATCGGAGCCGATTGGAGGTATTAAGCTAATTTTCGAAATTTAATTAGATAATATTTCGAATTTAGCCTATTAATTTGGGAATTTGTGATTTTTGAAATGTTAAATCGTTATTGGGATGCGTTTAGAGCATTAGAAATAGAAAATGAAAATTTTGGAAATTCCTAGAAAATATCGAAAATTTCAGATTCGGTACGATTGAAGTTTCGAAATTTCAAGTTGTCCGGTATTGAGATATGTAAGTTAAATAAATCGCTATATTTGACTTTGCTATGAGTTTTAGGAATTTTAAAGCCTAAATTATGGATTTTTGGAATTTTAGGCTAAATTAGTGAATATTGGAATAATAAATTGAAGTTGATATGAAATGTATTATTTGCCACAGGATTGGATTATTCGAGAAATCCTTAAGAAATTCAGTGGTAAATTAAGGGTTCAGTTGAGGTACGCATGAACTGTTTTATTATGACGTCTATAGTGATGTGAAATGACGTTAAGTATTATGTATGAGTTGTGGCGTGCTTTATGTGCTTTTGTGAATAACGTGATTGCATTCACGCATTTATTTGAGTTGATCTCATTAGTGCATAGCATTTCGAGCCTTGACTCCGTTGATTGCTATTGTTACTGATCTATCGAGTTGTAGCGTCATCGATGGAGTGGGTGGGTAGGATTAGCACTCCTGATGACTTGCATGAGGACTGAGCGGGTCGCACCCGTACCCTCGATGCTACGTGCATGGATGAGCGGCGGCATGTTATTACGTTGCTGCAGTCCTGGCACGGGTGGCCACTGTTACTGTTGTTGATGCGATTCATTTGGACTCCATTTTGGTATCCATTATTTCGTTGCTACCGACACGCATTGCATTACATTGCATTGCATCGCATTTTACTTGACTTTATTTCATGTCAGTTATATTTGTCGTAATATTACTGGTTCGTCGTACTGGGGCCCGACCCCTCGTTTCTTTTTATGCTGTGGTTGTTTTTGATGCCATAGCAGGTTATTCAGGAGGATTTGACGCGTCTGGTGGAGCGTCAGGTAGTGGTGCCCAGTCGTCGAGTCGTGGTTGAGAGTTCCCAGATATATATATACTATATTATGGAGTCATACATTTACCGGGGAGATGCCCCGTGTAGCTGTACTGTTATTTTTACGATGTTTTGAATTGATAGTTGTGTGATCGAGCCTTGCCGGCTCTGCATGTGTTTAGTCCTGGCCAGTGCGGCTATAGGTTTGTGAATTGATGTTATGACTTTATTTCGAGTATATAAATGTTGTTGTGATATTCTGATATTTTTGGGATGTCCTATTTACGAATAGGTCATGCCGAAATTTCTGTAGGCCCAAAATGAGAAAATTTTAATCGCTTTCGCTGTTTACATTAATAAATCCTGGTTGTTTGGTCATTAAATATTAATCAGGAGCACGGGCCCCCACAGTTGGTATCAGAGCGTAACTGGGATATGCTCGAATTAGGGTCTAGGGCACTTGAGTCTAGACACAAATAACATGATTGTGCATGTGTTTGACTATTTGCTCTTATTTGAATTATTTGGTGTGATTTGATTGAATTTACCTGCATTAGAATGACTAGCTGATTAGGCATGGTATGTAGTTTAAAAAAAAAAAAAATTGCCTATAAATTTCTTTTACCTGTTATCTGCCTGTGGATTTAATCCTCGTGTCGTGTAGAATGGCACCTGGAGGAAGAGGTAGAAAAGGAAAAGAAATAGCACAAGAATCTGAGGCGCAAAATGTTCGAGGACTTGCAGATATCATTAGAGGTAGACGTGGTCGACCTCGAGGACAAGTCGCTCAAAATGTTGAAGAAGAAGTTAACCAAGAACCTCCTCGACCTGAAAGACCTGGAGCTAGACAGGTAGCGATTGAGCAAGAAGTGGAACAACTGACACAGAAAGTTGGAGGAATGCAGTTAATAATTTCTCAGTTCCAAGAACTACGTCCTTCAAAATTCTTTGGCAACGAGAGCGGAGAAAAAGCAGCAAGCTGGCTGAAAAGTATAAATCATCTATTTAATTTGTTGGAGTATTCCCAAGATATTAAATTGAAGCTTGCCATCTACCAACTTCAAGATCGAGCACAACTCTGGTGGGAAGCCACAGAAGAAGCAATGAAGGACTCTGGTGAAAGTATTACTTGGGATGCTTTTCGTGCTCACTTTACCCAGGAATATGCACCGCCATCATATTATGCTGCTAAAGAAGAAGAGTTCAATCAGTTGGTACAGGGCAACAAATCAGTGGTGGAATATGCTTCACAGTTTTCTGCTCTTTTGCCCTATGTTCCACATGTTGCCAGGAATGATCAGGCTAAACTATCACGTTTTCTGCATGGGTTGCAGCGGACTGTTCATACGTTGGTGATGACTGGATCGCCTAATACGTATATTCAAGCAGTGGAAAAGGCGAAGAAAATTGAAGCAAGTTTGCTTAGAGGAGATCCCCAGCCAGGTCCATCATCTGTTTCTCAGGGATCTGGGAGTAATATGTCAATGCCAGTGGATTTACCTCCATATCAGCCTGTACAGTCATACCAACAACCCAAACAGCAGAGGTACAAGGCAAAAGGAAAGCAATTCAAGAAGAAGTCTCAATCCAGCTCCTCCAGTTCAGGCAGTGCACGAGGGGGAGGTTCTGTTGGGTCGTCTAGCACTGTGCATTGTGACCGATGTGGTGGTCGACATTTTAGTTCCCAATGTGTAGGAGTTCAGGGGTCTTGTTACGTTTGTGGTCAAGTTGGACATTTCGCCAGAGTATGTCCTAATGCACAAAGACAGCAATTTCAGCCACAACAGTCTGGACAAGTTCCCCGAGTACCAGCTTTCCAGCCACATGCTCCTGCACAGTCATTTCAGCAATCTGGTTATCCACCGCCTAGAGGTCCTCCTCAGCAACAAATTACAGTGCCACAGCAGGCTAGAGTCCATGCATTGACTCAAGACCAGGCTCAGGATGCACCAGGAGGAGTGATTGCAGGTATTTGTTATGTTTTTGACTATCCTGCACGCATATTGATAGACACAGGAGCATCTCATTCATTTTTATCTGCCGCATTTGTTGATGAGCATGAGATTGCTACTATTCCTTTGTTGGATATTGTGTCAGTTGCTACTCCTGCCGGTGTATACTTGGTGTCCAATGAGATAGTTTTGAATTGTGTGATTAGATTTGAGGATAATATTATGATAACTAATCTAATCAAATTAGCTATGTCTGATTTCGACTGTATCCTCGGTATGGATATATTGACGAATTATCGAGCTACTGTGGATTGTTTCCATGGAGTTGTCAGATTTAGACCGTATTATGGCAGCAAATGGAATTTTTATGGTTATGATTCACAGTCTCGAATTCCATTAGTATCTGCAATGGAAATGTTCAGGTTGTTGTCAATCGGCAATGAAGGATTTTTGATCTATGCTCTTGATGCAACACGGGAAGAACGATTGAAAGTTTCAGACATTCCCGTTGTCAAGGATTTTCCAGATGTATTTCCTGATGAGATTCCAGGTTTTCCACCTCAAAGGGAAATAGATCTTAGCATTGAATTGATGCCGGGGACAAATCCTATTTCTAGAGCACCATATCGTTTAGCTCCAACAGAATTGAAAGAACTCAAGGAACAGCTACAAGATTTACTGGAGAAAGGCTATATCAGGCCCAGTATGTCACCTTGGGGAGCTCCAGTATTGTTTGTAAAGAAGAAAGACGGAACGATGAGAATGTGCGTCGATTATCGGCAGTTGAACCGGGCTACTGTGAAGAATAAGTATCCTCTGCCGCGTATTGACGACTTGTTTGATCAGTTGCAGGGTACTTCTGTGTATTCCAAGATTGATCTTCGTTCCGGATACCATCAGCTCAGAGTCCGAGAGGAAGATGTTCCTAAAACAGCATTTCGGACACGTTATGGACACTATGAATTCCTAGTCGTGCCGTTTGGTTTGACTAATGCTCCAGCGGTTTTTATGGATTTAATGAATCGTGTATTCCGGGAATGCATAGATAAATTTGTTATCGTTTTCATTGATGACATCTTGATTTATTCTAAGTCAAAAACAGAGCACAAAGAACATTTGAAATTAGTTCTCCAAACACTCAGAGAAGCGCAATTGTACGCCAAATTTTCTAAGTGTGAGTTCTGGTTGGACAGAGTTTTATTTTTAGGCCATGTTATATCTGCACAAGGAGTATCTGTTGATCCTAATAAAGTTGAAGCTGTTATCAATTGGCCTAAACCAACCAATGTGTCTGAGATTCGAAGCTTTTTGGGATTAGCTGGGTACTATAGGCGTTTCATTGAAGGATTTTCTAGAATAGCTAGACCTATGACCCAGTTGACACAGAAAGATCGACGTTTTGTATGGACTGCAGAATGTGAGTCTAGTTTTCGGACTTTAAAAGAAAAGTTGACCACATCTCCAGTGCTAGCTTTGCCTTCAGGCTCAGGTGGATTTGTTGTCTGTACAGATGCTTCTTTAAATGGACTGGGTTGTGTTTTGATGCAAAATGGGCGAGTGATTGCGTATGCTTCTCGTCAATTGAAGTCACATGAGACTCGATATCCAGTTCATGATTTGGAGTTAGCTGCCATTGTGTTTGCATTGAAGATATGGCGTCATTATCTGTACGGAGAACAGTTTGTGATTTATTCTGATCACAAGAGTCTGAAGTATCTTTTTACACAGTCTGACTTGAACATGAGACAGCGTCGATGGTTGGAATTACTTAAAGACTTTGATTGTGAGATTCAGTACCAACCAGGGCGAATGAATCAAGTTGCAGATGCTCTGAGCAGAAAGGTTCAGCCTAAAATGTTGACATCTTTGACTATTTCAAAGATTCATGAGCATTTGGGAACTTCAGGATGGACTTATCAGTCTAAGGGCGACTACTTTATAGTTTCATCTATACAAGTTGAACCACAAATTGTTTCTAAAATCAAAGCAGCACAGAGAACTGATCCGCATGTTCATAGATTGAAAGAATTGACTCAGACAGGTCAATCAGAAAAGTTCAGTGTTGCTTCAGATGGATGTCTGCGCTATCAAGGTAGACTTGTGGTTCCGAATTTGATAGATTTGAAAGAATCTATACTTCGTGAAGCTCATTGTAGTCGACACAGTGTTCATCCTGGAATGAGAAAGATGTATCATATCTTGAAATCTCATTACTGGTGGGAAGGTATGAAGAAAGAGATTTCTGATTTTGTGGCTAGATGTTTGACGTGCCAACAGGTTAAAGCTGAGAGAATGAGACCTGGTGGTATGTTACATAGTCTTGAAGTACCACAGTGGAATTGGGAGCACATTGCTATGGATTTTGTGACACACCTACCTCGTTCTAATCGTGGTTGTGATGCGATTTGGGTGATTGTTGATAGATTGTCTAAATCAGCCCACTTTATTCCTTATGATCGTACTTGTACTTATAAGAAAATGGCGAAAATGTACATCGATCATGTGGTGAGATTGCATGGTGTGCCCGTAACCATAGTATCAGATCGTGATCCCAGGTTTGCTTCGAAGTTTTGGGGTAGTTTGCAATCAGCATTGGGTTCAAAGCTGGCGATGAGTACTGCATATCACCCACAGACAGATGGTCAGTCTGAAAGGACCATTCAGACACTCGAGGATATGTTGCGAGCAGTCGTGATGGATTTCAGGGGTGGTTGGCAGGAATCATTGTCACTTGTTGAGTTCTCTTACAATAACAGCTTCCAAGCAACCATCGGAATGGCACCATTTGAAGCTTTGTACGGTAGAAAGTGTAGATCTCCGATATGCTGGGAAGATGTAGGAGAAAGACAAATGTCAATGCCAGAATTTATTCAAGAAATGAAAGAGAAGGTTGAAATGATCAGGAAAAGAATGGAAGCAGCTCAGGATCGTCAAGCCAGTTATGCTAATAAAAGGCGTAGGCCTTTAGAATTTCAGGTTGGCGATCAGGTTTTCTTGAAAGTATCACCGTTTCGTGGTACTATGAGATTTGGGCGCAAAGGGAAACTAGCTCCGCGTTATATTGGTCCATATGCGATTGTTGAGAGGATTGGCACTTTGGCTTATCGTTTGGACTTACCGCAGAGTTTGTCTGCGATACATGATGTGTTTCATGTATCTATGTTACGAAAGTACGAACCAGATCCTTCTCATGTCTTGAGGACTGATGAGGTGGAGTTGGATAGTTCCCTTAGCTATATTGAGCATCCAGTGCAAATTCTTGATCGCAAAGTGAAGCAACTGAGGAATAAGACGATTCCATTGGTTATGGTGCAGTGGAGTAGACATGGGAGAGAAGAAGCTACATGGGAATTAGAGGCTAAGATGCGTCAGGAATGGCCTCACTTGTTTGAAAATGTAATAAATTATTCCATGTATTCTGATTTCCCTATGTACTATCAGTGGTAAATGTTTGTAAACCACTTTTGTATAAATGTTATGTATGCTAGATTTCGAGGACGAAATCTTTTATTAGTAAGGGAGAATGTGAGAGCCCAATATATTTGGCCCAAACACATTCCTAAGCCCGGCCCAATTTGAGTAAGTTTTAATTAAAAAAAAAAAAAATGAAATGATAATTATCACTTTCTCTCTCCCGTAAGCTGCATCGGCCGAGCTTCGTTTTCTTTTCCTTCCCTTTCGAAATTTCATTCCTTGATTGTGGTCGCTCCGCTTATCAAAAAAATAAAGTAAGCATAGTTTTGGAATCTTCTCGACGAGAGCTATCCAGTGATACCCATTTTGCAAGGTTTTATCGCGACTCTCGTAGACCCGTCGGAAACCCGCCGCCTGTTTTTCGCCGGAAAAGTTGAAAGAAATCTCGGGTTATCCTAGGTGAAGCTTGAATCTGAAGTTTTGAGTAATATTCGAAATTTCAGAGGTATAATTATGGTTTTAGGGTTTCGAATTTTGGGGATTTTAATTCAATTGAGTTCCAATAATTAATATATATTGGATTATTGATTGTAGGTGCTATATCGGAGCCGATTGGAGGTATTAAGCTAATTTTCGAAATTTAATTAGATAATATTTCGAATTTAGCCTATTAATTTGGGAATTTGTGATTTTTGAAATGTTAAATCGTTATTGGGATGCGTTTAGAGCATTAGAAATAGAAAATGAAAATTTTGGAAATTCCTAGAAAATATCGAAAATTTCAGATTCGGTACGATTGAAGTTTCGAAATTTCAAGTTGTCCGGTATTGAGATATGTAAGTTAAATAAATCGCTATATTTGACTTTGCTATGAGTTTTAGGAATTTTAAAGCCTAAATTATGGATTTTTGGAATTTTAGGCTAAATTAGTGAATATTGGAATAATAAATTGAAGTTGATATGAAATGTATTATTTGCCACAGGATTGGATTATTCGAGAAATCCTTAAGAAATTCAGTGGTAAATTAAGGGTTCAGTTGAGGTACGCATGAACTGTTTTATTATGACGTCTATAGTGATGTGAAATGACGTTAAGTATTATGTATGAGTTGTGGCGTGCTTTATGTGCTTTTGTGAATAACGTGATTGCATTCACGCATTTATTTGAGTTGATCTCATTAGTGCATAGCATTTCGAGCCTTGACTCCGTTGATTGCTATTGTTACTGATCTATCGAGTTGTAGCGTCATCGATGGAGTGGGTGGGTAGGATTAGCACTCCTGATGACTTGCATGAGGACTGAGCGGGTCGCACCCGTACCCTCGATGCTACGTGCATGGATGAGCGGCGGCATGTTATTACGTTGCTGCAGTCCTGGCACGGGTGGCCACTGTTACTGTTGTTGATGCGATTCATTTGGACTCCATTTTGGTATCCATTATTTCGTTGCTACCGACACGCATTGCATTACATTGCATTGCATCGCATTTTACTTGACTTTATTTCATGTCAGTTATATTTGTCGTAATATTACTGGTTCGTCGTACTGGGGCCCGACCCCTCGTTTCTTTTTATGCTGTGGTTGTTTTTGATGCCATAGCAGGTTATTCAGGAGGATTTGACGCGTCTGGTGGAGCGTCAGGTAGTGGTGCCCAGTCGTCGAGTCGTGGTTGAGAGTTCCCAGATATATATATACTATATTATGGAGTCATACATTTACCGGGGAGATGCCCCGTGTAGCTGTACTGTTATTTTTACGATGTTTTGAATTGATAGTTGTGTGATCGAGCCTTGCCGGCTCTGCATGTGTTTAGTCCTGGCCAGTGCGGCTATAGGTTTGTGAATTGATGTTATGACTTTATTTCGAGTATATAAATGTTGTTGTGATATTTTGATATTTTTGGGATGTCCTATTTACGAATAGGTCATGCCGAAATTTCTGTAGGCCCAAAATGAGAAAATTTTAATCGCTTTCGCTGTTTACATTAATAAATCCTGGTTGTTTGGTCATTAAATATTAATCAGGAGCACGGGCCCCCACAGCAAGCTGCTTCAAGAGGATGGCAGCCTGTACACGAGTGCAGGGTTGAGAAGGATATGATGGAGCCATTTCCTGAAGAAGAACATAAAGGCTCATAATAGCTCCAAATATATATAGAAATCGATATACATATGAAAATCGAGCGCAAACCGCATCGTTTTTTTTTTTTGAAAATTTTCAAAATGTAAAATTTTGAGATAGATATATGGACTCGAAGCATATGTCGAGAGGATTCCATAAAAATCAACGGAATAAAATTCGGAGTTTCCTACAAAAAGTTATAAGCTTCACAAAACCTCCATAAAAATGCAAAAACGCGATTTGACTCGTTGGGCCGTCTCGGAGGAGATTGCATTGGCCTTGATCTAAAATTCGACCGAATTTTCTTTTTTATTTTTTAAATTTTTTTCCTCAACTGGATTATGAACCTAGCGGCTTTTATACAACTTAAATATCAAGTCCTGAGATCGGGGTTAGTCGACACCAGCGTTATTTTAAAGCCAAACAATCGAAAATAACAAGTCTCGTAGTACTGTACAAATCAAAACCAGATTATAAATCATAATCAAACTTAAAATTGTCTTTATAACGAAAAAATTACTCGAAAGCGATAAAACTAAGCGGAAGCATTTACTTGGTTTACTGATATCAGTCCCTAATTTTTACTCTTCTGCGGGGGCGATGCCATGTAACAATTACAATCCCACTATGTAAGGGCCATAAACATATCATATTGATATTTTCACCCATATCCAGTTTCATCCTCATAGTGCAAACATATAAAACGTAAGATAATCGTATCAAGAAGGGGGTAGAAGAAGAATTGCGATCAACCGTATTTTCGAGAGAAAAAAACGAAATATACATAACTGAAATTAACATTTAAAACAAACCCACTTACCTCAGATCTGGTGAAAAAATGTGGAGGGGTTCTTGTGCACTGGGATTTTCGAATCCTACTTCTGGATCTGGACTGCAGCAGCGCTTCGACACTCGGCAGAATTTGGGAGAGCAAAGTTTCGAAAATTACTGAAGAAAAACTAGAGAAAATTTCGAAAATATGGAGTGAAATTCAAGTGTGATTTTCTAATGGAATGGTCCTCCTATTTATAGGGGCTGAATGCTATCCTGATCGTGTGTTATTCTTCCATTTGAACTTTTGAATCAAACTTTAAATTGAGGGTAATTTCTCATTCTTTATCCATTTTATTGGATAATTTCGAATATAATCATCTGTTCTGGCCTGAAATTTCGAATTCCATAATTTTCAGGATCCATTAGACCTTTTATTTTGCAGTACGATTAAATTCTTTCCCTAAAATCCTAAAATTTTCCCTATTTAATTTCAAATTTAATGGTAATTTACCCAAAAAATAGAACTCTTGATTTTTCCTAAAATTCTGGTAGGCAAACTTTTAAATTTTCCCCTGCTTGTATTTATATATCATGTACATTTTTCTCTAATTATATAATTTCGAAATTTATAATTAAATACCTGAAAATTTCAAAATCCCTAGATTATATTATCATCTTGCTTGATCTTGGTCCATGTATATTAATATTATTTCAAATCTTATACTTTTATCAGGTATTTTTTCCCAAATTCGAATTTCTGTCTCAAAATTTACTTGTTTATGTACAATATCACATTATTTAATTTCTTGGATCACATTCTAATTATTTTTCTCATGCTCAAAATATATATACAATATCATCTTAAAATTTGAGCTCTATAGATATTGTACACACGATATATTTATCTCACGCCACTTTATATAATCTTGATAATCTTAAATACAATCTTTGATAATCTAGTACAGAATGTTTTGCTAATAGGTTTGGAAATTGCAAGTTTTACATACACAATATTCCCACAGGGAAGGTCTCAGGTTGAACGGGCCAAGCAGATCAGGCAGTGGCTAGAGTAGATTGGCATTTTCAGGGACATTATGGGTTTTATTTTCATGTTTCAGCTGATTATGGTTATTTATTTGATTATGTTTGATTAAGTTATTATTGCATTCTGGTAATTATTTAATGTAGGTTTTCCGGGTCAAGGCACGACATTTAAGTAGTATGAGAGCATGCAAAAAAATTTGGAACATAGATAATCAGTTTTTTGTTTTAGAATTTCTTTGGTTTCCATTCAGATGTCAGGAGGAGGAAACCGTGGAGAGGCCAAAGCCGTAGTAGCATTGGTCATGGTCACCACAAGAATGAAACCATTAATGACCATCGTGAGGAGCGCCACCGAGATAATTTCCGTCATAACCATAGAGAGAGAGACCGCTAGGATTGCGTCAATGTCATGGATTTTGTGAAAGTTGGACCTCCAGCTCTTGCAGTGAGGATGGTACAAGACTAGGAAGTGGTGGAAAGCCATGTCAGCTACCTTGATCTAGTAGCACAACTAGTTCCAATGGAAGCATTTTCGCCAAGCGTTTCTGATGCATTATTTTCCCTCAACTTTCTGATAGGAGAAGTATATGGAGCTTCTGACTCTACAACATGATGATTCATCAAATGAGGAATATCATAGGCGTTTTGTCAACCTTTTATCCTTAGCATCCCATGTCATTGAGAATTTTGAGGTGAATTATTCCATGTTTCTAAATTGATTGAATCAAGACATCAATGGTTGTGTGTCCATGAATGATAATCAAACTTATTATGAGGGTTGGTTAACTGTTGTCAACAGGCGAAGATCATCATTGCACATAGAATGACTTGGCGAGGAAACAGAGGTTTGATTCATTGGAATCCCGAGGTCATTTCTACAAGAAGTCTACAACTTCGTCATCATCCTCAGGTTTTCAAGTGTCCACCAATTTTTTGTATGAAGAAGGGGCATTGTGAGCCCTATTCGAGGAATCACTCATTTAACGAGAATTCTCAAGCTTTTGGAGCTTGTTTTTATTTGTGGTGGTATGGACATATGAAGAGAGATTGTCCCAACCGGAGAAATTAGTCCAGAGAAGGAGCCACAAAAGGATCACAAGGAAGTAAGTAGTTTGAGACATCAATCCGGAAAGCGACGCATGGGTCGCACTGTGGAGGGGGATCTCAAAAGCGTCCTAGGAACCAAGGTCAATTTTTTGCACTTAACAAGTAACAAACTGAAGCTGATAATGAAAGTGCCATTGCAAGTACATTTATTTTATGTTGTATACCTACTTATGTCTTGATATATATTGTGTGGGGACCCGGACGCTAATGATCTTCTTAATTGTTATTAATATCAAATGAAACCATTAAGTAATGTGGGACATAATTTTTTTTTTTAAATACAAATACGGAAACGTAATGTAAATCAATCTGATATACATGTTAAACATAAACGTACACGTCTTATACTGTCTACAAAATCAACTAGGTTCAACTACATATCAGTGCTGAATCCTAATCTACTTCTGAGCCCGGATCTCCACGCTAATCTTGAATCATCTCTCATCCTCTGTCTGACCCTAATCATGTCCCACCTGTTTTCATGCACACATACAAATAAGACAACAGCCGGATAACTTCGGTGAGAATTATATTCCCAGTATAAACCATGTATACATGCATTTCATATAAACAGATATAAAAGCATAAAGCAGATATCCATAACATGTATCGCAGTGAGAAACATGAATCGATATCAAACTGTAAATCAAACTCTGAACATGTATCATAATCAGAAAACATGAATCGATATCACACGGTAAATCAGACTCTGTGACTCTGAGACTCTGACTCGACTCATTTCTAATCTAGGGATCCCGATCTGAATAACAACGCAACGTTCTCCCATCTACTTTACTCCAGCTAGATGGTGGTACGTTCTTAGTCCTAGACTTTGGCTGTCTATATCGAAGATCTGCAATAGGAGTCAGTCTTCTCCTCAGTCTATCGATATATATACAAAAGTCCAGTGACTGGGCGGTTCTGTCATGGCGGTTCTGCCAAAGACTAGGCGGATCTGCCCAACTCTAACTTATGATTGGCTATAAATCAATAGAGTAAGCATATCAATATCAAACATTGCAAATATCCAATGCAAGAATCATTCAGTATGTGATTTTGGGAAACTCAAGTCAAATCTAACTCGAGTTTTGCAATCCCGAATCAACATTTATTTATACCTTTCTCTTCTCGGTCTGACAAAGTCGAAGTCTCGAAGTCAAATCTGTCCATACCCAATCTGAAATGACAATATCGAATAGACTGTGTCAATATACAGCTCCATTCAAGGCCTGTCCTGATCAATACGCAAATCAATACATAATCTGATCAATTTCAACGACATACAATGCAATCTCAATCACTGCTGAATCTGATCAATATCAATCTACTGATATTTCGACGGCATACAATATCATCTCAATAACCCCGTCACTTTCACATCAGAGATATAATAACACGGCTCATAATCAATATTACTATAAATCATAATCTTCAATAGTAACGGATTATAATCCCAAATCTGTACAATCTCGCAATACCGGCAATACAATATCAGTATATACGTATCAACAACTCATCTGATCCAAGTCTGAATAATATCAATATACCCAGCGATATAGTATAAATCAGATATCAATCCCAACACCTCATAATAGATAACAACATAATTCTGATATCACATCGGTCTAATCACAATCAAATCAACTCTGAAAATTCATAACAATTGCATAATCAGTCTGTTCTTCGATCCAATTTCAATTATACGATGCCTACTATGTCAAGAACACTATATATAAATCATATCTGATTCTGGCAATGTCATAATTTTAAATCGTATCAAAACGTAATAAAACTTACGTCCAGTTGAAGCTTTCGTCGCTAGAAACACTGTGATGTACTCGGATATCAAATCAGACGGACGGATCTTCGTAAAATCAGAATTCTTATCTTTAAGAAAACTTGAAATCTACTAAGCCTTTTTCCGCGTTTTCTTTCTCACGATTATTTTGAAGGAATGTTATATATATATATATATATATATATATATATATATATATATATATATATATATATATATATATATATACAATGCATGTCCAAGAAATGTGGCTCACTCTTCAAACTGCACGTCTCGCGCTCGGGCGGACATAAAGTTCCGCTCGGGCGCGGAAGTTTCTGTCGAGATACTCAACTGATCATCTACTGGCGATCGGGCGGTTCTTTTCTACCGCTCGGGCGCCAGATGTTCGGTCCAACATCTTGGCTTATAATGTAACGGTGCCCTACTTCTTCATTTGAGTTCCTATAACCTCAATTCTGTCAATTAATCAACGTCTGATTAGAGTAATTAAATCTCTAGCATTACATTTCTCTCCCCCTAAGATCCGATTTCGTCCCCGAAATCACAAGCCATCACGTGTATATCACAGGTACTCATTTCAGATATCAGAAGGAGATATACAGCAATTAAAAAGAAACTCATCTCAATAAAGCACTTTTGGAATCTCTGTCTCATTTCGGATTCTGTCTTCCAAATAGTTTCTTCGATATTCTAACCACTCTATTGCACTTCCAACAGCAGAATCGTCTTCATTTTGAATTATCTTTCTTTTACTGATTCTGATTTCAATCTGGAATAATACTTCAAGAAATATAATATCATAATATGACTCGAAGTAACTTTGATAAAATCAATCTCAAAATACTGGCTATACAACATCCGTATATACCAATCAACAGCTCATAACAATCAACATCAACCACTGTTATCAAATCTGTGTAATCCCGGTTAATTCAATATTCAGCCTTCTGCCTCAAATATCAACGGTCATCTTCTGACGTTGGCATATTTAGTCTGTCTATTCTGAGATGTCTTCATTCTTTTCGGAATCTGCTTCAAATGGTGCAATCTCAATACTCGTCTGATAGATATGGTTGTTGTACGAGAATTCACAAAGTGGCAATGCATCTTGCCAATTAGTACTAAAATCAAGTACTACAGCTCTCAGCATATCCTCCAATGTCTGGATAGTCCGTTCTGACTGTCTATTGGTTTGTGGATGATATGCGGTACTCAGATGCAACTTCGTACCTAGAGCCTGCTGTAAGCCCTGCCAGAAGTGCGAAGTAAACCGAAAATCACGGTCTGAAATAATCGACTTCAGCACTTTATGCAGTCTGACCACCTCTTGGACACAGATATCTGCCATCGGATCATATCTGTACATCATCTTGTACGAGATAAAACATGCGGACTCGGTCAATCTGTCAATCACGACTCAAATCGCATCACAACCTCGGGAGGATCTCGGTAACTTCGTTATAAAATTCATGGAAATTTGATTCCATTTCCACTCAAGAATAGACAAACTCCATAATAATACTCCTGGTTTCTATCTTTCTGTATTTACCTGCTGGCAATTCGGACATTTCGATACCAACTCTGCAATATCTGATTTCATCTGTTTTTCTCAAAACTGACTGAATCGACTGTTATGTGCTTTTCACAACATCGTTCATTTCCAATCTGAAATATTCGGCACACAAACGATTATTAACATATAACATACTGTCATTATTCTGTTACTCTGATCGATGCCCTGCTCTGACTATCGATATCGAGTTCTGAACATTCTAATCAAATTTCTGAACTGCTTTAACTCTCGAAATCAGTGCGGTTCAACTCACACCGTATACAGTCTCAACGGTATACAATCTGTATCAGATACTGATCTAGAAGATAACAATTATCAAATAGAGTCAATATAACAGTCGTATATAATAACCTGCTAAACTCATAGGACTGTAAATTTCTGACACTAACGTCAATCTCAGCCAACTGATCACAGCCTCACTGTACTAAGATCAACTGATATACCATCTTCGGATGTCACATGCCCTGAATACAATCTGTCTCAGTCAAGATTCACATCTCAATAGTTTCATATACCATTTCTCTATTCTCAGAACATTCAGTATGATTCTCAAATATTCAGTAAGATCAGTCATCTTCTTCGAATATATATCAGAATATCACAGACAAAGCAAGCGTACAATCATCAATATACTTCTAAACACAGGATTCATCAACCCACAACATAGCTGGAGTATCTCGAAGAGAAACACTCAATCAGATGTAACGCTCAGACAGTACTCTTCTAACTGCTTTTTCAATTCTTCCAATTCAGTGTCGTTCTGTACAAAGTTTTAGAAATAAAATATTACCTGGTATCAAGTCAATGCTAAAATCAATCTCCCTAACCGAAGGTAAACCCGAAATCTCATCTGGGAAGGATTTAACAACTCTCATGCCACTAGCAAATCAGCCAATGATACGCTCAATCTCAGTAACTCAACTGAATACATAAGGAATCTCTCTATTCCTTTCAAATATCATTGAATCATAAATAATACGGATATCAAAGGAATTCTAAATCTAGAATCATTACCGTATAATATTCATTCTTCGACCATTTCAGGTTCGAATCTTACCATCTCCTGGAAAGAGTCTACGATACCTCTGTAGTTGGTCAACATATCAACATCAATAATGCGGTCAGAATCAGACAAAACAAGTACTATACCATCTAACTCAATCCCACTATCTGTAACACTGTAGCATACACTGTCTAACTGACATTAGTGATACAAAACCCTTCCTCAAAGGTGAAGAGATCAATATTACAGCAGATAATGACTCAGTAAATAAAGCATATATCAATGCAACTCATTCAAGGGTAATCTTAGGGGATGCATTAGTATTTATCAATACATATGCAAAATAACTACATAGGAAATCATTACCTACAACTACATCGTCAGGTGCGTCCTGGCCTTGGCTGTGACTGAGTAGAGGGTGGCTGAAAAGAGTGAACAACCGATGATTGTCTATCAGACGGTGCCACTGATCCAGATGATTTTGTTCCCTAGAATCCCCGGAAACCTCGCTGTGGACAGACTTTACCAAAGTGTCCTGGCTGTCGACAAACATGGCAACTACCAAATACACCTCGGCATTGCTCTGTGGGATGTCTTCCTCCATAGGTTCTACAATAAACTCGGGTATAACTCTGGTTCGAACTACCGGAGCTAGAAAAACTACTGCCAGACTTCTTGAACTCTCTTCCTCTGGCTTTCAAGTAGTCTTTCTTTCCAGCACTGCTACTACCAGTCTCAAGTCCGAGAGGGGGTTGCTGTGGTCTTGATGCTGGAGGCACAAACGAAGCTCTTTTCTGTCTCATCAGACTGGCTTCGGCTCTCTTAGCTCTACTCAGTGCATCAACAAAACTATAGGGTCGGCCTGTGTTTACCAATGTCAATATCTTAGGATTCAATCCCTTCACAAACTGATCAATCACAGCTTCATCACTCTCAGCCACGTGAGGAGCAAAACGTAGCAAGATAGAAAATTGAGAAACAAATTCTTCAATGTTTAGCTGACCCTGTTTCAAATTTTCAAACTCTGCCCTCTTGTCCTCTCAGTACGAACCTGGGAAAAATCTTCGATAGAATTCAGCTTTGAAGATCTTCCACCTAATCCTTGTACCACGCTGTTCTAAGACTTCTTTGGTTGCAATCCACCAGCTCTTTGCGACTTTCTTTAACTGATGTCCAATCAGTTTTGACTCTACATTCATCTCAGTACTCAAGTGAATCAAACAATATCTCTATAACATCTATCCAGTTCACACAATCAACAGTCGTCTAGTACCTCTCAGTATCGGAGGTTGAAATGACTTAAACCTCATCAACTGTGTTTCCATCAAAGTTACTGACACATCCATCTGATCAGTCACCCTACCTTCTCGTTCTGGAATTCTTCGAGGAGGGATATCTGATGATCACAAGATCAGCAATCATATGAGACAAATCTGTCTCAGTCTCTTTCTGATCAGCTTACCTCTGATCAAGAATTGGTTCTGATCCAGTTTCGAATAATACACGTTACCAAATCAACTCAGATATTCAGGTAACATGTATCTTCAAAAACAGTAAAAACATACTGCAACATTAGCATATACAATGTAATTCAACATTATAAGCTATCACATGCTAGCAATCACATGCAAGGAAAAAAACTCATTCTACCCCACTCACTAGCTTCTATCTAAGTCTAAAGAACCTACAGTTCTAGACCTAATGCTCTGATACCACCTGCTGTGGGGACCCGGACGCTAATCATCTTCTTAATCGTTATTAATATCAAATGAAACAATTAAGTAATGTGGGACATAAATTTTTTTAAAAAAAAATACAAATGTGGAAACGTAATGTAAATCAATCTGATATACATGTTAAACATAAACGTACACGTCTTGTACTGTCTACAAAATCAACTATGTTCAACTACATATCAGTGCTGAATCCTAATCTACTTCTGAGCGCGGATCTCCACGCTAATCTTGAATCATCTCTCATCCTCTGTCTGACCCTAATCATGTCCCACCTGTTTTCATGCACACATACAAACAAGACAACAGCCAGATAACTCCGGTGAGAATTATATTCCCAGTATAAACCATGTATACATGCATTTCATATAAACAGATATAAAAGCATAAAGCAAATATCCATAACATGTATCACATTCAGAAACATGAATCGATATCAAACTGTAAATCAAACTCTGAACATGTATCATAATCAGAAAACATGAATCAATATCACACGGTAAATCGGACTCTGTGACTCTGAGACTCTGACTCGACTCATTTCTAATCTAGGGATCCCGATCTGAATAACAACGCAACGTTCTCCCATCTACTTTACCCCAGCTAGATGGTGGTACGTTCTTAGTCCCAGACTTTGGTTGTCTATATCGAAGATCTGCAATAGGAGTCGGTCTTCTTCTCAGTCTATCGATATATATCCAAAAGTCCAGTGACTAGGCGGTTCTGTTAAAGACTAGGCGGATCTGCCCAACTCTAACTTATGCTTTGCTATAAATCAATAGAGTAAGCATATCATTATCAAACATTGCAAATATCCAATGCGATAATCATTCAGTGAGTGATTTTGAAAAACTCAAGTCAAATCTAACTCTAGTTGTGCAATCCCGAATCAACATTTATTTATACCTTTCTCTTCTCGGTCTGACGAAGTCGAAGTCTCGAAGTCAAATCTGTCCATACCCAATCTGAAATGACAATATCGAATAGACTGTGTCAATATACAGCTCCATTCAAGGCCTGTTCTGATCAATACGCAAATCAATACATAATCTAATCAATGTCAACGACATACAATGTAAACTCAATCACTACGAATCTGATTAATATCAATCTACTGATGTTTCGACGGCATACAATACCATCTCAATAACCCCATCACTTTCATATCACCGATATAATAACACGGCTCATAATCAATATTACTATAAATCAAAATCTTCAATAGTAACGGATTATAATCCGAAATCTGTACAATCTCGCAATACCGGCAATACAATATCAGTATATACGAATCAACAACTCATCTGATCCAAGTCTGAATAATATCAATATACCCAGCGATACAGTATAAATCAGATATCAATCCCAACACCTCATAGTCGATAAAAACACAATTCTGATATCACATCGGTCTAATCACAATCAAATCAACTCTGAAAATTCATAACAATTGCATAATCAGTCTGTTCTTCGATCCGATTTCAATTATACGATGTCTGCTATGTCAAGAACACTATATATCAATCATATCTGATTCTGGCAATGTCATAATTTCAAATCGTATCAAAACGTAATAAAACTTACGTCCAGTTGAAGCTGTCGTCGCTAGAAACACGGTGTTGTACTCGGATTTCAAATCAGACGGACGGATCTTCGTAAAATCAGAATTCTTATCTTTAAGAAAACTTGAAATCTCCTAAGCCTTTTTCCTCGTTTTCTTTCTCACGATTATGTTGAAGGAATGTTATATATATATATATATTTATATATATAGACACACACACAATGCATGTCCAAAGAAACGTGGCTCACTCTTCAAACTGCACGTCTCGCGCTCGGGCGGACATAAAGTTCCGCCCGGGCGCGGAACTCTCGGCCCTCGGAAATTAAACAATGGCGCTCGGGCGGACATAAAGTTCCGTTCGGGCGCGGAAGTTTCTGTCGAGATACTCAACTGATCATCTACCGGCGCTCGGGCGGTTCTTTTCTACCGCTCGGGTGCCAGATGTTCGGTCCAACATCTTGGCTTATAATGTAACGGTGCCCTACTTCTTCATTTCAGTTCCTATAACCTCAATTCTGTCAATTAATCAACGTCTGATTACAATAATTAAATCTCGGGCATTACATATTGAGCATCATATTCGTTCATAGCGTCAATTTTTTCAAGAATCCTAAGTTGCCATACATTTCCATAAGCATTATGATGTTCGTATCTACAGCTATTGGTTTAGAGGTTCTCAATAAATTCCTAGTGTTAGAATGTCTCCAAGATTTTGAAGGGAAGTACTTGTCTTTGAATATGATGAATTTAACCATGGATGATTTCGATTGCATCATGGCCATCGATCTTCTAACCAAGTATAGAGAAACCATTGATTTCTATTAGCAATTAATCCAGTTTCATCTCGAGAGAGAAGAGAGTTGGTTCTTTTATCGGGAGGAGCTCGACCTCCAATTCCAGTGATATCCACTCCAAAAGTTCAGCGTGCGTTTGAGAAAGAGAAGGCTACCTCATATATTTCATTGACTCATCAACGAAATGGGATGACGTCTGTAGTATTCTAGAGGTGTATAAGTTCCCGAATGTGTTTCCTGACAAGATTCCAGCGTTATTTTTTGCATGAGATATAGAATACGACAGCGAGTTAATGTTAGGGGCCACACATATTTCCAGGGCACCCTATTGTTTGGCACCATCAAAGATATTTTTAATAAGGGTTACATCCAACCAAGTTATTCTCCTTAGGGAGCACCAGTTTTTTTGTGAAGAAGAAAGATGGTTTAATGAGGCTCTATATAGCTAAATATAGTTGAACCGCATGACACTTGAGGAAAATTACCATTTGCCTCGTATCGGTGATCTCTTTAATTAGTTACAAGATAATTTTGTACACTCCAAGATTGACTTGTGATATGACTATTACCAGCTGCAAGTGAGACAAGATGATATAATGAAGATAGCTTTCCATATCAATATGGAATTAAAAAAATTTAGTTATGTTGTTTGGGTTGACGAATGCATCAGTAATATTCATGTATATGATGAATAAATTCTTCAGAGAGTTCCTTGAAAAATTATTCATAGTCTTCATTGATGGTATCTTTGTGCACTCTCGCAATCAAGTGAACATGCCTTACATCTACGAATTGTGTTGCAGAGTCTGAGGAAAAATTAGTTCTGTGCCAAGTTGAGAACATGCAAGTTTTGAATGGACAAATTTTTATTTTTAAGACGTCATTTCCAAGGATAAGATATCAATGGACCCAAGCAAGGTTGAATTCATCCTTAATCTGTTGCATTTGAATACAACTTAAGAGGTATGCAATTTTTTGGGTCTGGAAGGTTGTTATCAGAAAATCATTTCCAGTTTTCCTTAAATTTCTAGGCCATTGATGCAACTGACCTGTAAGAATGTCCGGTTTGAGTGGACATCAAAATGTGAAGAGAGTTTCATGGAACTATGCTAGCTATTGACAACAACACAAGTTTTGGCGTTGTCATCAAGATCTGGAGGATACATTGTCTACACCGATGTTTCTTTCCAAGGGCTTGGTTGTGTGTTGACACCGAATGAGCATGTGATTAATTATGCCTCAAGAGAATTGAAATTCATGAGGAGAAGTATCTGGTTCATGATCTAGAATTTGCAGTAATCGTGTTCGCATTGAATATTTACATTAATTGTACGGTGAGAGGTTTGAGATCTATTCTGATCATAAAGCCTGAAAAACCTTTTCACCCAGACATAGTTGAATATGTGTCAAAGAAGATGGATGGATATACTGAAATACTATGATTTTGAAATCAAATATCACCGGATCAGTGAATCTCAATACTCATTTAAATGCCTAATGTCGACATCTCTCATATGGTTTGGCGATGTTGGATTTTACCTAAGGGCCTTCACCCCCTCCACTTTCGGGACTCAGAGTCCCGCTGAGGTTTGCCCCACCAACCCAAACTAATGCGAAGTTGCTCGATACCAAATGTAATGGCCCAACCCACTTATGGTAATGTCTGCTTTGACCAGTGCCCTCATGACTCAAAATGTATCACAAGAGGTTACTATACGCCTATTTAAATGCCCAACATCTCTCATGTCATTTGGTGATGTGAGATTTTTTCTAAGGGCCTTCACCCCATTTCGGGATTTAGCGCCCACGCTGATATTTGTCTCACTATCCCAAATCCACGCAGAGTTGCTCGATGCCAAATCTAACGGTCCAGCCCACTTTGAGATTGTCCGCTTTGGCCAGTGGCCTCACGATTTAAAATGAATCACAAAGGGTCGCTACATGCCTATTAAATGTCCAATATCTTTCCGTAGTTTGGCAATGTGGGATTTCTCCTAAGAACTTCACCACCCCTTTTGGGACTCAGCGTCTTCGCTGAGTTTTACCCCACAATCCCAAACTCACGCAGAGTCGCTCTATACCTAATGTAATATCTCAACCCACTTATGATATTGTTCGCTTTGGCATGTGGTCTCGCAGTTTTAAAAACGTGTCACAATGGGTTTCTACACACCAATATAAATGTACAACTTCTCTCATGTGGTTTGGTGATGTGGTATTGCACCTAGGGTTTGGGATGGTGGGGAAAACCTCAGCGAGGACACTGAGTGCCAAAAGGAGGTGAAATATCACATCGCTGAACTATGGGGGAAATATTGGGCATTTAAATAGGCGTGTAGCAACACCTTGTGACACATTTTAAAGCCATGAGACCATGGGACAAAGCAGACAATGTCACAAGTGGGTTGAGCCGTTACATTTAGTATCAGAGCAACACCACGTGGGTATGAGATGGTGGGGCAAACCTCGGCTAGGACATTAAGTTTAGGTTTAGGCAAGATCCTACATTGCCAAACCACGAGAGAGATGGGTATTTAAATGGGTGTGTAGCAACCCCTTGTAACACGTTTTAAGACAGCGAGACCACTGGCCAAAGAAGATAATATCACAAATAGAGTGGGACGTTACATTAGGTGAAGGCCCTTAGGAAATCTCACATCGCCGAAACACATGAGAGATGTTGGGCATTTAAATAGACGTTTAGCAATCCTTTGTGAAACGTTTTAAAGTCTTGAGGACATGAATCCAATCCGACAATATCAAAAGTGGATTGGGCTATTACATTTGGTATTAGAGTCAGTGTGTGGATGCCACATGTTGCCACGCGTTTTAAAGTCGTGAGGCCATGGGCCGAAACAAACAATATTAGAAGTGGGTTGGGCTATTACACGCCCTCAATCGAAATGTATGATTTTCTGCACTACGATCCAGTACTGTTTCGAGTACAATTCAAGAGTTCAGTTCGATGGGATTTCAATTTTGGCAGAAGAAAGAAATGGAAAGCATCATAGTTGCTATCATAATGTCTGAGCCAACATTGTTTACAAGAATCCGAGATGCACAGTTGTTGGATCCGAAAGTGCAGAAATTGGCCAGATCATCAGTGTTTTCTTATTTCAGCTAGATAAGATGTTATGTATATCAAGAAGGGTTGTAGTACTAGACAATATCACCCTAATGGATGAGATTCTAGCCCAAGCTCATGGAACCAATTTAAGTATCCACCCAGACAACATGAAAATGTACACAGATCTAAAGACTCGGTTTTCGTGGAAATACATGAATAAAAGTGTCTGCAATTAGTCTACAAGCTCTTGTATGCAATCAAGCTAAAATGGAGCATTGACGATCAGGGTAATTACGTCAGAATTTTTTGATTTCATAGTGGAAGTGGGAGCATATGACGATGGACTTTTTTATCCACTTGCCTTTATCTTCGAGGAATTATGACGTTATCTGTACAGTAGTGGATTGAGTCACTAAACCAGCACATTTCATTATGTATATTCGTGACTATATCTTTGATAGGATTGCAAGATTTTACATCCAAGAGATTATCAGGTACTAAGGTGCACCGGTCAAAACAGTCAGTGATCGAGATACATGCTTCACTTCAAGATTTTGGAGTATCTTATAGAAAGTGTTAGGAACTACTCTGAGTTTGAGCAATCATATCATCCAGAGATGAATCTTGAGTCCGAGATAACAATTCGGACATTGGAGGCTATTATGAGGGCTTGTGCTTATGATTCGAGCCATCGTGACACGATCATATGATACTTGTGGAATTCGCGTACACAACTTGAACCATTTTATTATATATGTTGTCATACACGAGGTAAGTGAGTGACAAGTCGAAGGACCAAATTTAGTGCAACAAGCAATTGACAATGATCTAATTAAGAAAAGGATCGATACTACATAGGATGTTCTGAATAGTTATGTGAATTCCAAGCATCAACTACTATAGTTTTAGCCAAATGAAAAGGTATTTTTGAAATTTCCCCTTCAGAAGGGTCGTGAGCTTCAGACTCAAAGGAAAGTATACTCTGAGGTTCATTGAGCCTCGAGAATTTAACCTATAGGTTGGCATCACCATTGTATCTATCCATAATCAACAATGTGCTTCATGTATCATATCTGAGGCGATACGTAGACAATTCATATGTTATGCATTCAAAACAAGTTCAACTTGAAGATAATTTAACATATTGGAATAATCACTCAACATACTATACCTCGAGATAGCTTGGTCGACTGGGTCTCTTAGCCCTCTTTCTTGGAAGATCGTGTCCCATGAGACACCACTGGATCTACAGAATAATGTGCGTAGTAACCCAAGACATTCATAGGTCCAAGATCTCTATGAGTGTGTAAGACACCCACTGGATCGGCAGAACAATGTGTGCACACTCTGGTGCCCAGATACTTATTGAACATGACTTTTCAGTTTGATTCTTGATCACCAGTTCATGGTTCATGCTTGCACATATAGAATTGTATACTCATACATTACATACTGGGTTATTAGATCGCTCACGTAATTCTTTTTTACCTTGGACACCCTATTCTCACGGGACAGGTCTCAGTTTGGACGGACCAGGTGAATCAGACAGTGATTAGTGGAGACATGTGCTTTTAGGAGATGTCCATCATCCGTTATTTAGTTCTATTTCTATTACTATTCAAGTTTACCGTATATCCCGGGGACATTATGGGTTTTATGTTCATGTTTTTCGTTGATCTAGTTATGCTCAAGTAAGTTATTATTGTATGTCAGTAATTGTTTAATGTAAGCGTTTCGGGTAGAGCGTTACCAAAACCCCAAAAAAACAATTGTGTAATTGTTCACTCTAGAGCTATACGCATTTGTCACTCTTGCAAATTTATATATGATGAAATCAAATGTTTTACATAACAGAGAACTACAAGAATAGGTTTGGATTGGATAACGCCTTATATGACCCCACTCATTAAATATGGAGGCATCAATATACGTTCAGTGCTGGTTGTAGGCGTAGAATTATGCAAATATTTAAAATAAAATGTAGTCTTACTTGATGATAATAAATTAAATCAAATTATTTAATAAATTTTATACAAATTTATATATTATTTATTATATGTAAATATTCAAATTCAAGAAATTTATCAACATATCCTACCATATTCGACGAGAAGATATTCTACCACATAGGAATACTCGTGTTAGACAATTATTATTATTATTATTATTATTATTATTATTATTATTATTATTAATTATCTGTACTAGATACAAAATAAAGATAAAAAAAAATATTGTGAATAAAATTATATGCAAGCCTTGTGGTTCGAAACTGTCTGAGTATAGGTCTCTCGTATCCTGATAAACCTGACCGATCGTCGTTCCTAATCCACCCTTAGAATTAATATGTAACAATAGATTAATCTAATGAGTAAGATGTGCATTATTTTGTCATTTCTCTTCCAAGCAGCTTAAAATCAACTAACCAAACGACTCATACTAGCCTGTTATCAATATACAATAAATTGACCTAATATACTACAAATAGCAGTTCAGAGCCGTCAATATCCTAGTCATATCAAGGTAATCATTCAATAAACAAGACAAGAAGTTGCAACTACAACAGCGCGAGGGCAAAAGACAGTGGATTAACCAGCCGCATTCTACTAGTCGAAGAATGATGCAAATGATTAGACGAGAAGCAGCAATATATCATCCAAAATCAGTCGTATATAGAGCAGATCACTTCATCATTCACGTTCTTGCAAATGTAAGACATTATACCATCCATTCTCAGCCATAATCAGTCGAGTACTGAACTAAATTGGGTAGTTGGTGTAACTATCTCAGCAGCACCTTCCATATCTTTCTGACATACACAAACAATGACCATACGGAAAGCCATGCAGATATGTAAAGCAACACAATACCAGAACAAACGAGAGTTCCAGCCCCTACAAGACTGCAGAGATTGATGGAGAGGACAGTAGAATGCATCAGAGAAAGATCAAACAATTCCATTAAGAATAGTTTTCATGATTTTCATTATCATGAACAAAAAATATCACGAATAGCATCAATAAATGATGAGAGAAAAACCTGCTGCCTCCACTAGCCAAAAGGATGGTCAATGCAGTCATCTGTATGGCGGTTTTCCATTTTCCCAAGTTATTAACTGACACGGCCTGAGAGAGCGAGACACAGATAAAGAGAGGAGGGGGGGGGGGGGGGGGGGGGGGTGTTTTGTGAATCAGAAATGTGAATTCTAAATTATTCAATAAACTAGTATAACCATAATTTTAAGTGATGCATGGTTGAGATAAAAACCTCGAGAAGCTTTCTGTCCTGAGAAGCAGCCCATTCCCTAACTGCAGACATGGTTATCTATAAGCAGACACTTTTTGTTAGCCACCACGTATAATGCATGTATCAAACAAACAAAACCTAAGCATGGAGCAATTAAAAGCATAGATCATGCTGAGAAATTGCAAATAAATTCTAAAAGTAACACACCACAACAAGCAGCATGATTTCCAAGTCGTAACATAAGTAAGGTAACACCTCAGTGAGAAGGATGATGTCTTAAGAGAGGAATGAGTGGTTCTACAATGCAAACAACAATTGCAACCAAAAATACATTTATTAAACATTCAATTATTGTCCTGGAATCCATTCATAGAACCTACTCCAAACACACGCGCATCACACGATCCCTGACAAACACTTTTTGCAGAAATGCCGAGGGAAAAATTTATCGAAAACAACTAAACGAGGATGTTTTTCATTGCCTATGAGGATGCAAGGTTGGAAAGAAGTCTCTACCATGTCAGTAAGTTATGAAAGACTTGTGTTGGTAAGTTCCACGATCACAAGCCACTGAAACCAACAAATGGCGTTTTTCAATTGGTTAACCACCAATGTACATTAAGATTTTAATAACTACCAGAAATATGTTAGAACTCAGCCCACAACAGTTAATGACAGTTGATTCAAACATTATTTTGAAAATTCCAAGTTTATATTCCACTTAGTCAACCTCACTCCAGTTTTTGCCGAAATTTGAGTCATGACTGCTCCATGTATAAACCACATTCTATTTCATTCCATTAGTTAAGCATTATTAAAGCTCCAAGTCTTTACATATTATAGAAGAAACTAATCCAGTAAGGCACAAATGATACAAAGCAATACTAGGAAAAAACTTCAGAACCTAATAGAAAATTATTAGAACTACGCTGTATCCAATTGATTACGCACTTCTCAATCAAGATCCCTTATGTTATCATTGAAGGGGCTGTAATTGTACTCGATAATAGTCCACATCAAACAGATTCAAGAAAAAAAATCAAGCAACACTTGTTGGATAACATAAAGTTTTACTAGTCAAGTTACTCCTGTTAAAAAGTTAAAACTAAGGGAGCATCTGTCTGGGCATACATGAAAGATCTTATGAGGTGTAGATATGATAATTATGAATTTATCTAACGTTAGGCCTCATAAAATATGCTCTTGCCTCTTTTCCAATAAATATATTTTCACACCACTTTTTTCGTTTAATTTATGCACAACTAAATGAGTTAATATGATCTGAACAAATTATTGGGTTATAAATATGCAATAATAGCCTCTACCAACTAACAGGGTACAATTGAAAGCAAACATAATTTTTAAGTACTGCAATTTTACCACGTAAAAACTATTCTATCCAGTAAAAAAATATAGAATGATAACTTCAACATCAAAATTAGTATTATAAGAATGGTTATGTAATAAACAAGCCCATGGACTCTAACCTCTCTACAAATTATAGCAACTGCAGGCACAGTAACCAGCCATTGTGCTTGTCCAAACATACCAGTCCCATGAGGTCTGGTACACAACAAGATCAAGGTGGCAGCAACCATAAGCTACATCCATTAAAGAAAAAAAAACACCATATAAGTTCCTCTTAGAAAACCTGCACCATGTTTAGCAACTCATTGAAAATCAAGCATCAGTTCATTCTTCAGATGAATTCTCAGCCTACTATTTCTAAAAGCATGAACACTTAAGTAAGTAAGTAGTACCACAACAATTCAAATTTTAGGCTTCTTTTAAACAGTGTGAACTGATAGTATTTTACTGCATGATAGAACAATAACTTTGATATCATCTTTAAAAAAAAATCAATAACAGTTATCCAGAAGAAAATATATAAAGTATGTCACTACTTTACCTTATCAGCCACTGGGTCCAAAAATGCACCAAAGGGAGTTCCCAATTTCATCTGTTCCATCAAAATTCAACAATGTGAGTTCACAAAATAATGAAAACACAGAGAAACCTCACCTATTTATTTCAACAAACAAGGAGAATAAAAAATTACACCTTTCGAGCAAGGTATCCATCAAGCCAATCTGTAACTGCAGCCACAAGGAAAATAGCAGTTGTAGCAGTTGGTCCCCACCAGCTCTCGACGTAAAAGGCTAGTAAAAGTACAACTACCTTCGTCAATTCTGAACTGTATATTAGATCGACATATAATACATGATACTTCAAGTTCAACGCCATGGAAAACATGAAGACCGTGCAAAGAAAATTAAATCAAAGTACGGGTAAATAAATGTTTAGTGCCAGCCAATTGCTCTAATACTCAATCCGTTGCACAAAAAAACATAACTGGAGATCATAGAAAAGCGCTTACTGCACACGAGAAGTGGCACGGCAGCTACGCGTCCAATGGTTAATATCGTAGGCAACGTGAGCAATTTTGACGGCTGAGGTGTCGGATTATCTCGATGGTTTTGCAAGTCAGATTCGTAGTATTGGTACCCGATCTTTCCATTGACAGTGGCATCCATTTGAGCATCGAAATGACCGTCTTTCCTTGTCTTATTCGAATCGGAGCTGACTGAGCAATATTTCTCGCCACGAAGGCCTCCGGCGAGATGGTGGCGCTCTTTTCTGTGGAAAATATTCGGGGTGATTCTACGATGCGCAGGGTGTATGCATCGGACCGTCCTGAACCAAAAGGCGGAGAATAGTTTTGGCGGATGATGGATTCGGGGATACCAGCGCTGACGGTGGTGGTAGCCGCGGCGGTGGGAGAGGAGAATGAAAGGAATTTGTAGGGCTTCTGCGCGTGAATGGGAATAAAATGGGTCAGTTTGAGGGCCCCTGGCATGGTCGTGGTGGGAAAGCTAATTGCGCACAGGCAGCTTAATTTAGCAGAAGGCTTATGTTAGCACAGCTGGAGATGGAGCATAAACAATGCCTATAGTTATGCCCCTTTTTCTGATTCTGTTTGGTCCGGAGAACTACGAGAAAAAGGGGAGAAAAACACACATCTATATATAAATAGAATAAAAATAATAATTTCTCTCATTTTTAAAAACATTCTTCAAAAAGTTATTATATAAAAAAACTATTAATATTAAAATATTCAACCACGACATTAAATATTTGTAATCATAATTAAATGTGCAGTTTTTGAAAAAAAAAAATATTTATTAATATTAATATATTCAACTACCACATTAAATATTTGTAATCATAATTAAATATGAAGTTTTTTAAAAAAAATTCAAATTCAAATTCAAATTTGATATCAATTGAAAATATAAATTATTTTAAATTTCTACATTGAGTATATCATTTTATTTAAGTTCGGTTGTGTTTTTTAGTTTTTTTGTTAATATATTTATTGATCATTCATTTCTATAATATTAAATAAAATATATATTTTTATATATAATTTTATGGTTTTTGAATTTTTAAAAGAGTGTCGTCGTGAATTTTTAGTATATTGATTGTCTTTAAATTGCTATTATTATTACTATATATTTTAATTATAATTTCAATATATATTTTTAACATGTTTTCAAAAATAATTAAAAATTTTAATCAAAATTTATTGATCTAATAAATGACAAAAAATTTTACTTTTTGAAAAATATTTAGAGAGTATTTGACTAAACTTATTTAAAACAGCTTATTAGCTATTGTACCTTATAAGTTGTTTTTGAGCTTACAAAAGCTGTGACGTCATATTTTATAAATAAGTTGTTAAAGTGTTTGGATGAACTTATTTTAAACAATTTAAAGACGTTAATATCTTTAGTATTATGAAATCTTTTTATGATCAAAATTATCAAAAAATATATAATACTATGAGTTGATATAAGTAGTTATATACGAAAATAGTTTTATAATTTTAATATTTTAAAAATAAATCTATTTCATATTTATATTTAGCAAAACTTCTGTCTTTTGAAGAAAAAATATTTAACATTATTTCTAATGTGTATAATTAAAATGTTGATTAAAAAATTGTAGTTAATAATTTACTAAATAAAATATTAACACTTTGGTTTTTTATATCTTAAAAAAGATAGAGCAAAACCGTATTTAAAATTTGATGTAAAAAAAACAAAGCAATAAAATGAGAATTTAAGAAGTGATATTAAAATGAGGATTAAAGAAGATATATAAGGATATCATGGAGAAGTGAAATATAAAATAATATATTTTTTTATAAGTGGGGTATCTCAATTTTTTTTAAAAACAGATTTGTCTACTAATTTAAAATGTTGCTAATTTTTTTTGTAAAGCTCACAATTTTCGAAAATAAACATTTAAATATTATCAATGCATATAACTCTACTAAAAAATATGTCATTTAAAAATAATTGTAAAAAATCGACAAATAAAATATTGTAGACTAAAAAAATGTGCCAACTCGGCCACTTAACCATGCGTGAACGGAATTAAGACGAGTAAAATACTGAAAATCCACATAATAGTATAATAACGTATAAAACTGATCATGTCTACTCAAAACTCATAAAATCGTAATGTGCGGAAAAGTGTGGTCCTCGGGTCGTGTGCACACATCCAACCCTGTCTACTCAGAGTTCGGCACTCCAGTCTCCTCATCCAGATGCTCACCTGCATCACACATGTCTAGTGAGTCTAAAAACTCAACACACCTGATCGTTAATAGCAAATACATATACATAGCACACAGCAGTGAAAAATACTGTAATCAACATACATTTCATGATCTTAAAAGTATAAATGTAAATGTGTCGTATAATGTCATAACATGTCAAACATGTCTCAACATATAATCATATACGTATACATTTTCTTTTTATTTGAATTCAGTTCATTACTTGTGATTTTCGTATAAGCTCTATCATATCATCTTTATTCGATATATCCATCTAATATAACCGCGGTACCTGACGGCGAGGACATCAGCGACATCATTGTTAGAGTAGGTGTCCGTCGAGCCAAGTATTGGCCGTGGGTTCACATTGAAAATTTATGTATACACAATCTTTATTTTAATAATATTTGAAATTATTGTTTTGGCACATCTTTATCTGTATACTCATGCTAGTAGTATAGATAAAGTCCTTGAATATACAAATAGTAAAAATAATATGAGATGCTCATATGATGAGTATCATGAAACTCATATTTGGAATACTGTATTCTTAACAGTTCCTAGTCGATTCAGCCGCCGCTAAGAAGGATAAAGGTCGCTCGAGTTTGAGACTGGTATCTACGATGTGAGTACAATGTTTCATTGGTAGGGGACATTGTGATGTTCGAGAATGAAGATAGGTGCTTCTTGTAGAGTGCATTAAACAACCCTCCATAAAGGACTTTCCAAGTGGTTCTCACTTATCGAGTGGAAACGTCCTAGTTTATGGTTGTACAACATTATTCCTTATAACCTGGGACAACATTGTGACTCTATATGCTAGCATTGCACTTTGACTTGTTTATCGACTCATATGGGGTCATCAGGTAGCAAGGTTGGGTTTTTTGTCGAAACATATAAGAATCTATGCATTGTAGTCGGGGATTCACCTCTTACCTTCGAGTATGGATATCCTATGTGATCTCATGTGTATGTCGTTTAAAATCTTTGATCAGAGTGATGGTGGTAATTAAGAAAGGGGTTTCTTACCATCGATGCAACTACGACATGACACATAGTATCGATTCTTTGACAGCTCTCGATATACCGATAGTTGTCAAATCGGTCGAGATATATGAGATGAAGGAACCGTACTGTACGCTAATCATAATAGATTGGTTCTTGCAGGTACTATCATTTGATACCTAGGGAATCATGTAAGCGATGCTGCTAAGCGTTTAACATGACTGGTTGGGTACTATCAGACTTGAGTTACGACGTTCTTATTATCAAGGAGTTGATAAGTAACAATCGAGCAACTGGGTATGCTCATATAAGGACATGTTTAGTCCTGAATTACATTGAGATGTGAACCAACGGCTATTTGTATCATTAAACCATTGAAGGTCACACAAATGCTAACTTTTTAGATCCCGTTGAGAAGTAAAAATGTTCAATATGTTGAACGGCTTATAAAAGAGTTTATAAGCACAAAGAAAAATAGAAGTATGACTTCTATAAGAGGATTAGGGAAATGTAACTTTTAATTTATGATATTGTTCCTAAATTAAAAGTTGGCCAAATAAATAATGTATTTGAAAATTGTGATTTTCATAAGCATTGTTATGGACTAAATTAAATTAATTCAAGTGTTGAATTAATTAAACACTAGTGGGCCTAGTAGAGTCTAAATAATTAAATTAATTCAAGTGTTGAATTAATTAAATAATATTGGGTCTTGTAGAGCCCAATAGGAAATAATTATTCAATTAGTATGCTTGAGTAAATTCAAGTAAAGTTTAAATGGTCTCAAATGTGTTTGACATATTTAAATAAGAGTCTATGGGCTTTGTAAATATTGCATGCCCAAATAAAATTTCATGCTTGGGAGGTGAAGAGTTGGAGACAACTGTTTCAATAAACAAAGCATGGCATGCACATGCAACTTTAACCTTTTACACAACAATAAAAGTTTTTCTCCTTCTCTCCTCCACATACAAGGGCCGAAAATTTTCTTCCTAATTCTCTCAATTTTTGGCTTCTTCAATTGTTGAGGAAAGCATTTTCTCCTCAAATAAAAATACTCTAATATTTCTAGTGCAAAATTAGAGTGGATCTACCTTGTTAGTGGTGGACCTAATTTTGAGGAAAGAACCATTTGAGCAAGGTGTGCTCTTGGAAACTTGTAGATTGGGTTAACTCTTCAAGAGCTAAGTTGTTTACAAATTGGTTGGAGCCAAACATCAATCCTTATGATTGATAGGTAAAAAAAAATTTAACACAATATGTGTGGGGACCCGGACGCTAATCATAGTCATAATCGTCATTGGGACTAATTAATCAATTATAAAACAGGGTCTAAATTTTTTTTAAAAAATTTTGCGGAACGTAGTGACAACAGTCTAATATATAACTCAGTATATAATAAAGTACAAATCCTGTACCGTCTATAAATCAATACAAACTCAGGTTCAACAACTACTATCAAGTGTTCAAACCCTATATACAATCCAAGTCCGTAGTCTCCACTCTATCATGATCTCTCCTCATCTCCTGGACCCTGAACCTGTCCCACCTGTTGTCAAGTACACATACAAACAAGACAACAGGCGGATAACTCCGGTGAGAATAAATCCCAGTATAAATCAACGAACATGCAGTCATATAATCAATATAAAGCATGAAACATGTGACAGTAATACAAATCAAAATCAGAAATGTAAACAACATCAATCTGTCGACAATGCTCGTGACTCCACGATTTAGACTAGACTCAATCCTAGCCTAGGGATCCCGGTGTCCAGATGTGGCATTCCTATATCGACAAACAGTAATAGAAAAGACTCCAGTTCTATCCAAGTCGATATAACCAAACATCCAGTGTCCAGACGCATCCGTCATAGACTATGGTCTATCGCCATATCTTGTGGCATCGTGCAATGTACCCGTGGTTACCTGCCACTATCAGGTACTTCTGTCACAAGATTACTCGTCTAATGCATGCTCCTATAACTCCATAGAACAAGCATTTAAATCAAATCATTAAATACAATGATAAACAAATAGTAAGTATGTGATTTAGGGAAACTCAAGTACATCCTACTTGAGTCGATGTCCCAATACACATGGACTTATACCTTTCGTTGCAGTTTCGGTCTGGAATCCAAACTCTGTCAATCCCTCAATCTGACAATGGCAATACCAATAATCTCATATCAACATACCTTTCGAATTACTAACAATCTGAATTTAATTCAAAATCAACGGCATAATGGTACAGTCTCAGTATCCCCGTCAATACCAAATCCCAGACATCAATTACAAATCCTAACCCATATCCATTACAATCTGTAACTCAATCACAATTCAAATCTGTCTGGTATACATCAATATACCCTAACAATTCATAACAATTTCATAATCAGTCCATTTCTCAATCTGACTTCGATTCTACGATGTCTAGCATATCAAGAACATCATATATGAATTCCATTCAATTCTGACAACATCATAATTTCAAGACATGTCAAAACGTAGCAAAACGTACGTCCAGTTGTAGCCTATGTTGCTAAGAACTCGGTACTGAAGTCGGATTTAAAATCAGACGGACGGATTTCTCACAATCGCGATTTGAAGATTCAGGAACAATTTGGCCAAAGTTTTCCTTCGATTCTTGTTTCTGAAGGATTTTTAACGTTTGTATATATATATATATATATATATATATATATATATATATATATATATATATATATATATATATATATATATATATATATATATATATACATCCACGTGCATGCAGCCAAACAAGTGGCGAATTTACATCTTGCATGACTCGCGCTCGGGCGGTAATAAATTACCGCTCGAGCGCGATATCTTCTGTCCAACGCTCGGCGTATCAAACTTTGGCGCTCGGGCGGTTAAAAACTACCGCCCGGGCGCCACACCTTCTGTCCAAGATGTGTTGTTAGTGAACTTTGGCGCTCGAGAGGTCATTTCTTACCGCTCGGGCGCCACTTGTTCTGTCCAACAATTCGCACCCATCACCTAACATCTTATTTCGTGTCCCGATTAATCCTTTCATAATCATATCAAATTTATAACTCAATAATTACAGATTACCAGGATTAAATTTCCGAGCATTACATTTCTCCCCCCCTAAGATACGATTTCGTCCTCGAAATCACAGGCATTTTATTCGTATTAACAAGGAAGATATATACAAGAACTGTAAAAAAAATTTACATCAGTGAAATAATGCTGGGAATTCTTGTCTCATATCAGACTCAGTCTCCCAAGTAGCTTCTTCGATACCATGACGAGTCCATTGAACTTTCACAAGGGGAATCGTCTTTGTTCTGAGCTGTTTTTCTTTACGATCGATAATCCGGATCGGCTTCTCGACATAACTCAATGTCTCATCCAGCTCAGTCTCGTCTGGTTGAATAATATGTGAATCATCAGGGAGATATTTCCGCAGCATCGATACATGAAAAACATCATGTATTCCAGATAAAGAAGGCGGCAATGCTAGTCGATAGGCACGATCTCCTATCTTCTCGAGAATCTCATAAGGACCGACGTATCGTGGAGACAACTTCCCTTTCTTTCCAAATCGGACAACACCCCTGAAAGGTGAAATCTTCAGGAACACTCGGTCTTCAGCCTCAAATACCAACGGTCTACGTCGAAGGTTGGCATATTTGGCTTGTCTGTCCTGGGCTGCCTTCATTTTCTTCTGAATTAACTTTACTTTCTCAGTCATATCTCTGATCATATCAGGTCCCGTCTCAGAAACTTCAGAGATATCATCCCAATAAAGAGGCGATCGACACTTCTTTCCGTACAACGCTTCAAATGGAGCCATCTCAATACTCGTTTGATAGCTATTGTTGTACGAAAATTCACAAAGAGGCAATGCTTCCTGCCATCCAGTGCTTAAGTCAAGCACTACCGCTCTCAGCATATCTTCCAATGTCTGGATCGTTCGTTCTGACTGTCCGTCAGTCTGTGGGTGATATGCGGTACTAAGATGCAATTTCGTACCGAGAGCTTGTTGCAAACTCTGCCAAAAGTGCGAAGTAAACCGAGGATCTCGGTCTGAAACAATCAACTTTGGCACTCCGTGTAGTCTCACCACTTCCCGGACATAGATATCGGCCATCTGATCATATCTATATGTCATCTTGTATGGAATAAAACATGCGGATTTGGTCAATCGATCAATTACGACCCAAATCGCATCATAACCTCGGGAGGATCTCGGTAATTGTGTTACAAAATCCATGGAAATGTGATCCCATTTCTATTCAGGAATAGACAAACTCTGTAACAATCCTCCTGGTTCTTCCTCTCAGCTTTCACCTGTTGGCAATTGAGACACTTTGATACAAATGTAGCAATGTCCGCTTTCATTTGCTTCCACCAATACTGTGTCTTCAAGTCATTATACATTTTCCTACCACCAGGATCAATGCTAAATCGGCTGCTGTGTGCCTCTGTCAGTATCTGCTGTCTCAAATTCGAAACATCCGGCACTCTGTCAGTATCTGCTGTCTCAAATTCGAAACATCCGGCACCACAAGACGATTATTCACATACAAAATACCATTTCTCACCTGATATTCCGATCGATGTCCAGCCCTAACCATAGCACTTGATTTCTGTATATTCTGATCACCTTTCTGAGCCGCTTTAATTTTCACAATCAACTCTGGTTCCGCTTGAATAGTATATAATCTCATTGGTCTCTTATCTGTTTCAAATACTAGTCCAGACAAACAACATTCCTCAATCAAATTCGAGACTCCTATAGTCGATAAGGATAGAGAACATACCTTTCGACTTAGTGCATCTGCTGTTGCATTAGATTTCCCCGGATAGTATTTGATTTCACAATCAAAATCTTTCAATAAATCCAGCCATCTCCGCTGTCTCATATTCAATTCTGACTGTGAAAAGAGATATTTCAAACTTTTAGGATCAGAATAAATCTCGAACTTCTCACCGTACAAATAATGTCGCCATATTTTCAGTGCAAAGACTATGGCTGCCAATTCAAGATCATGAATTGGATATCGAGATTCATGGGGTTTCAGTTGTCTTGAGGCATAAGCGATCACATGTCCTCGCTGCATCAAAACACAACCCAATCCTCGGTGAGATGCATCACAATAAACAACAAAATCACCAGTACCTGACGAGATAGTCAACACCGGTGCACTGGTTAATCTCTTTTTCAATTCGAGGAAACTGGTCTCACATTCCTCAGACCAAACAAATGGAGCATTTTTCTGAGTCAACTGCGTAATCGGTTTGGCAATGCTCGAGAAATCTTTAATAAATCGACGATAATATCCTGCCAAACTCATAAAGCTGCGAATTTCTAGTACAGATGTTGGTCTTGGCCAAGAAATCACTGCCTCAACCTTGCTGGGATCAACAGATATCCCGTCTCCTGATATAATATGTCCCAGAAATACCACCTGTTTCAACCAGAACTCGCATTTTGACAATTTAGCATATAATTTCTCTGCCCTCAAAATTCTCAACACAGTCCTCAGATGATTTGCATGCTCAATCATATTCTTTGAATAAATCAATATATCATCAATGAATATGATAACAAAATCATCCAAATATTTCTGAAAAACGCGGTTCATCAATCCCATAAATACCGCCGGTGCATTCGTCAAACCAAATGGCATGACAATAAATTCATAGTGTCCATACCTGGTTCTGAATGCAGTCTTAGAGATATCAGAGTTCCTGACTCTCAATTGATGGTATCCAGATCTCAAGTCGATCTTGGAATACACCGAAGAACCCTGCAACTGATCAAATAAATCATCAATACGAGGCAATGGATATTTATTCTTTACCGTTGCCTTGTTCAGTTGCCGGTAATCTATACAAAGTCTCATCGACCCATCCTCTTCCTCACGAACAGTACTGGAGCACCCCAAGGAGAAACACTCGGTCTGATATACCCCTTGGCCAGTAAATCCTCCAACTGTTCTTTCAATTCTTTTAATTCGATCGGTGCCATCCTGTAAGGAGCTCTCGAGATCGGAACTGTTCCTGGCATCAACTCAATGCTGAAGTCTATCTCTCGAATCGGAGGCAATCCAGGAATCTCATCTGGAAAGACATCAGCAAACTCACACACCACCGGCAAGTCCGCCAATGATGGGCTCGATTTCAGTAAATCAACTGAATATACCAGGAATCCATCCACTCCTTTCTGCAATAATCGTGTCATATTCATTGCAAATATCAAAGGAATTCTGGCTCGAGAACCCTTACCATAAAATTTCCACTCCTCAGCCATCTCAGGTCTGAATCTCACTATCTTGTGGAAACAATCGACTATAGCCCTGTACTTGGTCAATGTATCAATACCGATAATACAATCAAAATCAGATATCCCAAGCACAATACAGTCTAGCTCAATCGTATGTCCATCGTACTGCAGTATACAAGGTTTCACAGATTTCACTGATATCAAACATGTTCCTAACGGGGAAGAAACAGACACTACTGCAGACAACGACTCAATTGGTAATGCACGACTCAATGCAAACCTCTCAGAGATAAATGTATGTGATGCACCAGTATCAATCAATACGTACGCAGGATAACCAGAAATAAAATAGTTACCTGCTACAACATCATCAGGTGCATCCTGTGTCTGCTCCTCAGTCAGAGCAAACACTCGGACTTGCTGTCTCGGAGGCTGGCTCACTGTCTGGCTCCCTCCTGACCTCTGCTGTGATTGGGTAGACGGTGCTGGCTGAAAAGAATGAACAACAGATGGTCGTCTACCAACCTGAGCCGCTGATCCAGATGACTCAGCTGCCTGGAATCCCTGGGCCCCTCTCTGGGGACACACTCGAGCAAAGTGTCCCTGTTGCTTGCAAATACGGCAGCTGCCAAACACTCCTCGGCACTGCTCAGTGGGATGCTTCCCTCCACAAGTATTGCAAACAGGTTCGGTATAGCTCTGGCTCTGGCGAGGACTCCCAGAACTAGAAGAACTGCTCCCTGACTTCTTGAATTGCTTTCCTCTCGTCTTCAAGAAGTCCTTCTTTCCGCCACTACTGCTGCCACCTTCAAATCGAGGAGGTGGTTGCTGGAATCCCGGTGCTGGAAGCATAAACGAAGCCTCTCTCTGTCTCATCAGACCTGCTTCGGCTCCCTTGGCTCTATTCAAGGCATCGGTGAAATTGTTCGGTCTTCCCGTGTTTACCAAGGTGAATAATTCCGGATTCAGGCCGTTAATGAACTGATCCGCCACGGCCTCGTCATGATCCGCCACATGTGGAGCAAAGCGCAACAGGGAAGAGAACTTGGCCACGTATTCCTCGATGTTAAGTTGGCCCTGTCTCAAGTTCGTAAACTCGGCTCCCTTGTCCTTTCTGTATGACACTGGAAAGAACCTCTGATAGAATTCAGTTCTAAACACACTCCAGGTAATAATCGTACCTCGGTGTTCCAATGCCCTTTTTGTGTTGATCCACCAGTTCTTGGCAATGTCATGCAATTGGTGTCCTATCAGTTTCACCCTCTTCTCATCAGTATATTCCAACGAATCAAACATCATTTCAATATCATCCAGCCAGCTTTCACAATCCACTGAATTTTCGGTTCCTTTCAAAGTAGGTGGATGGAAAGACTTAAATCTTTTCAAAAGTGTCTCCATGGGTGTCGCTGTCACATCCATGGGAGGGTTCGATGTACTACCCTGCTCCGGTACTCTTCTCGGAGGCATATCTGAAACTCAAAAAGGTTAGCAATCCCAAACAAAATCCGGTTTCAATCCTCTTCCGATCATCTTACTGCTGATCCAGAATTAGCTCCAATTCATATTCAATAACACACGTTCTCAAATCAAATCAGATAAACAGATAAACATGTATTATAAAGCAGTAAATCATGCTAGCAATCAAAAGCAAGGAAAGAAAACACAGTCTACCCCACTCACTAGCTCCTATCTCAATCTCAAGGATCTATGGCTCTGATACCACCTGTTGTGGGGACCCGGACGCTAATCATAGTCATAATCGTCATTGGGACTAATTAATCAATTATAAAACAGGGTCTAAATTTTTTTTTTAAAATTTTGCGGAACGTAGTGACAACATTCTAATATATAACTCAGTATATAATAAAGTACAAATCATGTACCGTCTATAAATCAATAGAAACTCAGGTTCAACAACTACTATCAAGTGTTCAAACCCTATATACAATCCAAGTCCGTAGTCTCCACTCTATCATGATCTCTCCTCATCTCCTGGACCCTGAACCTGTCCCACCTGTTGTCAAGTACACATACAAACAAGACAACAGGCGGATAACTCCGGTGAGAATAAATCCCAGTATAAATCAACGAACATGCAGTCATATAATCAATATAAAGCATGAAACATGTGACAGTAATACAAATCAAAATCAGAAATGTAAACAATATCAATCTGTCGACAATGCTCGTGACTCCACGATTTAGACTAGACTCAATCCTAGCCTAGGGATCCCGGTGTCCAGATGTGGCATTCCTATATCGACAAACAGTAATAGAAAAGACTCTAGTTCTATCCAAGTCGATATAACCAAACATCTAGTGTCCAGACGCATCCGTCATAGACTATGGTCTATCGCCATATCTTGTGACATCGTGCAATGTACCCGTGGTTACCTGCCACTATCAGGTACTTCTGTCACAAGATTACTCGTCTAATGCATGCTCCTATAACTCCATAGAACAAGCATTTAAATCAAATCATTAAATACAATGATAAACAAATAGTAAGTATGTGATTTAGGGAAACTCAAGTACATCCTACTTGAGTCGATGTCCCAATACACATTGACTTATACCTTTCGTTGCAGTTTCGGTCTGGAATCCAAACTCTGTCAATCCCTCAATCTGACAATGGCAATACCAATAATCTCATATCAACATACCTTTCGAATTACTAACAATCTGAATTTAATTCAAAATCAACGGCATAATGGTACAGTCTCAGTATCCCCGTCAATACCAAATCCCAGACATCAATTACAAATCCTAACCCATATCCATTACAATCTGTAACTCAATCACAATTAAAATCTGTCTGGTATACATCAATATACCCTAACAATTCATAACAATTTCATAATCAGTCCATTTCTCAATCTGACTTCGATTCTACGATGTCTAGTATATCAAGAACATCATATATGAATTCCATTCAATTCTGACAACATCATAATTTCAAGACATGTCAAAACGTAGCAAAACGTACGTCCAGTTGTAGCCTATGTTGCTAAGAACTCGGTACTGAAGTCGGATTTAAAATCAGACGGACGGATTTCTCACAATCGCGATTTGAAGATTCAGGAACAATTTGGCCAAAGTTTTCCTTCGATTCTTGTTTCTGAAGGATTTTTAACGTTTGTATATATATATATATATATATATATCTATATATATATATATATATACATCCACGTGCATGCAGCCAAACAAGTGGCGAATTTACATCTTGCATGACTCGCGCTCGGGCGGTAATAAATTACCGCTCGAGCGAGACATCTTCTGTCCAACGCTCGGCGTATCACACTTTGGCGCTCGGGCGGTTAAAAACTACCGCCCGGGCGCCACACCTTCTGTCCAAGATGTGTTGTTAGTGAACTTTGGCGCTCGAGCGGTCATTTCTTACCGCTCGGGCGCCACTTGTTCTGTCCAACAATTCGCACCCATCACCTAACATCTTATTTCGTGTCCCGATTAATCCTTTCATAATCATATCAAATTTATAACTCAATAATTACAGATTACCAGGATTAAATTTCCGGGCATTACAATATGTATGACAATTTTGTGTTTTTGATATTTGCTACACATACTAGTGGGTGCTCGGTTTTTCTTGCTTGAAAAATATGATTTTTGAAACTTCCGTTGCGCATCCGGGCACCATAACTGATCCAATTTCAAGTGGTATCAGAGCTATGGTTATCTTTTTGTGTAGCAAATACATGATATTATATTGAGGTCAATTTCTAACCTCATGAGATAAGCGTTACAACAAATCGTTGGCCGATTTTGGGGGATCTTCGGCCCCATGTTAATGCCCGTTTCGGGCAGCAAGGACAGCCCTTGGGGCTATCCGAAACCCCCCCTTCATTTTAATAAGAAGAATAAAATAAATTTTTTTTGTCAGTTGGCCGGAATTCGACGATGGAGCTCCAGCAATGGCGATGACTACTAGGGTTTCCAAAAGTGTTTTGGAATATCAAAGTGTCATGTAGATCGAGAGTGGTGTCCAACTTTGGCTCGGTTTTGAGGAGATTGTGTGCAAGGCTGTCTAATTTAAAATGATGATAAATTTATTTTTTTTTGTAAAGCTCACAATTTTCGAAAATAAACATTTAATATTATGCATGCATACAGCTCTACTAAAAAATATGTCATTTAAAAATAATCGTAAACAATCGATAAATAAAATATTGTAGACTAAAAAAAAGTGTCAACTCTGCCCTTAACCATGAGTGACCGGAATTAAGACGAGTAAAATACTGAATATCTACATCATAGCATAATAACGTATGAAACTGATCATGTCTACTCAAAAATCATAAAATCGTAATGTGCGGAAAATTATGTCTACTCAAAACTCATAAAATCGTAATGTGCAGAAAAGTGTGGCCCTCGGGTCGTGTGCTCACATCCATCCCTACCTACTCAAAGTTCGGCACCTCCATTCTCCTCATCCAGATGTTCACATGCATCACACACGCCTAGTGAGTCTAAAGACTCAACACACCTATATCGTTAATAGCAAATACATATACATAGCACACAGCAGTGAAAAATACTGTAATCAACATGCATTTGATGATCTTAAAAGCATAAACGTAAACGTATCGTATAATATCATAACGTGTCAAACATGTCTCAACATATCATCATATAACGTATACATTTTCATTTATTTGAATTTAGTTCATTAGTTGTGACTTTCGTATCAGCTCTATCGTATCAGCTATATTTGATAGATCCATCTAATATAATTGCGATACCCGGCAGCGGGGACATCAGCGACAGCATTACCCATCTACTGAGCCTTGGCCTCAGCTCCTAATATCTCATATAATCGTGTTAGTCACAATCAACTCTCATCCTTCAAAACGTGTCATCATGTTCATCACTTAATCAAAATATGCATATACGTAAAATTTCCTTAAAACCAAGCATGCAGCGTATTTTCATAATTGCGTAAAAATCATATACATGATGCATAAACATTTAAAAACATGATAAATTTGTGCTCATGGCGCTGGCAGGAGTAAATACTCATCCCGGGTGTAAAATGACCATTTTGCTCCTGGAAACCCAAAATCGCCTAACTTGAAAATTATCGGCCCTAGGCTCTACCGGCTTGGACCAGCCTTGAACCACCCTTCCTAGCCCACCCTAGGACCCTACTAGACTGACCTAACCTAAGCTCACAACCTGGAATATTCAGCAGCTCGACAACAGCTGAGAACACAACAAAACCCTCACCTGCGACACCACTCGACTTAGTGTCCCCAAACAAATCCTAAGCCATGACCAGCAACATGCGACCACTCTAGGCCATGACTCAGACCCTCGAGGGTCTGGTCTACGGCTTGGAATAGCTCTTAACGCCACCGGCTTCACACAAACTCACGAACTACACCAAACCGATCATACCTCAACCATACATCGAACGGCCCCTTACTTAACTCCACTACAACTCGACACCAGCCACATGACACAATATTAAGGCCTTGAACAGCCCTTAGAACGCACCAAAAATAGCAGCCATGTCAAACTCATATAAAAATGCATACACAAGGTGGATCATAAATTTTTCATGCAAATACTTAAAATTCAGCATAATTATGACGTGTATGAGGAGAAAACGAAAATTCAAGTGTGTCTTGATCATTATAGACTCACAAACTCGAAGAAACGCACGTCGGGGAAGCACTGGAGGAGCGGGAAGGGAACTTTCTTGAAAGAAATATGGAGGAAACCGATGGGCCTGCTGCTGAGTTACGTGAGAGAGGCTGCTGATGGAGGGGAGGGGAAGGGCGGCCAAGGGTTTAGGTAGGGTTAGGGTTTGTTTAATGTAGTATTTAAATAATCAAAACATGCATTAATTGGCTTAATCGGCATTTTAAAATGATTAAAAGGGATTTTGAGGCCATTAAGTATCAAAACAAACTCAAAAAGCCCGAAAATGTTCTCGAAAAATATTTCGTTTTGATACGTTTTGAAAATATTGTCTAAGCCCTCAAAAAGTCATGTGAATCGTTAAAATTTGCGTACTGGTTAAAAATATAACCTGACGGGTAAAAATACTCATCCAAGGCCCATTTTCAAAAATCATACTTAAAACAGCTCATATTAAATAATTACAATTAATTATTCAATAAAATTTGTTTGCTTAATTATCATCGGTCTTTGTTCCTTGTTCGAGCACGAAATGCATCTAGAAACCTAGCGCGTGAAACTTTAAAATATCATGAAATTAATCCTAGCCATGCAATAATTATGCATTAAATGCATATAAAAATAAATAAACACATAATTTAAATAAAACCATATATTACATGCATTCAAGTTACGTATATTTATATTTCCTAGACCTTACATTATAAATCGTCAAACAGCTTATTTTGACAGCTTATAAGTTGTTTTAATTTTTTTTTTACTAAACAAATAACAAGAGCTCATAAGTTATAAGTTGTTTTTAACTCATGATTCAGTCAAGATAAAGAAGTCAATTAAAGACAAAAAATTGTTATAAATATTTAAGTGTTATCTCAAATGATATAAATATTTTATATAATAACTTTTTATAATTTTTACATAAAATAACATCATGCACAACACACGAGTAAAATATTAGTTTACTTGAAAAATAAATACTACACACGTATCTCTTCTATTACTTTAGTACAGGCAATCTTACATTAAATGAGAAATGACAGTAACCGTAGCAATAATGCTTTAAACCATATATAAGGTCAAATTGGCGAATGGCCACTTTATCAAGAATGAATTTTCAGATCAATATTTCTACCATTATAATTAAATTAAATTCGAAATGACAATAACAGTAACCTTGCAAGGATTGCTAGTCCTATGATTTAATGTGACAAAAAACACTTGCACTAATTCAACATGACCAATGGATCAGGCTTAGCATCTACCATAAATTTGGTGAAGATTCAACTGATACACATTCAGTTTAGCATAGAACTTCCCGATGGACCATAGCAAATGTTGCGTGTTATATTTAATAATAATAATAATAATAACAAATGTATCAAATAGCAAATGTGCACAGGCACCTTCAAAATTTGCCACTCACTAGAAGCAATATGCCGTTTATAGCAATGAATACAAACATTAAGTGACGTCAACGGTCAAGGTCTGAGTTGTACACATCAGTAAAATGGCCAAGAAGGCAAAGGAAAACCTACCATGCACAAATTAAATAAAGAAAATGTTCACATATTTGACATGTCACTTCATTTCCCCTTCTTACTTGATAAGAATAGAAGTAAGAATATGGTGATAATGGAAAAAGAACCTTTTTTCCTGACTTTGGGGCGACAAAATCTCGCAACGGCCAGGATCTTGGTGCAGCCAATGAATGGCGTACCTTCCTACATCCTAAGAAAACTTCATGTAGAGTTAAAAGGTTTAGGGCAATACCATCATGTCTCCACGTATGGCAGGGTGCTCGTTTGGCAGTATTTCTGTCTACTGATGCTATCGCTGTTCCCTTCGAATTCTTGGCGTGGAGGAACCCGAGCCTGTTTTCTGTGCTGGCTGCGTTTCAGGGTTGTACTTCTGGGAAGCAAGATATGTTAGAGCTGTAACCACATCAGCCATGAGAGGTCGCATGTTTGGTTGCTCCTGAACACACATTGCAGCAATGGCTAGAGCTTGATACAAGCCTCTAGCTGGGTATTGCCCTTGGAGCACAGGATCGGCCATCTGTGAAAACTTTCTACGATCTTTAAACAAAGGTCGAGCCTGTAAAGTGTAAGATAGCATAATGTTAATGTTTGTGAGTTTTAAGTTGCCAAAAAGGTGCAGTACGAGAAATTTTCATTAGCCTCACATTTTTAGATGGTGAACTTTAGTGACTCGATCTTAAGCTTCTTCGCACAAATACAAACACTTCGATATATTTCTACTTATGATGCTAAAGAGATAGTGGCGCAGTAGAACTATCATTAATATGTATTTGCATATATTCTAAGGACTGTTGAAAGAATAACCAATTCTTTGAATCTTCATTTGTCGGAAGGTTAACAGACACTAATTCAAAATCTACATCTTTTGGTCCTGCAGGAGTTACATAAATTATTGGCGGCGTTTAGTCAGGCTTTTCCCCACTCAAAAGCCTAACTACTTGATTGGCGAAAAAAATAGAAGTTTTGCAGATTTTTTTCCCCAAAAATTCAAATCAGCTCTTCAAAATATAATAATTAACACAATCAATTTTCGAATAATTATTAGAGCTATATCATTATAACGCAACATAACTTCAGCATTCCGTTAAAAAAGTACCACTAAACTCTGTTTCATAACTTTTAAAATCAATCAAATCAGAAAACTTAACCAAATGGCACCATTATGATTCCTTCAAAAATTGCATATAAAGACACACTACTACTACCACAATTGGTGCCATGAAATGCATTCATTTTCACATGCATAAGCCTTATCTAATTAACAAGAATCCGGACCTAGATTCTGAATAGCCAACTTCTCCACTACAGATCTAAATGGTTGTAAGGCCCCAGAAATTTGCTTTACCGGAAGAATTCAATATCAACAGCGAAGAGAAGTTAACGCGGCATGAGGAGTTTACGGTAAAGACAATCGAGGTAAAATGAGCTGGAGGGGTGAGAACCAGTAAAGAAAAAGAGAAATCAGAGACAAGAAAGTGGCAGAGAGGATTTCCATAGTTGTTGGTTACACATGTGGACGACCCACATACGACGCCACATCAGCAATATAGAAAATTTTGTAAGTAAACAAAGGTGTCAGATTTTGCTAAGATTTTCAGCAGACTGCAGATTTAGTCAAGGAATATCACTAGAATTACAAAAAATCTGTTGCACTCTACTAGTATCAACATAAGGCCTCAGCTCAAAATTAGATTTGATTCCTTCTTCGTTATTTATAATAGCTTATAAGCAGCGGAAAGAAAATTAGTTCGAATGCCTACTGGTAGATAGGGGAAAATCAAATTCAAGTCAGAATTCAGAAATTATAGGTAAAGCACTCGCGGAAGCCTACAGGTGTTCATTATTTGGATATAACTGAAAAAACCGATATAACTGAAAAAACCAACCGAAATAGTAAAATAGGTTTTCTGGATCGGTTTGTCGTTTCGTTTATGGATATAATTATTGAAAATTTCGGTTTTTCAATTCGGTTTTTGTAGATAAAAATCTGAAATAACCGAACCGAACGAAATTCAGGTTAAAATAAAATTTAGTCCTTGGGGTTTTCAGTAATAATACATTTTAGTCCTAAAGTTCTACTCCTAGTTATATTTTGACCCTTGTTCTCACAAACACCCACACATTCAGCAGCTACACATACACGAATTTTATTTAAATTTGTTAGATTTAATTAATTTGAGGTTGTGAAGTTTGAACTGCAGAATTATCTTTTTTTTGTCATTTTCCTTGGATTTTTTCCATTTGTTCTCACTGAAGGTATATTTTCTTTAATTATGTCATTATAGTCATAGTTATTTGGGGCGCAAGACGCACTAAAGCGCAATAGTGTCTTGGGGCCTGAGGCGAGAGGCGCAAGGCGAAGCGTATGCTTTATCGAAGTAAAGCGCATTTGACACAAATTTTAAAATTCAACATATATAAAATATTTTATACGATTTAAATTAAATACTTTGACAAAGATAAAAAAAATATAATTAAAAATTCATTAGCAGATAATCTAGCATAAATCATAACAAAAAAAACAAACTCCGATCATCTAAAATTCATTAGTAAGTCGTAACTGCATAATAATATATTAAGGAAAAAACTTCAAAAATCTAAATCATCAAATTCATCTTCATCCTCCCCAACTATATCATCATCATCATCTCCAGAAGCTGAAGCTCCAGATTTGTATCCTTCAGATTCCTCATCGTTTTCGCCAAAGTCAATATCTTCATCCTCTTCATTGTTAGAACGATTGATAGTAGATCTTCTTTTATACGTATTTAATGTACTCGTACTATCCGCTGCTTCTTTTGTAGAGGATGTGCCCCGCGATCTAAAATTATAGGCATCTTCATCAACCCCAGAAGCTCGTCCAACTTCACCCCAAGTCAAACTATCATCATCAAATACGAGATCATTTTCGTCACCACTATTATTATTTAATTCTCCCATCAACCATTTATTACTATCATCGATACCAGCCAAAGAAATAGGATCAATCGTATCACGCATATCATATCGTCGCCTCAAAGCCCTATTATAATTTATGTAAACCAAATCATTCAATTGTTTTTGCTCCAATCTATTTCTTCTTTTGGAATGAAGCTCCACAAAATTGATACAAATTAATTTTAGCTTTAAATAATAAATTTATTTAATATTTCATTAAAGACTAATACTTATTACTCACATGTTCAAACACACTCCAATTTCGTTCACAAGCAGATGAGTTACAAGTAAGGCTAAGAACTTTCACCGCAAACACTTGCAATTCGGGTGTCGAACACCCATAAGCCAACCACCATTCCGCTGGTAATTTTGAAACAAAACAAAAAATTGAACATTAAAACTATTACATATCAATTATCATATAACAAAAATAAAATATTGATTACCTGGTGATTTTTTGTTTCTTTGTCTGACTGTCATTGGCATCCCAAAAAGTCCTTCGACCCTTTTGTACATTGGCAATTGGTCCATGATCTTATCCTGTAACTTTTCGGTTTCACACATCCTAGCGATACATTTACACAAACCCGTCACAACTTCATTATCATTTTCTATATTACAATTCGAGTAGAAGAACTCCGGGTTTAAGAAATGCCCAGCAGGATGTAAAGGTCGATGAAGTTGTATCGTCCACCTATGATCAATTATAGCAAAAATGTCTTTATATTCATCCTTTTTGTTATCAAATGAGGCAACAATAGCTTCTTTAGCCCGATTCATTGCCTCATAAATATAGCCATTGGAGATTTTTTCCCATCAACCAATCGAAGAACTTTCACCACATGACCACCCACTTTAACAGCATAAACGATCATGATCCAAAACGAAGACATTAGTATAACCTCTGGTGCCCGCTTACCTGGTGCCTCCTTTGCAAATCTACTAGTGGTCCGTTTCTCAAATGCAAACATTTTTCTCAAACTCACTTTGTGATTTTGAAACCGGTTTAAAGTCAAAAAAACAGTTGCAAAACGAGTTTTTCCATCTCTGACCATATATTTCTGCCTTGTGAATTCTCTCATCATGTTTAAGACTGGGGCCTGTTATATATATATATATATATATACATTAACCATTATTGCTTTTTCATATACCTTCTTCACGTGAGGAAGTTTACAAAAAACATCAAATCTAAATAATGAGCAGTGCATGGAGACCAATATAAGTGAGGATATTGTGCTTCCAAATGACGTCATGTTCACTAAAATTTAAATACAATATAGAAATTACACATTAGAAGTTACAACTTTAATTTAAATAATATTATAATTTATATAAAGTGATATAACTAATATAAAAAATTAAAGTTAAAACCATATCAGCTAAAACATTTGCGCTTGCACCATCAGTAATAATTTGAACCACATTCTTTGCCCCAATTTGTTGCACATATTTGTTGAACAAATCAAACAATTTTGCACCCGTGTGAGATTTTTTTTTTATTTTTGATACGAAACTATTCCATTAGAATAAGAAATTGGATTACAAAGGAATGAAGGATAGTAATCCTACGAACTAGAGTACAAATAGAAAATTATAAAAAACTGAAATCTTCAATCAACAACATACAAACTTCCAGTCCCTAACCACATCCGCAATAAATAAATGTTTAAACTCCGCAATAATTAATCAATGTCCTATTTTTTCTATCAGTCCACCCATCTGCTATCAAAGTGCATCCATATTTAACATGGTCATTCATGTATTCTTTCAACATCAATTTTGTCTGTTCTAACTCATTTTTTAAGCATGGAACTCTAACTTCATGATAAGCAGAGGGCTTCATTCCACAACCAAATTGTCCAACAGCTTCACTAAATGGTTTAAAACTATCATAATTCACGACGTTAAAGGAATACATGCATCATTCATCCATCTAGCGAACTTTTGCACAACCTTCTCTCTCAATTTCTTCTTATTTTCATTATACAACTTCGTTGTCTTTGCATCTTTTTTCTTTCCTTGCGGTACAGTCTCATCAACATCTTGTCGGAAATATAAATCTATTGGACCAGCTTGTTTTAGTTTATTCCCAGGAAAATCAGGTGCAAGACTGATTTAGGTCGTTTCTCTTTTGCCGGTACATCTTCTTCAACTTCCAAATCCAAATATTCTTGTTGTTCTGCAACTTCATCAAAGTGAGGAATCGCATCCATTTGATTTTTCAGTTCTTTTTTTTGGACATATAAGAACTTATTTCTTCTTTCACGTGCTCTGGACATTTTGAGCAAGTTTTCGTATTCCTATTGCCTCCGAAAAGATGTTTATGTCGATAAATCCCACCATTAGTTGTTTTCCCACAAAAATTGCACTTCACTTTATTGGCATTTTGGGGGTCTTTTAGTGTTGCATAATTCCATTCTGGATCTTTTCGAAGGGCTTGCGATTCAGAATTCGACATTTTTATCTGTAAAAACAGGTTTTATTCTAGAATTCTGCAGTAAGTTGCTGAGTTTGAAATACAAAATTAAAAATATAAATAAAAAGTATAAAATATAAATATATTGACGAAATACAATATATTAATTAATCCGATAAGCAATGAAAGTAATAAAGTAATAAACCAATTTTGAAATCAAGCAACAGTAACATACTTGAGACACTGTGTTTGGCTTATGATTTGTAAATGATGCTAATAATAAAAGTAAACTACAATAAAAGGAAGACAATAATTCTTTTTCTAATCACAGCAACAGTAAGACATCAAGAAACTCACGTGAATTCTTTTCCTAATCACGTCCGAACTCCATATACAATAAATCCTATACTGAAATCCACAAAACCAACTCTTAAATACTCACAGATTTTGAAAAAGCAAACTAGCACGGACAGGTGATCCATATACAATAAATCCTATATTGTAATCCACAAGGAACAAAGCCAACTCTTAAATACTCACAGTTTTTGAAGAAGCAAACTAGCACTGATGATGAAGCACACTAGAATAGAGAGTTTGAGACATAGAGAAAGGCCGCTGCACATACACAGAAATAATTTCACAGACGGCGAAGGAAAAGAACGCACATGCAGATTGTAAGGCTTTTTAAAACATTAAACAGGGATTTGTTTGTTATTGGGCTTTAAATTTTATTGGGCTTGAGTTATATATATTGAATCGCATCATATAATACAATAGAGCACAGGCGCGCGCCTTTCTGCAGAGGCGCGCGCTTGTTTAATGTCGTGCGCCTGGGTCAGCTGCGCCTGTCCATTGAGTTTCCACATAGAATCTAATATTCGATTGTAAATTATGATTATTTTAAAATTTTAAAAATTTATTGCCATACTTTGAAACTATGTAGTCCTAAAAAGAATTCTGAAATATCGAACACGGATACGACATGCGGGTACGCGTCTCGGATACGGAAAAATCCATGTCGTTCATTTTTTGCAGGTTTGACAAGTCCGATACGTCTTGGACACTGCTAGGATTCGTAACGGACACGGCGGTGAAACGTTTCGGTAAAAATGACTTTTTCTTTTTAAATCACTGCCCTGAAGTTTTAGATTATGTATATTTACACAAATATGTATCTATATTTCTACATTATATTTATAGAAATATATATATCTCTACAATTTTAATACCAAATTTAAATATATATATATATATATATATAATATTTATATATGTGTTAATAGTTGTTGTATACTAGCCGTATTGTGTCTTTTATTTTCAAAATTTTTCGAATCGTTGTTTCCATATCATATTCGATACGATATCCGTATCCATACAACATAGCTTTGCAATATTGTGTTTGCGTCTTCTATAAATTAGTTTATTTTGTTTTTTAGTAGCAGAAGTGACGTATTTTGATGAAAAAAGTGTTGCATTTTGATAAATTTATTGATTTTTTTAAAATTGTATCAGATATTATTGATCAAACTCAACCGTATAAACCAGTCCGTTATAGTAGATCAGCTACTTGACTTGTAGTAGGTATACAAGGCATGCATGATACACCATTGTCAGTTTTTTCCTTGATAAAATGCATATCCACTTCTACATGTTTTGTTCTGTCATGTAGAACTGGATTATGAGCTATAGAAGTAGCCGTTTTGTTGTCACAATAGACTTTAATTGGTGAGGGCATAATAACGTTCAACTCTTCCAAAAACCTCTTTATCCACAACATTTCGCAAAACCCATGTGCAACAGACCAAAATTCTGCTTCACCACTACTCCTTGCAACAACACTCTGTTTTTTTCTCTCCAAGTAACCAGATTACCTCCAACAAAGGTGTAATATCCTGAGGTAGTCTTCTATAATTTACATTGCATGCCCAATCTGCATCTGTATAGGCTTCCACTTGAAGGTGCCCTCTATTTTCGAAAAAGTCATTTCCCAAGTGTCTCTTTGAGATATCTCAAGATTGTGAATACAGCTTCGAAATGAGTATGTCCAAGTGAATGCATGAACTGACTCACAACAATTACTAAAAAAGCTAACGTTCTCAGTCCACCACTTCATTAGGTGAAGCAACTTTCAACTTGACATTAGGTTACGTTGGGAGTATTTGTTGCCTTACAACCTAGTCATCCTTGTTTCTTTGAGTAAGTCAAGAACATACTTACGTTGGATGATGAAAATCCCCTTCTTCGATGTGGCGAATTCCATCCCGAGAAAATATTTCAGCTTTCCACGGTCCTTGATATCGAATTCAACTACAAGTTGTTTCTTCAAGCTGTTTATCTCAAGATAATGCTCTCCTGTCATTATAACGTCATCAACGTAGACAATTAGGCTTTGGTCGAATGTTGAAAAATAAAGTGTGATCACTGCATTCCCAAATCGCTCGAACCAAGCTCTAGGGGTCTGCTTTAGCCCATACAGGGCTTTCTTCAACTTGCACACTTTATCTTTTCAAACCTTTCATCAAAACCCGTAGGTAAGTCCTTGTATACTTCTTCTTGTAAATCTCTATTTAGGAACGCGTTTTGACATCAAAGTGATGAAGTGGCCAGTTGAAGATGATTGCAAGAGACAAAAGTATTCTGATAGAGTTAATCTTAGCTACAGGGTAAAAAGTCTATTGGTATTCTATACCATGAGTTTGAGTAAATCCTTTAGGTACAAGTCTGTCACGCCTTGTATCTCTCAACACTTTCATCAAATTAACACTTTACCGTAAACACCCATTTTCACCCAACTACCTTTTAGTCTTTCGGTAGGTCAACCACAGTCCAAGTGTAGTTTCTCCTAAGAGCATTCATTTCTTCCATCACTGCTAATTTCCAGTTTCGGATCACTTGATGCTTTCATGGACAGTTTTTGGAACAGACATGTCAGAAATCTTAAGACACAAATGCTTTATGAGTCTTTGAGTATTTTTCATAAGATAGAAACTTGGCAATGGGATGGTTAGTGCATGCTCGAGTTTCTTTCCTAAGTGCAATAGGAATATCAAAGATCAGAGAGAGAGATATATCAAATGATGGAGTGGAAGGAATATTACCCTGATTTGTAGAACCATCATTCGGCAAGTTTGATTGATCATTTGCTTGAGAAATGAATAGGGCAGTAGCATTTTTGAGGAACTGCCTTCTGGTGTAGACTTGAAGTTCCTGTACGTTATATTGCTTTTTGTTTCCGTACAGCCAATAGTTTTTTCCACATAGTGTTTATCGGAATCAATTACGGGATAATAAGCCTTTGGTATAATTTCTGGAACAGGACCATTATTTTCTCCCCGTGAAGATAATTTGTCGGAAAAAATGACTCATCCTCCAGAAGTCCGACATCCATGCTCTCCAAAAATAAAATTTGTGACAGGGTTAAATCATTTATACCCTTTCTTGTTAGAAGCATAGCCGAGGAAACACATTTTTCAGATTTTGAATCAAGTTTGGACTGGTAAAAATTAGGTATAACGAAAAATTTTAAAGGGAGGTTTGTAGTAATACGTGAGGTAGGAAAATAACTTTTTAAGGTATGCAAATGTGTATCGAATTTCAAAATTCGAGATGGCATTCGATTTATCAAGTAACATGCAGCTAAAAGAGCATTCCCCCAAAGATATTTTGAAACATTCAATGAAAACATAATGGCTCAAGCAACCTCAAGTAAATGTATGTTTTTTCTTTTAGCAATGCCATTTTGTTGTGGTGTATCTCAACAAGTTGATTGGTGAATGATTACTTTTTCTAGAAGAAAAGTTTCAAATGTTGATTGAAATATTCAGTGCCATTATCATATCTTAAAATGTCAATCTTAGTTTGAAATTGATTTTCAATCATGACAAGGAAATCTTTAAATCTTTGTTCAACCTTAGACTTTTTTCCCAATAAATAAATCAAGCATATTATTGTGTGGTCATCAGTAAAGGAGAGTGTTTTAACCTTTGATGGTCCCCGAACATCACTATGAATCAAGTAAAATGGTTTCGAGACAAAATAGGGTTTTACTTGAAAGGAAACACAATGATTTTAGCAAAATGACGAGCTTCACAATAAAGTGTTGAATAATTAATTTCTTTAAATAATGCAGGAAATAAGTGTTTTAAGGTACAGAAAACTAGGATGTCGTAATCGTCTATGCCATAGCATCACTTGATCATTAACAAAAGGGGAACTAAAGCTACCTAATGCATGAGCCTTTGTTTTCCAGCAAGCAGTTTCATCGAAGTAGTACAGCCCATTCATTTCTCTAGCGGTTCCAATCATCTTCCCCGAGTTATGGTCCTGAAAAACACAAATGGATGGAAGAAAGAAAGCTGAACAATTAGAATCCTTAGATATTTTACTGACACCACGGAGATTATAGGCAAGTTTCGGCACATGTAAAACATATTTCAGTGTAATATGTTCTGAAATTTTGATGTGTCCTTTGCCAGCAATGGACGAAAAACTGCCATCAGCTATACTAATCTTTTCAACTCTAGAACATGGAATATAGGAGTCAAATAAGTGAGAACCGCTTGTCATATGGTCTGAAGCCCCTGAATCTATGACCCAAGGGATGATATTTTGAAGGACGGAAAGCGCCAACGGATTACTACCTGTTTGTGCAATCGAACCGACAGGAACATTACGTGCTGAATAAGATTGTAGCAATTTTAGAAGATGATTTAATTGCTCTTTGCTGAATGAGGGTGTCTCGGCCTCATTTTGCTGTGGGAGTACTCTATTTCTTCAGCCTGCCATTTTGCGGTTTCCGTGCAGTTTCTAGCAAGTTTCTTGTGTATGGTTAGACTTTCCACAATATTCACAATTGCGGCCAGTTTTGTCTCCTACACGATGGTTCTGGAAGGATTTACGGCTAGCATGAGCTTCAGGAATGGCCACGCCGATCCTTCGACAGATTCTATTTTACCAGCAGTTTTTTTTCCGAGCATAACCTGTCTACGGCTCTCTTCTCGCCGCACCTCTGCAAAACCTTCTCCAATGGATGGAACAGGGTTTGCCCCAACAATTCGGCCACGGGCTTCATCATATTCAATGTTTAATCATGCAAGAAACTTAAAGACGTGACAACATCGACCATCTTTTTATAGTGTATGCACTCAACGGGTGATTTCCACTCGTAATCATTGAATAAGTCCAGATCTTGCCATTCTCTTAAGTGAATTGAAATATGTGGTCACAGAATTCTCACCTTGGCGAATTTTCCCAAGTCGTAGGGTTAATTTGTACACTTGGGATTTATTCCCTAAATCTGAGTACATCTGCGAAACATTTTCCCACAACTCCTTGATGTAAATAGCAAAGATAATTTGCATTTATCTCTTCGGCCATGGAGTTGACCAACCAAGTCATCACCATTGCGTTTTCAGCATCCCAAGTGGCATAGGCTGGGTTTTTTTTCATCAGATTTTGTTGTTTAACCTGTAATATAGTCGATCTTCTCTCCCCTTGATGTGCATTCTAACTGCTTGAGACCATCGAAGGAAATTGTCACCATTGAGTCGGATTTTAGTGATCTGAATGGGATGATTTTCAGATGGGTTTCAAACAAGTTGAGTCTCGGGCGAAGAAGGTTGGGAACTCTCGGCCTTAAACAATTTTCGGAAGCGAATTTAATCCCTGGGATTTTGATTTTGCTCTGATACCAAATTGACAGAAAACAATCAAAGGATTGGGAAATAATTCTTGGATATTATAGGCATAGTGGTTGTACATTAATATATAGACTCTAGTTTTAGACAAAAACGGAAACAAATCTTCCTAATAAGGAAACTAACCAATGAACTCCTAAAATCCTTCTAAAACAATATGTACATAAATATAAATTATCCTAGGAAATCTTCCAACATATAAAATGTGATATAGTTCTCCAATGTTATTACAAATTAAGCATGCAATATTTCTATCATTCCAATCACTGTGTGGACTGTGTGAAGCATCCGCTCCAAATACAAATGACTCAAGACATGTCTATTTACAATTATAGACACAATAATCTAGAATCTAATACTGTAGTTGTAACTATGTGCATAGACTTATGTATCAGAAGTTTAACAGGTTCTTTGAGTCTTGACTAAAAGGAAATTGAAAAATTAGTTTCAAATTAGAATTTCAATATAACTCTACGATTGTAGCAATTGTATTTAACGGTTGCTAACTTGGTCGTCACATTTAAATATAAAATATAAGTTATTAAAGTAGGTCTAAAAAGAGAAATCAAATATTCAACTTGGTGGTGCATGAACACATAATTTTGCTGCACCATTTAGATTAATATCATCCCCTCATAACTACAACAGATGTCAAATGCATATTAAAAATTTCACCTTCTCTATTTATGCCTCCGACAATAAACTAGTTCACAATGACAAATATAGTGAATTACAAAGGAAGCACGTGATTATGTACGTATTCTAAAATCACAGGAAATTGGGAGCTCTGAGTGCTACATTGCTAAGGAAAACTATAAAAATCTCTAAGGGAACGTTTGGATTGAGGATTGGGTAAATACAGAAATTATATCCTTAATTCAAATACAAATCAATGTGTTTGGATGATTTTTAAATCCATTGATTTGAAATTCTTTAATGCTTTTTTAGTTGTTTTTTCATTCACAACAATGGATTTCAACTTATTAGTTGATGGACTCATTTAAAATGCATTTTCCTTCAAATTCGTCATCCAAATCAAATCATTCAATCCAAATTTACATAAGTAGAAGGTAGAATTAATGGTGTAACACCGCTAAACCTAAAGGAGCAGTACATGATATGGGCATATTTAAACTGAATAAAACAATTCTACACTGCTATATGAATCAATAAGTTTAGCAATTATGGCACATAAATTTCATGTGCAAAATGTGTTTTTACCTCGTAAAATATCAGTTAGAATAATTATAATATATAAAGCCTATGTTAATGTTACATGGATTACAAATTATCAACTCTTGTCAAATAACTTGTGCGATACATCAGTGGAAAAAACTCTCAACTACTTAATTCTTAAGACGAGAAAAGTAAAGTTGAAAAACACAAATGAAATCCCAATTGGTTTCTCTAAAATCTATGTAGCACGGATACTCCAAATTTTTTTCTGAAGTATCGGACACCGATACGGATACAATATGTCGATGCGTGTCGAATACAGCAAAATCCGTGTCGTTGACCTTTCGAAAGTTTGACCGGTCGGATATGTCTTCGAATATACTACGATACGTCATGGACACAACGAGGATACGTTTCGGCAAAAATTCTTTTTAAATCAATCCTTTGAAGTTGTAATATATATATGTATATATATATCTACAATATATTTATATAAATATATATATATCTCTATAATTTTTAATTTTTAACACTAAAATTATATATATATATATAATTTATATATTTTTTCATAATTTTTTTCCTAGTCAGCTGTATCGTGTCTTATATTTTCAAATTTGTCGTATCGTTGTATCGGTATCGTATTCGATATGATACCGGTACCAGTATATATGCAATATAATCTAGGATCCTCTGATTCAATATATATAGTAATTGATTATTAGTCAACAAGTAAAAGTTTGCTTCTGTGTTATAATGTATCAACCTCTATTTTCTACTCTCTACTTACCGATAATTTCTTCATGGATTGCACCTTAACATCAGAGTAAATATAGTGACAAGCATGAGAAACATAAATGAATCTCTCATCCCCATCACAGTTTCAAAATGTTAGTTATTACTAAATCTCTCAAGTCATGCTTAACAGCATCATATTAAGTTAAATTTACCACTTCTAATCTTTACTCATTTTCTCTTGAATATATAATAATATGTCACCTCTTTCACTATGAGTTTTTTCTATCACACATATGAAAAAAAAAATCAACCAAAACCATAGACCAGACATACAAGAAATTATTTTATGAAAACAAGTAGAAGAATCTCTTACCCAAGCGACCAAATTGTGCTCACCAGCAGCTCTTGAATTGTCAATAGCCTTTCTTCCTGTGATGATCTCTAGAAGGACAACACCAAAACTATAAACATCAGATTTCAGTGTAAGCTGTCCTGTCATGGCATATTCGGGTGCACAATATCCATAAGTTCCCATTACTCTAGTAGATACATGGGTCTTATCGCCAATGGGTCCCAATTTGGCCAAACCAAAATCAGATAGCTTGGGGTGATAGCATTCGTCAAGTAAAATGTTTGAACACTTTAAATCTCGATATATAACAGGTGGATTTGCTTTATCATGCAAATATTCCAACCCTTTTGCCGCACCAGCAGCTATTTTCATTCTTGTATTCCAATCGAGACGCTTTTTATCTGGTGGAAGGTCTGAGGAATATCCAAACATAAACTATTTGAACAAAACATAGATAATTTATTTATTCATATCATTTAGATTAAATAGAACAGTAGCAAAAACGAGCAAAAAACAAATAAGATAATAACAACTGTTTTTCAATCCTTCGATAATAAAAAAGTAAACAATCTGGAATCCAAAAGAGATTACCGTGTATATGATCTTCCAATGATCCTAATGGCATGTATTCATACACCAAAAGCCTTTGATCACCATCAGCACAATATCCGATCAAGTTTACCAAGTTCGAATGATGAAGTAGACTTAACATCAAAACTTCTACAAGAAATTCACGGTTCCCTTGCAAACCATTCCTATCAAGTTGCTTTATCGCCACAATCTGCATGAACCCAAAATAGGATTCATATTGGATAAAACCAGAATTCGGAAAGCTGGAAGCTGGGCTCCCAAACTCTCACTCAATTTAATTCTAAATTTTATCAATATTTTAAAAATATTCTCTCATTTATTTTTTTCAAAATTCCCAATCAAATCATTACCTTGTTTTCAAATCAACCATGAAAAGTTTTTTGCACTCCACAAATTATTACTCCTGCTGCATCATACTTTTTTGTTTCTAAATTGACAATGAAACCCTGCAAGTATATTAATTTCTTAAACAATTACACTTCCATATAACTTTTCTCCTTTCTTTTTCTTTATACAATTCATCAGCCTACTCGTCTCATTCTTTTATCGTTCATTTTTCTGGCTATAATCATTTCTATACATGCTATAAATAAACGTAAACTTTTATTCAAGTTTTTCCTCAGTACAATGTACACAATTTCTCTAGGTACAGATAAATGATTTTGATTAACCGTTTATGTGTTTGTGTGAGTAAAAAAAACAAATTTAATGATAACATAACATTTATTAATTGATTTGATAGCTTTAGTAATACATTATTATTCCGAAAGTTGATGAATGAGAAAAATTGGTATTTGCAAATTGCACGATATAAGAAAAATAGATAATAGAAAAGGATGATGCTGTTATGGACAGCGGCAGTGCAAGCTATGCCATATATGCCTCCTTATCACAATCGCTCCTTCAACTGGCAGACAATAAATGGCATGAGAACTGGAACAAAGTTATATGGCATAGAAGGTGTATTCAGGCTGAGAAGTTACATGTATAGGTTGAAGTTGAACCCTGGTATATGTCTATTCAGGAAGAGAAGTGGAAAGTTCTTGGGTTCATATGGTATAGAAAGAGGATTGAAGCTACTCCCGAGAAAGTTAAGTACATATACAGCATGGCCCCTCCATGGAATATTTACGAAGTTAAAATGTTCGCTGTGAGAATATCACCATTAGCCATATTCATTTCTCGATCTTCGCACAAAGTCTCCCTTTCTTTTGGATCCTTCAAAAGTGGTGCAACCAAGCGTCCAGGAAATTGAAGAAATAGTTGGCAGAATTATCAGTGTAGGCCAAGACAAGCTTCAGTAAATGACTATGGATATACTTGTCAATCATTGATAAAATATGTTTAAATTCTTATGGAAGAACAATGTTGCCGGCTTGCCTTCCCAAGAAAACTAGAGTTAGAAGGGAATAGTTCTCTAAATGGATTGAGATTGGACCCTTGGCCAAAACTACCAAAAACAAGAAGTTGAAAATTTTATCGAAGAACATCGTTTGTCAGTTCTAGCGTCCTGTGAAAACTAGTGTCACATAGTGGGAAACAATTTCAAGGAGCCAAAATCGAAACTTCTTAGAACAAGTCTAAACACGAGGCCTTCCTACATGGTTCAGGGCAGCTATGGAAGTAGCATACATTCAGAAGTTGGTGAGATCATATCATATTGTATACAATATGAGATAACTTTTGTTTTAAAATGTAGTTTTCACTTTGAAAATTTAATTTCAAATCCTATATTTTGTTCTAGTCAATCCATGATTACTAGGTTGAGCCAAGTGAGAATGACAAATGTGTAGTCCAAATGAATGGCACGAGAAAAACAATTTTTGTTCTGCAAATAATTATCCCCTTCAACACCTATAATATTTGTGAAGGATATCATCGTCAATTAAGGTAATAAAATTTATGGAGTGGAGTGGGAGTAAAAGATTGTGGGGGCACTTCCCAATCAACTATTCAAAAAATAATTTTTATAAAATAAACACTTTCTCTCTTCTTTTTGCAAACAAAAAAATTATTTTTTTCACCTTCTTCACACATCATGAACAATATAATGTTTCAAAAGTTATACACAAATAACATTTCAAACAATACTATCAAGCACTATGGAGTTGAAAGCAGGACCATACAACACCTCAGCTTTCATAATTGAGAGAACAAACCTGATTAGTGCTCTCCAGTCGTCCCTTATACACTCTTCCAAATCCACCTTCGCCCAACAGACAATCTGCCCTAAAATTCTTGGTTGCGGTCGCTAACTCCCGAAATGTAAATGTATGTGCAGCAATGTGACTAGATCCTCCATCTTTAGGAGCCTCAGCAGGATTTGGTTTCAGTTTTTCTGCAATGAGGATATAAAAGCTATATTCAAAGCCATCTGAATTTTGAAATATGAATAATCACGGAGACTAAATGGAACTTCATTCTCCTACCATTAACTAACAAAGACTTCCAAAAAATCACAGAACAAAATGCATATTTTACAATTTAAGCATCAATTAAACATCAATAAATGGTACATTTTGTTAACATCAAAAGATAAAAATCACGAGGAGCAATAATTCCGTGGAATTTCACCTTCATAAGCTCTTCAAACTTTCTGATTAGAAACCAAACAAGATCAAGGAAGTAAATATCTTATAAAAACATAAACTCCGATGCAATTGAAAACCTCCTCAAAAAACCAGGCCCGCCACTGGTAATCTGTATTGACCGTTGTCAGTTGAAAAACATTTAAGTGTAGGGGAGAGAAATACAAATTACCCCAATCTAAAACTAGTCAATGATATCCCTTGTATCTTCTTATGCAAAGTGCCACCTAGAAAAAATCCATGTAATCGTCAAAGATTTAATGTTTGAAATATACCCAAGAATTCAGATCGTTTCAAAGCATTTACATCAAAAAATTAACCAAGATCAGTAGAACAACACAAGGTCAATTATCCGCACGCTTATGAGACCCAGATATTCTCTGCTCAACATATAAACTACACATAAAAATGCAGAACTAAAGCACCATAACGCCCAAAAAAAAAAAAAAACACACACAAATATTTAAAAAGATAAGCGAAACAAAGTCAAAGTGGCACTCAGAAAAATAAAGAATAAAACCCATAAATGAAAATTCTTAAATTCGTCTTTTGTATTTCCTAATCACCTAAATTTGATGGGAACTGATCTTCTTCCTTGATTTCCACTGGCTTCTTCCCATTCTTCCATGATTTCCCCGTACAGAGGAACCAACCCATTTTTCAGTATCTTCCCACCACTCTTTGTTACCACTGTGTGTAATGAATGACACAAGAGAAAGGAAAGTGGAAGAAAGACGGAGGGGAGAGTTGTGTAAAATTTGAAAATGTACCAGACCCCCTTCATTTGCCCATTTCTTACAGCTTTCACAATTTATTATCACTGGCTGATTATGAAGTCATTTATATATACTAGCAAGTAACACGTGCAACGCACGTGGTGAATAAATATTGTAATAAGTAAGTGACATAAAATACTTATATTGAGTGAAATCGAAAAAACCATTTTCTATTGAATATTCATAATATGAAAAAGTGTTATCAAATTTTTTTCTTGTTTAATTTTTAGTTTTTGGGTATCTCTGTGTGACTGTTTTGTCTAAGTTTCCTCATCATTTTACTGAAATCATCTATTTTTTCATTATCTTGAATTTTATGGTTTCTCTTTTGGAACATGATGAAATTTGTTTCTTTTTATGTGGTTTTGTCATTTCCTTAGGATCTCAAATTAAAATTCAAAATGTTGATTTTATGTTATATAATAAATTTTAATTAGCATAATATATAAAACGAATTGAACTGAAACAAATTTTGAAAAAATATATATCTAAGCACCATGTATAAGGTATAGAGTGAGTCTCATGTGAGACCCTCTCACAGATCATAATTAGTGAGACGGGTCAACAATACCCATATTCACAATAAAAAGTAATACTCTTAGCATAAAAAGTAATGCTTTTTTATGGGTGACCCAAATAAGAGATCCGTCTCACAAATAATACCCGTGAGACCGTCTCACATAAATTTTTGCCTAAGGTATAATAACCTAAAAATCAACTCAATTATGGATTTTATAAATGCATAAATCATAATTTATATAAGTGAAGCACAATAATGACAAATAATTATTAATTTAAAATATTTGTGACTAACTCATCAAATATTATCAAAACTGATGAAATAATAATATCGATAATGAAATATAACCTCTAATATTCAATTTAAATATTATTTAACCTCCTACAAAATTTTTTTACCTTTAATTTTACAATTATATATCATAGATAAATTAATTTTCATATACATTAGTTAATGACAAATTTTTAAAAAGTACATAATTTATATTTTTCATTAAGCCTTCAATTACGAGGTGAATAAATTCTTAAAAAAATATTTGCTTTTAAAATTTGTTTTCCATCGTTTTTAGACGGTTGAAATTTTTTCTCATGAACCACGTGAAAAGTGCGGAAGACTGTTCAATATTTCTAATGAAATTTTTAACCGGTTGACAATCTAAACAACAAGATATAGTTCGAAATATAAAGACTTGTGAAAAGTAAAGACATAAGAATTTTATGGATGTTCGGAGGAAAATACTCATACGTTACCCCTTCTTCCTCTGTATGAAAGATTCTACTAAAAGACTTTAGCTTTGCAAAACTTTTTGCAACAACCCACTCCAATCAGGACTTCACACTGCCTGTTTTGGAGCTCTTAGTGACCACTTTACACTTCTAGATTTTTAGAACTCTCAGTTCACCAGACACCACTATTAATCAAATAACTCAAAAGATTATTGATGTAAGTAAACAATTTGTTTTAGTAGCACGAATTTGATCATTGAATGATCAGATAACTTTCTGTTGAGTGCATGCTTAATGAGTGATACATATATGATCTTTGATTGCGCTCAAACTCTTTAAGTATTCAGGCTTGAAGATAATCACACTGTTGAAAACTTGATGATTATGTATTGCGTTGATGTTTTTCTTACGTACTTCCAGCTCTTCTTATATAAGCTGTCATTCAAACGGTCGGAAAGAGATGAGTAACGTTAACCTGTAATACATCCAGCTCTTCTTATTTTTATGTGCTTAGTGATTGTATATGTATGTCCATTGGACATTTCAAATTATATGTTTTCTATGATCCATTTTTTAATATCAAATAGGTCGTAGTATTGAACATTTGAAATCATTTGTTTTTGAAGTTTTACAGTTGTATCATAGACAAATTATATGCAATATTTATGTCACTTATTTTGTTGTTGATTTTTTCTTAAAATTTCATAAATAGTAAATATATATATTATATATAAAAATTAAAAATTATAAATCAAAAGATCACATAATACCAAATTTTATGTATTGAATGTATAAATTTTTCTGAGATATAATTTTTTTTAAAAATTGCTTCTGTTATCCATTTTTAAATATCAAATAAAATGGTCATAAAATATGTGATACGATGAAACTAATTTTTTAAAATTTTGCCTTAAATTTATATATTATGAGAGTTGATTTTAGAACTGAAGCCAAGAAAAGATTTTAGTTCTGATGTTGGTTTCACTGTTTTTGAAAACTATGGTCGGGTTTAACTTTAGACCCTTACCCCTAAATCTTAAATATTCTTAGTAGATGTTTCCAATACTACCAAATTTTGTTTATTTAATTTATAAATTTGTATGATATATATTTTTAAAAAAAATTATACTAAAATCTTTAAATTTCTTATTATAGCTAAATTTCTGAATTTTTCTACGAGATTCATATTTTATGATATTATTAATATATTATCATTCATAATCTTTGCTTAATTTTTCAAGTTCGCAATCTTTGCTTAATTTTGATGCTAACAAAACTTGTTATTTTGTTTCTAATAATCTACCTTAGTGTGCAGTAAGCTGGAACTGAAATAATCAGTTACGAGCCAAAACTAAAGTTGTCGAGGAATGCTAACTGAAGACGTCCAACTGATCGCGTAAACTGAAAACAGTAGAACTGAAGTGCCAACTGAAAGACTAGTTCAACTGAATGTCCAGCTGATGAGCAGTTCAGCAGAAGACCTTCAGAAGCCCGGCCAGCTGATGAAGTGTTCAACTGATGAAGAGCCCAGCTGACCAGTTCAACTGAAAGAGTGAAATCAGTTCAACTGATTTCACCAGCCCAACAGAAGACCAGTTCAACTGACCAGTTGAAAGCATCAGTCAGAGTCAATCAGTTGCAGATCAAGACAAGCTTAATAATGGAATCCAGCTAAGCACGAAGGTACAAAAGCTATTGTACTACCACAGTACAATAAGAGACGTTGCATCAGAGCTTAAAGCTAAAAGTTCCGGAAAGATGTCGAGGAACAAATTCAAAATGCAACGGACACATTATTGAGTCTTACTGTACGGTCAGCCAAACGCCTATAAATAGAAGCTGAAGTTCAGTGAAGACTAACACTGAGAAAAACGAGAACAGAGAACAAGGGCACGCTTATTACATATCAGCTTGTTAGAAGCAATCAGCCCAGAGGGAACATTTCATTGTATTATCAGCTTAGATTAGAAGCCTTTTTCCCTCAGTGTGTGAGAACACTTTCGGGTAGTGTTCATTGATCAGTTCTCACACACACACACACACACTCACTCATCATCTCAGATTCCGTCTTGCACACAGACGTAAAACATGTGTATGTAGTCTTTCTCACATAGACGTTAAAGAAGTGTTGACTGGAAGGTGATGCCTTCAGTTTAGAACTAGGAGTTCAGTTAGGCAGTGGGTAAGTCCTAAGCTGGGTGGGTTTGTACAAAGGTTTGTATAAATCAAAGTCTTCTAGTGTATCCTACCCGAGGAGGTAGAAGGGGTGACGTAGGAGCAGTTGAAGTCTCCGAACATCCATAAACATATCTTGTGTTTTGTTTTCAGTCTAACTGTTTAACTGTGTTGTTCTTAATTGTTTCATCAGTCCAGCTGATATCAGTTCAGTTCTGTCCATAACCGAACTGATATAAGCTCTAACTGACTTCTTTTCTTCAGTTAACCAGTTGCACAAGATATATAAAATTGATCAGTTTGTTTTCTTAACGAAGGATTATTTTGAGTGTCTTCCGCTTAGTTGTTTAACCAAACTCGATCTAATTCATCGGTGTATTTATTCTTAGAACACGAGCTATTGCAGCTCATTGGTAGATTAGTCAGAAGGGTCAACGACTGATGCACAGCTTCGTAACTGATGTTCAGTCGAGGCCCCCATAACCGATCCTGACAATAATTATTGATATAAATTCTACTAAATAATTTATTAAACTCTTTACTTTCAATTCTTAGTTAAAAAATCATAAAATATATTAGTATATTATTATATACTTATCATCTTATAGTATTATTGCATATATAATTATTTTTTCTTATATCTTCTTGTGATATTATAATTTATTACTTAATTAGAAACTACACTAAAATATAATTACAAAATTGCATTAAAATCATAAAATCACATGTAGATAAAAAAATTAAAAGTGTGAGGCCCGGGGCCGTAGAGGACGGGGGGTGATCGCCGGTGCCATGAGGTGGCACGGACAATGAGCGGCTCCTGGCAGGCTTCTAGGTGGAGGGAACATGAATGAACCGTTCTTACACCGGAAGGAGAGGGATTCCGAAACTGTTCAATGTAATGGACTGTACAGTTGAAGAAGGCTTAAAAGATTTGATTGTTACTACTCATATCACGAAGGTACATCTTCTTTTCGGTAGTTTATCACATAAGAACTCCAAAGTTAAGTGTGCTTGACTTGAGGAAATTTTGGGATGGGTGACCTCCTGGGAATTTTCCTAGGGTGCGTGTGAGTGAGGACATAAGCACGCTGGAAAGACTCGTCTTGGTACAGTGAGGACAGTCGTCAAATCTGGGGCATTACAAGGGTGCGTGTGAGTGAGGACATAAGCACGCTGGAAAGACCCGTCTTGATACAGTGAGGACAGTCGTCGAATTTGGGGCGTTACAAATGGTATCAGAGCCGACCTCTCCGAGTACGGTGTGGTTCGGGGACGAACCAAGCGGAAGCTGGTGGGCATGTGAGGCCCGGGGCCGAAGAGGGCGGGGGGGTGATCGCCGGTGCCATAAGGTGGCACGGACAATGAGCGGCTCCTGGCAGACTTCTAGGTGGAGGGAACATGAATGAACCGTTCTTACACCGGAAAGAGAGGGATTCCGAAACTGTTCAATGTAATGGACTGTACAGTTGAAGAGGGCTTAAAAGATTTGATTGGTACTACTCAGATCACGAAGGTGCATCTTCTTTTCGGTAGCTCATCACATAAGAACTCCAAAGTTAAGCGTGCTTGACTTGGGGAAATTTTGGGATGGGTGACCTCCTGGGAATTTTCCTAGGGTGCGTGTGAGTGAGGATATAAGCATGTTGGAAAGACTCGTCTTGGTACAGTGAGAACAGTCGTCGAATCTGGGGCACTACAAAAAGGGTAAAATATTTCAAGGTTATACAAGATAGATTATTTGAGAAATTTAATATATGAGTTACATTTTATTCTTGAAGTGATATAAATTACTACAATCAATATATATTGTAGTGATAATTCATTAGCATTTGTTATACTACTAATTATATATTATGTGGAATAATTAGGCTACTAATTAATTATATATTAGGTGGAATAAATTAAAAATTTTGATATTTCATTTTTATTCTTACAACAATTATAAATTCATATATATATCTTTATTGAATTTTTGGATTTGTATTGATAGGACTTAAAAGACAAATGTTTTGGTTATAGGTATAGATTAATATTAATTAATATTAATAATTAATTAAAATATATAAATTAATGAAGGGCTTAAAAAACAAATCACAATTCTAACGAGGACTTAAAAGACAAGTGTTTTGGTTATAGGTATAAATTAATATTATTAATTAATTAAAATTTATAAATTAATGAAGAGCTTAAAAGACAAATCACAATTCTAAAAAGATATATAGGTAATATAGGTAACAGAGTTATATGTATAAATTAATATTAATAATTAATTAAAATCTATAAATTAATGAAGGGCATAAAAGACAAATCACAATTCTAAAAAGATTGGCTCTTTTATATAGGTAATAGATATTCTTACAACAATTATAAATTCATATATATATCTTTATTGAATTTTGGATTTGTATTGATGAGGACTTAAAAGACAAATGTTTTGGTTATAGGTATAGATTAATATTAATTAATATTAATAATTAATTAAAATATATAAATTAATGAAGGGCTTAAAAAACAAATCACAATTTTAACGAGGATTTAAAAGACAAGTGTTTTGGTTATAGGTATAAATTAATATTATTAATTAATTAAAATTTATAAATTAATGAAGAGCTTAAAAGACAAATCACAATTCTAAAAAGATATATAAGTAATATAGGTAACAGAGTTATATGTATAAATTAATATTAATAATTAATTAAAATCTATAAATTAATGAAGGGCATAAAAGACAAATCACAATTCTAAAAAGATTGGCTCTTTTATATAGGTAATAGATAGATATATATATATATATATATTAGAATTTGTTCCCAAAATTATGATAATTACGGGATATTTAGAAAAATGAACGTAGTCAATTATTTTAAAATATATTTTAAATATAATCATTTTTAAAAAATAATAATTGACTAAAGTTAGATAACAAAATAATTAATACGTAACAAAATAAGAGTCGGAGCTAAATTTCGGAATCAAACTATCACATTTTTTTATTAGTCAATGACCCCGGAAGGTCGAATTCCAAACTTTCTCGAGTCACCCTAACGTAACGGCTAAGAGAACTTGGCTCTTTACGAGCCTCTAAAATCTCTTCATTAGGGCCATCTACGTTTATTTTAATGGTGAGGCTTGTGCTGTTCAATATACTGCAAGAGCTTGAATATCAGATACAAAGGAATTATACGTTTGATGTAAAGAGACGAATTCGCCCTCTTAGGTTCATTGTTTTCATCATAACTAAATTCAAGGAAGAATAATATTTCTCTCTCAAGATGGCTCCAAGTTGCTAGCTTTTATTTAATTAATTTACTATAATAATGCCAAAATGGTGATTCAATAACTTTTGTATAATAATAATATAATTATTTAGCATAAATTATATTGATATTTGTCTGATATTATTTTCAGGTAACTTTTCTCTTAGATAATTCACTAATCCGTATTCGTGAGAGTGTGAGACAGATGGATGTAGTCTATATTTTTCATGAAAAGAAATATCTTTGAAATAAAAAATAATAATATTATTTAATTTGGGTCGAATTGGATATTAGTCTCACAAAATTAACCAGTAAAACTGTAACGTTCCAGATTCGACGACTGTTCTCATTGTATCAAAACGGGTCTTTCCAGCGTGCTTATATCCTCACTCACACGCATCTTGAGAAACTTCCCAAGAGATCACACATCCCAAAATTGCCCCAGGTCAAGCACGCTTAACTTTGGAGTTCTTATATGATAAGCTACCGAAAAGAAGGTGCATCTTCTTTTCGCTAGCTCATCACATAAAAACTCCAAAGTAAAGCGTGCTTGACTTGGGGCAATTTTGGGATGGGAGACGGGTGACCCCCTGAGAAGTTTCATAGGTGCGTGTAAGTAGTGGACATAAACACGCTGAAAAGAATCGTCTTGGTACAATGAGGATAATCATAGAATCTAGGGTGTTACAAAAACGGTTTCACAATAGTTTTTGTGTTCTTTTTATTAGCTCATGTTTAGTACACCCACGCCCCATTTAAATGTCTTATTATTATTGTTTAACCCAATTCATTGGCCAATGACCCAACTTGGCTAGGAGGACAGTTTGTTTGGCCAAAATCCTTGAAGCCCACGTGCCGAAGCCCACGTGCCACAGCCCAACGAATAAAATCATATAGTTCCAAGCCATAGCCCAACGGATAAAGCGCAAGAAGATTTATAGTTTGGTCCAAGAAAAGCACGATGCCGGGAGTTGAACTATGACCCAACTGAGTGATCGTGGAATGCAATTGAAACTTCACGTGGAGTGTGACAAAAGCAGGAGTAATCAGAAAGGACGAAAAAATCATCCAACAAAGCAGCAGTAAAGCTTCTTCAATTCTCTCAATATTTATCTGCATATTTTCCGATTTCTAGCATCCTAGTTTCTTTAGATTTTCGCATATTTCTCCAAATTTCTTGTAAAAAATGTCGTTTATGTTCATAACAACGTAATTAAATTTGATGTTGTTCATGGATTTTCTCTTCAATTTCATTACATTCCTCAATTTATATTTTTCACTTTGAAGCCACACCGAGGGAATTAGAACTAACAGTCGAATCGGGACTCGCAACGCTTGACAAAGAAGTCGTATCATTCCATATTTGGCACGTCCCACAATTTTCGTGACAAACAAATTGGCACGCTCAGTGGAACCAAATGCCTCCAAAGCGTACTGAGAAGAATGAAGGAATTCTCCCATCACAGGGAAAAGGTTATCGTTCACAGGAGGAAGAGACCGATGTTGATGGAAGATCAGTGGAACGACTGGTACACAAATTCGAAGAAGAGGCTGTGAATGAAGGAATTTCATTTTCTGGTGGTGAGGGACTTCCAACAAACATTGTGTTGTCCATGGAGAAAAATATCCGTGGGGATCTCAACGAAATGACCAAAGCCTTTACTGTTGTTATGATGGAATTTATCGTAGAAATAAGGGAATGGAAGAAGTCTTTGAAGGAAGAAAATAAGTTACCAAAAGATGATAAACCTAAGGAAACTAGAACAAAACTGTCTGAAGACCAAGGCCAGATATCGGGGAGTTCTCAAGCAGGTGAAAATCGCCGCTTGGAGGAATCACCGACTCTCGGGTCTGTTGGAGAAGGAAAGTATACTCCTCCACACAGAATGAAAGATGAGTTGGGTCCGAAACGTCAAAGTTACAACAACGCTAAACAAGTAGTAGGGAATATGTTCACTATCACTTCTCCTAGCATGCATCCGGGGATATATGGTGATGGGGGAATGCATGGCTGTTCAGTTCCTAGGTTCGGGGAATAACACTCGGGGGTGGGTGGGGGGGGGGGAAATTATTCCCCGCACCCATTGCGAAAAACTCCAGTCTTGGACTTCGTGACTGTACATGATGTTATTCAAGAGTTGTATGGCCCAGGAGTGAGGCCAATCGACCGACCAGAGTTTCACAAGCCATACCCCGATATTGTTGACCGTGAAAATCCTTATCCACGAGGGTATCACATTCCAGACTTTACTTTATACTCAGGGGAAGATGGTCAATCTAGTGTGGAATATGTGGCGAGGTTTACAATACAGTGTGTGGAACTAGAAAATTTGGATAACTTTTCCAACTACAAGCTACGTTTGCTTCCAAATTCATTGACTAGTACTGCGTTTACTTGGTATGCCACACTGCCTCAGAATTCTATTATGACCTGGCATGACATGGAACGCCAGTTCCATACATTGTTTTTGAGAACAGTACCTGAGATCAGTATAGCGGAATTGTTGAGAGTGGTCCAGAAGCCAGGAGAATCCACTAATGATTTCATTTGCAAATTCAAAAGAGTGATGATTAGGTGCAAAGTTTTCATTCCAAAATCAGAATATGTGAAAATGGCGCAGCGAGGACTTGTCTTTGAGCTGAGAAAGAAATTCCAAGGGATGGAATTCCTTGATTTTTATGAGCTTGCTGCCAAGATATCAGAGTAAGAGGAATAATTGCGTTATGAAAGTCATAAAAAGAAGTATACCGTCGGCTCTTACTTCCAGGAAGTTGAAGAAGCCACCTTGGCAGAAGTGGTGAATTCTGGGACATGTACAGTCCCGTTGTTAAAGCGCAAGAATGAAGAATTCCCTAGAAAAAATGCTTCTCCAGTTCAAACGCCGTATACCTTTGATACATCAAAGACAAAAGAAATTTTGGATCATTTGGTGAAGGAAAAATTCATAACATTTCCCCCAGATCATAAAGTACCAACAGAGAGGAGATCAAGGGAAGAGACTACTGTAAGTATCATAATCCCTTCAACCATAATACTAATGATTGTTGGGCTTTTAAAATTGTTCTGCAAGAGAGAATCAACAAGGAAATCCTGATATTCCCTGAGAAAAAAGAGACAATGATAGTGGATGAAGACCTTTTTCCACCTGTAGCCAACGTGAATGTGAATAATACCGACTTGCAATTTCTAATCAATGAGAAGAGGAATGTAGTGGGAACAGATCCTTCCGACCAAAAGTTACTATAGGGAAGTGTTGGGTACCCAGTAAGATGATAATTGATGTCAAAGATAGAAGAACATAAAATTTTCATGAAAGAGATCATCATTACAGCAGGGGGAATATGTCTTACAGAAGTGGGAATGGAAGGTATGATGAGGAATCCATGGCCAAGAGGCTGGTGAACCCTTACCTTGAGGGAAGCTCTTCTACTAAAGTTAGGAATGATGAAAGAAAATATGACCAGCATTCATCCCAAAAGATATTTCAGGGGTCCCCATTCCTGAATGATCATCAAAAATATGAAAGGAAATCTCATTTTGTTGTTACTCTCGATGGTAACTCCCAATGGACAATGGATACGTGTGGAACATCCAAAGTTTCCAACACCGCTTTCTCGAACCCAAAAAAGACGTTTTTTGAGAGAAAAGCTACGGAGCGAAGGTTGAAAGTGGAAGAATCATTTAAAAAGAAGAAGAAGTTCGGCAGGAAGGCTATTAAGGACAAAGAAGAGGAAGGTGATGACTTTCTGTCGGAGGAAGACCGTAACGTGGTCAAGAAAACTACCTTCAAGGTAGGGCAGATTCTTGTCTCATTTGACTGTGGCACAGGAACATTAATGTTACCAGATGAGTTCAAACACAAAAGAATATTTGGGTGTGGCGGATTTATGAGAAATGAAATTGCTAGAGATTCCGTCCAGAATAATGTTTCGAAAGATTGTACTAGAGTTCTCGTTGATGAAAAGAAAAGAGTGGTTATGAAGAGACCTACCAATGAAATGACTAGACATATCAAACCACTTTATATCACGACGCAAGTTAATGGAAAACATGTGTCTAGAGTATTGATAGATAATGGATCAGCTGTCAATATTCTACCCCACAGAATTCTGTAGAAGTTGGGGAAAGATGTGGAAGACTTGATTCCGACAGAAGTCTCTGTGGCAGCTTTTACTGGAGAATCCACCAAAACCTTGGGAGTTTTACCAGAAAATGTTACTGTAAGGTCCCGATCCTCGTTGTCAGCTTTTTTCGTGGTCAATTCCAGTGCTAGCTTACATGCTTTGTTAGGGAGAGATTGGATTCACACCAATCATTGTGTACCATCATTCATGCACCAGTTACTATTGATGTGGAAAGAGGATGTTGTAGAAGTGGTACAAGCTGATTCACAGCCGTATCAATATAATTTCAATGTCGTGGAAGCTAGATATTATGAGGGAGCTTTTGGTCCAATTAAGTTTCGTAACTACAAGGTGCATGGACAACCAAGAACAGTGTACATGGACACTCAAAATGTTAAAGAAGAAGTTGAGAAGGTTCTCAAACCTTCTGCCATTGGTCTCTCCTAGACCCATGGTCCGACCGATTATCGTGGAGGTCGATGACTAAGTTCACTAAAGAAGAGATGGAAGTCACTGCAGCTTCCAAGTAGAAAGCCAAAATGCAGTAGCTGGTGAATGAAGTACAGTCTCAGGAGTTGTGGGATAACGATGGAGCTGAAGTAATATTTGAGGAGGAATGTGGAGGTAGTGAGGAGGAATAGTTACAAATGGAGGATTTAATCTTAGCTCTGGCTCAGATGAAAGATCGACAGCCAGAGACAGATGGTTCATAAAGATGGAATATATGATAAGTATTGTACAAAGTAGGCTGGATGGCCACTTTGGTTAGTTTTGTCATATTGACTCATAAGAAGTTTCTGTAAATATGTGAGGAATGGGCTTTTAAGCCATTCCTTGCTGAAGTTTTTTTTGTAAATAATGATGGAGCATTGTGAATAAATAAAATGATTGCTCATGGAATCCGATGTAGTCGATGTATTTTAAGAGGAATATTTGTTTTGTTGGTTGGCCAAATTGATGAAAAAGTGATGTTTGTTTATGGCATATCTTAAAACCTTGGGGAGTATTGTTTGAAAAATGTTGTTTAACAGTTGATTGGTAAACAAATAGTGTTGACCTGCCATGTTTGCATCAATGTTGAAGAAAACAGGATTTTTCTCCTTTGTTTAGTTTTTAGAAAATTTTGGCAGAGTTTCCCTTGTAAATGTGAAATACCAAAATACAAATATATGAAAAAAAATCTCAAGCAGCATGTATAAGGTAAACAACATGTTTCCAATAACAAAGTTTGGCTTTCAAACCACTTTTTCAAATCTACACATCATAAAAGAAACTTGCCAAACCATGGCAAACAAGTGAAAAAAGTACACCTACTGTCCCTAGCCTGCGTATTTTTTCTTTTCAATGTGTATGACACTCCATATATATATGCTCAGTCAGTTGAAAAGATATTCATCCAAGCTTGGAAATTTATTATGGATTGGCCGACGGCACTCTCAAGAGGCAAGATTTTCCATCTCCGTTGGTATTTAAGGTACTGCTTGCATTGGCTTTTGAGATATAAATCCTCGATTTCTCCAACTATGTTCATGAGAATTAAATGGGACCAAGTGATAAATAATGGAGTGTTGATCAACAAAACTATGAATGCTCAAATACTAATGCAACATAACAGTGAGTAAGAAGAGCATCTACTAAGCAGGATGGAAGATGACCAAGAGAATGAAAGTTGGTGATTTATACACCCCATTTCCATCTTCTGGAATCCACCAGACTCTCCCATCTCAATCAGAGCTAATTTATACATTGATAGCTAATGATTTGGAAAAAAGAAGAGCAACTCGTGTGGTTGTGTTCTCAATATGAAGATTACAGAAAGTGCACCAGCTATAGGTCAAGCTCTGAATATGCACACCAAGGAGCCGCTCTGTTGAGGTGCAAGCAGTGGGTGTTCCAAGGTGTTACTAATCAAAAACTCATTCAAATTTATTCACAAACTACCTTGAGGATAGCATGAAATGTGACATATTCTACTATGTTTTTGTGATGGAGGATTAAGAAAAATGGTAAAATATACTTACCTTGGGAAGGTGTGACTTGATGTAAAGGAGATTGATGATGGCAGATTTCAGAAATTTGGATGGCATCACAAAGGCAATGTAATCGCCATTGATATGGGACATAAGATCTCCATGAGCGGTTGAGTAGTTGTCTCGAAGTGAAGGAAGATCGGTTATAAAAGCAATGAAGAATTGGAGGATTTTGGGGGAAGAAGACGAGGAAGAATTTTGGGAAATATGGTGTTGTGAACTACATTGTCTTATTTTTTCCCTTTTTTTCTCCTCCTCCTTCTCATTTATGTCGTATTATCAATTTAGGCCAACTTGTAAATGGCCAACACAATATATTTTAATTATTAAACATAGCCAATTTGGCCCATAATTGGCTACGGGGCAATTGTTTAGCCCAATTAATTGGCCAATGACCCAACTAGGGGGACAATTTGTTTGGCCAAAATCCTTGAAGCCCACGAGCCACAGCCCAACGAATAAAATCATATAGTTCCAGGCCATAGCCCAACGGATAAAGCCCTAGAAGAATTGTAGTTTGGTCCAAGAAAAGCACGATGCCGGGAGTTGAGCCATGACCCAACTTGAGTGATGGTAGAATGCAGTTGAAACTTCCCGTGGAGTGTGACAAAACAGGAGTAATCAGAAAGGACAAAAAAAAATCATCCAACAAAGCAGCATCAAAGCTTCTGCAATTCTCTCAATATTTATCTGCATATTTTTCCGATTTCTAGCATACTAGTTTCTTAATATTTTGGCATATTCCTCCAACTTTCTTGTAAAAATTGTCGTTTATGTTCATAACAACGTAATTAAATTTGATGTTGTTTATGGATTTTCTCTTCAATTTCATTATATTCCAATTTTATATTTTTCGCTTTGAAGCCGCGCCGAGTGAATTAGAACTAACGGTCGAATCGGGACTTGCAATGCTTGACAAAGAAGTCATATCATTCCAGGCATGCCCCGTAATTTTCGTGACAATATAATGTCAAAAAGTTTAGTTCTCTAGAGAGTTTTTTTATTTTATTTCAAAACTTTGACGATATTAGATTTTTGAAATTTCATCATTGGATACAAATCTGATAACATTGAAAAAATATTAAACAGTTCAATTCAATTATTAAAAATTACATTTAAATTCGTTATTTGTATTATTATTTTGTTCAGAATGATGTATTTATTTTTACGATTATTATTTTGAGCAAGAATACCAGTAACATAAATAGTCACTACATTATTTATACGAAAGAGAAAAAACAAAAACAAAAACAAAAACAAAAAAAAAAACCCTAGTTTTATGGTCTCCTGTAAGAGACTGAGAGAATCTAGGAAAGTTGTAAACTTCTTTTTGTTTTTTTTTAAAAAAAACAAATAATAATCTAAGAGGATTTTGAGTAGGTCTCTTGTGAGATGCTTTCACGAATCTTTATCTATGAGACACATAAAAAGTAATATTTTTTCATGGATGACCCAAATAAGATATATGTATCACAAAGTATGACCCGTGAAATATTCTCACACAAGTTTTTGTCGATATATATAATGTTTGTAACTAATCGTAAAATAAAAAATATTCAAAAAATCAATATAATGATTTATAAAAGAGTATGTCTCTTGTAAGACGGTCTCGCAAATCTTTATTTGTGATACGAGTCAATCCTACCGATATTCACAATAAAGAGTAATACTCTTAACATAAAAAGTAATATTTTTTCGTGGATGACCCAAATAAAAGATCTGTCTCACAAAATACAACTCTTGATATTGTCTCACACAAGTTTTTGCCTTTATAAAATACATATGCACGGCTTAAAATTTAAAAGTTACACGTATTGTGTTGATTTCTTTGTGTCTTTCTATGTTGTGAGAATCTAAAAACGTACACATTAAGTAAATCTCTGGACTAACCTAACGCAATATCGTATAAATCATGTTAAGTAAATAAAATCACATTGGACAAACTATGTATGTGACAAGTTCATCGATAGGTTGATTTTCTATGTTTGTTTTGGTGGACTGTTGATTGACTTTCTACAATCAGGCATATGTTCCTTGTAGTAAAGAGGTCGCCCGCTATAAATGACACGACAATGTGTGTATGAATGGCAACGGGTCAACGCGACCCCATATTAAACTCGTCCTGACAAGATTGGTTTAGACTAGCCTAACGAGTCCCAAACAGGTCCAGGGCAAGTCCCGAGTTTAGCCGAGCTCGTGTATATATATATATATATGATTTTTCATATATTTAATAATAAATATTTCATTCATTAAAAATGAAAATTTTAACTTGTTATAATATTTTTTGTTCCTAAATACATTTAATATAAATTTTGAAAATAACTTTAATGATTAATTAATTTTTAATTTTTTTTATTTTGTATTTGAAAAAAAAATTGTACAAAAAATAAATTTGACAGGTCTATGAATCTAACTCAGATTGGACCCACCGAATTTACGGCTGCAAACAGGGGACATCCAGTGGTTGGTGGGTTAGATTTGACCAAATCTGTTCCAAACTCAACTCGTTTTCATCCTAAACATATATGTGTTTTTAATGATTTTAAAATAGTTTTTGTTCACAATATATAATCAATATAGTTGCACTTAATTTGATGCGACAATTTCACATTTTTTTAATAAAATCTACGTTAAAAAATATAACAAAATTTTGGATTATAAAAGAAAGCTGATAAGTGCAATTTATTGTATTTTTATTTAACTTGGAATTTTGTGATTCTTGAGCAAATTTTATGCGATTTGTTGTTATTTTTGTTGTTGTTTGGAAGCTTAGGATGAGAGTTTGGAGTATTAAAATGTTGAATAGGAAAGTGCAAAAGATGCAAAAATACAGAAGCTACAGCACACCCCCCCGCTTATATTTACACCGCACTCGCGGTGAAGCACCGCACTCGCGCTCACACACCAGAGCAGCACCACACCCGCGGTCGATGATTTTAAATACTGAAAGGGGCAGAAATTGGACATTACCGAATAACACTTCTCCCCACCCTCTCCTTCACTTCGAAATCCTTCCTCACAAAACACATTCCATACTCAAATTTTCTATCCAATCACATATTTCCTACTCCCCACATACATACATTCACTCATTTTATCCAATATCAATCTTCATTCCACAGAATCAACACTTATACTACCTAGTGTTTGAAAAGAGGCTCGAAAATTTTACACCAAGGATTGATTGAAACTTCGATTTTGTTCTTCCAAGACACATTTCAACACTCAATGTGAGAAAATCCATACTACATTTGCTTTGAAATTCAAAATTATTGGTGGTGTTGGCTATGGAAGAAAAGTGAGATTAATATTCAATTTTAGCGGAATACATTCTTGACATTGTTGATTGGATTGATGTGTATAATGTTGAGGTGTAGTTATTTTGATTAATAAGTTTGGGGAAGTGAAAGAATCATCAAGTTTATTGAATTGGATTGAAAGAGAAGTTGGTTCTTTGAAAGTGTTTGACAAAATGTCTCCATGAAAAAAACAATCAAATGGTGCATCCTCATCTGCGAATTATGATGCACACAAGTTCTAGGACAACAAGGCGGATGAAATTTATGATAAAATGTTGAACAAGAACATTGTGAAAGAGAGAGGATTTGACATGAACTTCCCCCGAACCAAGATCGGATTAATGCTTACCGCTAGGCATTGGGAGGATTTTGGCAAGCAACCACAGGATGCGGTCATTTCTTTGGTACGAGAATTTTATTCTAACTTTAAGGTTAAGCGTGATCATTTGAAAGCTTTGGTGAGAGGAAAGATGTAGCTTTTGATGCTCATAAGATCAACACGATGTATGGTATCCATCCAGTCATGCATGATGAATACGAAGAATATCGAACCGAGGACGTTGATTATAATAATATTCTTCAGACTATATGCACTGAGAGAGCGGAGTGACGAATGAGAGAAGATGTGCATTTAAACCTAGCCAAATCAAATCTGGCCAATGTTGTCAAAGATTGATATTCCTTCATTTCGGCTAGGATTAAGCCTACTGACCATACTACCACCGTCATCAAGGAGAGGGCAATCTTGACTTTTTGCATCATGACGAGAAAGACAATTGACTTAGGTCAATTGCTTCAGAGCTCGGTGTTAGATTATGCAAAAGACAACTCTCCTAGTGGACTCCTCCACCCCTCTCTTACCACCGATCTACGCTAGAATGTGGGAGTGACTTGGGCAGCAAACGAAGAGTGGTTAAAACCAAAGTCTGTCATTGTGGTAATTCAACCACATAGGTCATTGTCAACTGAACAACATGATCCATGTCGAGTCAAAGAGAATTCAACAAAAGAGCTACAGAAAGACGTGTCCATGCTCCGTCCCCACAACTACAAAGAAATATGCGAGATCGATTAATCCATTTGGAAGAAGAGATGCGTCATTAACGCCGAGACATAGACGAGTTTCGGTTTAGGACCGATACGTTAATGGGCTATATGATGGATTTCATGTCCCTCTTGGCTTTACAATTTCCATCAGCTCCCGAATCTGGTAATCCATTTCCATAACCTCCAAAGTGGCCGCCCGCATACTACCCGCCGGAGCTCCACCCACCACCAGAAGGCGCAGATGATAAGGACTGAGAATGACCACTGACTGGTCGTTGCCCGAGGTATGTGTATTCCTCTGTCTTTCATGATCATTTTCATCGAGGACTATGCACATATTTTAGTTTGAGGGAGATGTTATTTATTTTATTTTGTGTGTTCATTTATTTAGTTTTATTTGAGTTTTTTTTTCTTGTGTTTGTCTGCTTGTGAGTTTGTAGTATCATAGTCATGAAAATTTTAGAAATGACCAATGATGACTAAAATTTTTGTGTTGAGAAGAAAGGTCATGCATTTCGTTCATGTTCATCAATCAATTTGAAAAATTTAGAGAACAATCATGAGATTTGGTAAGTTTGAGACTTATAGTTTCTAAACAAATCTGTGATTTTCATTTGACATTGAAATAAATTTTAGCAAACACATATATGATTGAGACAATCTTTGATTTTATTTGGGCCTATTTATATTGTTCATAAATATTCATTTGAAGACATCTTGAGTCTATATGAGAAAAGAATTGTGTTCTTGAAATTTCTTGGAAGCCAAGCGCTTTTCTTTTGAATATATATGTATTTGGTTGATGCATTGGAACACCATTTTTCACGATGATTAGATTATACTTTGTGTTGGTGAATTGAGATTTTGTCTAGAACTATCCAAACAACACTCGAGGCGAAATATAGACAAACTATGATTTAGGAATGATTTAGGTGATTTTTGGAACGATTGAGCCTTTCGAGCCACCAAATAAAAATAATTTATCATTTGTCACCTCTTTGTATCTTATATGAATTCGAATGGTACACGTGAATATGTGTAAAAGACCACATTCGATATTCCTTTCAAATATCCAACATTTATCACCCCTTTGAATATCTTATACATTAATTCTTACCTTCTCAAGGGAGTAAGAATTCAAAAAATCAAAGAAGTTGAAATTCTCCTACAAAAGAAAAGAAAAATGAATGATGTTTGATTGAAGAAGTTGGAAAAAATGGGAGAAAAAGAGATTAAATGAATAAAAAATGGAGATAAAAGAAAAAGTGGAATATGCAAAAGAGATAAAAATTCAACTTACTCCATTATCTGAATTCCTAATCTTCATTTGTAGCCATGAACCAAGGCCTAACATTACAAGCATTGCAAATGCTATTGACCAAGTCATAGTTGTCCAATATACTAGTGGAGAAGGATTGGGAGGACCAAGCCTATGGACAATCGATAAACACTTACATTGAGTACGAATCTTAATCAACTTTACACACACCTCATTGCATCAAATATTTATTGAGTACTCCTTTCTTGAATGAATATTGCTTTGAACCCAATTTTTACCCGAAAAAACCTCTTGATTTATGTTTGTAAAAATTGAAATCGATTGAGAATGTTTTGAAACATGAGTTGAAGAGATTAGAAGTTTAGAAAATTAACCGATTGCATGATTATATCCGGATGAAAAATTGGTTGGATTGATTTTACTTGTCATATATTGAATAATGAATGCATGAAGAGTTAGTTAAATTATCTTGAGGCCAAGTTCTTTTAAAAATATTTCATGACTTGATTGTTTGTATTGTTTTGTTTTGCTCGGGACTAGCAAAATTCTAAGTTTGGGGGAGTGAAGTGCAATTTATTGCACTTTTATTACTTTTAACTTGAAATTTTGTGATTCTTGAGCATGTTTTATGCTATTTGTTGTTTTTGTTGTTGTAGTTTGGAATATTAGAATTAGAGTTTGGAGTATTAAAATATTGAATTGGAAAGTGCAAAAGATGCAAATATACAGAAGCTACAGCACACACGCGCTTATATTTACACCGCATCCGCGCTCACACACCAGTAGCTGCACCGCACCAGCGATGACTTCCTGACCGCACTCGCAGTCCTTGCAAGACAGAATCCGACAAATCTGTATTTTGGTGTGTTGCGCATAGAATTCCAAGAAACACTCAAATAAAACTAAATAAATGAACACACAAAATAAAATAAATAACATCTCCCCCAAACTAAAATATGTGCATCGTCCTCGATATAAATGATCATGAAAGACAGAGGAATACACATACCTTGGACAACGACCGTCTGTGGTCATTGTCATCCTCATCATCTGCGCCTTCTGGTGGTGGGTGGAGCTCCAACGGGTAGTATGCGGGCGGCCACTTTGGAGGTTGTGGAAATGGATTACCAGATTCGGAAGCTGATGGAAATTGTAAAGCCAAGAGGAACGTGAAATCCATCATATAGCCAATGAACGTATCGGCCCTTAATCGAAACTGGTTTATGTCTTGGCGTTAATGACGCATCTCTTCTTCCAAATGGATTAATCGATCTTGCATATTTCTTGATTGCGGTTGTGGTTGTGGGGACGGAGCATGGACACGTCTTTTGCAGTTCTTTTATTGAATTCTCTCGGAGCTCGACGTCCATCATGTTGTTCCGCTGACAGTGACCTATGTGGTTGAATTACCACAATGACAGACTTTGGTTTTAACCACTCTTCGTTTGCTGCCCAAGTCACTCTCACATTCTAGCATAGATCGGTGATAAGAGAGGGGTGGAGGAGTCCACTAGGAGAGTTTCCTTTTGCATAATCTAACATCGAGCTCTGAAGCAATTTACCTAAGTCAATTATCTTTCTCGTCATGATGCAATTGACCTAGCCGAAATGAAGGAATACCAATCTTTGGCAACATTTGTCGGATCTGATTTGGCTAGGTTTAAATGCACATCTTCTCTCATTCGCCACTCTGTTCCCTCAATGCATATAATCTGAAGAATATTATTATAATCAACGTCCTCGGTCCGATATTCTTTGTATTCATCATGCATGACTGGAGGGATACCATACATCGTGTTAATGTTATGAGCATAAAAAAACTATCATCTTTCTTCTCATCAAAACTTTCAAATGATCATGCTTAACCTTAAAGGTTAGCATAAAATTCTCGTACCAAAGAAATGACCGCATCCTGTGGTTGCTTGCCAAAATCCTCCCAATGCCTAGCAGTAAGCATTAATCCGATCTCGGTTCGGGAGAAGCTCAAGTCAAATCCCCTCTCTTTCACATTGCTCTTGTTCAACATTTTATCATAATTTTCATCCGCCTTGTCGTCCTAGAACTTGTGTGCATCATAATTCGCAGATAAGGATGCATCATTTGATTGTTTTTTTCGTGGAGGTATTTTGTCAAACACTTTCAATCCAATTCAATAAACTTGATGATTCTTTCACTCCCTCAAACTTATTAATCACAATAACTACACCTCAACAATATACACACCAACCCAATCAACAATGTCAAGAATGTATTCCACTAAAATTGAATATTAATCTCACTTTTCTTCCACAGCCAACACCACCAATAATTTCGAATTTCAAAGCAAATGTAGTATGGATTTTCTCACATTGAGTGTTGAAATGTGTCTTGGAAGAACAACATCAAAGCTCCAATCAATCCTTGGTGTAAAATTTTCGAGCCCCTTTTCAAACACTAGGTAGTATTGGTGTTGATTTTGTGGAATTGAGATGGATATTGGATGAAATGAGTGAATGTATGTATGTGGGGAGTAGGAAATATGTGCTTGAATAGAAAATTTGAGTGTGGAATGTGTTTTGTGAGAAATGATTTCGAAGTGAAGGAGAAGGTGGGAGAAATGTTATTCGGTAATGTCCAATTTATGCCCCTTTTAGTATTTAAAATCATCGAATGTGGGTGCGGTGCAGCTACTGGTGTATGAGCGCGGGTGCGGTATGTTTTCCAGCGCGGGTGCAGTGCTTATCCACGGGTGCCGTGTAAATATAAGCAGGGGTGTGCTGTAGCTTCTGTATTTTTGCATCTTTTGCACTTCCCGATTCAGCATTTTAATATTCCAAACTCTCATCCTAAGCTTCCAAACTACAACAAATCATTTAAAACCTACTCAAGAATCTCCCCAAGTTAAATACAAATAATAAAAGTGCATTTTGCACTTATCGAAAGCCTAATAAATTACATCTGTATAACACACAATTAACTATTAATAAACTTGAAGACGAGCCGGTGCCCCCAAGAAAGAATACAGAACGTTATTTTCACCATACTCCTTACATTTATCAAATAATTTCTCCGAAACATTAATACAATAATGTCGAATTCACAAGCAAAGAATGATTTATTTACCCAATATATAGATATATATGAGAGCTCAGTAGATAGATATACTCAAGCAGCTGCGGATTTTTTGTCTTCGTGATCATCAAGATTTAGTGCATGAAGCAGTTTCGGCCAGGATTCAGGAATTCCTCCAGGAAGATCAAACTCCAACAACTTCCCGCAATTGCGGTAGAATTCCTCCACGGGTCGACTCTGCAAATTTGGATGTTTCCAAGCCAAGCCATATGTTATGCAACTGAAATTCCAAGTTCATGATTATGTATAACACACAACGGAAGCCTAGTCTTCTCAGGCTCTTAGCTACACCTTAAACAAAAACAGGTGAAGTTTAGGCTTTTTAGGCTTTTAACTACATATGTATGAGACTGCCATCTCTCTCATAGAGCAGGTGTTTTTTTTTTATTTGGGGGTGGGGGGGAGTGCCACCTAGGACTGTGTTTTTTCCTTCTCATAAACAAATTCCCATCTTTCAAAAAAAAAAACAAACAAACAAACAAACACTACTACCTTCACAGGATGTCAAGGTTAAGTGCAAAAACTACTTAGAAACTAAAGAACTTCAAATAATGAAAAAATTATGAAATTGTTGACAGAAAAAACAATCCACCAGGAAGTTGATTGATAAAATTTTAATAAGATGATGGATTACCATTTCATCATAAACCCGTATACGTTCTTTAACAACTTCTTCAGTGTCATCGGACCGTGTAATTAGTTTCGATTCACATTGTGAAGGAGGTAGAAGGGGAGGCATGTACATTCTATTACTTCCATCTTTGTCCTTGATATCGATACAAGCAACAGTTGTAGTTCCTCCCACACTCACTGCAAATTCGTCGCCCGAGGCACTTTGCTATTAGAGCTTCTTCCCGCAGTTTCAGATTTATTACCAAGTCAATATCTGTCACCTTATCCAGGATTTCCTGCATAACAGGGAATGAAACACCATTAAGTAATGGCTATAACTCTGTGTTTCCAATTAACAAATCATCCACACAAATTCTAAAACGCACAAAACTAAGCCAGCTGATGTTTGCAAATACACAGGGTTTGTGCGGGCTCACATTCTCCATTCTAGGGATATAATTTTGGAGAAATATGATGTACTTTGCTATTGTCTTGAAGAAATATATATTTTAGGATTTCAATAACACTCATCACATGTACAAATATATATTATGAATTATAAATATAATCAATACTTAGTTATATAATTAACTTAGTTTAGTCAAAAAAAAAATATTTGAATCTAAACGAAATCATAGATGATATTGAAGTAAGCGAGAAAGAGATATCCAGGAATAAATTATGTGAGATTCATTACATAAAATAAATGAAGTATGGCGTCATTATATTATTAAAGAAATAAAATACATTTACAGGCCTCTTTTTCCTTAGTTTTTTGTTGAAAATGAGAGTGGACATATTTTTGTCAGCTCATTTAAATTTCCAAAGATAGTAAAAATAATAGGCTTTCCATCAGCAATATAATAGGATGTAGATGTATAGAAAATGATCGAGTTCGACCTACCCTAGGTATTGCCCTCAGTGTAAACGTAATGGTCAGTATTGTCTCAAAATTTTCTTATGTGAGTCAAACATAGACCTCACACGTTTAGACCAATGATCGCATGATCTTATTAACCATAGAAAAGCATAAAAAATATTAATAGCTTAAGTCATAAGTAATAATTATGTTAATGATGTGAAACGGAGGGAAAAATATTTTCAGAATGAGAATTGAAATATGGAGATACGAGGATCTTGAGAGGTATGCCGGTTTTTATCCCTGGATTAATCCTTCCTCTCTGCCTCCTCTGCCCCACTTCTCACTTCCTTCTCACCTGATCTCATAATGTAACCGAAAGCATCCCTTCACCTCCTTTATCTAAAGATCCCACCTGACTGCACCGTCCCCTTCCTCCGGCGACGGTCGCCGTCCGTCGCCGACTATCCCCAAGCCAACCGCGACCTTTTCAACCCATTCTATCCACCGTACGCCTCCTTTGCTCACATCGTTCCAAACCTCACTCTCGTTAACCCTTTCCGACTGATTTCCGACCACCGTCCTTAGCTTCTGATAAACCTATTTATCCCTTCCTACTTCTGTAACCGCCCGTTCACGGATTTCTGATTTCCAGTAGCCATTTTCCTTTCTTTAAAGTCAAAGGAGATGAATCGTTTGCTAACCAGGGCTCAACTCAAAACAAGTTGTGAGACCAAAATCGAACACAAGCTGTTCTTATTATGCAAGGGCATAAGGGGAGATACACTGATAGTGATAGAAAGAACTAGAAATGCAACTTATAGGATGGAGTTGGACTGCAACAGTTTATACTGGTTTTTGGCAACAATCAAGGAATACATCGATAAACCATTTCCTTGTTCGCAATTTAAGAAATTCAGAGGCAAAGAGGCTGTCATATCGCTGCAGAAAACTACGAATGGACGAGGTAGCTATTTGGAATTATCTAAGATTGTTTGGAGAGGAAAGACGCAACGTATCATCATACCAAGCGGACGATTCTACTCGGGATGGAAATGGATGGCACATAATATGTCCAAACTTATGTCAATTCGCACGTACAAGTCACCGAGTACCAGAGTAGAAAGAGATAACTTGGAAAAAGATCAGAAGCGTTTCAAGGTCATTTCGACGTATCACAACAAAAGAATTCCTGAGGTTGCTACGCTGGAACAACTACCGGTTTGTTTGGTGAAGGATTGGAGCAAAGCACTGATCATTACAAAGGAGTGCGTCAACATATCATGGAACATGGTTCGTATTACCCTTGGAAGAGCGGTTCAGAGGAAGGTCGATTTGTTTCCTTTTCAAGCTAACAAGGCAGCTTGGTGGCCACAGAATGACGAGGATGCAGCCTTCTACCTAAGATTGAAAAAAGTTTTTCTGGAAAAGAAAAACAGCTTGTCGTTTGAGAAGTGGAATCAGAATACCAATACTGAAGAAGAAACTTTCGAGTGTTGCAACAGCTGGGTGCGATTAATGGGGCTACCTTGGGACCTTTGGTCAACACAATTGTTCAAGGAAATTGGTGATCAGTGTGGTGGTTTGTTGAATATTAGCCAAGACACAGTGCTACTTAAAGATCTATCAGCAGCAAAAATCAAAGTAGTTGGTATTGAAGGTGGGTTCATCAACAGAAACTTAAGGATTCAAACTCTCAGAGGATCTATGACCATTCGCATCATGGTGGATTCGGTCGATTCGTCAGCTTATGATATTTTTGAAAAGAGATCTTATGCTCAAGTGGTGGTTAATGGTGCTAGAATATTACCAGGTTGGGGCAGCTTGACAGGTTCCAAAATTACAGAAGCAAGTGCGAAAAAGAAAACGGAAGATGACCTACCGAGCATGGACAACAACCAAAATGCCAAAGATATGAAAGCTAAGGTAATCATGCATAATTCTGAAGGTCGCAATTGCTACTCCGAACCTTGGTACCGTAGGGAAGCAGATCAAGATTATGAAAAGAATTCATCCAAAAGCAGAGAGTGCATTTCACACAGGGACAATTGATTCTTTGCAGACTACTCCAAAACAGAGAGAATTTGAGTACGTCTATAGTAGGAAGAAATGCAAGGCAATCGCTGACACATATTACGGGCCAGTGGGTGAAGAACCAAATATTCCATTTATCGAAAATTACAATGATTTTACAGGAAGGGACGACGAAAACTGGGAGAAAGATATGAATCCAAATTTCTCGGATGAAGGTGACGAATCCAGTGCTGAAGGAAGTCTCATCTCTGATCAATCGACTGTACATTCATCGGAATTCGACGATTTGGGGGTCTTTTTTGAAGAGTCTCCGAGTAAGGGTGGCAATAAGCCCGATATCTCTAATCCTATTCTATCCTCTTTCCATTCTTTGTCTCCTATAGGTTCATTCCAGGATCGGGGGGGAGGGGCTGAGATAATAGGCGGGGTGGGAAATACACCTACTGTGGTTAAGTTGGGTAATTCAGGAAATAATTCCCTGGGGCAACATAATGGCAAGGTGAAAGAAGTAACATCGGGGCAAGTCGAGCTAAAGGAGCTAAAAAATGTGGATGATAATGATTGTTTGTCAGCTATGGGCGTAGTGAAGATATGATTCTTGAATATAAACGAAGGTGGGGAGGTGGCTGGACAGTAGTGAATCTCATTGCGATAGAGTGGCGTCAAGGGTAGAAGCGGTGTATCGATGAGAATTATTTCATGGAATATTAGGGGGAGTGGTTCGGCATCACGCCGGGCTTTGATACGTGCTGTCCTTGTGAAGGAAAAACCGGATTTAATAATTTTGCAGGAGTTGAAAAGAGAAGTGGCGGATCGTAGATTTATTGCAAGTATATGGAAGTCGAGGTTCGTGGAGTGGATCATTCTACCTGCTATTGGTCGGTCTGGGGGAATACTGATGATGTGGGATCCTAGGAACATTTCGGTTAAGGATAATTTGATTGGGGAATTCTCGATTTCGATTCATATACAAAAGGATAATATCATAGATTGGTGGTTCACGGCGGTCTATGGACCTTGTCAACCTAGATTGAGAGGTAATTTCTGGGATGAGATGGCGGGATTGAGGGTTCTATGCGGAGATCGTTGGTGCGTGGGAGGTGATTTCAATGTGGTCAGATCAGTCACCGAGAAGATTAATAGTCTTTCTCAAACAACAAGCATGAGCTGTTTTGATGCACTGATTCAAGAACTGGAGTTGATCGATCCTCCCCTACTTAATGGAAAATTCACATGGTCGAACTTTAGAGAATCGGCCATTTGCTGCAGATTGGACAGATTCTTGTTCACGGTGGGGTGGTCTGAAATTTATCCTTCTTATAGGCAATCTCTATTGCCCAGGATTATTTCGGATCACCACCCAGTGGTCTGTGATTTGGTTAAACCTAAGTGGGGTCCGACTCCTTTCAGATTCGAAAATGTGTGGTTGAGGCATCCAGGGTTCAGAAACTTTATGCAACAAACGTGGAACAATTCGAGCTTTCAAGGATGGGAGGGTTATAGATTTATGATGAAATTAAGGGCTTCAAAGGGTGATATCAAAAAATGGAATGAGGAAGTGTTCGGGATGGTGGATATGAAAATTGCAGAATTAGTCAATAAAATAAGCAGATTGGATAAGCTGGAAAGTGAGGGTCGGGGTTCGCAAGAGGTCTCGAATGATAGGATAGAAACAAAAGTGCTGCTGGAAGAATTGGTATGTCGCAAGAATCAAATTAATAACCAGAAAAGCAGAATTAAATGGATTACGGAAGGGGATAGAAACACAAAGTTCTTCCACTCAATCTTAACTCAACGTAACAACAAAGCTATCATTGACAGATTGGAAAGAATTGATGGAACGATAACGAGAGACGAGAATGAAATTGTCTCTATTATTGTCCAGTATTACAGGGATTTGTATGGACTGTCAAATGTGAGGAGCTGGGGCATTGAAGGGGTGGAATGGAGTCCAATCGATGATGAGATGAGTGCAGATTTAGAAAGGCCTTTTTCTGAAGAAGAGATTAAACAAGCTGTGTTCCTTTGCGATGGTAGCAAGAGCCCGGGGGCCGATGGTTTCACGTTGGCTTTTTTCCAACAATGCTGGGATTTGGTGAAAATGGATTTGATGAAGGTTTTTGAGGAATTCTTTCAACGAGGAATAATAAATGCCGTGACGAATGAGACATATATTTGTTTGATTCGTAAGAAAGTGGAATCGAATAATGTCAAGGATTTTAGACCGATAAGCCTGGTAACGAGTGTGTATAAGATCATAGCAAAGGTACTGTCGAAGAGGCTAAAGACTGTCATTGCAGCAACCATTTCTGAATCTCAAAATGCTTTCATTGAGGGACGACAAATTATGGATTGCGGTCTAATTGCGAATGAATTGGTGGAAGAGGGGAGAACAAAGAAAAAAAAGAGATGGGTCTTGAAGGTGGATTTCGAGAAAGCATATGATAATGTGGATTGAGAATTCTTGGATTTTGTTCTTGTGAAAAAAGGGTTTGGTGGAAGATGGAGGTCATGGATGAGAGGTTGTCTGTCAAATGTGTCCTTCTCTATCTTGATCAACGGTAGACCGAGAGGAAAGTTCAAAGCTTTCAAAGGGTTGAGACAAGGTGATCCATTATCACCGTTTTTGTTCAACTTAGTGGTGGACGTATTGGGAAGATTAATTGATAAGGCGAAGCAGACAAATTTCATAAGGGGAATAGAAGTTGGTAGAGAAAGGGTAGAGATATCACACCTTCAGTTTGCCGATGACACACTCTTCTTCGTGCAAACAGATGATCATATAAGATTCTTGGTCAAAGTGGTACAATCATTCTGCGACATGTCGGGATTAAAAATTAATTGGAATAAAAGCGCATTGTTGGGAATTCATCGTGACCAGGTCGAGACAGAATCTTTGGCACAGGAAGTGGGCTGTAGAAGGGAGGAGTGGCCTATCAATTATCTTGGAATGCCCTTGGGTGGTAATCCGTTGAAAACCTCTTTTTGGGCACCCATTGTGACTAAGGTATCAAAAAAATTGGCAAATTGGAAAAAATCATTCCTGTCCAGAGGTGGTAGGCTCACTTTGATAATTTCGGTTTTAAATTCTATTCCGATTTACTTTCTGTCATTATTCAAGATGCCGAGAAGTATAGTGGAGGCATTGGAGAAGATATCCAGAAACTTTCTTTGGGACGGGGCGGATGGTGAAGCTCATTGTCATTTGGTTGCGTGGGAAAAGGTGTGTTAACCGAAAGATAAAGGAGGAACAGGGGTGGCAAACATAAGTTTGAGAAACAAGGCGATGCTTGGAAAGTGGTGGTGGAGATTTTTTGTGGAGGGTGAGACATTGTGGAAAAGGATAATAGTGAGCAAATATGGGTTACAAGAGAACTTGTGGGATGCTGGGTTGGCGTTAAATGTCACGTTCAGATGCCCATGGAAGTACATTTCCCGAATTTACCCGACTTTTAAACAGATGGTTGTATTTAAGGTGAGAGGGGGTAACAAGGTGAGGTTTTGGGAGGACAGATGGTGGGGGGATTCTTCTTTTAAAGATCTTTTTCCAGCTTTGTTTCAGCTTTCTTCGATCCGTAATATGCCGATATCCTTTGTCGCAATTTTTGATAGTGTCACGTCTACTCTGTCTTGGGATTTTGAATTTAGAAGGGCTATCAGGGATGAGGAGATGGATCAATTGTCCGAGTTGTTAGGGATTCTAGATTCAGTGAGATTGATAGAAGGGGTAGATGACTTTCTGCGGTGGCAAGGGGATCCTTCGGGTATTTTCTCGGTTAGATCATTTTACGATTCGTTCTTTCCTCTTAATCGCTTCCCAATTTCTTCGGTCTCCAATGTTATTTGGAAAACTCCAGTTCCGACAAAAATCCAAATGTTTTCTTGGATAGTGTCTTTGGGTAAGCTACCCACCTCGGAGATGATTCAAAAAAGATGGCCTTCCATTGCGTTGCGACCTAATTGGTGTGTACTTTGTAGAAACGCATCAGAAACGCAGAATCATTTGCTAATTCATTGTCCATTCACATTATCACTGTGGCATAGAGCTTTGCAAGAACTTCATTTGGTGTGGGTGATGCCTAACTCTACAACTGATGTACTGAATATGGACTTAGGACAGCATTTGGGATCAAGGGGCAGATCTTTTTGGTTCGTAGTTGTTCAGTGCTTATGTTGGACAACATGGCTAGAAAGAAACAAGAGGGTTTTCGAAGAAATTGAAGAAAATGCGGAGAGTTGCTGGGACAAAATAAAGCTTAATATTGCGATGTGGATTGGCAATCATAATGATTTTAAGAACGTATCAGTCTTAGATCTTTTGAGAAGTTGGGATTATGTGTATCAGTGACATTTTTGCTTTGTTGTTGTTGTTCGTTAAGCGAGTGGACCACCAGTCCACTATGTAAACATTCTTAACGTATTATTAATAAAATAAGTTTCTTATAAAAAAAAAAAAAAAATATGATGATGGGGTGATGTTTGTTATCATTTATGGGGCAACAGGGAAGGATGACAACAAGAGGATAGTGTGTTCTAAATACCCCAAACAACAAGCTGCATGCATCCGATAGAATGTTATTTGCTAGTTTAGAAGCTATTGCTCACCGCCTGTCTTAGAGTTCGCGGGAAACCATCAAGAATAAATCCTGTTTCACCTTTAGTCTGAGCATCTTCAAGACGTTTGGAAAGCATATCGATAATTATTTCATCTGAAAGTAACTTTCCTCGGTTAACAATCGCAGCCAGCTGCTCAAATTAAGAGAGTAAACAAAGAAATGGCCAAATAAGAATATGAAATAACAAAATGAAGAGGGCTTCAATGTATAAAACCTAAAATAATAACTAGAGTCAGCGGTTGGTGTAAGTTGTCTATACAGACTCTTAAGCCAAAAAACCATTAGCAATCCAAATATTGCGATAAAGTACTGCATTGCGATACAAACTTTCTATGACCATTAAAGAAGCAAGTATGTTTCCGGCTAAGTTTCTTAAGTAACTCCCAACAAAAACACACAGTTTAAAGCCAAAAAATGACCAAGCAAATGGGAAGCTCCCGTGATTTATCAGTGTTAGGTAATCCTTTGACAACTAAACACAGTTCAAGAAATATTCATAGCTAACCCCCTGTAATACACCTACGAACTCTACTTAAAAGTCTTTGTTCCAAATTGCAGTATCAGTTTTTGTAAAAATAAGAGCATTGTTTGTGTTAAACACGCAAGAAGTCAACTACTGATGCATAAATTAATCTTCTTAAACTTTGATATTCAAATCACAGAGAGTTCTTAATGCTATTATATCTCCAAGTTGTTCATGCTACATGGATTTTATTCCTGGTTCTAGATATAGTTCATCTTTCCAAGAAAAGTACAAAAAAGTTATCTAAAGCAAGTGATTTGTACTACATGTCACTTTCACTATTCCACGTCGACATATCACTATTCCACATATACTATGGCACTAAGATGAGAATTCCTGATCCCTGGGAAGGTTTTAGAGCATGCATGCAATGTGATGTTAATTTTCACTCAGTTTTGAAAGAATTTATAAAATATCTCATGAGAAATGTAGACATACTAGGAACTGTCACTGACATAATGTTGTGATGATGCTTATGTATCCATGAGAAGGGTTAGCCTACACTTGGAAACCAATAGGTCCTACCCGCAATTGATCCTCATGAAATGAACCCAAAGATCTTCAGGTCAGGTAGTACAAAGAGAGCAATTTATGACATCAAGGGTCTCAGGTGTATGCTTAAGTCTTGTACAGATTCCAACTTTGGGCCATAATACGATGTTATACAATGGCTTGTGATCGAGGTTTGAAAAGTCATATAAGAAACTATATACGACTCTTCTTGCAACTTGGTTAGTTACCTCCGAAAGACAACAATTGATGTGAATTAGTTGTTAATGGAGCCCACTATACATATTGTCGTTTGCATGGGCACATGGGCCTGACATGTGATTTAGGCTATGAAGGGTAATCAGGATAGTAAAATTTTCTTCTCGACAAGAAATCGTTTTGCTTGCCCAACAAAATAACCCCACAAGTATGAATGATTTTTTGTTACGCATAGCAGCATTTTACATCAGTTTAATTCTTTAATCAGAAAATAATCAATCAGTCCCATATTAAATTGGCTTCCGAAAATTCCAAATATCCTCAAGCCGGCACAAACAGTACTTCACAAAATAGGTTCCTCTACGAACTGATTGACAAATCTTACCAAATAGCTATACCATTTTACATTTCAGTCTCATAAACCCTCGAAAGCTAGTTATTGAGTGGAGAGTGCCCAAGAGGTTATAAACCCACATAGGCACATACCAAGCTTTTCACAAGTGATGTGGAACGAACACATATAACAATACATCCCCTTTCAGAACCGACGTCCACAACTGTGGTGACTGTTAGAGTAAGTGCCCCGAATCAACTTGTGGTTTAGGCTTTATTAACTCTGATGTGAAAACAATCTTTATTTTCATAATATTTTACGGTTTTATCCAATTATGTCATCTCTTTATCTGTATACTCATGCAAACTGCATAGATAAAGTCCTTGAATATGCAAGAAGTGTCAAGAGGTCTGCCTCTCCACGTAAGATCATGAAACTCATTAAGAATTGTACCGTACATTCTAAACAGGTTCCTAGTTGAATCTGCCGCTTACAATAAGGATAAAGGTCACTTGAGCTTAAGACTAATATATATGATGTAAATGCTATGTTCCATTGGCAAGGGCATTGAGATGTCCATTCATATGATCATTTGATGATTCACTGAATAACACTCCCTTGGACTGTCCAAGTAGTTATCACTTATCGAGTGGAATAGTTCGCGATTATGGTTGTACACCATTAGTCCTTTGACCAGAGACAATGTAGATGCTTTACGTACTAGCATACACTCTGATCCGTTTATCGACTCCATTGAAGGTCATCAGGTGGTAAGGTTGAGTGTAGTTTCAAAATAAGCAAGAGCAAAAGCATTGTATTCGGGATTCACTGTTTGCTACCGGCGAAAATATCCAATGTGATCTGATGAGTTAATAATGCAATGAATCTCTGACCAGAGTAAGACATGTGCATATTGAAAAGCTATTTCCTCAGTTGCACATATCATGTCGCTTTTACTACTCAAAGATACATCACATCGTTATCTAATTTATATGCAACGCTCGATATACCAATGGTTGCAGATTTGATCGGAATATATGAGATGAAGGGACCATATGGTATGCTAACCATAACTTAAAGTTCTTGCAGGCACTATCAGCAATATCTAAGAGATCATGTAGTGATGTTACTAGACGTTCTTACCATGATCCGATAGGTGCAATCAGACTCGACTTCTAACATTCTTGATCAAGGTGTTGATGAAAAGAATGGGGCTAATTAGGGTAAGACCGAATAAGAACAAATATTATTCTGAATCACAATAATTTGTGAATACACGGCTAGTTGTATCCCTGAACCATTAAGGGTTACACAAATTATCAGATTTTGTGTTCCCGTTGAGATATTCAAGTTCAAATACTTGAATTTGGCGATTGTAGTTTGGCAGATATCAAATAGACTGCTTATAAAGGAGTTTATAAGTGGATTTCATGTATTGGAAGTTGTGAAAGTTAGCTTAACTACTAATTAAGTGAGGAGAGTGAAACTGCCTGGATTGGTGAAAAAGTTCACAAAACTGGCAACGGCAAAAATTGGATCAGTGAAAATTTTGATCTTCGAAATTTTCAATTTTCATTACATGAACAAGATTTGTACCCTCGGTACATCGGTATTATCTGATCGTCAATCGGGGTTATAACGAGTTCACAATTATTTATTTAATAAATTTAAAATATACTATATGTACATAATTCTCATGAAATATTCTAGAGACGTCTAGAATTGATTAATTGATTAACAATTAATTAAGAAAATAAAATAATGTGGATATGTATGCATAATTGACTTTGCATGATATATAAAATATGAAAATTTTAATTAATTAATGAAAATAGAAATCTTGATTAGAGTAGGATCATGAATCCTAATAGGAAAAAGACTCTTGATGTGATCAGGGAATCAAAATCTATAAATATTTCATTGAGTATAATATGAAAAAAGACTTCTTTTTACACACAAATTTTAACCACCAGAATTTTCTCCTCCTCTCCAAATCTCAAAGTTTCGGCCACTTGGTTTTTTTCACAAAAAAAACAAATCTCGGGTGCCCCTCCCCCTTCCACAATGCGCCGCCCGTCCCCATCAGATCTCTGAATTCCGATGATCTAGTCCCAACAAAAATTCATGTAAAATTTCTAGTGCATTCTACACGAGGAATTCAGTCTCCGATCGTGGACCTGATTAGACGATAAAAAGACAGAGATCCGTTCAAAAGGATTTACAAGAAGTGTTGTATCCGCTTAAAAACCGGAATAATCGATACCAGCGTTACATAAGCAAAGGTAAAATATTCTAAACACCCAATGTATGTTTTAATTCATACGACGCTCAAGAAATGTTTCGAAAGTCGAAACAAAATTTTAAAACTTCCACTGCATATTTGGTGCGACAAAATGGTACTCCAACAGTGACTTCGCGTACCCCACACGTATGCAGGTAGCGGCCTTCTCGTGGTGATTTTGTGTACCTCACACATATGCAGGTCGCTCTGATGCCAATGTTAGAACTCACAAAAGCTAATTACTGAGATTCGGGTGTCCAAGATGTTATAAACTCACAAGGTAGGCTTTTCACAATTGTGGGATGAAACATGGCACACTACAAAACACCACTCTCGCACAATCACAACTTCACGCCACTCATTCAGACACGGAAGATCTAATCCCAATTCCTAAATCAGTACAAGATAAACAAAACTACTAAATCAAGAAAGAGGTTTAACATGAATTATTATTCTTATCTAACCCTAATCGATCACCGTTATTTTTAAAAATACGACCTTATGCAGTTTTAAAAGAAATGGTTGACCGTTCCAATTTTCTAAATACCCCGTTTAACATAAACATAAAATTACCACCAACATCAACTACGTTTAGGGAAGCAAAAATTAAAAAAAGCGACCTGCGCAGAGAGAGGCCCGTGAGAAGAAAGCTGGTGGCGGACAAGATCGCCTGTGGAGATGTGGGGCACCCCTAGGAGGCTCGACAGGCGGGTGGCGTAGGTCCCCTTGCCTACACCGGGGCATCCAAGGAATACCCACTGCACATTTCTGTTTTTTCCCTTGGAATTTTCAATCGGTAGTGCCGAAGAAAGAGCTGATGATACCCTGTGGAGCTCAGTTTCGGTAGATTTCGTGCAGAAATTCGGAAGGGATCCGCTTCTTCTGCACCTCTGAATCAGGCGGCTAAGAACCGCCATTGGTGGAACTGAATTTCTTGATTACTGAAACTATGAGAGAAGATGTTCACTTTGCAGAGGCTGGTTGGGTTGACGAAGTGAAGCGACTGAATCCAACCACGAAAGAAAGCGGTGAAAAGGCGACATAAATTGCACGTGGGTTTGCTTTTTTTAGGATTTTTTTATTAAATAATATTAAAAACTACTAAAATTTAAGAAAAAAATTAATAAAGCGCCGGCCATTTGAAAATTAAGTCACGTTAATTTTTAAAATTATAAATAAAATATATGAAATTTTAATAATATCTATTTTAAATAATAAATAATGATAAGATTTTAATAATAAAAATTAATAGTTTAGAAAATTTAGAAAAAACAATAAAATTTTAAAACGAAGGAGCCAGGGTCGTTTAATTTTTCAAGTTGTTATTATTTAATTAAAAAAAACCTGTTTTTTTAGTTTCTCAAAAACAAATGAACTGCGTTCTTATAAATATTTTTGAACGTGGGATTTGTATAATCTTATATTAGAAAGTATATTTTATACACTTTGCGGATTTTTTTTTATTTTATACACTTTGTGGATTTTTTTTTAAAAAAAAAAAACACGTGAAGGAAGGGTCTTTTTTAATCATATTGTAGTTCGTTTCCAAAAGTGTTATCAAATTATATTGTTTTTGTACACTCTATCAAACTACTGTCAAAATTATATGATGAATTAAATAAAAATTTACTCTCAGCTGTCTCGTCTCTGGCAGGGGCGAAAAAAAAATAATGGCAAATTTAATAGGTCCTGTCATTAACACGAACGGGGTAAATATTTTTTAAAAAAATATTTAAAAAGACTGGGCATTGAAACACAATATACGTATAAATATATGTGTATGTTGGAACATTTTAATTTTTGTGATGGTGATTGAAACCCAACAGAATTCTATAGATAAACTGAATTCAGTAGTCTAACTCTTTAGTAACTTAACTGATAATCAGTATGAAGAATATCGTGAGCTAAAATGTTGACTGATTTAGATTTACCGAAAATCTCTCATTCAGGATAAAATATTCCACTTTCTGGTAAATCAGTCTGATAAGTGATTAAGGATCGGTGTCAAAGATAAACCTTTCCCTTTTCATCGATTAGTGATTAATGATCAGAGTTGCAGTCATAATTTTGCATATATCAGAAAAGACGAAGACCTGAAAACAAGGACATCCACAGTCATGAACGGATATATTTGGAACAGGTTACCGTTATCAGTTGAAGGTATAAATAGATAAGTTGACTTGAATCAAGACATAATTCCGTCTTTCAATCATACAACGAAAACTGATAATCTCTCGATAAAGATTTTAAAGCCAAATTAACTGAAAATCAGCATAGCCAAATGATTCATTAGCAGATCAGATCAAGGATCACATTCATGCTTAAAAGTTTTCAATACTATTTGTAATTGAAAGTAAAAAGTCTTACTTATCAAAATTCTTTAGATCAGTGCTTGTAATTATCGAATTTTTTTAGTGCAAGCCTTCCGTGAGGAAGAAGAGATGACGTAGAAGTATTGAAATCTCCGAACATCTAGAAAAAATTTCGCATTCAATCTACTGCACCCAGTTTTATTGAGTCATTTGTTCAACCATTTTCAGCAAGCCTACTTTTGCACAGGTCAATTAATTGACTTGCTAAAAAACTTATTGACAAGAATCAAATTTCAGTGTTGTTAACCCAAACGAAATATTTTTGGCTAAATTTATTTACCCCCTGTAAATTTTATCTTCGATCTTAAAAAATGGCATCAGAGTAGGTACATTCTTGTCCCTGAAAAAAATATCATTTATTGCATCATTCATTAAAATTATAATGTTCTCTAAAGAAGATTTTGATGGTTGGAAGATTAGAATGCATGTTCATTTAATTCTCAAGACGACAATATATGGTCCGTCATCATGGATAGACCAATGAAGATACCAAAAGCAAATACAAATATAGCCATCAATGAAGGTGCTCCTCAAATGCTGGAAAAATCAATGAGCGAATGGACGAATGATGATAAAAGAAAGCAAGTCTTAACAATGTGGGTAAAGATATTCTATACAAAACTCTTCACAAAAACATATTCAGCAAAATCAAAATGTGGAAAACTGCAAAAGAAATCTGGAAAATTGATTCACTATGTGAAATAAATGAGCAAACGGAAGAAAAAAAGCTCTACATGGCCATACAAAAGTTTAACAATACCAAGATGGAGCATATATAATCTATGTCTGATTTTTATGAAAGAGTTAATGGAATCATAATAGAACTCAGTGTATTTGGAAAAGTGTACATTAACGGAAAAGTGATTCTGAAGCTGATGAGATGACTTCCAAAAGAATAGGATCTCAAGACTTTAGAAATGCGTGAATCCAAATATTTGAGCAAGATAGAGCTATATGATTTGTTTGTATACTTAAAAGCTTATGAATTTGAATTTCAAATCAAAGACGGCGATCAGTCTACATCTCAGATGGCTAAGGCTCAAACTACAGTGAAACTGGAACCATCAGTTTCTGTAACGTTCAGAAAATCAGTCCACGTAAACCGCATGCAAGAGAATCATTTAAATTGTTTATTTATTTTATTTAGATAGTATTGAATGCAAAATGGTACATTTTAATATGATTAAATGATTATTTGCATTATTTTACATGAATTCATGAAATTAAGGATTTTCTATTCGGATATTCGAAGTCAGAACGGAGAACGGATATCGGAGACGATTAAGGTGCTAAAATTGGATGTTATATTTATTTTAAACCAAAAAAAATAGTTATTTAAATGATTTATCAGCGATTTATAAGATTTTAATCGTTTTAAAATGTTAATTTTGAAATTTAGCAATTTAATCCTTAAATGTGATGTAAAATATTTTTATAAGATATTTTATGTCATGCTTAATTTATTTAGCATTTAAATATTTAAGTTGAATTAGGAGTTTTATGTATTTAATTATCTATTTTCAAAATTGAGATAAAGTTTAATTTATCTATCAAAAGATACTTAATTATTAGTTTAGTGTTTTATTATACCTAAACTACGTTTAAGTTATTTATTAGTATTTTTAACCCACCTAAACTGTAAATGCACGCATAGAAAATAGTAACAAGCCGTGAAGAAACAAAACACACACACTATCACACCTTGGGTCACACACACAAACAGCCGAGAAGTTTTCTAGCCTTGGATTTCGATTTTTGGCTTGTTTCCTTTGATCCAACCATCATCGATCCTTCATCATACATAGCACTATTGATTCAAGCCACTTTTACGCAAAAGAAACAATCGAAACGTCGCTCCGATGCCTACCGACTTCCCCGCAACGATTATGGACTATTCGAGTATTTTTAAGGCAAAGTCACATTTTAAACCCTTCTTTTTGCACCATTCAAATCATAATATGTGTGTTTTATATTTATTTAAGCATGAAATTATATGAGACAATTTATTTATCGTTTGAACATTTATTTTAATGTTTTGACGTTTTTATGATCCTTTGCGACGTACACTATGATTCCTAACCAACCTACGCCAAAATGTCCAAGACTGAGGGGCGTGCGGATAAAAAATGGCAAAGACCGAAACTTCTCTAGGGACAGGAAAAGAGTCGTTTAAACACGAGTCGATGGGTGGGTCGAGGCTTAAAGAGTATGCAGGGACATGAACGAAAACAAGTAGTTTTGAGGAATTGTGGCCATGCAAGGGTGTTACACATGCGCGATCGTGTATGAGGCCAGGGGCTGAGCGCAGCACCTGGGTTCGGACCAGAAGGCTCACAACGGTCTGAGAGGCGGACGAATGGTGAGGGTCTGAGTGGCTAAGGGCTGGTGGTCCGCTGGTCCGAGGGAGAAAGAAACCAGGCTACGCGTGGTGATGATTGTGATTTGCGCACAGCTCGGTTTTGTTGAGGGTAAGCCTGGGCGTTGCGGCTGGTCCAGATGGGTTCATGTAGTTCTAGGAAGGTGGTCAGGACGCCGGAAAGGTGGCCAGGGGTGGAAGCCGCAGGATTGCTACGGGTATAGCGTAAGAGGCGCAGCCATGGAGGGGAAGTTGCACAGGTTGCTTGGGGCTACGTGCGCAGGGCTCTGGGCTAGGTTAGATGGGTCAATGAGGGTCCAAGAAGGATGGGTCGTGGTCTTGAAGGGGTCTGGTCCAAGGGGGCTCGAGTGCGGCTCGATGGAAAGAGGTGTATGGCTTGAAAGTGGGGAGATGGTTCGGTTATGTCATAGGGTGTGAACAGAACATAACTGAATCCATGGGTTCACGGGGGTTGGCTCATTGCTCACGGGGTAGTTTAGGAACAAAAAGTCTATGTTTAATGTTTGGGAAGAAAATATTAAGTTTTGAATTAATTTGGGAATAAAATGATTTACGGTTTAGTAATTAAGGAAATAAATTGAAAAGCTCGAGTTTACGATAAATAAAAATATTAGAAGTCGAATTTAAGCTTATATAATTAATTGAGATAGACTCGAGTCAATAAAAGTAAGAAAATGTCAAAATCGAGAATTTTAGAGAAATCGGGCAGTTTAGGGCCCAAGGGCAAAATGGTCATTTTACGTCCCGAGTAGTACGAAAGGTTGGAAGTGTCCTGAGGAATCATAATGCATGCTAAATGAAATTCTAAAATATTTATGATGAAAATACGAGATTTTATGATTTATGGTAAAGTTGTGAAATTTTTATTTTTCATTTGGAAATGATACAATAGTTTATGAAAAAAATAAATAAATATTTTGAAGGATGTGAATTGACTGTGACAAATAAGATATGATATATGAATTTTGGGAATATCGTGAGGGAAAAAGTCCTAGAAGGAGCCCGTTTACGGGGAAAGGACCTAGAGAGAGCTCGACAATTGTATTTTCATTTTTATATCGGTGCCTAGTGCCCGTCCTCACGCGCAATAGTGAGCTAAGACTGATTAGTCGACCAAATGATAAAATGATAGTCCCTTTCAAATATCAAACTTCACCCAAAATGATAAATGATTGACAGCTTTACGATTTCACGATTTTACGATTTTACTACATATGTATGATTAAAAGCTTATTTTAAATAAAAGTATGATATTAATGCATGTACTTGTATATGTATTATTTGCTACTCATGTTTAGAACGTGTTGAGTCATTAGACTCACTAGGTTTGAATGTTGCATGTGATTATTAGGGGTGATCACGGTGCTGTATTGCGATTTTTTTAAAACAATTCAAACCGAATTGCCATATGCGGTCGTTTACTATTTTGAAAAATTAATCGCGGTTTTACATTAAAAATTAGCCTTACGGTTTTGAGCGGTTTCAAGCGGTTGCGGTAGGTTTACAGTCTTTTTAATGAAAAATATTAGAACATGTACTCTAATTTATTTGAAAACAACAACAATATATTGTCTTCAAATATAAAATATAGTTCAAACATATAAAGATCAAAATAGATAAAACAATAATCAAGATTCAAAACTAAGTTAATAATTTAACAACACAACACATTCACAACAAAAATGACATTTACACTATTTTATTATTTTTTTACTTTCAAATTTCAAACAAAATATTGTAGCAAAAAAATAAATACTTTAATAAAAGACTAATATGAATAATAATTAAGAAAAAAGATAAGTTTTATTTGTAAAAATAATAATTTTGAAGAGAGTTGAGATATAATGAATGATGACTTCTTTATTTGAATATGTTGTTTACAAATTATTATAATTCTAGGCTTAATATTATGACAAGCGGTTTAGGCGGTGCGGTTTGGTGTGGTTCGGTGCGGTTCTTGGCATAAAAAAAATAACCGAACCGCGTATGCGGTGCGGTTTATGATTACTATTTTAAATCACTATTTTTATAAAATATTATGAAAAAAGGTGCGGTGCAATTCGGTTCAGGCGGTTTGAGCGGTTAATAAAAAATTTTGATCACCCCTAGTGATCATGTTATTAAGGGAGACACCGACGCTTGAGTGGATCGATTTTTGCAGTACACTCCCGATAGACATTTATTTTCCGTACTCATTTAGTATTTAAAAGTTTTACGAAAAGATTTTGAGGATTTTCTATTTAAAGATTTATGTTTTATTTTGAATTTCAATTTTGAATTATTTTTAAATGGTGACGAATGATTTTGATGGTTGACGATTTATTGAATTTTTTTGTGCATTTACGATTTTGAAAAGTTGTGTAATTAAAGGTTTCGAATTTTATAAAGAAGCAAAAAAAATTTTGTAGCATTTAAAAGTTAAAAAGAAGTGGACGCTTCAGTTTCAAATGAAAAATCAGCTGCAAAATTGCCATGTCACTGTTTATGAAGAAATTTGACAAATTTCTAAAAAAGAATCAAGGTACTTTTCAAACTCCAACATAATATTCTATCATAATAGGGAGTCAACTAATGACTCCAATGCCTATTTTAATTGTGGCAAAACTGACTATTTCATAGCAATCCAAATTATGCCGATTTAGATTCAGTGATGATGATGAAGTGTAACGTTTAATAGCCAATGATTCTGAGTAGGAATGTACCAGCAAGTAGGTATTTGACTTTAGATCAACTGACTTTACACGAGAGGACATTGTCAACGTACTTTATGACATGTTCAATGAGTATCAAAGACTTTCTCAATCATTCGAGAAAATTAAAACTAAGCAAAGTGACCTGCCAGAGAATCGAACTGAAACTCACTAAGAACAGTCTAGTGAATTGTGAAGTCTGAAAGCAAAGATTGCTAAGCTGAAAATTGAGAATGAGATAATACATGATGAAAACTAGAAGGTTAAATATGAGAATATGAAGTAACTGAACTAGTTTCATCCTTGAATAATTCTTCACTTACCTTAACTGAAATGCAAGAGTTACAAAACACCTGTTGGGGACAAAACTGGTCTTGGTTTCAGCAACAAAGAAAGCATTCCCGAGACAAGTACTCAATAAAATTGAATATGTGCAAAAGAAAATATATTCACTTTGTAAGATCCATTATGGTACATGATTTTCAAGAACATATCCATCAAGTTTTCAAGCCTACTGAAGATATGAGCAAAGTTAGAAAGTTTGGTGTTGATTATATGCCTGAGTGTTTTAATGTTAAACCAAACTGGAAGCCTGTTCAAACCAGTCTAGCTAGGCATAACTCGATGAAAGGCAAGTCTAACCGATATTTTAACAGCAATCATGTTCAGCAATTATATAGGATGATCAATGAAGTTGGAAAGGGTAAACAACATATGGATTCTACTGCACACAGAACACACCACACACATGTACACACACGCACACACACGACCTATTTGGAACACATCAAGTGGACAATCGGTTAAACTAATCTGAGTTGGGTTCCAAAAGGACTAATCCCGTTTAGACCCAAGTAAATATGTGTACAAAGAGGTATTTGTAATTTGTGATTAAAAGACACAATAACTGAACAAATCAATGAGTCAGTTTAGTACTTGGACAGTGGAAAATCAAGGCACGTGATATGTGAAGCTAAACTGCTATCAAAACTGATTAAGTTTACTAGAGCCAAGATCACATTTGGAGATGCTTCTCAACGTATAACTGTGAGTAAGATTAATCTTATCCATAGTATATTATCATTGAAAAAATGTTGAAAATCTTAAATATAATTTGATCAGCATAGATCAATTGTGTGATCATAATTAATCAGTTGAGTTTAGTAAGCATCTCTGTATTTTCAAAGATACGTCTGAATGCATTATAATGATAGGTGACAGGTGTAGTGCCCAAAAAATTAGTACACGTAAACTCCATGCACAATTGAATTAATTTATTTATTTAGTCAATAATATAACTATGGCTTGCTGCAATATATGTTTATGTTTTAGGGTGTGTTTAGATGCCATTAGGCTGACAATGAAGGGGAAAACAGCTGCTGGCATAGTGGTCGTGCATATGGGGAGATCTGGCTGTGGGCCGTCAGGTTCAGTATAGGGCTAGACCAGGGATCATGGCGAGTGTCTAGCTAGGGTCTTATGGTCCCAAGGTAGGTTTGGTAATGTTCGTTTAGGGTCCGGTTGGGCAGCATAGGATGGAGCCGTGAGTTGCAAGTGGGCGTGCTTGAGGGTGTTCGTGAGGAGGGCCACGACTTTGGGTTGTTCAAGGGACTATGGTGCATTATGGGCTTGAACAGGATAGAACATAGGCTTAAGTTATGTCTAAGGGTCGATTCTAGGACTTGGTTCAAGTTAGAATCGATAGGAACTCGTATGGAACGCATAGGTGCCATAGCGTCACTCTTTGTGTATTTGTAATTTGTGATTAAAAGACACAATAACTGAACAAATCAATGAGTCAGCTTAGTAATTGGATAGTGGAAAATCAAGGCACATGATATGTGAAGCTAAAATGCTATCAAAACCGATTTAGTTTACTAGAGCCAAGATCACATATGGAGATGCTTCTCAACATATAACTGTGAGTAAGATTAATCTTATCCATAGTAATATTATCATTGAAAAAATATTGAAAATCTTAAATATAATTTGATCAGCATAAATCAATTGTGTGATCATAATTAATCAGTTGAGTTTAGTAAGCATCTCTGTATTGTCAAAGATACGTATGAATGCATTCTAATGATAGATGACAGGTATAGTGCCCAAAAAATTAGTACACGTAAACTCCATGCACAATTGAATTAGTTTATTTATTTAGTCAATAATATAACTATGGCTTGCTGCTATATATGTTTATGTTTTAGGGTGTGTTTAGATGCCATTAGGTTGATCATGAAGGGGCAAACGACTGTTGGCACAGTAGAGAACAGATAGTGTGGATGGTCGTGCATATGGGGAGATCTTGGCTGTGGGCCGTCAGTTTCAGTATAGGGCTGGACCAGGGCTCATGGCGAGTGTTTAGCCAGGGTCTTATGGTCCCAAGGTAGGTCTGGTAATGTTCAGTTAGGGTCCGGTTGGGCAGCATAGGTTGGAGCCGTGAGTTGCAAGTTGGCGTGCTTGAGGGTGTTCGTGAGGAGGGCCACGACTTTGGGTTGTTCAAGGGGATATGGTGCATTATGGGCTTAAACAGGATAGAACAAAGGCTTAAGTTATGTCTAAGGGTCGATTCTAGGACTTGGTTCGAGTTAGAATCGATAGGAAGTCGTATGGAACGCATAGGTGCCATAGCGTCACTCTTTGGACAGCTTGTGTCTATATTGTTCGTTGAGAATGGTACGGGGTTAGGTTATGGTTCGAGGCTGGCTTAGGGCCTTGGACAGTAGGTTAGGATGTATTTTACGTGTGGGTCGAGTCCCAAGTCGATTGGTACGTTCTAAGTGGTTCTGTTTATTTCGGGAGTCATATGTGTCAAAATGCACCTTACTGGCTGTTTTAGGTATAAATTTTAGTATATTAGGGCAGCACATCCAAGGATGATCCAACGAGGTTCACGATGTTCGTAAGTATGTATGACGTACAAAATAATAATTTTTAAGGTGTGTGATTTTTCTTGTGGCCAATTTATGTTACGGATTTGGAAGTCGGATAACGTGTTCTAGGACCTTTCCAACCTCTTCGGAGGAATTATGTTATGTTACGGAACAGAAATCCAATCCAAGGGATGTGATGATCCCTACCGGCCCAGTACTATAGTTTAGTTTAATCAAACGATTTATGTTATGGGCCACTTACATTGAACGGAACTCTACGCAAAATTTACGATTACGATGACGAGCATGAAAATATGATTTTATGAAAATGTTTATATAAGAAAGTCGCGTTATACGTATTTATACTTATATTATCATATGTACGAGCTATGTTAAAATTGCATGAATTTTTTTCATGTATTTGTTGTTATCCATGGTTTATATATGCTCAGTCATTAAGTTTAGACTTGATCGATACAGATGATGTAATTAAGGAGACGGGAGACGATGACCAGTGAGCAGGCTCGGGCCAGTGACAGTACAAACTCGAGGACCTTGTAGTTCACGAGAGTTTTTATTATGCACGTTTTAAACTATATTATCTAATTTTATGGCTTAGTATTGGTGACTAGCATTGGTGAATCATTTTACAAAAGCCTTGACTCGAGATAAAATATTATAGCTTGTCAAGAGAAATGAGCTTAAAACATACAAAGTAAAGTTTTCATATTGTAACCCAACTATGTTGATTGGAGATCTTAATATCTTGGTTCAATGTGACGACTAAATTATGAGTGTTGTTTGGGGTATTCAAATATGAGGGAAAGCAAGAACAAAACAATGAAAATGAACTTTGTAGAGGCAAGTGTTGAACACTTTGTCCTTAAGAAGAATTTGCCATCACAATGTGCTAGAGTTTGTGGCAATATTCTCCCAAGATACAACTACAACACTTGAATAATGAGCACTCAAATATTCAAGTTCTTTCACAAAGAAATGGATGAACTCTCTCTTGAAGAAGAAGGAAGAAGAAGAAGATCAATATGCTAATGATATGTTGTGTATGTTGTTTGATTTTGAATAATCAAACATTTAATGATTTTAAAATGAAAAGACATGATCTTTGATTCATAGGGGGTGTCCCTTGGTCATTGTAACTGATCACACACATCAAACAATGCCAAATAAATAAATAAAAACGTCTGAAAATTTCGAAGGGACGCGTCCGTGCGCACGCTGTCGAGCAGCGCTCGGCAGCGCCTGCCGAGAGCTCTCGGCAGGCGCGTGCTGCGCGCAGACACGCGGCTGCGCGCCTGCCACTGTCTCGGCAAGCGCACGCGCGTGTCTGTGCGCATGCCCGTGCGGCCGCGCGCCTGCCACTGCCTCGGCAGGCGCACGCGCGCGGCCGCGCGCATGGCACTGTTCACCAGGCTTTTTTTCTTTTCTTTTGCGTCCCTTACACGTTCCGACTACTCAATTTATGTTCTTTCAACATATGATGAACTTTTTCGAGTTTTATTCAGAACAATCGAATTTAATATTCGTTCATTAAGCTTCGTTTTTCTTTTCGATTTTTCCAAATCAAACACATTGATTTACTTGCTTAATTTTCATTCATTAAGCATCAAAATTCCAACAATTCCCCACATGAATGAAATTAATGCATGAATGCTCGTGATGCATAAGAGAGAGTATGTACGAAAAATTATCACATCAGGAGAGGTAGCTTTTGGCTTTGAACCTGCCCTAGTGGAATACAATCGGATTTACTAGGCCACGAAGTGAACGTGATGTCTTGAACTTCTTGGCGGTTCATGTAAAACCAGACAACTGTACCCACATGATAACCTTTCTTCCATTTCCATTTTGTGTTATCGGTTGTGTCCGTTTTGGCCATGGAACACATCTTGGCTTCATACGTGTTTCATCGAGGCGGCTCGTCCTCACACGTACATAGGTGATCTCCTTGTAAAAGGGTATCCTACTTACCCCGCTTTTGTAAGCTACGGAATCATTAAAAGTACAATACTTAACCTCACTACCTTTGTAGGTAACTTCACTCATTATCTTAGGAATGGGGAGTGATTCCACAAGTTCTCATAATTTAGTTGTCCCATTGAACCAAGATCTTGGGATCTCCAATCTACAAGGTTGGGTTGCCACTATGAGAACTTTATTTGGTAGGTTTTAAACCCATTCCTCTTGACAGACAGTACATTTGATCTCTATTTAATGCTTTTGTAAGCGGATCCGCTAAGTTATCCTTTGATTTAATATAATCAACAGATATAACTCCATTAGAGATCAACTGTCGCACAGTATTATGTCTTCGACGAATGTGTCGAGACTTGCCATTGTACATACTGTTTAGTGCCCTTGCAATTGCCGACTAACTGTCGCAATGTATCGTGATTGTTGGCACTGGACTTGTCCAACATGGAATGTTCTCTAGAAAGTTGTGAAGCCACTCAGCTTCTTCTGCAGCTTTATCTAGCGCTATGAACTCCGATTCCATAGTAGATCTAGCAATGCAAGTTTGTTTCGTTGAGCTCCAAGAGACTGCTCCTCCACCAATGCTAAATACATAGCCACTAGTGGATTTGGAGTCATTGGTGTCAGAAATCCAATTTGCATCACAGTATCCGTCAAGTACTGCTGGATACCTTGTGAAATGTAGTCCATATGCTAAGGTGTGCTTTAAATATCTAAGCACCCTTGTCAACGCCTTCCAATGTGCATCACTAGGATTACTTGTAAACCGACTTAACTTGTTAACCGCACAAGCGATGTCAGGTCTAGTACAATTAGTGATGTACATAAGGCTTCCAATAATTTTGGAGTATTCCAATTGGGAAACTGGTTCTCTACTATTCTTCGCCAAATGGACATTCACGTCTAAAGGCGTTTTTACTGGGGTAGAGTCATAAGCGTTAAACTTCTTCAACACTGTTTCTACATAATGAGATTGAGATAGGACTATTGCTTCTGGAGTTCTAAAGATTTTAATCCCTAGAATTACATCAGCAATACACATATCTTTCATATCAAAATGTTTTGTCAACATTTTCTTTGTACCGTTAATCAACTCTTGGTTATTCCCCATTATTAGCATGTCATCCACATATAGACATACCATCACATAAGATTCTCGAGTGCCTTTAATGTAAATACATTTGTCACACTCATTAATCTTAAATCCATTTGACAATACCACTTTGTCAAATTTTTCGTGCCATTGCTTGGGCGCTTGTTTAAGTCCATATAGAGACTTAATTAAACGACAGACCTTTCTTTCTTGTCCTTTAACTATGAAGCCTTCAGGTTGCTCCATATATATTTCTTCTTCAAGTTCACCATTTAAGAATGCCGTTTGGACATTCATTTGATGTATCTCAAGGTTATGCAAAGCTACAATAGTAATGAGCACACGAATGGATGTTATTCTTGAAACTGGTGAATACGTGTCGAAGAAATCATGACCTTCTCTTTGTCTATAGCCTTTGGCCACAAGCCTGGTTTTGTATTTTTCAATACTTCCATCAACTCTCATTTTCTTTTTCAATATCCATTTGCATCCCAATGGCTTGGTACCTGGTGGAAGATCCACTAGTTCCCAAGTATGATTTTGAAAAATAGAATCCATTTCAGAGTTGATGGCTTCTTTCCAATAAGGAGCTTCAGGGCTAGCCATAGCATCTTGTATGTTCTTTGGTTCATTCTCCATCATAAAAGTATGGAAGTCTGGACCAAAGGACTTTGAGATTCTAGCCCTTTTGCTTCTTCTTGGCTCTTGCTTCTTTGAAGAGCTTTCCAATGGTATAGCATTTTCATTTAGAGTTGGATCATGTGTAGGTGCTTGACCTTCATGCTCCATCTCAAGTTTTCGCTGGCTAGAACCATTTTCTTTCCTTTCTTTACAAGGAAATATATTTTCAAAGAATACTGCATTTCTTGACTCAATTGTCATGCCCGCATTCATTTCTGTATTTTCATATTTGTGCACTATAAACCTATAGGCACTACTATTATGTGCATATCCGATGAATATGCAGTCGACCGTCTTTGGTCCAATTCGCTCTTGTTTAGGCTTTGGTATTTCTACCTTAGCTAGACACCCCCACACTTTTAGATACTTGTAGGAAGCTTTGTGACCTTTCCACAATTCATAAGGTGACTTGTCATTTTTCTTATGTGGTATCTTGTTCAGGATGTAATTAGCCGATAGTATTGATTCCCCCCACAAGTTTTGGGGTAGTCCTGAACTTATTAACATAGCATTCATCATATCTTTTAGAGTTTGATTCTTTCTTTCGGCAATGACATTCGATTGTGGTGAATAAGGTGCAGTCGTTTCATGAATTATACCCACAGATGTGCAAAATTCATCAAACGGTGCTCCGTATTCGCCCCCTCTATCGCTTCGAACTCTCTTTATTTGTTTGCCTAGTTGATTCTCAACTTTGGTCTTATAACATTTGAATTCTTCAAGAGCTTCATCTTTCGACCTCAAAAGATATACGTAACAGTATCTTGTATTATCATCAATGAATGTCACGTAGTATCTTTTCCCTCCTCTAGTTTGTACAAACTTTAAATCACCAAGATCGGTGTGTATTAATTATAGAGGAGTTGTACATCTTTCAATCGAGTGGTAAGGCGCTTTGGTCATTTTTGCTTCAACACATATCTCGCATTTGTGTGTTGGATCGATGTTGTGTTTAGGCAATAATTCAAGTTTCATTAAACGTTGCAAGGTATTAAAATTTACGTGTCCTAAACGAACATGCCATAAATGAGAACACTCAAGCAAGTAAATAGAACTCTTGTCATTATTACTTTCAACAACATTTTGGCGTATAGCCATTACATTCAACTTGAAAAGGTTCTCATCGAGATATCCTTTTCCAATAAAATGGCCATTCTTTGTCAATACAACCTTGTTAGACTCAAATACTAGTCTAAACCCATGTTTGACCAACAAAGACCCCGACACGAGGTTCTTTCTTATGTCTGGTACATGAAGTACATCAACAAGGGTTACTTGCAAACCCGATGTCATCTTCAGTACGATATTGCCAGTGCCCACCACCTCAGATGTAGCGGAGTTCCCCATATAAAGTTTTCTCCCGGTCGATTGAGTGTATGTGGAGAACATTCCCTTGTTGGAGCATATGTGTCGAGTTGCTCCCGTATCAACCCACCATTCATCGGAGTTTTCCACCAAATTGGCTTTCAAAATAACTGCAGATAGATTAAGTTCAGAAAAATCAAATGGTACCGACCTTTCTTGAACTACGTTGGCTTGAGGATTTCCCTTCTTTGGCTTCCTACAATCTTTCGCCATGTGATTCGGTTTTCCGCAGTTATAGCAAGTGCCTTTGAACTTCTTCTTGTTTGGTGGTTGTTGGCCTTGTTGTGGTTGCTTCTCAAACTTCCTATTCTTCCCTTGAAGACTCGATTCAACAATGTTCACCCTTGGTGCCATCTTACTTGACTTGGCCTCGGTGTTCTTGTTGTCCTCTTCTATCCTCAATCTCACAATGAGATTCTCCAATCTCATATCCTTTCTTTTATTCTTCAAATAGTTCTTGAAATCCTTCCACAATGCAGGGAACTTCTCGATCATAGCAGCAACTTGAAAAGATTCGCTTAAACTCATCCCTTCCGCATGAATCTCGTTTTCAGCAACGGTGGGAGGATCCTCCTTCAAGAACCTTGACAAACTCAAGGTTGTGAGATAGAATAGCATCTTTTGTTGCCAACTTTTGAACTCCGCACCAGAAAACTTCTCCGGTTTCTCTCCTTGTGCAATGGTAGCATGTGGTGTTGTAGATGTTGATTGTTACTACTTAAATAATAATTCACCCAAGTGTAGGTTGTCTGCAAGTAATATATTTCGTAAGTACGAGATCGATCCACAGAGAGGTTATTTTGAGTTTAAATTTATTAATTTATAGATTACCAAATGCAAGACTGAAGTTTACAAATTATAAATATTGTCAAGGCTTGAGGATTTATTCTTGGTTTATGTAATATTGTTTAACTAAAAGTGAAACAAAAGAAACTACCATAAATAATGGTTCCAAGAAAATTAAACACACACATAATCTAATATAGTTCTCACTATAGAAAATACCGAATTAACCGATATTTTATATATGGTACCTATGATTATAATTATAACTATATAAATAAATAATTGCATAAATTAAATGTTCAATTAAATCATTATATTTCATTTAGAACAACCGGCAGAGCCACGCTATTGCCTAAATGAAATATATTGATTTAATAAGTTAGTTGCGGTAAAGTAAAAGTTAGTTGCAATAAAGTAAATGTTAGTTGCGGAAAAGTAAAAGTTAGTTGCAAGAAAGTAAATGTTAGATGCGAAAAATAAAAGTTAGTTGCGAAAAAGTAAATGTTAGATTGTTAGATGTTAGTATTAAGTCATAATATTTCATTTAGAACAACCGGCAGAGCCACGCTATCGCCTAAATGAAATATTATGATATTATTATATAAATATACATATATATATATATATATCTATATATATATAATAATAAGTGATGAAATATTTATTGTATCAAAATTAAACAACAAATCAAGATAACCACTTTAATGGTATCAAGCATTTGATGTAAATTGATAACAACAAATAATTCATTTTTATACCTACAATAAAAATAAGTTAGCTAAATGAAAAGAGATAAAGAAATAATATACAAAATATAAACAATCTTACTTCACCAAGAATGCATCCTCTTCACCTTGACATAATAGATTTAGCTTGCCATGAACTTACTTTTGATCAACACTAAAATATCACTCATAGTTGAGAAAATGAAAGAAAATATATTTAAACTTAGAACTTTGATACACACTCACACTATATTTTACAATGAGATAGAATGATTCTCAAGCTAGCACAAGGCCTCTATTTATAGGCCAAATGAGAGAAAGAGTCAAAAATTCTATTAATGCCATGTAGTTGTAATAGTATTCTTTGTCTCCTCAACTCCAATTCCATGTCCCTTCTTTCAATGCCTTGTTCCACGACTTTTCTCACCACTTTGACTCTGATTAAGGCCACAAACATGTGGGGAATTTTGTGTAGATGAGTTTGGCCACTTGATTCACCTCATTTGGATAAATATTGAAATAGTTATGAATTTTTTACTAAATGATGGTCATAGTAAAAGTAAATGTGTCCTCCTTTTGATCTTTGCACAATTTGATCATCTTAATGAGCTTTTTAGGCAATCATGTCTTCTGCAAAGTTGTAAATAACTTCTCAAGGATTCCAACCATGTTTGAGTCACCTCCATTTGAATTTTCTAGCTTGAGTTATCATTATTTTACCAACACGTAAAAAACCTGAAAATAAAACAAATTTAGTAAGACATTTAAATATAAACAAACAATACTAAAATAACATAATTTATAATTTTAATGAAACTTAAAATTTTAAAATACAGGTTTTAACATATAATAAATTATTAATTTTAAGTTTCATCACACCCCCACACTATCTTATTACTAGTCCCTTAGTAATAAAATTTATCGGAAAGTCACAACCTAGATTCTTTATTCCTTTTATATATTCAAATACAAACATATTCATTAAAAACAAAATCATATACCGATTTATATATATATATATATATATATATATATATATATATATATATTCGTTTAATATAATAATATATAATTAGATGTGTTTTTATTCTTATTTTCACATAATATATAAAGTAACAATATATATATAATTTTTAAATTTCTAAAAAAATTTATAATAATATAGTCAAAAAGATAATTCACACCACCCACCATAACATGTATAATATCAAGAATATTATTGTAAAAGCCTCAACTCCATATAATCTTTCAGGTCAAAATGTTTACGGAATAGCTAGTTTTCACTCATGGAGTTGGAATGAATATTAACTCTCATCGAAAAAGGCCAAGTATTAAAGCAGACAATTAACTAAACTAATATTGAAAACAAAATAGGAAAATTTACAAAGAATAAAATCCCCTTTTTTTCTTTTTTCTTTTTTCTTTTTTTGTTATTGTTTTTTTTTTTTTTAAATAACGTGACTGCAAAATTTTACAATAACATAAAATTTTCTATCCAAACATTCTACCATAAATATATATATATGTATATATATAAACATTTATATAACGGATACATCCGATTTCCTTTGGAACTTATCTAGCACAAACAAATCTTCTTTTTTTTTTTTTTTTTTTTTTTTGAGAACATTGATTGATGTTTTTAGAACACATTGATAGTACATCAATCAAATCTAAAAAAAAAATTACACTGAATAAAGTATTTTGCAGTCCGTTATTTATTTACTTCTTTTTTTTTCAATAAATATTTTTTTTTAGGGGATTTATATTCTTGTAATAAACCATTTTTTAATAATCAATAAAAGTTTATTAATTGTTTTCTCATTTCTCACCACTCACTCACAAAAGATGTGTGAGTATATATTATACTTTTACAAAAGAATTCTTTCAATTATACATGTTAACAACCATACAAACCATATCTTTTAACTATATTCTCATAAAAATTTTAGAAATTATTTTATTTGAAAACACACACAATTATATACATATATGTAAATAAATAAACACATCTATTATATATTTTATATTAATTGATCAAAATATATATGTATATAAATTGGTACATATGAAAACTAATTTTTCTTGTAGTCTGTAATTTGAATATAATGAATATTAAAATCTAGTGTATTGCGATTTTCCGATAATTATTAACTAATGTGTCTCAGGTGCATTTTACTGACACCTTACTCGACATTGAACTAAAAAGTATTATTATTATTACTACATATTTTTATTTTTTATATAATAAAAAAAACTAAGAAGAGAAGAAGAAGAAGAAGAAGAAGAAATTATTCATACCTTAAAAAAAAAAAAAAAATTAAAAACATACCGTTGAATCGCAAGTTTAGCATCACATGAATTTTCTTTTCTTACTCTTGGATGTTGGCCAATTAAGTTGAGATAAGAATGGATCTGGTTCATGACTAAATCCTTGCAGTAAATCAATAAGTTCACCTTCACTTGTAGCAGAAACTAACATCCTTCGCGAAGCTAATGAAATAAATCCCTGTTCCACAACATCATCAAGAAACGATAACAGTTTATCATAATAATTGTTAACATTTAACAAACCAATTGGCTTATTGTGGATATTTAATTGTGCCCAACAAACAGTATGAAATATTTCTTCCAAAGTACCGAAACCTCCTGGCAGAGCAATGAAAGCATCTGAATGTTCAATCATTTGAGTAATTCGTTCATACATGTTGTCCACTTGCATTTCTTCTCCTATTGTTGGTCCTGTAAGATTGGCTAAAGTAATCGGAATAATGCCTAAGACTTCACTTCCACCTGCATGCGCAGCTTTTGCAACTTTTCCCATGAGGCCAACTTCACCACCACCATATACCAAATGAATCTTTCTTTTAGCAAGTGTTATTCCAAGCTTTTCTGCTACATCTTCATAAATTGAATCTTTTCCTGCACTAGATCCACAAAATACACAAATATTTTTGATTTTACTTACCGTGGACGTTGACATGTTGAGAAATATGTTTTCTGTAATTGTTAGATCACAGCATATGAATTTATAAACGTAACATGCCAAAAGTCAATATTTGAACAGGAAATTATTATTATTAAAAGAAAATAAAAATGACAAAATTAAAACAAATATATACAGCGTAGTTGTGATTGTGGCTCACATCTTCCTCTGATTTTACGTTCAGTAACGGCTTCAACGCCTTCTATGAGTCGAGGATATGCTTCCCATCCAATTTTCTTATAAATTGGCAAACAGGGTCTTTTAACGTCAGATTCCCAAGACGAAATTGTGTATATTTTTACTTATCTAAATAGATATGCGTTACTACAGTAGGATCTTTGTAAGGCTGATTCCACCGTCCATATTGATATTCCTCCTGTTGAAATTGCCACCATAGTTTAAGAAGTTCATTTTGCACGTACCCACTAGAATGCGTATCAAGAACCTCTAGAAAATTATCCAAAGGCTCTTTACTCAGACCATTCTTAATGAATAAAATTTTATCTTCTCTATTCATTGATGTCATTCCAACATTTTTGCAATTTCCTTTACAAGTCCACCTTGCACATTTATGACATCCACCTATACGTTTAGCTCTTCGCTTTTTGGCATATGTGCTTTTACCAAATCCTGGCATATGTCTTATTATTAATTCACTTGCTTCCCCAACCAATCGGACTTTTGCTTCAATTATCAAACGGATATCATCCGGTATGCCATATAACATCATCAACCTTAGCCGCTCACATCTAGCTTTATAAATTTTTTTCAACGCATTATCAGGTAAACAAGCAAAATATTTACGAAGATTCATAATACACACATCCATATTATTATTATTATATATATTTCAATTATTTTGGGAAAACTGAAGAAACCGACTTAAACAGTCACGGAGTACCGTTATCCGCCACTTAACCGGGAAATGAACTAGAATCTGCAAAACAAAATGAAAATATCAAACAGCTATTGTGGATCATATAAAGGCATAAACTCATCATTAAGAATTTCATTTTCTATAAAAGGCTTAAGTCTTTGCCCATTAACTTTAAACACGTCATTATTTTTAGGATTTTCAATATCAACAGCACCATGAGGATAAACAAATTTGACTATAAATGGTCCTGACCACCTCGATCTTAGTTTACCTGGAAATAAATGCAAACGAGAATTATAAAGCAAAACTTTTTGTCCAATTTCAAATGACTTTCTCATAATATTTTTATCATGAAAGGCTTTAGTTTTATCTTTATAAATCTTTGAATTTTCATATGCATCATTTCTTAATTCTTCAAGTTCATTTATTTGCAATTTTCTTAATTTAGATGCATCATCTAAATTAGTATTAAATGCTTTAATTGCCCAATAAGCTTTATGTTCTAGTTCAACCGGTAAATGACAATGCTTACCAAAAACTAACCTATATGGTGACATCCCTAATGATGTTTTAAATGCAGTTCTATATGCCCATAATGCATCAGTTAATCTTAAAGACCAATCTTTTCGATTTGGATTAACTGTTTTTTCTAAAATTTGTTTTATTTCTCTATTTGCTAGTTCAACTTGACCATTACTTTGAGGATGATATGGGGTAGAAACTTTATGTGTAATGCCATATTTTCTTAACAAAGAAGAAAATGATTTATTTATAAAATGACTTCCCCCATCACTAATTATTGCTCTAGGTATTCCAAATCGACTAAAAATATTTTCTTTTAAAAATTTTATAACAAATTTATGATCATTAGTTCTACATGCAATCGCTTCAATCCATTTTGAAACATAATCAACAGCGACTAAAATGTACTTATATCCAAAAGATAATGGAAATGGACCCATAAAATCTATCCCCCAACTATCAAATATTTCAATAATTATGATTGGATTTAAAGGCATCATGTTTCGTTTTGAAATTGATCTCATCTTCTGACAATTTTCACAAGATTTGCAAAATAAATGCGTATCTTTGAATAAAGACGGCCAATAAAATCTACATTGTAAGATTTTTGTAGCTGTTTTATTGGATGAAAAATGACCTCCACATGCTTCAGAATGACAAAATTTAATAACATTACTTATTTCATTGTCGGGTATGCATCGTCGAAAAATTTGGTCAGGACAATACTTAAATAAGTAAGGATCATCCCAATAAAATTTTTTAACTTCTATCAAGAATTTATTCTTATCCTATGAATTCCAATGAGAAGGCATTTTATTTGTCACAAGAAAATTTACAATATTAGCAAACCATGGCATAATAGTAGCATAGAACAACTGATCATCTGGAAAATTTTCATTTATTGGTATTTCATTATGAGATGATTCAGTCATTATTCTAGATAAATGATCGGCTACAACATTTTCTTTTCCTTTTTTATCTTTAATTATAATATCAAATTCTTGTAACAATAAAATCCACCGTATTAATCTTGGCTTAGCATCTTGTTTATTTGATAAATATTTTATGGCAGAATGATCGGTGTAAACAATAGTAGTAGAACCAATTAAATAAGATCGAAACTTATCTAATGCAAATACTACTGAAAGTAATTCTTTTTCAGTAGTTGAATAATTTATTTGGGCACTATTTAAGGTTCTACTAGCATAATAGATTGCATAAGGTTTTCCTTCTTTTCTTTGTCCTAACACAGCTCCTATAGCATAATCACTTGCATCACACATTAATTCAAATGGTAAAGACCAATCTGGAGGTTGTAAAATAGGTGATGTAATTAAAAGATTAATTATTTTTTTAAAAGAATTTTCACATTTTTGAGTCCATTCGAATTGTGTATCTTTTGTTAAAAGATTTGAAATTGGTTTAGATATTATGCTGAAGTTTTTTATAAACCTTCTATAAAATCCTGCATGACCCAAGAATGATCGAACTTCTTTGACCGTTTTTGGTGATGTTAAATTAGAAATAACATCAACTTTGGCTTTATCAACTTCAATTCCTTTTTCAGATATCACATGTCCTAAGACAATCCCAGATTTAACCATATAATGACATTTTTCCCAATTTAAAACAAGATTTTTTTCTTCACATCTTTTTAATACTTTTTCTAGATTTTTAAGACAATTTTCAAATGAGTTTCCAAAAACAGTTATATCATCCATAAAAACTTCTACATATTCTTCAATCATATCACTGAAAATACTTAACATGCATATTTGAAAAGTAGCCGGAGCATTGCATAAACCAAATGGCATTCTTTTAAATGCAAAAGTTCCGAAAGGACAAGTAAAAGTAGTTTTTTCTTGATCTTCTAATGATATAGGTATTTGATAATACCCCGAATACCCATCAAGAAAACAGTAATAAGAATTTCCTGCTACTTTTTCTAAAATTTGATCTAAAAATGGTAGTGGGAAATGATCTTTTCTAGTTGCATCATTTAATTTTCTATAATCAATACACATACGCCAACTAGATGGAATCCTAGTTTGTAATAACTCTCCTTTTTCATTTTTTATAACAGTGATGCCTGACTTTTTAGGTACTACTTGTGTTGGACTTACCCATTTACTATCTGAGATTGGATAGATAATTCCAGCATCTAATAATTTTAATACTTCATTCTTAACAACTTCTTTCATATGTGGATTTAACCTTCTTTGCGGTTGTTGATACGTTTTAGCATTTTCTTCCAAGTGAATTTTATGTGTACAAATTAAAGGATTCATACCTTTTATATCTTTCAAAGTCCATCCAATTGCATTTTTATATTTTTTAAGTAATTGAATTAAATCTTCTTCTTGATTTGGTAGAAGAGTGGAAGAAATTACAACAGGAAATGTTTTATTTTGACCAAGAAATACATATTTCAATTCTAATGGTAAAGCTTTTAATTCAAGTTTTATATTATCATCTTTTTTAAAATTATTTTCAGACTCCAAACTTTCTACTGAAAAAACTTCACATTGTTGATTTAAGTTTTCTTCTTGTATATTTTCTTCCACAATTGTTTGAATTTCATTATCATCTTCATTTTCATTTTCATTAATACTTGGTTGTTTACATAAATTAAACACATTAAGTTCTAGAGTCATATTTCCAAAAGACAATTTCATTATTCCATTTCGACAATTAATTAAATCATTTGAAGTTGCTAGAAATGGTCGTCCCAATATTACTGGAATTTCATTATGTACTTCTATTGGTTGTGTATCCAAAACAATAAAATCTACTGGATATATGAATTTATCAACTTGAACCAACACATCTTCTACAATACCTCTAGGTATTTTGATTGACCTATCCGCCAGTAAAAGAGTAACAGAAGTGGGTTTTAATTCCTCTAAATTAAGTTTTTCATAAACTGAATAAGGAAGTAAATTCACACTTGCTCCCAAATCCAACAAAGCTTTTTCAATTTTATTTTCTCCAATAATACATGAAATTGTTGGACAACCAGGATCTTTATATTTTAAACTAGAATTGTTTTGAAGAATAGAACTTACTTGTTCAGCCAAGAATGCTTTCTTCTTCACATGCAATTTTCTCTTCACAGTACATAAGTCTTTTAAAAATTTTGCATAGGAAGGTACTTGTTTAATAGCATCTAATAATGGAATATTTATCTTTACTTGTTTAAAAACTTCATAGATATCAGAATCACTTTTTTGTTTTTTATAATTTGTTAATGCATGAGGAAATGGTGGAGGTTTATTTGAGTCATTTACTATTTTAGATGATTTATCATTCACCATATTATTCTTAGAATTTAAGGTATCATCATTCTCAAAAGTATCAAGATTATCATCCTTACTCTTTGATTTTAAATGATCATTGTTTTCATTAATATATGGATCATTAACTATTTTACCACTTCTAAGGCTAATAACAGATTTTATTTGATCAATTTTTTCATTTTTTAATTCTTGATTTTGATTTTTAGGATTAGGTTGAGGTTGAGATGGAAATTTTCCTTTTTCATGAATATTAAGTGCAGATGCAAATTTCGCAAGAGTTTCTTTCAAATCATTCATAGATTGACTGTTTTGAATATTGATAGACTCTTGCTTTTGGATAAATGCATGAATTACATCTTCAAAGTTTTTTCTTGGAGGTGTAACATAAGGAATATAACCTTGATGATTTTGGTTATTTTGAAAATATTGTTGTGACGGCTGTGCATTATTATCATTCCTCCAACTAAAATTAGGATGATTTTTCCATCCCGGATTATATGATTGTGAAAAAGGATCTAGTATTGGTTTTTTATAATTGTTAACATAATTTGCTTGTTCATGGAGACATTCTTTAAATGAAGGTAATGTTGGACAATCTTTTGTAGCATGATCATGTGTATCATATATATGACAAACAATTTCTTGAATACTTTTTAATTGACCACTCTTTTTCATTTCTAATGACTCAATTTTTCTTGCTAAAGATGCAAGTTTAGCTTGAATATCTACATCATCTTTGAGATTATAGATACCACCCCCATTTGTTGAATTATTGTTTTTAGTTGTTGGTGGTTCTATTGTACCTATATTATCCCAATTTTGAGCATTTTCTGCTAATGAATCCAAATATTCCATAGCTTCATTTGGGTTTTTATCTTCAAAAGTTCCATTACACATGAATTCTATCATTTGCCTATCTTTAGGTATAAGACCTTCATAAAAGTGAGAAACTATTCTCCATGTTTCAAAACCATGATGTGGGCATGTATTAAGTAATTCTTTATATCTATCCCAACATTGATAAAATGTTTCTCCTTGTTTTTGAGAAAAAGTTGTAATTTGTCTTTTAAAAGAGTTTGTTCTATGGGAAGGGAAAAACTTTTTGAGAAATTGTTGTTGCATTTCTTCCCATGATCTTATTGAACTTGATCTTAAATTTTGTAGCCATGTTTTAGCTTTATCTTTTAAAGAAAAAGGGAAAAGCTTTAATCGAACTATATCCATGCTACAATTTTGATCATTATAAGTGTTACAAACTTCCTCAAATTCTCTTAGATGCAAATATGGATTTTCAGAATCTAAGCCATGAAAATTTGGTAAAAGTTGAATAATTTGAGGTTTAAAGTTGAAATTTGATGCGTCAGGAGGAAAAACTAAACAAGATGGGGCACTAGTTCTAATAGGGTTCATATGGTGCCTAAGTGTTCTTAATTGATCATGTTCTTGATTATTATTATTATTATTATTATTATTATTATTATTATTATTATTATTATTATTATTATTATTATTATTATCATTATCTTGATTATTTGAATTATCATCCATGTTTAAATTATTTTCAGATACTCGAATAAGTCTACCACTTTTTTTTCGACTCCAAACACTCATACAAGTAAAAACACACAATACTTATAAATAAAACATAAATAACAAATATAAACTTAATTTATACCTCCCCGGCAACGGCGCCAAAAACTTATTACTACTTAAATAATAATTCACCCAAGTGTAGGTTGTCTGCAAGTAATATATTTCGTAAGTACGAGATCGATCCACAGAGAGGTTATTTTGAGTTTAAATTTATTAATTTATAGATTACCAAATGCAAGACTGAAGTTTACAAATTATAAATATTGTCAAGGCTTGAGGATTTATTCTTGGTTTATGTAATATTGTTTAACTAAAAGTGAAACAAAAGAAACTACCATAAATAATGGTTCCAAGAAAATTAAACACACACATAATCTAATATAGTTCCCACTATAGAAAATACCGAATTAACCGATATTTTATATATGGTACCTATGATTATAATTATAACTATATAAATAAATAATTGCATAAATTAAATGTTAAATTAAATCATTATATTTCATTTAGAACAACCGGCAGAGCCACGCTATTGCCTAAATGAAATATATTGATTTAATAAGTTAGTTGCGGTAAAGTAAAAGTTAGTTGCAATAAAGTAAATGTTAGTTGCGGAAAAGTAAAAGTTAGTTGCAATAAAGTAAATGTTAGATGCGAAAAATAAAAGTTAGTTGCGAAAAAGTAAATGTTAGATTGTTAGATGTTAGTATTAAGTCATAATATTTCATTTAGAACAACCGGCAGAGCCACGCTATCGCCTAAATGAAATATTATGATATTATTATATAAATATACATATATATATTTATATATATATATATATCTATATATATATAATAATAAGTGATGAAATATTTATTGTATCAAAATTAAACAACAAATCAAGATAACCACTTTAATGGTATCAAGCATTTGATGTAAATTGATAACAACAAATAATTCATTTTTATACCTACAATAAAAATAAGTTAGCTAAATGAAAAGAGATAAAGAAATAATATACAAAATATAAACAATCTTACTTCACCAAGAATGCATCCTCTTCACCTTGACATAATAGATTTAGCTTGCCATGAACTTACTTTTGATCAACACTAAAATATCACTCATAGTTGAGAAAATGAAAGAAAATATATTTAAACTTAGAACTTTGATACACACTCACACTATATTTTACAATGAGATAGAATGATTCTCAAGCTAGCACAAGGCCTCTATTTATAGGCCAAATGAGAGAAAGAGTCAAAAATTCTATTAATGCCATGTAGTTGTAATAGTATTCTTTGTCTCCTCAACTCCAATTCCATGTCCCTTCTTTCAATGCCTTGTTCCACGACTTTTCTCACCACTTTGACTCTGATTAAGGCCACAAACATGTGGGGAATTTTGTGTAGATGAGTTTGGCCACTTGATTCACCTCATTTGGATAAATATTGAAATAGTTATGAATTTTTTACTAAATGATGGTCATAGTAAAAGTAAATGTGTCCTCCTTTTGATCTTTGCACAATTTGATCATCTTAATGAGCTTTTTAGGCAATCATGTCTTCTGCAAAGTTGTAAATAACTTCTCAAGGATTCCAACCATGTTTGAGTCACCTCCATTTGAATTTTCTAGCTTGAGTTATCATTATTTTACCAACACGTAAAAAACCTGAAAATAAAACAAATTTAGTAAGACATTTAAATATAAACAAACAATACTAAAATAACATAATTTATAATTTTAATGAAACTTAAAATTTTAAAATACAGGTTTTAACATATAATAAATTATTAATTTTAAGTTTCATCATTGATGCCATTGATATTCTTCTTGCAAATGATCAAAAACCAAAATTCTTCTTAAGATTTTTGTTTGGGGTATTCAAATATGAGGGAAAGCAAGAAGAAAACAATGAAAATGAACTTTGTAGAGGCAAGTGTTGAACACTTTGTCCTTAAGAAGAATTTGCCCTCACAATGTGCTAGAGTTTGTGGCAATCTTCTCCCAAGATACAACTACAACACTTGAATAATGAGCACTCAAATATTCAAGTTCTTTCACAAAGAAATGGGATAGTACCCATTTTCGTCCTTTTCGTTAACCGCTTTTCCCATTTCAGTCCCTCGTGATTTTTAACTGATTAATTAATCCTTCATGTTTTCAAAATATTCTCGAATTGGTCCCTACCGTTATCCTGTCGTTAAGGTTAACGTTGACTTGACATTAGCGACGGGTTTTCAAAACTTCGTCGCTAATTAGCGACGGTTTAATATTTTCATAAAATAAAAAAATTAATTTTAATAATTTAAAAAAAAACTTAGAATCGGACTATGCTAACAATATTAATGATCTTAACTAACACTTAAAAATTTACAAAAAATTAAAGCGAAGAAGTTTACCCTAAGTCGAAACTAAAATCGTGTAAGAGAGAAAAATTTTAAGTGTTGTGAAGTGGTGTGGATGAAATGGAAAGAGAGTATTTTTATAGACAGTTTGCGACGGGTTTTGGTAACACCGTCGCTAATAGCGACGTTAATATCATTAACCTTGAAGTATAGACGGTTTTGCAATCACCGTCGTTATTTTACCAAAAGCATAAAGCAAACTGTCTATAAAAATACTCTCTTTCCATTTCATCCACACCACTTCACAACACTTAAAATTTTTCTCTCTTACACGATTTTAGTTTCGACTTAGGGTAAACTTTTTCGCTTTAATTTTTTGTAAATTTTTAAGTGTTAGTTAAGATCATTAATATTGTTAGCATAGTCCGATTCTAAGTTTTTTTTAAAAAAATTATTAAAATTAATTTTTTTTTTATTTTATGAAAATATTAAACCGTCGCTAATTAGCGACGGCGTTGTACCGTTTTACAAACCGTCGCTAATTAGCGACGATGTTTTAACTCGGCGTTGTACCGTTTTACAAAACATCGTCGCTAATTAGCGACGGTTTAATATTTCCATAAAATAAAAAAAATTACTTTTAATAATTTTTTAAAAAAACTTAAAATTTATTTTATAGAAATAGTAGCGACGCTAATTAGCGACGGCTTTTGAAAAACCGTCGCTAATTTCTACCGTTTTTCACAAGTCAACGTTAACCTTAACGTCAGGATAACGGTAGGGACCAATTCGGGAATATTTTGAAAACATGAAGGATTAATTAAGCAGTCAAAAATCACGAGGGACTGAAATGGGAAAAGCGGTTAACGAAAAGGACAAAAATGGGTATTATCCCCAAAGAAATGGATGAACTCTCTCTTGAAGAAGAAGAAGGAAGAAGAAGAAGATCAATATGCTAATGATATGTTGTGTATGTTGTTTGATTTTGAATAATCACACATTTAATGATTTTCAAATGAAAAGACATGATCTTTAATTCATAGGGAGTGTCCTTTGGCCATTGTAACTGATCACACACATCAAACAATGCCAAAGAAATAAAAAAAAACGTCTGAAAATTTCGAAGGGACGCGTCCGTGCGCACGCTGCCGAGCAGCGCTCGGCAGTGCCTGCCACTGTCTCGGCAGGCGCGCGTGCGTGTCTACGCGCCTGCCACTGTCTCGGCAGGCGCGCGCACGACGGCGCGCATGCCCGCGCGGCCGCGCGCATGGCACTGTTCACCAAGCTTTTTTTTTTCTTTTCTGTCCCTTACACGTTCCGACTACTCGATTTATGTTCTTTCAACATATGATGAACTTTTTCGAGTTTTATTCAGAACAATCGAACTTAATATTCGTTCATTAAGCTTTGTTTTTCTTTTCGAATTTTTCCAAATCAAACACATTGATTTACTTGCTTAATTTTCAATCATTAAGCATCAAAATTCCAACAATGAGAACTAGTGCCAAAACTTGAGAATTACTTCCTTCTCATTCCTAGATGAAGAGTGGTGCTTCCTACAAATGTAGTGAGGATAAATTTTTTACTTTTAATTATTCATTTTCTTGTAAAATGTATTATAGGATAGAATACCCTTAAAAAAAGATCACCTATGTAAGTGTGAGGACATACAATCTCAACGAAACAATTATGAATCCAATATGTGCTTTATGTCTTAAACAGCACAACCATAATAAAATGATAGAAAAATTATCTTGTCTAACTATACACAAACCGCTAAGAAGTTCAAAACATCATGTTCAATTCGTGGCTTAGTAAATCCAATAATACTCTGCTAAGGAATGTTCAAAGCCAAAAGCTACCTATTCCTAATGCGATAATTTTCATTGTAATTTTTCTGTCGACATCACGGTTATTAATGCATTAAGTTCATTCATGTGAGGGATTGTTGGAATGTTTTAAGCTTAATGGATAGAAATTTTAAAAATGAAAAGAAGAAGAAAACTCAAAAGAAAAGAAAAAACAAAAATGAAACATGCGCCTTAAAGCTGCCTGTGAAGAAAACCCAAAAGAAAAAACCGGTAATGAAACTTGTGCTTTTAATTCTCATGCAACAAAGGAGGCGGAGTGCCAAAAAAATGGGCCCAGTGCCATATGTATGGCTCGGAAAATTCCAGGTCGTAGGCAAGGCATGGGCACCACAACACCCCATGTGCATAGACAAGGCGCTGAGGCACCCATTTTAGGAGCCTCAACGATGCAGGTGTGACTTGGGTTTCTGCCCAGGCGAAAAAGGAGGAGCCTCGGCGCCCAAAAAGTGGCGCCTAGGTGCCTGAAGTGCTGTTTAACAATTGATGCGAGTTTTCATGGATCAATGTATTTCAAATTGTGTGTTTTAATGTTTTTCATCAGAATTTTTGACCAAAAGACAGCAAAATGATGAAACAATATATCCCTACATATTATAAACATTAAATAGATGATCAAATATCATTCTGAATATATTTCTTATGAATTTTTATCAATGAATTCATTTTGTCTGCACTTTTTCTATCATAAATAAAGAGAGTTTATACCATTTTCTGATTATAGAACTTGCGATTTTATATGTTGTTATCACAAATAAAGCTATTATATCTTGGTAGAAGATTGTCAACTACCGAACGCCAAGAACAAGACAAATTCTTCTTATGGACATAGTCTTTCAACATTAACCTCAACATTTCATGGTTGTTCATTGCATTCTTTGCATAATCATCATCCAAAATTTTATACCAACAAAACTAATGTACTGTACATCTCAATTTCTGAATGCTGCTGTACATCTCAACATTCCAAACAAATATTGACCATCATACATAAAACTTATTCTCAACAAACTAAAAAGCAACTCAATTTCTGAATGTATATTAAAATTAAAGCCAAAAATTCAAAACTCTACTCGTTAAGTTTATGCGCAACAAAATTTAATCTTTGCCATCTTCCAAATTAGCATCTAAAATTTTACTTCGAGCATTTCTCATAAATAGGAGTTTTCTTCATCCCTGAACAAATCACACCACCTAAAACAATTAATTTACAAATCTGAACAAATAAATGGAAACAATTGAGGTAAGCGGATGATATTCGGAGTGGGAAGAGAGATAGTTGGAAAAATCGCTCAAGAGGAATTTTAGAAATTCATGTGATATCAATATTCTATTTTTGTTTTTATTTTTAATTTCAACGGGTCAAATATCACTTTAGTCACTCGATAATTTGTCAAATTTTACTTTAGTCCCTCGATAATTATAAAAAAGACTGTACGCACGCACTTCGTGTGCAGAGTAACTAATAGATATTAAAGACCAGATGCACACACATAGTTAACAGAATGTTAAATTGAATTTTTTTTATTTAATTATGATATTTTACAAAATTAAATATCATATGATCTAGTAAATTGATTTTTTTTTTGTACGATTATAAAATATGAAAATTTAAATATGCATTAGCGTTAAATATGTAAATGTACGATTTTGATATTAAAAAAAGGTTTCATCAAAATTAATTAATATTTTATCCTCTTGCTTTATTAATATTTTAAATATTATAGATTATAGATTAACCAATCTATCTAATTCAAGTGTGGAAATATCATTAAGCTTATATGACGTCATTATTTGATTTTGTGTCATGTATAATTTCGATATATTTTATTACATTATCACATTTAACGAATAAAATAAAATATATAATATTATATATATAAATAAAAAGAAATTTAACCTGAAACAAGCAGAGAGGGAGCTCAAGGGTTAAGACTGAGGAACAAAGAATGTCAGGTGGGCTGAATCGATCTTCTAGCGCTCCTTACAAGAACGCTCTCCCTCCTCAAGAACTTCTTGACGATCTCTGCAGGTATTCATTTTTATGTGTTAATGTATTGTAACATACTGATATCGGAGGCTTTAATTGGTTCGTATTCAAATTTACAGTTTTAGGTCAGTTGATTTTCTGCATTCTCTCTCAATGAAGTAATTGCTCTCAATATTGAGTGTGAACGAGGAAGAAAGTTATACCTTCAAAGAATTCAAGGAAAATTGTTGTCTTGAAGTATTTGTGGGTTGTTCGGTTCGTTACAATTGTCAGCTTAATTTTGGTAATTTTAGGTGATATTTGTACAGTGCCAAAGATCTTTTTTGGGGAATCATCATCTGGGAAAGTAGGTTGAAAGATTTTATAGTTTTTGTTTTCCAATGGGGATTGGAAACCACAAGAAATGTGTTACCTTTTCCTCTTCACGTTGACAATTTCCTTCTACTCCATTGTTGATAGTTTGTGTTGAAAATGAAGGAGAAATGGTTTGGCGGGAGGAAGAATCTCCCATTTTCTGTAACCGTTTTTATTGAAGTATATGTATGTTCTTCTATCTACAAGCAACTAACACAACCTATTTATACTAAAGAAGAAACGCTAACAACTAGAATACGATTCTTATAAATTACAAGTACAACTTTAAGACTCCCCCTCAAGCTTGGAATAAATCTAGCATTCCAAGCTTGGACGTTAGGTACTGATGTTGGCCTTTTCCCAGTGCTTTGGTTAGTAAGTCTGCTGGTTGTTCTCCTGTGGAAACATGAGACGTTTTGATCAGCTTGTCACAAATCTTCTCTCGTACCATATGACAATCAATTTCGATGTGCTTTGTTCTTTCGTGATACATCGGATTGGCCGCAATGTGTAATGCAGCCGTGCTGTCACAATAAACCATCACTGGAAGTGTTATTTGCATTCCCATGTCCTTTAGGATCCCAACTATCCATATTATCTCACATGTTGTGTTTGCCATTGCCCTGTATTCCGCTTCTGCTGAACACCTTGAAACCGTTGCTTGCTTCTTGGTTTTCCATGATAGCAGCGAATTTCCAAGCTTAATACAATAGCCAGTGGTTGATCTTCTTGTCATGGGACAAGTTGCCCAGTCAGAGTCACAATAAGCTGATAGAGATAGAGAACTTTAGGCAGATAACAAAATCCCTTTACCAGGCGAAGACTTTAGATACCGTAGCACTTTCAAGACTGCCTCTAAGTGTGATGACTTTGGATTATTCATGAACTGACTTAATGTTTGTACAGCGTAGCATATATCAGGCCTTGTAACAGTGAGGTATATAAGCCGACCAATCAATCTTCTATACTCACCAGCATCATCCAATAAAGGATCATTAATGGCAACTTTCCCTGCACTGTCATCAAATTCCTTCGAAGTAAGCTTAATATTTTTTTTTTTTTTTTGGAAAAGAAACAATATTAATATTATAAATCGATTGTTTACATCGGCGGATAAGAAATCCGCCAAATATTACAAACACCATATGACAGAGTCAAAAGATTATATCACTACCAAACATAATTCCAGTCCCTAACTAAGTCCGAGATACTGAAATGGTTAAATTCTGGCAGAATCACCAACCAACTTGCAACTCGGAATTTTATGTTATCCCAGATTTCTTCTACCGAGTCGGCCTGATCTTGAAAAATTCTTTTGTTGCGCTCCAACCATAAATTCCAGAATATGCACTGCACTGTCAAATACCAGAAAGTAGTTTGTCTTCTCCCAACTTGCAGACTTGGCTTTAGCAGAAACATGTCTTTTGCTTTCTTTGGAAACGTCCACTGAAATCCCATTGCTTGTATGACCTTGATCCAAATGCTATAAGAGAATGGACAATGTAGTAGCAAATGATCTTGATTTTCTTCATGTGACCTGCAAAGGCAACACCAATTCGGTCGTAGTGCACATGTGGGCCATCTTTTTTGCATGGATTCTCCTGTTTGCAATTTCCCCAAAGCCACTATCCACGAAAACACATGAACCTTTGTAGGTACAGGTACATCCCAGATGTTACGACCGAATGATAAGAAAGTTGGACTTGGATTATTGAAAAAAGACTTATAGAATGACCCTACCGAAAACACTCCCGACGAATCCCCCAACCAAACTCTATAATCCCCGACACCCCACTGGACCCTCACCGATTGTAAGATACCTAACAAGGCCATGAAGTCATGTTCTTCCCTCTCTATGAATCCTCGTCTAAAAGCTAAATCCCAGCTAGTTATATCTGTGCCATTTCTCTGTGATTGATCTACGAAAAACTGAATAGGCTTATTATTAACAGAAGAGATTAGAAATAAAGAAGGAAAACGCTCTTTAAATGGCATCCCCCCAACCCATTCATCCTCCCAGAAACGAATAATGTTACCCTCTCTGAAAACTCCTCTCACTAACTGTTGAAAAGCCGGGAAAGATCGAGAAATGCACTTCCAAGGACTTCTAAACGTCACATTAACCGCCAACCCCAAGTCCCATCCATTAAGATGAACACCATACAGACTACTTATAACCTTTTTCCACAATGTGTCTCTTTCCACCGACCCTCTCCACCACCATTTTCCAAGCAAAGCTTTGTTACGTAATGAAACATTTCCCAGTCCCAGACCTCCCCTATCTTTTGGCAAGCACACTTGTTCCCACCCCACCACATGACAATGACTTTCCCCATCAGCTCCATCCCAAAGAAAATTTCTCATTATTTTTTCCATCTTAAGTGCCACCTGATTTGGCACTAAAAATAATGACATATAATAAGAGGGCATTGCGCACAAAACCGACTTGATCAAAGTTAGTCGACCCCCCCTGGAGAGAAAAGATTTCTTCCAACTTGCTAGCTTTTTTGTCATCTTGGATATTACCGGTTCCCAAAAATCCATTGCCCTCGGGTTGCCTCCCAATGGAATCCCCAAATATCTAATTGGCCAATTCCCTTTTTTACAACCAATTACGCTTGACAAAGCATCAATATCTTCATCCAATCGGTTCAGTCCTAACAACTCACTTTTTTCCCAATTAATCTGTAGTCCAGAATGTTGGCCGAATGTGTTTAGTATATCCACAATTGCCAACAAGTGCTGCTGTGACTTTGCAAAAAATAATGTATCATCCGCAAATTGGATGTGAGAGATTACAATCTTATGCCTCCCTACCTCAAGTCCTTCAACAACATTGTCCACCTTAGCCTTATCAATCATCCTTCCCAACCCATCGACAACTAGGTTGAAGAGTAAGCTTAATATTTTGATCCATTGGAGTTTCACAGATTTTAGCTCCTGCTAAACCTGCATCTGATATAAGTTCCAGGGAGTATTTCCTTTGATTCAAACATATCCCCTCTTTGGATCGAGCAACCTCTATACCAAGAAAATATTTTAATGTCCCCAAGTCCTTAATCTTGATATACTTGTGCAAGTGCTTCTTCAATGTTTCAATCGAGATCTGATGGTTACTTGTGATCACTATATCATCAACATAAATCAGCAATATGGTAATAAAACCTTGTTCTTTTTTGACAAACATTGAATGGTCATGCTTGGATTGTGAAAAACCAGCTCCTTTCATGATGGAAGCAAATTTGATGTTCCATTGTCTTGACGCTTGTTTGAGTCCGTACAAAGATTTTAGTAACTTGCACACCTTAGTCCCTTCAAACTCCCCCTGTCTTCGAAGTCCCTTGCAATCCTCCCCCTGTCTTCGAAGACCTTGAGGTAACACCATATAAATTTCCTCATCAAGATGCCCTTGAAGGAAAGCGTTTGTGACATCCATTTGGTATAAGGGCCAATGGAACATGGCAGCAATGCTAAGAAGGCATCTCACAGTAGTGATCTTAGCTACTGGAGAGAATGTGTCATGAAAGTCAATGCCATAAAGTTGAGTATAGCCTTTGGCAACAAGGCGTGCTTTATAGCGATCCACACTGCCATCGGGATGATATTTAATCTTGTATACCCATTTATTTCCAATAGGAACCTTCCCTATTGGTAAATCAACTATCTCCCATGTATGATTATCGGCCAGTGCTTGCAGTTCAATATCCATAGCAGAGAGCCAACGGGGATCAACAATTGCCTCGTGATAAGAAGTAGGTTCTTTGTGGGCAGTGAGTTTGGAAAGAAAGGCATTATAAGAGGGAGACAACTTGTCATAAGTGAGGTAAGTAGATATGGAGTGTGGAGAAGAACCAAATGAGCATATGTAGTCTTGAGACCAAATTGGAGGTCGAGAAGTGCGAGTGGATCGACGGGGAGAACAAGTAGGATAAGTATCTGGAATATGAGCTTGTGTCAGTGGCTGTGAAGGTGGTGATAAATCAATAAGAGGTGTACCAGAAAATTCGGTTGTTGGTGGAAAGATAGGCTCACACTGAGGATGATTCGATAATGGAAAGATGGTTTCATGAAACACAACATCTCGTGATATAAAAATACGTTTTGTGGTTAAATCTTGGACTTTGTATCCTTTTTGGGAGTTTGAATATCCAAGAAAGACACAAGCGCTAGCACGAGGAGAGAATTTATCTCTCTTTGGTAATGTAGAAACATAGCAAAGACAACCCAATATTCTGAGATGAGAGTAAGAAGGAGGGGTATCAAATAAAGCTTCAAAAGGTGTCTTATTTGATAAAAGGGGTGTAGGGGTACGATTGATAAGGTAAGTGGCAGTGAGGACACAATCACCCCAGTACTTATCTGGCAGAGAGGCTTGAAATTTCAAGGAGCGAGCAACATCGAGAATATGACGATGTTTGCGCTCCACAAGGCCATTTTGTTGGGGAGTGTAAGGACATGAACTTTGATGAATAATACCCAAAGAATGGAACAAATTTGTGCAGTCATGCTGAAAAAACTCCATTGCATTGTCTGTCCGAATGACTTTGACAGTAGTAGAGAACTGAGTTTGGGTGAAAGCTAAAAACCGCTTAATCACAGGGAGAACATCTAATTTGGAATGCATTAGGTAAACCCATGTCGCTCGCGTGTAGTCATCTACGATGGTTAGAAAGTATCTCTCCCCATTGTATGTGGGTGTATGGAAGGGTCCCCATACATCCATATGAATCAATTGAAAGATAACAGATGATTCTATTGATCTTTTCTTAGGAAAGCATATGCGAGTTTGTTTAGACAAAGGGCAGATGTTACAATGAGAGAACCCAGAAATATTTGGCAAGAAATGTAGCATTTTCATTCGAGTCAAAGAGATATGTCCTAAGCGTTGATGCCACAAAGTTTCCTTTGGTATAGCAGTGGTCTGTGTATTATTTACAGCTGAAAACAATGAACTAAACAAAGGAAATGAAGAAACAACAGATGCAGAAGTATTTTTTTCATCCGGGAGCTTCAAGCTTGAGTTGTCTAGATAGTAAAGTCCCTTCCTTTCTCTACCAATCCCCATTATCGTCCCATTTGAGAGGGCCTGAATCACACAAAATTGTGGGAAGAATGTGACAAAACAGTGGTGATCTTTGGTGAATTTAGAGATGGAAAGAAGATTATGATGAAATTCTGGAACAACAAGGACATTAGTGAGAACAAAGGTTCGATTGATAGGATGGTTCCAATGTTACTGATTTTAGTGGTGCTACCATTTGGCAATTGTATTGAGCCCGTGGCACTTGCACAGGATTTAAGATCATGTGGCAATCCATTAAGCCCAATCATATGGTCATTAGCACCAGAATCAAGTATCCATTCAATGTGAAAATGAGAATTGTAAGAATTTCCAGTACCTGCCATGCTGGCATTGGCTATATTTTGCTCACCAGTCACTTGTTCCTTGGCAAGAAGCTTCAAAATGGCAGCATATTGTTCTTGTGAAAAAAATGATCCTGTATCTTTGGTCACAATTGGTTTCTCAGCTTCACTAGTGCATGCAACCGAAGCATTAGCCTTTCCTGGCATTCTGGCTTTGTCATGGCTTTCCCTGTTGAATTTTTGATTCCCACCTTTCCATGGTCCCTTGTAATATTTGTGTCCAGGAGGGTAGCCATGTAGACGGTAACAAACCTCTTTGGTATGCCCAAACCAATTGCAATGCTCACATCTAATGTCATTTTTCTGTCTATTCTGAGCAGAGAAGAAAGCAGTAGGCTCCATCTTGGGAGGAGGCACACTTAATAGACTTCGATGTGATTCTTCCTGAGATATGATAGCAAAGGCACTACTCACTGTAGGAAGCGGGTTCATCATGAGGATATGGCTTCGAATGTGAACAAAGCTGTCATTAAGTCCCATGAGAAATTGAAGGAGTTTGTGTTGTTGATCAAACTCAATGAACTTCTTCGAAGACTCGCATGAACATATAGGAATCGTCACAAGAGAGGCGTATTCATCCCACAATTGTCGAAGCTTCGAATAATAAGATGAAATTGAGTTGTTACCTTGCACATGACAACCTATGTCCCGGTGTAGTGCAAAAATCCTCGAACCGTTCACCTTATCAAAACGTTCCCGTAGATCATTCCAAACTAAAGCAGCATCAGTGGAGTATACAATTCCACTAAAAATTTCTTTGGATACAGCATTCATGATCCAGGACAAGACGATCGCATTGCATCTCTCTCACTGAAGTATCCTATCTGAACCAATATCTGGTTTCTTACAGCTTCCGTCAATAAATGCAAGCTTGTTCCTAGCTCTCAAAGAGATCTGCATTGCACGACTCCAGATCCCGTAGTTTTCATTACCAATCAGTTGCTCATTGATCAAATTGAGTCCTGGTGTGTCCGATGAATTGATATAAAACGGATCGGAGATATCAATTGCAGAAGACGCCATTGATCAGAAAAAAAAAAACTTCAATGTTGAAGACTGCACGATGATCAATTCTAGAATCAGATCTAGAAGATGCAATTCCTGCTCTGATACCATGTTGAAAATGAAGGAGAAATGGTTTGGCGGGAGGAAGAATCTCCCATTTTATGTAACCGTTTTTATTGAAGTGTATGTATGTTCTTCTATCTACAAGCAACTAACACAACCTATTTATACTAAAGAAGAAACGCTAACAACTAGAATACGATTCTTATAAATTACAAGTACAACTTTAAGAGTTGGTAATGATAAAAGAAATTGTGTAGATGGATGTTCAAGCTGTTGGCTGCCAAATTAGATAGTTTGTGCAAATTAACAAGCTTATAGTTTTCTCTTGGCAAAAGATCATTCTGGTAAAAGAAACTTGGTGCAAAAGCCCTCTTCCATTTTCTTGAACATATAGAAAATTATTGGCTCGGTTTGAGCACCATTTTATTCTTATGGATCGCAGATATTTTTGTGAGCTTATAAGATCAACTTAACAATCTCATAATTCATTATACTTTGTCCTTGCGCAATTTGTACTAATTTTTGAATATTTAATGTGTATTTCTTATGTTTAAACATTTTCCATTTGTTTGCAGTCGTTTTGTTCTCAATGTCCCTAAGGAAGACCAGCAGTCTTTTGAGAGGATTCTGTTTCTTGTGGAGTATGCTCACTGGTTCTATGAAGATAACTCAGTGGAAAATAATCCATCTTTGAAGTCTTTAACATTGAAGGAATTTACTTCTTTGTGTATCCTTAACCCCTGTCTATTTAGTTGAACATTTTTGTGTTCTTGTTTAATCCCTGTGAGTGGGTTGAGTTGTTATAACTTTGCAAATTCACTTTTCCTGTTTTACCTGTTTTTAGTCGTAGAATTTAATTTGTGTCAAGAATCGTAGTCGTAAAAAATTTGAGCTCTTAATCTTGCTCATGGTGTTCATGAGCTATTAGACATTTTCATTCTTTCCTCTGGTCGGGTAATTTTTGCTGCGAAGTTGAAAAAATCAGATCTTTCTTTGATATGTTTATAGTTATCAGAGAGAGCTCTTCTATTAGATTGTGCTTTTATCTTTTAATCTGGAATGGAGAATCAGTTGTAATGTGAAGATGGTTTATATTTGATGATTTACGTTCTCCTTAATAAGTTGCAGTGTTCAACAATTGTGAAGTTCTGAAACCATATGTTGCTCATATAGATGACATATTTAAAGATTTCACATCATACAAAGTTCGAGTTCCAGTAACGGGAGCCATCATTCTGGATGAAACTTATGAAAGGGTTTGGTCTTTTGCTCGTAATTACTATTCATTATTTGGTCCTTGAGAAGGTGAATTTGGTGAATATGTTTGAGCTTTTTTCCATGTCGATCGTTTCCCCCTTCTTTTGCCGCATTCTTTCTTAGTTGAGTGTTCATATTGTGATGTGTTCACCATTTTGTTCAAATTTTATTTATTTACGTTTATTTGCTCTGTTAACCTAAAGAATTAAGTGGCCGATTAAGAACTAATTCTTGGAAGTCTATTTTCTAGTCTTCGAGTAAGGACTGAAAACGAGCTTTTTGCAGTGTTGCTCATTGGGCAATTGGATACTTTTAATAGTATTATTTGTTTATCCCCCCACCCGCAGCGTATAACTTGTTTTAGCTTTTGGTTTATTTTTCATATCACAGTGCATACTGGTGAAAGGATGGAAAGGGAGTAGTTGGAGCTTTCCCCGTGGGAAAAAGAACAAAGATGAAGAAGATCACAACTGTGCCATTAGAGAAGTACGCTCATCTTCTCATGTGTATTATATGGTCTTGGATTATTGGTAACAGTAATATTTTATACCAGTGCTCTAGGAATTTAATTGTGATTAAATTTTAGGCATGTATGTAATATCCTCATTATTGTTAAGAGTGCATGTTTCCCTGTTCAATTGCATGTAATGTCGCAAAGGAGCAAGTGATGGTGTCACTATTTTGTTATTTTAATATTTCAAGTCTTAACTTTATCATTTCTGATTCAGGTCCTAGAGGAAACAGGTTTTGATGTCTCCAAACTTTTAAACAAAGACGACTATATTGAAATGATTTTTGGACAACAAAGAGTGCGGCTGTACATAGTGGCTGGGGTGAAAGATGATACATCTTTTGCTCCTCTCACTAAGAAAGAGATAAGTGTATGTCATTCTCCCTACTCGAGAAACTAAACTTTTGCATTCGGTCATCATGGGAATATGAATTCTCAATGTGGTTTTTAGAACATAATTTTTCTTTTCTTTGGTGTCTTCATGATTGCTCCACTGACCTTAATTTTTAGGACAATTCGACTCCATCAGGCAGCAAAATCAACATTCTATGTTATGAGCATGCTGGTTGCCCTTTTTGCACATTTATATTCTTGAATTCTCATGTTTCTGAATGTGCAACAAAGCTGTTCAAGGCTAGCCATGTTATGTCCTTTTATGATGTTTTACAGGAAATTGCATGGCAGCGGCTTGATGATCTTCAACCAGCAAACGAAGATGTCATATCTCGTGGGGTCACCGGCCTGAAGCTATACATGGTTGCTCCTTTTTTAGCGTAAGTACATTGGCATAAGCTATAAATATTTGAACAATCCAATGACATTGTCAGTTTTGTAATATTGTACGATTATTTTGCAGATCTTTGAAGTCATGGATCTCTTTGCATCCACCTCCTATAGCACCTAGATCAGATAGACCTATAAAAGGTACTCTCTTCTGCAATTCCATTTCTCTCTCGTGATATTAATTATCTGTGAGGCCGCAACTTCTAAATAGATTCTGGGAAACAAATGTGCTACTGTTTAGCTGGGTTCTGCGACAATTTTATCTCTATGGTGCAGGAATTACGGTTTGGAAAGCAAAAGGCAGTTCTACAGTAGAGAACCAGCCAAATAAAGCAGTAGCAGACATGAATCCTTCTGATTCACGACCTGGAAGAAGCTTCAGAAACTTTAAGTTTGATACAGGTCCGATATTTCAAGCGATTGATACCGCATTCTCGTCTTAGATGACGTTAGTGTTTGCAACAAGCGTGCATGCACATAATCTTATCTGTTTTGACCGATGAAAAAGATTCATGACCACTAATTAATATGGGCCCATCCCTCATTGGAGTGTGTTGTAGCTATTCTTGCTGTATATTGTGTTGGAATGAGTTTTAGAATGTGCATACATTCGGTGCGGAGATGTGCTATATGATAGGTCAAGCCGTGCCGTGCCGTGCTTGATTAAACAGAGCCAGCTTTCTTGTGCACCATACGAAAGCGAAAGAGCTGTGGAAGTTTTGCATGGTTTGCCTAATTAAACCTCCGAACGAAAACCAAGAAGATAAACTGGGAGTGAAATATTCTCACTGGGAATGAAATATTACATCACAACATCCGCCACAATCGAATTTATTAGTAAAAATCTATTAAGAACACAGCACGGCACGAAGTGCATAAATCAAAATTAATAAATAAAAAAAATTCATTACTTTTTCAACATTCAGGCACAATAAATCGACAATTTTTTGACAAAAAATGATTAAAACTCAGGTGTCTAAATTTGTAGGCAAAAATTTGTGTGAGACGGTCTCACGTGTCATATTCGTGAGACGGATCTCTTATTTGGGTCATCCATGAAAAAGTATTACTTTTTATGCTAAGAGTATTACTTTTTATTGTGAATATGGGTAGGGTTGACCCGTCTCACGGATTATGATCCGTGAGACGGTCTCACATGAGACTCACTCAAATTTGTATTCTCAACACGTCACAAGGTAAATTGTTTATATTTTATTTTCTTTATCATGAAGATTTCAAAATTTTATAAGTTCATTGAATAACTTTTATTTAATAAAAAAATGAGATTCTTTTTTTTATTATTTTATTTTTATCGTACATAATAAATAAAAAAAAGTTTTGATACATCTCAAAATAGACACTAAGACTAAGAATTTTTTACGAATATGATAAAAAATCATTACTCTTAAAATTTTCTCCACCCCTGTTATGTCGAAGAATTAGAAGACAAATAATCCTTCCTATAAATATTTGTTGCAAGCATTTATAGTTCCGCGCTTAAGATAAAAATTTCATTCATTCCTTTATCAAAAAATTGTTTGCATTCATTAGAGCATGTCTTTTCCGACGTGAAAAATAAGTAAAAATAATTGAATATATAGTATACATATATGAAGTATCAATTACTTCAGATCTCATATAAAAACAAGTGTTCATTTTATATAAATCTTTTGTCTATATATGTATTACATTTTCTCTCTCTAAAATCGAAATATAAATAATGATTTTACACTCAATCTGAGTCAAATAAATATATAAATCTCATACCAAAAGTTTCTTAAATTAGTGCACCAAAATTGTTAATTTTTTGTACCCTAACACATATAGTTAGTATTAGCGTTAATAAAGTTTTTTCAAAATTATAATCAAAATCTTATTTTTTGTAACAGTTCCAAAACGATTAGTACTCGAACATCACATGTTAGTAAAAAAAAAAAATTAATGATTTGTATCATTTTCGTCATTTAAAAAACATGTGAACCGTGATGTAGATTTTTTTTTTCGACTAATCAAAAAATGCATAAAATAAGGACGACCATCGATAACAATCTACATTTCACATCATGAATCTTGGTTAAGAAATAAACATGGCAACGCCTCCCCATACAATGAAACTAACATTATTGATCAGGTTGCCTTCTAGCCGCCACCTCTAGTAAACCACTTTGCAACAGGTCCTTGTTCTCAAGAATCTATCTAGGAAATTCTTGATTACAATACAATGTAATGATAAACCCCTGTGAAAGAAATAAAAAACCATGACTACGGTGATAGTTTTCAAAAATAATATCAAAGCAAGGGTGACAAGTGGTAAAATCATGAATAACAATTAACAACTATACTGCATACAGGATTACATAGGCATTCTTCCCTTTAGTCACGGGACATTCATTCTTCCGAGTCCCCTTTAATTATGATTAGCATATACCATAAAAAAAGTATCATGATGATGCACTATGAGTAAAATACTCAGTAATGAGTAGATAGTTACCAAACTCCAAAGTTACAACATCAAAGTTGGATCTTCATGGCACTGTGATGGTACAGCAAGGGGCGAAATCTTTACTGAGATTAATGGCGAGTAGCCTATCTCGTAATTGACAAGCACTGACCCGAATATGTTGAACTTTTCTGCACTATTGTGAGCAACTTCTGCATCAGAACCCCGCTTAAATATCACTTTTGCTCGACCAGACTCATGGTCAACTTCTGTCTCAGATTCCATCAAAGGCCCAAACCGCCTGAACATTTTATTAAGATTTATTTCAGAAGGGACACGATTTCTCTGCTCAAAGTTCAATATAAGCTCAGCAGGTGAGGATTCTTGCTTTTTTCGTCTAACATTCTCATTTGAATCTGCAATGGTGGTGGGATAGGTCCGGGTGGAAAGCCTCTTTCTAGAATATGATTTACGGCCAGGTTTCACTGATTTTTCGGTATCAAAGGGCACTACTTGAAGATTGTTTGCCCCATTCTCGCAATTATGCAACAATTGTTCCTCAGAATAGTTTTGAACAATCCTGTCCGTCCAATAGGAGTCACTGACATCATCAAATTCAAAGTCTTCGGCTGATCCTCCAGCTGATGGAGCAGATCTTTTCTTTCTACCACGTCTATTCAAAGCACTTGAACTTCTGAGACCCTTGAAGAAAGTAATGACTGTATTTAGGAAGTTGTGCCGTTTCTTAGGATCCTGTGCCACCAGTTGAAGTTGAGATAGCATCTCGTTTAAAGAAGAATCCCTTGAAACATCCATACTTCGGCTTTCAGATTGTTCATATGCCTTCAGAGAACCATCATTTACTGTTTCATCATTGAGGCCCTTCACTGTTGATGTTGATCCTGTTAGTTGGCAGGCTACCCTGCGGATGCATTCGCCAATTTTAAACGAAGGCTTAGGAGTTTGAATGGCTGAAATAGTTACTTTTGCTGCAGGAACAGCTAGCCTTTTCTCTGACCCATCAGCCAGAGGATCAAGCGCTTTCCGTTTTTTACCAGAAGATGAGGAAATCGATTTGCTCACATCTTTAGCAACTAATTCATCTTCATCGTCAGGGGAATACACTGCATCACCCATTAATTCTGTCAAGCTTCTCTCCTTCCTAGACTGAAAGCCGTCTTTTGGAATGTACTTGCTTTTGTGGGAAACGACCATATCATCACTAGTTTCTTCTGTGTCATTTTCCAGCAATTCTCCAGATGAGGGGAATACGGTCAGCAGGCGGTAGCCCTTAAAACAACAAAATGCAGACAACTGTGCCCGAGCAATAACATAATCCAATCGATCAATCCCAGAAGAAGCACGAGGTGCTAAATCTCTAACATAGTCAAGAAGTTTATCCGGTTCAAAAGCAGAAGGACCAGTAGATTGATCCACACCAGTTCTTAGACTTGATTCTTCATGTATCCCAGTATTCTCAACAATCTGAGTTTTAATCTTGTCATAAGCATCTTCTGGTACACAAGAACATGCCAAACCCAATTCTACTCGTCTAGCAACCTCTTCCAAGGCACAGTCCACAGCATTTTGAAACGCTTCAGAATTACTTTGCTTCTCGATCTGGGAAAAATGAGACCTGAAAGGCTTCAACACAGATGCATCATTCCAAGCAAAAGTTCGATCTCCAAAATATGCTACCAAATAAGAGTCTTTCTTATAATATTTAACAGCCCTTTCTGATGCATCCGCGGGATCAAATATCTGTCCAGGCCACCAGGGATAGCTCCTAACTTTACCCCAGACCAAATCTGAGAGGGAAAATTTACCCTCATTTTCTGGTGGTGATAGATAGCCTGGCTGGTTCATTTGCAGTGAACTTACAGACTTTACTGGCTTCTCAATCAAAAGCTTTGAATTTTCACTCTCACAAGCAGGCTCTTCAGTTCCGAATGCAGGCTCCTCCCTGTAACCCACTTCCTTTACTCCATCACATGTTTGGTCAAATTCTATTTCCTCGTCCACATCAACATGCGTAATTTCAGAAATATGGTCCTCCGTTATATGAACCCCGTTATTTTTTCCTGAATTATTATCTGTTTCTCCAGAAATGTTTACCTCGACATTAGAAGTAATTATATCAGAGACATGTTCCTTTGTTACGTTATTGCCATCAATCTCCTCACTGCTTTCACGCGTTCCATCCCCCTCAAAAACTTTTGCTTGAGATAATGCAAATTTATCGTCAATAATTATTTCAGTATCTGATGTGCCCATCAGAGGTTGGTCTACATACCTCCCAGAATCTGCTTCTATGATTTCCTCATCTCCAACACAACACGAACTTGTTGTATTCGGTAGATTTACTAGATTATCATCAATATCAGGTTGAATCTTATCTACATTTATTGCAGCAGTATTTACTCCACCATCCATTTGAGTTGGTTCGTTTGAGAATAGTTGGTCTTTCTGGACTACTCCAGTTTCTATGTCTCTGTTAGTCTTCAGGCATTCCTTCTTGTTTGCGAAACTCATATCTCCATCCATGAAATTCAATCTGTTGTCAGAGTCCATGAGAACAGCTTCCTGTTTTTCAGTGGAAATGGTGTGTTTACAAGAAGATTCTACAACAGCATTTGAAATATCATCGATCCCATGTGTTACATCACACTCCGCACAATCAAAATCTTCAATACAAACTTGATTATTATCTTGATCATTAGGTACAAGGGCATCCAACTTAAGAATCAGGTTCTCGGTTTCTGTGGCAATAGCTTTTCCTTCATTGGCCTCTTTTCCTCCACGGGCCTCTTTTCCTCCATGGGCGTTAGTGCTTGCACTTTCTGCATTAGCTCTCAAAATTTCACCTTTCAACCTACCACTAGATGCAACTTCTTCTTTAGAAAATGGAGCTGCAACATCTGGAACTGATACAGAGAGATTCAAATCCACAGAATGACAAGGATCAATATCAGCATAATCAACGGCATCAACTGCACTGGAATTAGATAAACCAACTTCGTCGACAACACAGTCTCCACCATTAGAGTTAAGAGAAAAATAAAAAGGTGCAACTTGGTCACATGCTCCGGTATTAGTTGTCTCATTCACCATAATAGAATCAGCATCCAATGAATCCGAACAAGGAGCAGAATCATTGACAGGGTACAAAACCTTAACGTTGCCTAAATCACCTTTTCCTTCAACAAGAGCTTCGACTGGAGTTCTCAAAACTTCAGGTGTTACGATGTCAGAACTATTACCATCATCAACTATTTCGTCTTTAACAACCTTCTCATCAATGACCACGGGAGACGTTCTCACTATAACTTCCTCAGACCGTTCAGTAATGGTGTCCAGTGTCACTAAGGACAACATACCTAATACGGTAGCAGATTCACCATGCTCAGCTTCTAGATTTTCAGCAACATGTTTTGGTTCATCCACCATGAGCACCACCTTGCTTTCCTCCAACTCGCTTCCGCCTCCTTCATGCAATGCATCCACAGTCCCTCGAAAATCTTGATTCTCGGACGCATTACCCTCCAAATCCCCAGCTTCTCCGGCTACGGAGACACCTTCTTTCAGACCACTGACACCATCGACAAAAACATCAGACCCAACAATTTCCACCATCACTTCTCCTCCATCCCCCTCCTCGTAGGAGTCGTCAGTCTGTTTCTCACTTTCACTAACTTCCCTTACGGTTTCACTGGCTAAGTTAACAAGAACAGGTGACCCTGAAACAGCAGCACTACATACTAGGCCAACACCACCTTTCTCATCCCCCATAACCAAAATATCTGAACAAGCAAAATTTCTACTTTTTCAAAAAGAACTCAACCTCATAACAAATTTGAAAGCTCCACACAACCCTAATGGTAGAAAAAGCATAAATCTACCAAGAACGCATTTGAAACATATGTATCTTCAAGAAAATTCTGTGTCTGAATATTATTGGAGAAACAACTAGTGTATTGGTCTTGAAATTTAAAAGGAAAAAAAAAAGTACCTTCTTGAGGACGTTCTTCAGGCAAATTAAAAGCTGGGATTTCTGAGGGTTTTTTGAGAGAGAGAGAGAGAGGTACAGTAAATAATCCACTCTTGGGCACGATGAGTTAAATTTGAGTGTACAAAGATACGATAAAATCATAAAGCCTCCAACATGAAGAGTCCTCGTCCTTTTCCTGGTGGCTTTTAAATGCGACTTTTAATGTCCCTTTTCGACTCTAAAAAATTTCGTTCGATTTGTATAAATTGATTTGTCACCAATAGATTTAGATAATAATTTTATTGTTAAACATTTACGCCTTACTTATATATTAGTTATATATACAAAATAGAATCAATTTCAAATGACTTTGATATCTTATTGATGAGCCTATTACTCCTGGCACATCCTTAGCATAAATATAAGACAAGTCCATCACGGGCCAATGTACCCTCCTATAAATATCAAGATTAAGTGTTCAGTTTATGCATTCACTATATTGTTTTTCAGCAGCACCCTTAGCTTGAGCGTCGGAAGGGTTACGCCGGGACACCCTCTTGGCCCCCTTCTAACGGTCTTATTCATAATTCCAGGCTCAGGACAATCTCGAAACATGCGTTTGGACTAGCGACATTTGCTGGAATCGAACCCTAAATTTCCCGTGAATATCACTTGGCGCCATATGTGGAAAGTTTGAGCTGAGACGTAGAGATGACAGGTAGGAGAGAGAGCAGAAGAACTAACACAGCATCGTCGCGTCCACAGATGGAACCCAAACAATTTTATGTTGAGATGAGACACGAACAACCACGTCTTGAGACGATGCATGAACAACCATGTCTGAAGACGAGACAGGAACAACTTCGTCAAGAGACAAATACAGGGGGACTCATAACTCTTTATCTGAAGAATCGAATCCTAAATTTCTCGTGAATATCAAACTCCATTATTGGTGGAACTTGAAATTCATCTTAATTAACATGAAACACTATGTAATCATTGCACTGAGTGAATTTGAAATTGATGGATTCGAAATCCATCAATCCAAATACAACATCTGGTTTGCTTAAATACGAGTTTGTAAGACGAACTTCTGACCATATCAAACTCATTAAAAATATCAATTTATATCAAAAAATTTATTTTCATAATAATTATGGATCTGATCAACCTGTCTCATGAATAAAAACCATAAGATTGTCTCACAAGAAACTTATTTTGCCTAAAACATAATTCCTAAAAAAAAAACGTTAACTTGTGAATTTAATATAAAATTTTGTGCTTCTTTTAAAAAAAATGTTAATTTGTGAATTTTATATACATGTTATACATATAAATCATTCTTCATCTCAAGTCAATATATATATATAGTAAACCCTATTAAAACAAAATTATAAATTTCTAGTAGAGAAGGAATGTCGGCTCATTCTTCAACAGGCACGTCTACCCTGGCTCCTCCCACTGCTTCGGTTATTATTGGAGGTCAATTGATTGAAGAACCAGGTACTCAATTAAGAAAATAAATTACATTCGCATTGTTCTCAATTATTGCACTAAAATTAGATTATATTTTCTCCTAAAAAATAATTAATGCACATTGATCCTACATGTTTTTTTTTTTTTAAAAAAAACAAACCTTTTCCTCGTTTAAACTCATCTCACTTCCCATGCCTAAAAAAATACTTCAAATTTTCCCTAAATTTTAATTTCAATCTAAGGGATTGTTTGCAGAAAATTACGCTTGTGGAAAATTGATTAAATTTTTAGATTATGATGAAATGAGAAAAAATAGTTAGTAGGATTTGAAATTGAAAGCCAAAAGATAATTTTTTTTTTTAAAAACTAATGTATCGTAAATAAGTGATTGTCATTCTAGCTCTTTAATAAATGAGTGAGTCTCATGTGAGATCATCTCACGGATCATCATCTATGAGACGGATCAATCCTACTCATATTAACAATAAAAAGTAATACTCTTAGCATAAAAAGTAATACTTTTTCATGAGTGACCCAAATAAGAGATCCGTCTCACAAATACGACCCATGATACCGTCTCACACAAGTTTTTATCATAATTACAATGCCAAAAATAATCCTATTGGATAACACATTTATATTTAGATAATAATTGGGCTTTTGTTTTCTTCATTTAAGCTATTATTAATTTTGCTAGTGTGTGGAAATGGTGGTATCCACTAGTTTTTTTTTTTTTATTTCTTTTTATTTTCAGCATGTTGGGATGATTTTTTTTTTTTTATGTAATATATAATTTGATAAGGATTAAAAAAAATCATGTTTATAAACCAAATATATTTGAAATGATAAATTCGTATACCATGGTCCTATAACAATTTCAAAAAAGTTTCTTTGGCAGTGGAATTATAGAGAAGTAGGCAGAAATTATGGCAGTATTTTTAATCCTTTAAAATTAAAATTTGAAAAAACTATATATAAAATTGGATTTTATCTTATAAAGTTTTTTTTAAAAAAAAATTGGCTCATAATTATTAAGTTTGTATTAACATCATTATGTAATATTACTAATTAACCCATTAAATTCCTATATAACGTGATATTTATATTTAAAAAACGTTCTCAAAAAATAAAGAAAGCATAAATAAATTTTTTCATTTGAATCAAATTTTATATGGTGAAGCATTTGTGGAAAATGGCTCGAGATATGCTGCCTTGCACGTCATTCACACGCAGGAATTTGTACACAATCTGGTTTCCAAAATATATATATTGATTTGTTTTACGAATCCGGGATTGAGCCTCAACTTGATAATGCTGAATCTTTGGGTACGAGTCAGGTGAAAAATGAAGCTTAAAATGCAAAATGAAGAAAGTTAAAGAGACACCCGTTTTCTGTAAAGATAAATGCATAATAGTGGAGTTCATCAAACTTTGAAGAAGATATGTAACTCAAAACTCGATGAAAGCTGCAAAATCCATCATTCATTATGCTATAATAATCCAAATAAAATATCAACATAAAGTAACGAACTATGTTAAACATCACGTTGTGGCTATATTTTAATTAGGCTCAAAATTAGTCAAGCGCAAATCCCAGAAGAAATAGGTAAGAACATTGGATATTATACCAAATACGATGGACAAATTGTTCCACATTAAGCACAATCCACTATCAGTAGTAATATAATTTCTAAGCTTACTAAAAGACAACTTTTTTGAGGGAACTGACAAAACATATAAAATGACTCTCAAGTTCCGGTCAAGAACTTGAGAATTATTTTACCACTATTTTTTATTTTAATGATGCAGATTGAGAAACTTTTGGCATATTTCGGTGGTGGTCGAAAAAAACACAAGTATATACAATTCTATTTATAATAACAAATTGAATTATAGTTTGTCAAGTTTCAACGTTTGTAGTAGAACAAAATTTTAGTATTTGAGGAAATATATAGGATTAGAGATGTTATAGCTTAAGACTGAAAATTTGGAAGCTAAATATTTGTTCAATGATCGGTCAAAAGCCGCTATCCGAACAATACATTTAAAAAGTGATGAAAAAACCAAGAAGAAACTGAGAGAACATCCAGCTACAAGAGGAAATGCGAGTGATTGTGCAAGATGGAGTCTTGAAATAATGAATAGAACATGGAAATTCTTGGAGTAAGTCGTGGGCACGCTTTGTGATTATAGATGCCAAAGAGTAGCGAAAATTATGATTGTTGGAGCTCGAGCTTTATGATGATAAATTATTTATAATATCATATTTTAGGAGTCTTAATTGTGGTTTGATTAATGACAAAAATTTGTGTGAGACGATCTCACGGGTCGTATTTGTGAGATGAATCTCTTATTTAGATCATCCATGAAAAAATATTACTTTTTATACTGAGATCACTCTTAATTCATTGAAAACTTTTGAAGTTATAGATTTTTTACTGATATATATGTTTTTTATTTTAAAAAATATTTGATAAAGTTTTTACAAGTTAAAGTCCTCTTTTATTAATTTATATTTTTTATTCTTTAATGTTTATTAACAAATAATAACTTTTGTTTTTTAAAAAATAAAATTTAAAGGTTGAATCAGACCCGGACCGACGAAGGGGGCATAATTTATTATTAATTTTTTTTTTCACAAAATAATTCATCATTAAAAAAATTTAAAAGATAACTATAGCGCAATAAATATTTCAAAATTCCCTTATCTTATCATAAAAAAATTCCAAGAACCAACATCCTCATCAAAGCACTATTTTTGAAATGAGAGTCGATTCTCTCATCATTACTCATAACAAACTCATGTATGAAACACAATCCGGTTGAAGAATGAAATTCGTTCGCACCCACAATATATGAAAATCAGGATACGACATAGTGTCATGCTTTGTCCACAACCGTTCAAATCATCTAAAAAAAATCTGGAATATCTTTTGAATTAAGAATTACAAAATGAATTTGAAAAGGGGCATTTTGAAATATTGGAATATATCTTTATTGACTGTGGTATGGTAAGATAACTTAGAACTATCTATCTGGAATTATGGATTGGGCAGCGTGGGTTGAATCTTGCAACAGAACTCGTGTACATGATCGAAAGCGAGGGACTATCAAAATTGATTGGGCGATTTCTTCATGTTAAGTATTCCGGAATGCAAGTCCATTGTGTATTATTCCGAATCTCTCAAGCCGGAGTATTACAGAGCAGGTGTGGAAAGCACCATTAGCTTACCAGTTCAGATTAGATGTTGATGCGGGCTTCGATGGGTACAAGAACTTGTTCAGTGTTGGGACAGTGATCCGAAATCATTTAGGTGATGTGGTGGGAGCTAAAGCCAGTGTTATGAGGCATTCGGAGCTAGCTAGTCGCTATTCGCTATTCGATTCGGCTTGGATTTCTGTTTATTCAAAAATATCTTGTCTGCATATATTCGGATTCTCTCGTTCAAGAAATAACTCAACCTGTAGATGATCTTGGTACGAATGGCATTTTAATCTTGGATATTTGATAACTTAATAGAGCTTCAGATATTTTTTTTATGTCTTGAGCATATGTGGAGGACTGACTAACAAAATTGTTCTTTTTGATGAACACGGAATGACTTTCTTATTTGGTTTACTGATGTTGTAACTAATGATTTATTATCTTCTTTTTATTAAATTTGTTTTATTTTTAAAAAATAAGAATCAATACATCTGTTTCTGTTTGTAAAGTTAATATGATACTAAATAATGGTTTAATGGTGTCCATAAAATGAGAGAAAAATCATTGAAAAAATACCAAGTTTATCTTTATACAGATGTGTGGCATAGGGAGGAGATAGCCTCTCAGCCTCCCTTCCATACATATCATTCGTTCATACTACCACAGACCTCCAAGATTTGCAGAGCAGAGCAGAGCAGCCATGGCCAACATGATAATGGCCTCCTCCAAAGCCTTTGTCAACAGCATCTCTCCCATCCCCACCCCAAAACTCACTCCTCTTCCCAAAATACCCCTGCCCGCATCCCCTAAACCCCTTCAACTCCCCTCCTCTCTCAAGTCTGTCCCTTCCCTCCTCGCCGCCGCTGCCTCCTTCACGCTCGCCAACGTGCCTCCCTCACTGGCCGAGGAATTGGAAAAGTCCCAGCTTTTCGACTTCAACCTGACACTCCCTATCATAGCCGCGGAATTCTTGATCCTGATGTTCGCGTTGGACAAGGTATACTACAGCCCTCTGGGGAAATTCATGGATGAGAGAGACGCCGCCATCAGAGAGAAGCTGAGCAGCGTTAAAGATACTTCAGCGGAGGTTAAGGCGCTGGAGGAGAAAGCTGCGGCGGTGATGAGGGCGGCGAGGGCGGAAATATCCGCCGCCCTTAACAAGATGAAGAAGGAGACTCAGCTTGAGGTGGAGCAGAAGCTGGCAGAGGGGAGGAAGAAAGTGGAGCTAGAGCTGCAAGAGGCGCTGGCCAGCTTGGAGAAGCAGAAGGAAGACACCATCAAAGCTCTTGATTCCCAAATTACTGCACTTAGCGACGAAATTGTCAAGAAGGTCCTCCCTGTTTCTTGAATCGCCTTACCAAAAAAAAGTGATCTTGACCGTGGATGATTGTAATGAATGTATCGTTTATAGTTAATTTGATCTTTTTCTTTTTGTTTATATCGATTAAAGTTCAAAGATGTCCAAGATTTCCCTTTCCTATTATTGATCGATGACAAAACATTGTAGACTTATGATATTCGTTATTTAGTACTTTCAATCAAGTTCTTGAGTTAGCTTATGCTAGCAGCTGTAGATTGTTGGAGCCTATCCTGACTCCAGAAAAGATAGGGGAATCAAAGAGAAGAAATTGGGCAACTTTTCTGAATGTTTAATGTTGCCGCTTGTAAGCTAGATTATATAACCAAGAATTGTACCAGTGGATTGAAGAAACTAAGGTAGCTACTGGTGACAGACTTTTTAGGTGCATTGGGCACAGCTATGTCAGCGGTTGGACTATATCAGTGTGTATAGTCAGTCTATGGTAGTGATTAAAGTTCAGTTACTCTTTTATGAACTTAGAATTAGAATTGTTATACAGCACTTGAAAGTAGCAGCTATCTACTTAATTCTTCATCTGCATATTTAAGAACTGCACTTTTTCTTCATTTACTTGTTTGGAACTACTAGTTTATGTTGGCATTATAAAAGATGAAGAAGATTATATTTACAACGATTATGTACCACACAAATAGGCTGATTTTCTTTAATCCATAAATCAAGAAAAACTGAAAGTCAATGTTTTCGTTGCAAACAAGTAAAGCATGGGTCAACTCTTTTCTTGTTTTCTTGAGAAATTTGGAACAAGGGTTCTGCCAAATTTTTTGAACAACATTAATATTGAGTAGAGAATACAATAGAGATCACTTTTCTTTTCTATTGAACTTCTATTCCATGTTCACCAACATCTATCTGATCCTTACATTTAGTCGTCTAAGCCATACGGAAAGTAGAATCATATGAAACACATCAAACCCCGGATTTGGATTCTCTGCTGTGTTGAAAACACAGCACTGAGTGTACGCACTTTTTACATGTGATCATCTCGTTTAATCTGACAATTTTTTAAATTTATCTCATATGGTGTGATGCCCACAAGATGATCACGTGATCATCTCGTGTAAAAAATACACAGCACTGAATGCTGTGTTTTCAACACAGTAGATGATCCAAATCCATCAAACCCCTGGGCTGGCTGCTTCAAAACAGAATGGCTCCTCACTGCAAGCAATCTCTCTTTCAGTCGTGGAATTTCCATACTATCGACCTGTATAGAGAAAGCTTCCCACCTTAGAACATCACTAAAATAGAGTGATCAGATGATATAACAGGGATGCGTTCAGCATGAATGGCCTCCACAATCCTTGGTCTAGCTTCTTCATATCCGCTAGCAGTGGCGGAGAAAGGAATCCGATTCTACTCATGCTAAAATTTTAAATTCTAAAATCCTTTAATATTTTAAATTGATTTACCCGAACTAATATCAAATTTATCTAGTGAAAAGTAATGTGGCTCCGTCACGCTAGGACACGAGCAAAATCTGGACCTTAACATAAAGTCATAATAATCTCGATCTTCATGAAGGTATAATAAAATATTATTAGGTTAGTTTTTATCTAAATCTAAACAATATAAAAATTATTATATTTATCAAAATATAAAATATATGAAATTCTGGAATAAAACTTGAAACCCCGGCTCTCAAAAAATATGAAATTTCGGAATACAAAAGAATTTTTACAAAATATTTTTTTAAAAAAACTGTTTCACTTTAGTTAATTTATTTATTTTTTAAACAAAACTGTCAAAAGAAATAAATAATGAACTAAATATATGGTCGTATATATCATTCCCCGCTCTTTCGTTCCCTCCCTATGTGAAATTCAACCGAAATGCCCATCCATGCAACACACACACAAAGCGTATGGGTCATTCCATTCTCCGCAGTTATTGTAGCATCAATCACAATTGTTTTTTTCGTCGAGGATAAAACAATTGATCAGTTCGGGTCGTTCTCAGGCTCAAGATTCAGAAAATTTGAAGGTATATACAAAACAACCTTCCTTTTGCAAAAACTTCTATGCGCTTTCGTGTATATCGTTGGTACTACTTGATCGGACTTTTTATGAATTGGCGATGGTGATCGAACTTTTACTTGGCTAATGTAATTGCTTGGGAAGCAGATATTCCAAATTTGGAGCTAGGACTAGCCAAAGCAAGATCAGTAATCAGAAAGCAGCTAGTTCCATCACACAAGTATTGGCATTCTCTACACTAAAATTTACGGACGTCCGGAGGCATTTTATCATTGAGTAGTTCTGGTTTTTCATTCTCCATTAGAAGCATTCAAAAATAAATATCACTGACTACATAAAACATTACAAGACCAAGATTCGACTAGTTTGAGGACTAAAAGATCAGAAAACAAGTAAAGCTAGAAATGAGACGAAAATGACTTTTTTTTCCCATACTAATGAATTTTTAATGTATTGCCACATTTATTTTCAGAATTTTTCTCAAAAATCATGTTTCTACGTATATCTGGCCAATTTCCTCTGATTGATGCCTTCTAAACACTCAATACACTCTATAGATGGAGTGCAAGGGTCAGTGCATAAAAGCTAGGGGCGCGTGGGTTGTTGGTAGGGGTGTTCAAACTTCAGATAAAACCGAAAAAAGCGAAAATTCAAACCGAAAAAACCGAACACTAAACCGAACCGAAAACCGAATTTTATAATTCGGATATAAATGTTAAAACCGAAATTAATTTGGTTCGGTTTCGGATTATAAATGTCAAAACCGAACCGACCGAAAAAACCGAAATTTAATTAAATTAATAATGTTATTTTTATTTTATATTATTTATTGAGATGATATTAGTGAATGAAGAATTATTTTGAATAATACTTAGTTGATTATTGTTTGGCAAAAACTTGTGTGAGACGGTCTCACGGGTCGTATTTGTGAGACGGATCTCTTATTTGGGTCACCCATGAAAAAGTATTACTTTTTATGCTGAGAGTATTACTTTTTATTGTGAATATGTGTAGGGTTGACCCGTCTCACGGATTATGATCCGTGAGACGGTCTCACATGAGACTCACTCTTATTGTTTATGTAATTCATTTGTACTTTATATTTAAATATTTACTAAGAAATCGTTTAAAAAGATAATATATTATATTTTATAATATATTTATATTGTTAATTTAAATAATTGTATCAAAACAGAAATAACCGACCGAAATAATCGAACCATTTCGGTAGAAAACCAAACCGAAGAAAAATGATTCGGATATCGGATTATATATTTGTAAAACCGAAAACCGAAAACCGAAAAAACCGAAATAAAAAACCGAAAACCGAACCGAACCGACCGATGAACACCCCTAGTTGTTGGCAGCAGCTTAGGCTAGATTTTAATAACTTCCATCATGTGACACAGAGGATATGTTAGGAATCCATTGTAAAAAAGGGCGGTGAACCTACTTTATTTTAGGCCATGACCCCATTACGAGAGTTGTTGACGCCCCACCGCCAGGTACCATGGTTTATATATTAATCAATCAAGAGAGGGTAAATGATGAAAGATCGAGGATAGTCACTTTCAATTATCAAAATTCACCAAAAATGATTTATGATAAATGATGAGGAGATGCTATATAATGTTAGGTATTTTAATGAGATATAAAAATGTGTATGCTAACGATTTTTAAGTCAGATGTATTTTAATAAAATATACTTTTTAAATACATGAACTTGTTTATGTGTTATTTTTTTATTACGATTAGGATGTGTTGAGTCATTTGACTCACTCGGTTTGAATGGTTGTAGGTAAGGAAAATGATGAGGCAGAGGTGTGAGGCTTCGACACTTGAACGGACTAGGCTGGACAATACACACCCGAAGACTTCTTGTTTTCACGTTGTTTTAAAGTATTTAATGAAAGTTGAATTTTTATTTTGAGAAGTTTTTAATACTTGATTTGATGGTGGTTCGAGAAATTTTTGAGGACTTTGGAATTTATTTGGATATGGTATCAAAATAACTTTTTCACTACAACAAATTTCTTAATCAACAACACACATACGACAGCGGTTTTTACTAAAACCGTTGTTAAAAAACTTTTGACAACGGTTTTAGGGAAAACCGTTGTCGTAGAGCCTTTCCTTAAGCAAAAGACAACGGTTTTATAAAATCGTCGCTAATTTTAGCGACAGTTACGAAAAATCCGCCGCAAAATTTATATCCGACGGTTTTTTAAAAACCGTTATAAACTGTCGCAAATTGTAGCTACAGCAACGGTGAAAAACCGTTGTCTTTGAGCGAAGCTTTTAACAACAGTGGCTTTAACAACAGATTTAAAAGGGCTACGACAACTGTAAAAAACCGTTGTCGTAGGGCATTTTTCTTGTAGTGTTTATTTAACAATTTGTTTTAATTTCAAGATTAACTTATTTAATATCGGTTAATAATAATTTTGGTGATTAGCGGAAAAAAAAATCTAGTATTATTTAGTTAAAGTAAGAGCCAGGGACGTTTTAGTTCTTGATCAATGTGTTGCTGAAAATAATGAGGTTAATTACGATTAGCCTGAATAAGAATAAATATTATTATGAATCAAATGAAATTTTTAACTCATGGCTAGCTGTATTCTGGAATCATTGAAGGTCACAAAAGTATCAAATTATGTGTTCTCGTTGAGATAGTCAAGTACAATGAGTTGAATTTGATGATTGTTGTTTGACGGAGATCAAATATGTTTCTTATTTGAGAGTTTATAAGTGAATTTCATGTATTGAAGGTTGTGGAAGTTAACTCAACTGTTAATTAAGTAAGGAGAGTGAAATTTTTTGTTTGAGTGAAAGAATTCACAAAACTGACATCTGCAAAAAATGAATCAATGGAGATTTTGATATTTGAAATTTCCAATTTTCATTATAAGAAATATTTGTATCATCGGTACATCGACGTTTTCTGATCGTTGATCGGGGTTCTAATGAGTTCACAATTATTTATTTAGTAAAGTTAGAATATGTTAATTAAATAATAATATTAGTAGTGGTGATTACTATATGTACATGGTTTTCATGGAATATTCTAGAAGGGTTTAAAATTGTTCAATTGATTGATTAACAATTAATTAAGAAATTAAATAATGGTGATTTAATTTAACATATATGTCTATGCATGAAAATATGTGTATGTTTATGTATAGATGCTTTAATATATATATATAAATCATATGTTATCAAGAGTTGACTTCACATAATATATAAAACATGAGAATTTAAATTAATTAATAAAAATAAGAATCCTAATGTGATTAAGATTATAAATCTTAATAGGAGTATGACTCCTGATGTGAGGAATCAAAATAAATACTTCATTAAAGATTATATGAAATAAGATAGTTTTTGAACACAAAATTCTTCTTTCCTCCTTTGAACCAAGTTTTTGGCCAAATTGCATTGCACAAGAAAAATTTCACAGCCACTTCCACCGCCACATCGCCGCAGGATTTTGAAACTCTGGTGATTCAGTCTCTGCATAAAATTGTTTAAGATCTCTACTACAATCTAACCAAGAAATCCAGTTTCAAATCGTGGACTTTATTAGGCGATCAAAAGGAGGAAGATATGTTCGTATGATTTACAAGAAGAACTCACCCTACTAATCCCGGGTTGATTTTGTGTCCAGCGTTAAATACTCAAAAGTAAATAAACTAAAACAATCTATGAATGTTATAAATCATACGACAACAAATGAACATTTCGAACGTTAAAATTAAAATTTTTAAATTTCTATCGTGCCTTGAGTGCGAGAAAGCAGTACTGCAACAATGGTATCAAAGCCAATTTTTTCTCAATCGTATGATTTTATTGTTTAAATCGTGTTGAGTTAATTGTTTCTGACCACATAAGAGTATTTCCAGGAAATCAAAACCCTTGAAAAATGTTTTCTAAATCGACTACACGAAACTGTTCCATACAACGCTCGGGGCAGGTAGTACACTGCCTGCCCAGTTTTTAAATAAAAAATCAAATTTATAGCAACTACCTGTTGGCAGCCGCTGCACATCTGGGTAGCGACGACTGCTAGGAAGCTTCTAAAATAATTTTTTTTTTCTGTCTTGGACAACGTACTGCCCTTCTAGATGTGTAGCTGCCCGAACATTCCGAGCAGTGGGCGGACAGGGTGCCTGAGATAGTCTAGGCAGCCCTGTCCAGTAAGAGCTCAAATTCTTGGGCTCGATGCGATTTTCTACATTTTCAAAAAAAATGGGCTAAATTAATATTTTATGAAAATATGATCGATTTTACCCTCTGAATAAATTTTTGATAAAATTGCGAATTTTTTTTATAAAATAAACAATTAGAGTTGGATTTAATTATTTATAATAATAGATGATTTACATAAATTTAATTAATTGAAGTTAAATAAAAATGTTTGTTTAACTTATTAATTATGACAATGAGTGATAATTTACAAAATGTATGATTTGTTGATAATATGTGATTTTATGGATTTAAATTATATTTGATATTATATGGTAAAAATATTATGGAGAGTCATGACCAATTTTCTTGGTGTACGTTAGGATAATTTAAATGTATGTTTTAATTATTCGATAATTATTTAAAGTGAGACGGATTTATGTCTTGTTCAAACTCTTTAAATTGCATCTCAATATGACATGAAATTTAATGTAAAATATTTGATTTAGTGGAAAATCAAGATTTGAAGATAACAGGTCCAGATCCTCGAGAGTTTTTTAAGATCGGAAACATGTAAAATATTGGAAACTTGTGTAATACAGTATTTGCAGGTTTTGGAAATAAATCCATATATGGCTCATATGGATCAATGAGCTCTCGGTTATCGATCATCCTTTATTATTTATAATACATATGATATATTATAAATAATCAATATGTGCTTTATTATTAATATTGTAATGTCCGGACATTTAATCCAAGTAATCTGTAATTATTGACTTATAATCTGATATGATTATGAGAGGATTAATCGGGACACGAAATAAGATTACATGTGAAAAGATATGTGCGAGGACAGTACCTCTCACACACATGCGCAACTGAATCTGAGCACATGCGCGAGGAAGGCAGAGGGCCTCGCGCATATGCGCGAGATAGGGCGCGCATATGCGCGAGGAGGTGTATTGGCAAACACCTTGTCCAGAGAGCCTCGCGCATATGAGCGGAAGTGGTGCGCGCATATGCGCGAGTCATTCGAGAAGCTAAATGGAATTTCAAGAGGACCTCGCGCATATGCGCGGAGGTGAGGCGCGCATATGCGCGAGCTACCGATAAGCTTGGTGTGGAGACCAGTAGGTCTCGTGCATATGCGCGGGTTGATGTCGCGCATATGTGCGAGACATGCTGCTTAAAGGGTGAGCCACATGGATGAAGCATGCAACGTATGTGTATATATATATATATACATTTATATATATATATATATATATACATTATATATATATATATATATATATATATATATATATATATATATATATATATATATATACAAGCCTTATTCAGAAAGAAACAAAAGGGAGGAAACGAGAAAAGCTTCGGAGGAAAGTTGTGAAAAATCCTTACGCCTTTTGTGAGAAATCCGTCCGTTCGATTTTAAATCTGACTTCAGTATTGTGTTCCTACCAACGCAAGCTACAACTGGACATTTACAGAGACAACCTTGAGTTCAGAGTTGATATTTCTTCAGACCGAGACTACAAACGAAATGTATAAGTCATTGTGGTATTGGGAGATCGACTTGAGTTTCCCTAAATCACATACTTTACTTTATTGAATTGATATTTGCATTGATTTGATTGATGTACTTGTTCTCTTGAATTATTGATAGCAAGTATTAGACGAGTAATCTTGTGACAGAAGTGCCTGATAGTGGTGGGATCGCCACGGGCACATTGCACGATGTCACAAGATGGTATAGGAATCTTGGGACAGAGGTGCCTGATAGTGGCGGGATCGCCACGGACACATTGCACGATGTCACAAGATATGATATTGGCGATAGGGCCACAGTCCATGACGGTTAGGTCAGGACACTGGATGTTTGGTTATATCAACGTGAATAGAACTGGAGTATTTTCTATTAATATTGGTCGATATAGGAATACCCACATCTGGAAACCGGGATCCCTAGACTAGGATTGAGTCTAGTCTGAGTCGTGGAGTCACGAGCATTGTAGATAGTTTGATATTGATTATATTTCAGCTTTTGATATGTATTGATGTTATCTATCCATGCTTTTATGTTTATCATATGATTGGATGTTTTGTTGATTTATACTGGGATTATATTCTCATCGGAATTATCTGGCTGTTGTCTTGTTTGTATGTGTACATGACAACAGGTGGGACAGGATCATGGTCCAGGAGATGAGGAGAGATCGTGATAGAGTGGAGACTTCGGACTTTGATATATATAGGGTTTTGGTACTTGATAATTAGATGTTGAACCTTAGTCTTTACTGATGTGTAGACGGTACAGGACTTGTACTTTATTTTATATTGAGTTGTATATTAGTTTGATTTCACTACTTTCCGCATTAAAAAGAAAAAAAATTTTATGACCCTAATTACTTGATTAGTAAATTGATCCTGATGACGATTAAGAATTGATTAGCGTCCGGGTCCCCACAACAGGTGGTATCAGAGCGATAGATCCTTGAGACTGAGATAGGAGCTAGTGAGCAGGGTAGATTGAGTTTTCTTTCCTGCTTTTGAATGCTAGCATGTCTTACTGCTTTAATACATGTTACTTGTTGATCTGATTTTGATATAGTAATGTGTATTATTGAATATGGATCAGAACCGATTCTTGATCAGAGGTAAGATGATCAGAAAGGGACTGAAACATATTTATTATGTGATTGCTAACCTTTTTGGTATTCAGATATGCCTCCGAGAAGAGTACCAGAACAAGGTAGCACGTCCAATCCTCCAATGGACGTTACAGCTACTCCAATGGAGACATTGTTAAAAAGGTTTCAGTCTTTCCATCCACCGACTTTGAGGGGTACGGAGAATTTCGTGGAGTGTGAGAGTTGGTTGGACGATATTGAGATGATGTTCGAATCTTTAGAGTATACTGACGAGTGAAGGGTGAAATTGATAGGACACCAGTTACACGACGTTGCTAAAAACTGGTGGATCACAACAAAACGGGCATTGGAACACCGAGGTACGATCATTACCTGGAATGTGTTTAAGACTGAATTCTATCAGAGGTTCTTTCCAGTGTCTTACAGAAAGGACAAGGGAGCCGAATTTGCTAATTTGAGACAGGGCCAGCTTAACATTGAGGAATATGTGGCCAAGTTCTCTTCGCTGTAGCGATTTGCTCCACATGTGGCTGAACATGATGAGGTCGTTGCGGACCAGTTCATAAATGGCCTAAATCCGGAAATATTTACGTTGGTAAACACTGGGAGACCGAACCATTTTACCGACGCCTTGAACAGAGCCAAGGGAGCCGAAACCGGTCTGATGAGACAGAGAGGAGCTTCGTTTATGATTCCAGCACCGAGACCACAGCAACCACCTCCTCGATTTGAAGGTGGCAGCAGCAGTAGTAGGAAGAAGGATTTCTTGAATGCTAAAGGGAAGTAGTTCAAGAAGTCCGGAAACAGTTCTTCTAGCTCTGGGAGTCCTCAACAGATCCAGAGCTAAACTGGACCTATTTGCAATACTTGTGGGGGGAAGCATCCCACTGAGCAGTGCCGAGGAGTGTTTGGCAGCTGCCGTATATGCAAACAACAAGGACACTTCGCCCGAGTGTGTCCACAGAGAAGTGCCCAGGGATCCCAGGCAGCTGAGTCATCTGGATCAGTGGCCCAGACAGGTAGACGACCATCTGCTGTTCATTCTTTTCAGCGAGCACCGTCTACTCAGTCACAGTAGAGGCCAGGAGGAAGCCAGACAGTGAGCCAGCCTCCTAGACAGCAGGCCCGAGTTTTTGCTTTGACCGAGGAGCAGGCACATGATGCACCTGATGATGTTGTAGCAGGTAACTGTTTTATTTCTGGTTATCCTGCATACGTATTGATTGATACTGGTGCATCACATACTTTTATTTCTGAGAGGTTTGCATTGAGTAATGCATTACCTATTGAGTCATTGTCTGCGGTAGTGTCTGTCTCTTCCCCGTTAGGGACATGTTTGATATCGGTGAAGTCTGTGAAATCTTGTATACTGCAGTACGATGGGCATACGATTGAGTTAGATTGTATTGTGCTTGATTTATCTGATTTTGATTGTATTATCGGTATCGATATGTTGACCAAGTACCGAGCTACAGTTGATTGTTTCCACAAGATAGTGAGATTCAGACCTGAGATGGCTGAGAAATGGAAATTTTACGGTAAGGGTTCTCGAGCTAGAATTCCTTTGATATCTGCGATAAATATGACTCGATTATTGCAGAAAGGAGCGGATGGATTCTTGGTATATTCAGTTGATTTACTGAAGTCGAGCCCATCATTGGCGGACTTGCCAGTGGTGTGTGAGTTTGCTGATGTCTTTCCAGATGAGATTCCTGGATTACCCCCGATTCGAGAGATAGACTTCAGCATTGAGTTGATGCCATGAACAGTTCCGATTTCGAGGGCTCCGTACAGGATGGCACCGATCGAGTTGAAAGAGTTGAAAGAACAGTTGGAGGATTTACTGGCCAAGAGGTATATCAGACCGAGTGTATCTCCTTGGGGTGCTCAAGTACTATTTGTAAGGAAGATAGACGGTTCCATGAGACTTTGTATCGACTACCGGCAACTGAATAAGGCAACGGTAAAGAATAAATATCCATTGCTTCATATTGATGATTTATTTGATCAGTTGCAGGGTTCTTCGGTGTATTCCAAGATCGATCTGAGATCTGGATACCATCAACTGAGAGTCAGGGATTCTGATATCTCAAAGACAGCATTTAGAACCAGGTATGGACACTATGAATTTATTGTCATGCCATTTGGTTTGACGAATGCACCAGCGGTATTTATGGGATTAATGAACCGTGTTTTTCAGAAATATCTCGATGATTTTATGATTATTTTCATCGATGATATTTTGATTTATTCAAAGAATGTGATGGAGCATGCTGAGTATTTAAGAACTGTGTTGAGAATTTTGAGGGCGGAGAAACTGTATGCAAAACTGTCGAAATGCGAGTTCTGGTTGAAACATGTGGTATTTCTGGGGCATATTATATCCGGAGATGGGATATCCGTTGATCCCAGTAAGGTTGAGGCAGTGATTTCTTGGCCGAGACCGACATCTGTACCAGAGATACGCAGCTTTATGGGTTTGGCAGGATATTATCGCCGATTCATTAAAGATTTTTTGAGTATTGCCAAATCGATTACACAGTTGACTCAGAAGAATGCCCCATTTGTGTGGTCAGAAGACTGTGAATCCAGTTTTCTGGAATTGAAGAAGAGATTGATCAGTTCTCCGGTGTTGACTATCCTGTCAGGTACTGGTGGTTTTGTTGTTTATTGTGATACATCTCACCGAGGATTGGGTTGTGTTTTGATGCAGCGGGGGCATGTGATTGCTTATGCCTCGAGACAGCTGAAACCCCATGAATCTCGTTATCCAATTCATGATCTTGAATTGAAAACCATCGTCTTTGCATTGAAGATATGGCGATATTATCTATACGGTGAGAAATTTGAGATCTATTCTGATCACAAAAGCTTGAAATATCTGTTTTCACAGCCCGAATTGAATATGAGGCAGCGGAGATGGCTTGATTTGCTTAAAGATTTCGATTGTGAAATCAAATACTATCTGGAGAAATCCAATGCAGCAGCTGATGCACTGAGTCGAAAGATATGTTCTTTATCCTTATCGACTATGGGTGTTTCGAATTTGATTGAAGACTGCTGTTTGTCTGGATTAGTATTTGAGACAGATCGGAGACCTATGAGATTATATACTATTCAAGCTGAACCAGAGCTAATTTTGAGAATTAAAGCAGCTCAGAAAATTGATCAGAATATACAGAAGTCGATTGCTATGGTCAGAGATGGACATCGATCGGAATATTAGATTCAAAATGGCATTTTGTATGTGAATAATCGTCTTGTTGTGCCGAATGTTTCGGATTTAAGACAGTGAATACTGACAGAAGCGCACAACAGTCGTTTTAGCAGTCATCTTGGTGGCAGAAAAATGTACAATGATTTGAAGACTCAATATTGGTGGAAACAGATGAAGACTGATGTTGCAGAATTTGTTTCCAGGTGTCTGAATTGCCAACAGGTGAAGGATGAAAGGAAGAATCCAGGAGGACTGTTGCAGATTCTGTCGATTCCTGAATGAAAATGAGATCACATTTCCATGGATTTTGTGACACAGTTGCCACGTTCCTCCCGAGGTTGTGATGCGATTTGGGTGGTGATTGATCGACTGACCAAATCTGCATGTTTCATTCCATACAAAATGACGTACCGATATGATCAGATGGCCGATATCTACGTCAAAGATGTGGTCAGACTGCACGGAGTGCCGAAGTAGATTGTGTCAGACCGTGATCCTCGGTTTACTTCGCACTTCTGGCAGAGTTTGCAGCAAGCTCTCAGTACAATGTTACATCTGAGTACCGCATATCATCCTCAGACTGACGGACAGTCAGAATGGACGATTCAGACATTGGAAAATATGCTGAGAGCTGTGGTGCTTGATTTTAGCACTAATTGGCAACATGCATTGCCTCTTTGTGAATTTTCGTACAACAACAGCTATCAAACGAGTATTGAGATGGCACCTTTTGAAGCATTGTACGGAAAGAAGTGTTCCCTCTTTATTGGGATGATATCTCTGAAGTTCCTGAGACTGGACCTGATATGATCAGAGATATGACGAAAAAAGTGAAATTGATTCAGAAGAAAATGAAGGCAGCTCAGGACCGACATGCCAAATATGCCAATATCAGACGACGACCGTTGGTATTTGAGACGGAGAGACCGTGTATTTTTGAAGATTTCTGCATTAAGAGGTGTGGTTAGATTTGGGAAGAAAGAGAAATTGTCTCCACGATATGTTGGTCCATATGAGATTCTCGAAAATATAGGAGATCGTGCCTATCGACTCGCATTGCCGCCTTCATTATCGGGGATACATGATGTTTTTCATGTATCTATGCTGTAGAAGTATCTCCCTGATGCTTCTCACGTTATTCAGCCAGACGAGACCGAGCTCGATGAGACATGGAGTTATGTCGAGAAACCGATTAATGAATATCGGTCGTAAAGAAAAACAGCTCAGAACAAAGACGATTCCTCTTGTGAAAGTTCAATCAACTTGTCATGGCATCGAAGAAGCCACCTGGGAGACTGAATCAGATATGAGACAAGAATTCTCAGCATTGTTTCACTGATGTAAATTTTTATTCGGTTACAATTACATTCCTTCTTAATGATATGATTTGATTACCTGTGATTTCGAGGACGAAATCATATCTTAGGGGGGGAGAAATGTAATGCCCGGACATTTAATCCTAGTAATCTGTAATTATTGACTTATAATATGATATGATTATGAGAGGATTAATCGGGACACGAAATAAGATTACATGTGAAAAGGTATGTGCGAGGACAGTACCTCTCGCGCACATGCGCAACTGGATGTGCGCACATGCGCGAGGAACGCAGAGGGCCTCGCGCATATGCGTGAGATAGGGCGCGCATATGCGCGAGGGGGTGTATTGGCAAACACCTTGTCCAGAGAGCCTCGCGCATATGCGCGGAAGTGGTGCGCGCATATGCGCGAGTCATCCGAGAAGCTAAATGGAATTTCCAGAGGACCTCGCGCATATGCGCGGAGGTGAGGCGTGCATATGCGCGAGCTACCGATAAGCTTGGTGTGGAGACCAGTAGGTCTCGTGCATATGCGCGGGTTGATGTCGATATTTACAGAGACATCCTTGAGTTCAGAGTTGATATTTCTTCAGACCGAGACTACAAACGAAAGGTATAAGTCAATGTGGTATTGGGAGATCGACTCGAGTCGGTTTAGACTTGAGTTTCCCTAAATCACATACTTTACTTTATTGAATTGATATTTGCATCGATTTGATTGATGTACTTGTTCTCTTGAATTATAGATAGCAGGTATTAGACGAGTAATATTGTGACAGAAGTGCCTGATAGTGGTGAGATCGCTATGGGCACATTGCACGATGTCACAAGATGGTATAGGAATCTTGGGACAGAGGTGCCTGATAGTGGCGGGATCGCCACGGGCACATTGCACGATGTGACAAGATAGGATATTGGCGATAGGGCCACAGTCCATGACGGTTAGGTCAGGACACTGGATGTTTGGTTATATCGACGTGAATAGAACTGGAGTATTTTCTATTACTGTTGGTCGATATAGGAATACCCACATCTGGAAACCGGGATCCCTAGACTAGGATTGAGTCTAGTCTGAGTCGTGGAGTCACGAGCATTGTCGACAGTTTGATATTGATTATATTTCAACTTTTGATACGTATTGCTGTTATCTATCCATGCTTTTATGTTTATCATATGATTGCATGTTCCGTTGATTTATACTGGGATTATATTCTCACCGGAATTATCCGGCTGTTGTCTTGTTTGTATGTGTACATGACAACAGGTGGGACATGATCATGGTCCAAGAGATGAGGAGAGATCGTGATAGAGTGGAGACTTCAGACTTTGATATATATAGGGTTTTGGCACTTGATAATTAGATGTTGAATCTTAGTCTTTACTGATGTGTAGATGGTACAGGACTTGTACTTTATTTTATATTGAGTTGTATATTAGTTTGATCTCACTACTTTCCGTATTAAAAAGAAAAAAAATTTTATGACCCTAATTACTTGATTAGTAAATTGATCCTGATGACGATTAAGAATTAATTAGCGTCCGGGTCCCCACAAATATAATAACAAGAGTTGCATAAATCCAATAAACATAAAAACAAACATTACACTAGATTTTAAAACTAATAATGTGACAATTTTTAAAATTAATCTACCTCATTTTGTATAAGATACAAAATTTAAATCAAGCTCATTAAAAGAAAATTAAAAAAAGTTTAATGGTTCATTGTTTTCCATCAACATTGGTTGTATAAGTACTCTATCCGCGGTCAGTATCTGACTCATATTATTGGAGAGGCCTGGATACTGGAAAGCTATGGCTTCCACTGACGTACTTGATGTAAACTACGTGGAACTCCCATTAATTATGCTCATATTATTGGAGTATCTCATGTCGACCGTCTACTAAGGTTCAACATTGATGGGTCGAGCTAGACACGTGAAGAGAAAGGAGATCATATTATTGGACCCTCTTCAAACGTGAGGCAACATTACATGAGGGTTGCAATTGAACTCTACTTTTTGCAATTAAGATTACTTGATATTATTTAGTATCATCTTAGAGAACGAGTTTCTATTATATAGAAAAGGAGGAATGATAGAACTTGAAGAGATTCGGAATCCACCCAATTCTTAAACAGTAGAACACCCATGGTTAGTTTTCATTCAAATAAAATGATTTCCTACTTAACTAATTATAAGGCGATATATGAATATAATTTATAATGGTGAATATTTGAATATGAATTGATATCACTACATCGATGATCAAGTTAATAAATTTTAATTGTGGAGTCGACTGAAACCATGGTTAGTTTTCATTAATTGTTAATTTGAATTTTAAATTTTGCTTGATAATTAGTAATTTCTTATTAGAGTTAATTCCAAGAAAAACCTCTTATCTATTTTTTTTTTTATTGTTTTTAACTTTTAGCAAAATTAAATTCTCACCTTCTTGTGGGAAACGTTCTCTATTCTCACTATTACATATTTATCCATTTAACGAGTTGAGTTAATTTGAACGTAACAAGACTAAAACCGAGCAAAAGCTTCACCAATGTACCAAAAGTTGGTTAGTACATGAAGATAACTTTATTAATATTATATGTTATAGATACTAGCATGTATATACATGTGTTGCTACATGTGTTTCGTGCTTATATAATTGAAATAATTATTTAAATATGGTGATTTTGTTATTTTCAAACTAATGGTTCTTATCTTTTCTTTTTTTAATTAGGAGTGATATAGTAATATTAATTTTTTAAAATATAGATAAATATTTAATAATCGAAAAGATTTTGATAATTCGATAAGATAATTATAGGTAAGTTAAAAATTTACTAAAATAGGTTTTTTTAAATTATTTATTACATAAAATGGACGGCTTTTAATAAATCGAGAATAAAAAGTCACCATGACTAGGCACTCTAGCTAGGTTTCTCAACCTTAATAGATTAGTTTGTCTATATATATATATATATATATATATATATATATATATATATATATATATGTCTTTCACCACATTAAGAGAATTTTAAATAATAATTTCAAATATTTCCATAAAAAAATTAGCTTGAAAAATATAGGTGCGTGGCTGGATTTTAGAATCTACCCGTTTGTTGATTGGAGGATGGATTTTAGAGATATAATGAAGCGAGGTTCAAAGATTATGGAGTGCATATATATACTCCGCAACGCCCACAAACCTTAACCCCCTCCCCCCCACCCGGTTCCTTCTTCTTTCATATCACGAAATCGATATCAAGCTCGATCTCATGCAATAATATATCTCGACTAAATCATCATAATTGATTTGGGTTTTTATCGTTGCATCAGTCGGGAATTAAAGGGATGATCGGGTGGGAGGATATATACAAGATAGTGGAGGCGATGCTACCGCTGTATGTGGCGCTTGCGTTGGGTTACATCTCCGTCAAATGGCTGCGGATGTTCAAGACCAATGAATGCGATGCGATAAACAGATTCAACTGTTATTTCATCATCCCATTCTTCACATTCCATTTCACATCTGGGGTTGATCCCTACAATATGAATTTCAGGTTTCTTGGAGCAGATGTGGTCGCCAAGGCAATTGTGGGCGTGGGTTTAGCTTTGTGGATTCGTTTCTCGAATAAGGATTATTCATGGCTGATAACTTCCTTCTCTCTAGCCAGTTTCAATAACACGCTAGTGGTCGGAGTTCCTCTGCTCAAGGCCATGTACGGGGAATTAGGGGAGGACTTGGTCGTGCAATCATCTGTCATCCAATGCCTTGTGTGGCTGCCGATTCTCCTCTTTATGTTGGAATTCAGGCGTGCGTGTGGTTCTTCTTGCATCAACATCGAAAATGGTCAGGAGAAGCAGCTGCAAGTGCAACCGATGCCTTCTTCCACCCAAGAACCGCAATCATCAAGCACTACTTTTGCCATTAAAATCGTTAGTGGCGATGATGATATAGTTAAATCAGCAGGCGTGGACGGCACATTAGCACTATCCTCTTCTGGTTTTTTTTCATTTATGAAGAAAATTTGTATTAGGCTGGGCAGAAATCCTAACAACTACGCTTGTGTTCTTGGCCTGATTTGGGCTCTCTTAGCAAACAGGTATATATCATCCATGTACATTTTCTGGGCTTGCCTTCTGTCTATATATTCAACATATGCATTTGCATATTGAACAATAATAAATTCATTGCCTTATAATAAATATACATACATGTACAGATGGAATTTGAAAATGTCAGGCTTAGTCGAAGGATCGATTCTCATAATGTCGAAGGCCGGAAGTGGAGTGGCCATGTTTAACATGGGTAAACAACTAGTGCGCGCGCGCACACACACACACACACACACACACACACACATATATATATATATATATATATATATATTCGCGCGCGTACACAAACACACGCACATAGAGTTAAATTTAATGCTGCCATTTATTGTACTAAAAGCTGTATGCATGAATGTGGCAGGATTGTTCATGGCACTACAAGAAAGTGTTCTAGGATGTGGTGTTGGCTTATGCATGTATGGAATGGTTCTGAGGTTTTTAGTTGGACCTATGACTACAGCTGTTGGATCTCTTGCTTTAGGCTTGCATTCAAATATACTTCAAATCGCAATAATTCAGGCAGCATTACCACAAGCTATAATCTCGTTCGTGTTCGCTCAAGAATACGGTTTGCATGCTAATCTACTCAGTGCCGCGTAAGTGTTGTCAAATTTAACCACCACCCTTTATTTACAGCTAGTTCAACATATATATATATATGGATACTCCTTTATCTTGGTCATTTAAATATTATGATGATAAATTGGTAATTTTGTTATTATATTGATCAAATTATCTGTGTTGTTTGCAGGGTAATTTTCGGCACAATCATATCCCTTCCTCTCTTGATTGTCTACTACCTTATTTTAGATCTTATTCAATGATCGAGTACATATGTACCACCAATGTGTTAATGTTATATTATCAAAGTATTATAAAAAATAATAAATTGTCGAAGTATTGAATGTGTGTACCGTACCATCAAACCCAGCACTGATTTTCGATTTATTTATGTATACAGTGCATTCAAACATCATGCAGACTAATATATATATATATATATATATATATATATATATATATATTGTCATTTCACTTGAAGTATTTTTTTTTTGTTTTTTTGTTATGTTACATCATGCAGACCAACATTTTTTTGTTATGTTATATTTATATCAAACTTCAACAAATCCACTAACCTTAATTTAGTCCTTTTTTTAACAATAGTGCAGTCAACAACTTTAGTTAATAAATTATTTTTCGGTTTCACATCAGTACTCCAAAGAAAAAGACTAAATTGAAAAAAGCATAAATCAATATTGCTCTTGTGGGCTATCCAAAAATATCTTATAAATTTCACGCTTCACTTGTTCATTCTTGAACCTGAATGAGATGTGTTAAATATTTCATATTGGCTAGATTAAGTCATTAGATGTTTTATATATTGACTTGGTCAATTACTCTTTAAGTTAGTTTTTTGGGTGGAGTTAAGATCAAGTTTCAGTCTTAACATGATATTAGAGTCGTGTTCACCGTTATATGTTGGATTGTCCTATAGGTCATCCAATAATGTCTTGTAAACTTCACGCTCTAGTTGTTCATTTTTTGACGTGTGTGTATGCTAGATGTCTCACATCGATTTGATTAATCTCTTGAGAGTTATATATATAGACTTGAACAATCATAGTTATTTATGAGCTAGTATTTAGAGTTGACGTAGACTCAAATTTCAATCTAACATTTAAATTGACCAAAATGTACTTTTCCCAATTAGTGAGTATTGAAAGAACTTTCATGAGATCAAGTGAGAATAATATCGTTTATATCAAACTTTAACAAACCCACTAACCTTGTTAGACAAATTTACGATTTATTTATACAATGGAGAGTAATGAAGCATAAAGTTAGACGTGAAGGGTTCAACTTTTAGAAACTAATTACCAACCGGTGCTTTTTAAAGTTCTCTTGAAGAAAAGACAAAAATTTGTGTGAGATGGTCTCACGGACTGTATTTTGAGAGACGGGTCTCTTATTTGGGTTATCCATGAAAAAGTATTACCTTTTATGCTAAGTGTATTACTTTTAATTGTTAATATCGGTAGGGTTGATTCGTCTCACATATAAAATTCGTGAGACCGTCTCATAAGAGACATACTCTAAAGAAAAATATAACCACATTTATGTTCGAATATAAAGTTGATATGATCGAAGTTTCATGATTCGATTGTTATATTTGGATTTTAGTCATATATGTAAACTGGATTTCGTGGACTTTCAAGATTTATTTGTGACCAATTAGGTATCTAATTGAATTAAAAAAATCGATGGCAAAACAAATATAGCTAATTAATATGTTTTTTCAAATTCTTTCTTTTTTTACTCTTGAGTACTTTCAAATTTTTTAATTGTTTTTTTTTTTGTGACGTGATTATCTTTTCATCATCTTTTATCTCGATGTCAATATTTTTTCCACCTTTTTTATTTTTATTTTTTATTTTTTTGGCATAAAAATGTAAAGTTTTCTATTTTAATTTTTGACCTCAAATAATTATTGCATGTTTCATATCACTTATTTGATTTATTTTCTATTTCGATTACAATTGCTTAAAATAGTAATATGTAATCTATATATCTTTCTGAAGCATGGCGTGTATTTCCAATATTCATCGACATCAATGTCCAATTCAAGATTCAAGGAATTAGTAGACAAAAATTATTGATTCATAATTTAAAACCATGAATGCAACCATAAGCAAGAATAATTATTGAGAAATCAAAACATAATTCTAATCAAATACTAAAAAAATTTCTTTAAAAAAATAATAACAAAAAACTGCTAAACTCACTAACTTTTTATTATTTTAAATATTTTATTTTAATTCTTTAAATTCTTTAATGACATATAGAATACTTATGTAATCATGTATTGGCTAAATAATACGATTCATTTGGTATTGAATTATATTATAATCATGGTATAAATAGTGTTAGGATCGATGGTGTGTTTATTAGATGGAAGTTGAATATACACTCCAAACTTTTTTTTCTTCTACTTCATAAATATGTGCTTCGAACTTTTTTAAGAGTTAGAATCTTATCTCAATTTTTGAAAGTGCAATAGACTGCTTAAAAGTGCAGAAACAGTCCATAGAACTTGATGAAACTTAAAAACATTAGAAGGTGAAATAACACAAAGTTTGTTTCTGGAAGTTCGAATGATAAAACTCTTCTATGTCTCACATTCTTCTGTTTCCAGAAGGTATCACTAAAAGACTTTGTTCAGTGCACACTTGTACAAACGCACTTCAGTAAGACTTACCATTTTCTGCTGAAACTTTTAGTATCACAACTCACGACTCAACACTCGTTGAATTTTGATTCTTGGAAAAACTCTTTCCACATATTACAAACACTTCACCTTTTTCAGTAGATAAATACAATGAAAGAGTATGTGAAAAAAGATAGCACAAATGATCTTCTGAATCTGATAGAACTTTATAGCATGTGCTGATTTTTTTGTAGACTTTCAGCTAGAAGGTGTGAGTGATTTTGTAATTTCACAAAAAAGTCTGTATGTTTTGAACACATAATAAAGCCTTTTATAAACCATCTTCAATGTTCTAATGAGAACAAATCTTTTTTCTGTTACGAGTACATGTAACCAATAATAGACTTGTTATTTGTTTTTTTTTACCCAAAATTGTAGTGAGAAATTAATTATTTGTACGGATCATTTAATTTCTTTAAATAAAGTGACTTATATATACAGAACGACTAAAATAAATAGGAACATCCTTTCATAGATAGTAGAAACAAAATGAATGTCACTAGAGTGGTCTGATAGATTACTGTAAAGCAGTACTATCTTTCTACCTATTGCTACTGGTTCTATATTAATTCATTCTAAGTTCGATCTATTGATATTTCTATTTAAGGGTGTGTTATTGTAACGTCCAAAAGTAAACCCATGTAAACAACATGTATGGAAAGTGCTAAATTGCTTAATTGTTTTAATTGATTTATTCTAATGCTTAAATAGTACATATTGCATTATTAAACGATTAGTTTGCATGATTTCATGGGAATTGAAGATTTTATCAGAATATTCAATAATAAACTGGAGAAAGGAGATAGATGACGACTAAAAATAAATATTTTTAAGGCTTGTTAATATGATTAAATATGTTTAAATTTTTCTAAACATAATAGAGCCCAAATTATTCTACGAGACGAGCTCGATTTTACCAGGGAAGACGGTTTTGGGCCAAACGAGAAACTTTTAAAGGACCAAAAGTATTATTTTTGAAAACTAATTTTTATAAACTTTTATTTTCAATTAAATAGGTGTTATTGGGCCTAATTTACCTAATATTAGTAGGTCTAATTGCTCTTAAACACAAAGGTCCCAAACCTAAGCCCATTAACATGAAAATTTTAAATCTATAAAATATAAACCTAGGGTCTTACTAAGCCCATTCAGCCGAGAATCACAACCACATCACACACAATAGTTTTCGAAAATTAGGAGAAGAAAAACAAGGAGTCTTCGTCGCTTGTTCGTCCTTCTTCGCACCTCACGCAAACGATCGTATATTCGAGTGTTCTGAAACGTAAAAGCACACTTCTAAACTTCTTTGACGCACCATTCAAATCATATTATTCTTGTTTTACGTATTTTGCATGAAAAAAAATGAGGTGCAAATCTCTTAACATTTTGACGATTATATTCAAATTTTCGGTGATTTTACACTTGTTTGAAATACTTTATGATTCCTAAGGACACGCTGCCAATAAGATGTGTTTAAGGGACGGTAAAAGAGTCTTTTTGGGACAATATGTGTGCTGGAACAGAGCTTGGCAAGGAAGGCAACAATCCTAGGGTTTTCTAGGGTTTGGGGAAGGCTACGGCTTGGAGGGGCAGGGCGCCAGGGCTCGTTCAGGGCTTGGGCAGGGGCCTATGCTAGACGTGACTCAACGCTAGGAAGAGTCCTAGCATGTCTGGACTCGGCGGCTATAGCGAATGCGGAGTCCACGTGCACAAGGACTCTCACCCGTGCATGCATCGGCTGGATTCTTCAAGGGGGTGTGCCGCTCGGTTAGTGATGGTCTAGGCTGGTCCAGTAGGGTCTAGGGAGGATGGCCTGGGGTTATGGCCCGGGCTGGTGTAGCATGGTCCATGGTGGCTTGATGAAAGAGGGTTGTGGCTAGGAGTTCATGCGCAAGGGTGGTTCGCGTGAGCTGGGGCTGGTGTGCTGGTCCATGAGGTTCAGGTAGGTTCCAGGAGGGTCAAGGTTATGGTTAGGGTCAGGGCTGGTCGAGGGTGGCTCGGTGGTGGCATGTGGTATGGGTAAGGCCGAGGGTTCCTAGGGACTTTAGGGCTCGAAAATGGCTTGGTGAAGGGAAGGGCTCGAATCATGGTCCTCAGGGGTTGATTCATGGTTCATGTGGGTATTGTATGTATGAAAAGTCGATGCTTAAAGTTTGGGAAGAAAATATTAAGTTTTGAATTAATTCGGGTTTTAAACGCTTCACGTTTTATTAATTAAGGAATTAAATCAAAAAGCACGATTTTATGTTAAACAAAAATATTAGAAGTCAAATATAAGCTTAAATAATTATTCGGGATAGTCTCGAGTCAATAGAAGTGAGAAAAAGTAAAAATCGATAAATTTAGGGTACAAGGATAAAATGGTCATTTTTCACCTGGATAGTACAAAAAGGGTTGACAGTGTCTCGAAGAATCATAACGCATGATAAATGATATTGTAAAACGTTTATGATGAAAATATTGGATTTTATGATTTATGATAAAGCTGTGCAATTTTTAATGTTAAAATCTTGTTTTACGAATTTGAAAATTACACGATATTTTATGATTATAATGAAAAGAAAATTATTTTGAAGGATGTGAATTGACTGTGACAAAAAGGATATGTTATATGATTATTGGGAATATCGTAAGGGAGAAAGCCCCAGAGAGAACCCAGCGATCGTATTTAATTTCCATTTAAAGCGGTACCTAGTGCCTGTACCCATGCGCAATGGTGAGCTAAGACTGATCTGTCTACCACATGATACAGGTAGTCACTTTCAGGAATAAAATTTCACCCAAAATGATAAATGATCGAAAGCTTTATTATTTGACGATTTATGATTAAATTATGCTTACAAATTTATGCTAGCTTATTTTGAATAAAAGTATGATTTTTAATGCATGTGCTTGTATATGTATTATTTTTTACTTATGTTTAGAACGTACTGAGTCATTAAACTCACTAGGTTTGAATGTTGCGATTTTTAATGCATGTGCTTGTATATGTATTATTTTTTACTTATGTTTAGAACGTGCTGAGTCATTAAATTCACTAGGTTTGAATGTTGCAGGAGAGGATGAGATTGAGGGAGGCGCTGACGCTTGTGTGGATCGAGCCTGGCAGTACACTTTCGAGGGACATTATTTTCCACATTAGCTTGATATTTAAAGTTTTAAAGATTTTGTTAAGGATTTAATTAGAGATTTTTATGCTTTATTTTGAACTTAGTATTGATCATGTTAATGGTTGACGTATGATTTTTGTTAATTGACGAGTTAGGGATTTTATGCACTTTTAATTTTTAGATGTTAAATTATTTTTGGATGTTGGACTGTTAAGTCATTTTAAATATGAATTTCGAATTTCATGTTCAAAAAAATTTAGTAGGATTTTAAGGTTTAAAAAGTAGTGAACGTTTCAGTTGGTATCAGAGCAAAGGATCCCCAAAGGGTTCTATTAATGCCACTCTGAGAAGCTCAAGAAGTCACGCCTCAAGACTGTGAGTTTTTACTGCTTTAGATTTTATATGCTGAATTTTAAATGCTTTCGTGATACATGATATAGGAGGTTAGATGCACGTTTCATTTTAAAAAAAATGTTAAATGCATGTTGGTTACGTGGTATGAACGATTTGTACAAAGATGCCTCCTGGACAGATTCTTCGTAGGGATAATGAGGATAAGTAGGAGGAGGAGATTCCACAACCTTCACCTAATCAGGATGCTAGTGCCTGTGTACTAGCCGGTATGGCTTGATTACTAGAGCAGCACGTGGGAAATGGTGCAAGGGTCCGATCGGAAGCTGTCTATAAGAGATTTAGGAGGATGGATCCCGCGGACTTTCCTGGCACTACTGATCCATTAGTGGCTGAGGGATGGATTAGATATTTAGAGGTGATCTTTAGGTATATGGATATGGCATACGCTGACCGAGTTTTTCGTATCATCTATCTACTGAAGGGTGACGCTTCCTTATGGTGGGAGGGAGCAGAGCGATGAGTGAACCTAGCGACACCGAAATGGGAGGACTTCAAGAGGTATTCTATGATAAATATTTCACTACCAACGTTCGTTCGAGGTTGAATAGAGAGTTTATTATTCTCCGTCAGGGGGACTTGACTGTTGGTGAGTTTGTGCAGAAGTTTGATAGAGACTGTCATTTCGTGCCCTTGATTGCCAATGATGTTGCGGAGAAGTTATGACATTTCTTGGATGGATTGAGGCTGACGATCCAACGAGATGTGATGCTCATTGATCCTATTTACTATACTACTGCCGTTGCTAAAGCTTTTAGAGCCGAGCAATCTATGAAGAATATTGACTGGGAGATGCAGTACAAGAGGAACCGTGCCCAGCAATCAAGTCAGCAAAATAAAAAGCCATTTACAGGACCACCGAAGTGGCCAGGACAGCCAAAACCACAAGGATACCCACCAAAAGAAAACGTCCCAAATACTGAGGAGAGACCACTTTGCAAGGAGTGCGATCTCCATCACTACAGAAAGTACATGTGGGGCACTTACAAGTGCTTCAAGTGCGGAGGAATGGGGCACTTAAGGTTTATGAAATGCATCATGAAAATATTTATGAAAATGTTTATGTTTAAATTTATGCATTTTCATGAAAACGATATTTTAAGTACAAGTATTTTTCACTGTTATATGTTAACTGTATTACGTATTACTTGTTATCAAGATTATGGTGTGTTGAGTCTATAGACTCACTAGGTGTGATGGATACAGGTGGTATTGAGGGAGGACTTGATGAATGATTTGACTGGACTGATGGCGCACACAACCCGAGGACCAACGCTTCTACTTTTTCCGCATTATGATTTATGACTCATGACTTACGTTAAAGATTTTTAAGACTACTTATTTATGCTTTTGAGAGATTTTTGAGAGGTTTAATATGGGCTTTACCTTTCAAATTATTGCTCTTTAGGTTTGGTAAACAGTAGACAATTTCAGTTTTATGACTATTTCACTTGATTTTTAAAATGCTAGTTGGTTGATGTTTTATTTTAAAGAGTAAAATATAAAAATATTTTCATGTGGTAAATGTACATGGCCAGAAATTGAGTGTTTTTTTTTAAAAAAATTATAGTATTTTTAAAGCAACAAAAAAGGGCAGGACGTTTCAGTTGGTATCAGAGCAAATGTTCTGTAAAGGGTTGTGCCACCATCAGCGCCGGAAAGATCAGTCTTCAAGCCTCAACTTGTAAGTTTAAATGCTTTATTTGATTTTATGATGTTACCTGCATAAGTACATGGCTTATATGTTCACGTCACATGTTTAATAGCATTATGGTGATAAATGTTTTACATGCTCTAGAATTTTTATACGTAATACGATATGAAATAAGAAATTATTTGATTTCAACGCATGTCGGTTTGTGGTGGAATTGGACTATATTGATTTTTTTGGTTTTAGTATTGACGTTCTAATTTTTGGGCTATAAGTTAATCGTGAATATGATGAAATTTTTGGGACACATAGATTTCCTAAGAAAACATTTATGATTTATGGTTACTAGTCCAATTAATTTTTGGGAATTAGACTTAAGTAATAATTGTTCGAGGACTGCGATTATCTTGGGAAGTAAGAAAATGTATAAATTAGAATTTTAAGTTTTGACGAAAGGGAAAATTGATTATAGGAATTGATTTTTGGGTAAATAAGTTTAAATTTATCGAAATTATGTTATGGGAAACCCATAGAAGAGGTTTAAGAATGCCAAGAATTTACGGGTTAATTGTAGGATTTTTGAAATTAAGGACCAATTAAGATAATTTTTGAGGAAATTAAGAATTTATTTATGCAATTGCTAAGGAATTCGGGGATTAGTTAGCAATAAAAACAAATTGAATGGGTTAAATAGTAAGAATTTTGAGGATTTAGACTTTTTAAGAATATTTGGAACTTTGGGATATCATGGTTATAGTGTTATAAGGAATGTTAATCAATGGTTTTTAAGGATGAATCGATATTAGGCTTGAAAAATCTAAGCGTTAGCAGATGAGTTTGGGATTTTAGGATTGAAATATGATAAGTCGATGAACATTTTGGGTATAAATTAAGGAAAGTAATATACGATAAGTTTGGTTATCCATCTTTTCAATATTGGGATCGTAAGAAAAATTGAAATTTGAGGTTATAATAGTATAACACTAAGACATTATGGGTTTTCTAAGTTGCAAATTACAAATAAGGATTTAGAAGAAAAAATTAATTGGGTTCAATAAGATGTAAGGACATTCTAAAACTTAAGTTTGATCAGGGTAGCGCAGCGGAAGCGTGGATTTTTGGGATATTAGAACTAGGCCTAAACTTTGGGTTATCTAGGATAAGCGAATTTCGAGGACGAAATTCAATTTAAGAGGGGTAGATTGTAACGCCCCGAAAATTTTAAGGTCCACGCGAACCACATGCATTTGAATTATTAAATTTTTTGTATTTTAATTAAATGCTCTAATTGCATAAATTAATTATGTTGTGCATATCTGCATGTTTAAATTATATTTTCTACATGGTTGCATTAAAATTGTATTTTTAGGAAAATTCAAGTGACGATCGAGGAACGGGGACCGAGGGCTGAAAATGTAAAATGTTTTTATTAAATAATTATTTTTAATTATTTAAAATAAGGCCGATGCTTGTTAGTATTTTCGAAAATAAGGGTTTCGAGGTGATTTTATACGCCGGGACGTAAATTTTATCGGTGTTGGTTTTTCAACTAAAATACGAGCTTTTCGGCAACCTGGCTATTAAATTCACCTATTTAATTAAAGAAAAACTTTGCTATTATTTTATTTAAATCCTAACTTAACTAATGGGCTTAATTTTATGGCTTAATAGGCCTAAAGCCTACTTAGTAATTAAATTAGTATTAAAATGTATTAAACTTCTTAAACCCTAGTCTACTCGATCAAGTCTCGGCCACACCTTTTCTTTATTCTGAAAACACTCTCCCCACACACACAACACTCGGCTGCACACACACAACAATTGGAGGAGGAATTTTCGAAGGAAACAAGTCTAGAACAAGCCACCGTTTGCGTCCCGTTCTTTGTCGTCAACGTATATTCGAGCGTATAATACGCAAAGGCACACCTTAATCTTCTTTTCTCATCCATCATATCATATTATTGTTTGAATTATTGTATGCATGAAGAACATGAATTTATTTTCAGAATTTTCGGATATTGTATGCACTCATGAGAAAACTTAAGATTTTTTATGCAAATTCATGGTTTTATCATGTAAAGGGGCTGCCATGGTCTTAGGTTATGCACTAGTAATGTTTATACATGAATTCAGGCCCTAACTTATTCACCATACTCACCAAAGTCGAAGCTAAACAAGCAAAACAATCTGGAACCGATTTCTGCTGTCATGGGTTGGGGGCATTCAGGTTTCACGATGGAGAGGTTGGCTTGGTCTTGGCTGGGGCCAGGGCTTGGCTATGGTCTGTGAGGGGTCAGGGGTAGAGTCTTAGCCATGCTAGGACTCGTGGCCAAGGGCTGGGGAGGAGTCATAGCAAGCTAGGACTCCACCCGTGAGTTTTAGGGGGAAGCATGCGCAGGGTTGCAGGTTTGTGCAGGGAGGAGGTGGCTCGGCCTGGGGGCTTTGAGCTGGGCTAGGTCGAGTCATAAGGGTCCTAGAGAGAGCTTAGATGGGGTGGTTCAAGGTCTGGTATGGTTTGGTTCAGGGAAAGGCATGAGAGAAACCTGTAAACATGAGAGGGGCATGGGTCGCGCGTTGCTGCCTTCTGATCTAGGTGGCTCACGCGAGAGTTCCAGGGGCTGGGTTGGTCTGGGCATGGTTTAGGCATGGTCTAGGGAAGGTTAGGGACGTGTGGGTTCGGTGGTGGCTCAGCAGGGAGAGTCCTAGTTGGGTTAGGAGTCCTAGACATACAAGGAAGCACACACACAACACAGTAGAATATTGGGTTGAGTTTCAAGCAAGTTTTGGTCGGGCTAGGGCTTGTTTTACGGGCTGGGCTTGCACAGTAGGGTCCCTAGATGGGTTGGCTAGGTTTTGGCTCAATGTGGCTTGGGCGTGGCTCGAGTAAATTAGGAGATGACTCGGTGTGTCCGGTTAAGGGTCAAAAACGAGATTTTTAGAACTAAAAATGAATCCAAGGGTCCACGGGGGTGGCTCATGGCTTGGAAGGGTAGAATAAATAATAAAATGTTATTTTAAAAATTTGGGATCAAAACAACGAGTTTGGATTTATTCGGGATTTAATCGCCGCACGAAACGCTAATTAACGAATTAATTGAAACGTCTAGTTTTAAGCTTTATAAAATCATGAAAAATTAGGTTTAAGCTTAAATAATTATTAGAAGTCTAATTTTTTAATTTGGGAATTTTATATTAAGTTTTGGTTTAATTCGGGGTTAAAACGCTATAATACGTCTCATTTAAACATTAATTTAAAAGTCCTCGATTTAAGCGAAATAAAAATATGAGAAAATTCATGTAAGCTTAAATAATTATTTGGGACATGTTAGAGTCAATGAAATTAAGAAAATAACAAAAACATGAAATTTTACGTCTAGGGGTAAAACAGTCATTTTACACCTAGAAATTTGTAAAGGTCATGGCAGTGCCCTAAATGCTATTTTTTATGGAATTATGACTATTTTTAAATGTTTATAAATTGTTCATGATTAAATTATGATTTTTAAATGTCTACAGGATTTTTATGATTTAAGAAGACATTTAAAATACATGTTGCATGCTTGGTTTCAAAAATGAAAAATGTAAATATTATTCATGATTTTTCTAAGTGATGTGAATGAAAAAAATGTTGAAGGATGTGAAGTGATTGTGACTAATTCGTTAATGTTGGCGACGTCGTGAGGGTTATGGTCCCAGTGGGAGCCCGACGATCGTGTTTCCATCATTGCGAATATGTGGTAACGGTTTTGTGGTAACGGTAAGAATGAGAATGTCGTGAGGGGAAAAGGCCCCAGAGGGAACCCATTTATGGGAAAAGGCCCCCGAGGGAACCTCGATGATCGTATTTCTATTCGATCATGATAGGCCAGGGCCCAGTTGACCGGTGAAAGTGTTGCTGATGTCCCCCGCCGCCCAGTACTGAGGTTTCACTTAGATGGATCCATCGAATTTCATGTCATGTCATGTCAGGAAAGTCACAATAAACGATCTGAATTCAACAAAGGGAAAAGAAAATGTTCATGATCATGTTTAAGGTTTTATGTCATGTCATGTTGAGGAAAAAGGAACAAGGTTAAGGTTTATGAAATGCATCATGAAAATATTTATGAAAATGTTTATGTTTAAATTTATGCATCTTCATGAAAACGATATTTTAAGTACAAGTATTTTTCACTGTTATATGTTAATTGTATTACGTATTACTTGTTATCAAGATTATGGTGTGTTGAGTCTATAGACTCACTAGGTGTGATGGATGCAGGTGGTATTGAGGGAGGACTTGATGAATGATTTGACTGGACTGATGGCGCACACAACCCGAGGACCAACGCTTCTACTTTTTCCGCATTATGATTTATGACTCATGATTTACGTTAAAGATTTTTAAGACTACTTATTTATGCTTTTGAGAGATTTTTGAGAGGTTTAGTATGAGCTTTACCTTTCAAATTATTGCTTTTTAGTTTTGGTAAACAGTAGACGATTTCAGTTTTATGACTATTTCACTTGATTTTTAAAATGCTAGTTGGTTGATGTTTTATTTTAAAGAGTAAAATATTTTATAAAAATATTTTCATGTGGTAAATGTACATGGCCAGAAATTGAGTGTTTTTTTTGAAAAAAATCTAGTACTTTTAAAGCAAGAAAAAAGGGCAGGACGTTTCAGTAGAGGGCGGAGGGTGATCGCCGGTGCCATGAGGTGGCACGGACAATGAGCGGCTCCTGGCAGGCTTCTAGGTGGAGGGAACATTAATGAACCGTTCTTACACCGGAAAGAGAGGGATTCCGAGACTGTTCAATGTAATGGACTGTATAGTTGAAGAGGGCTTAAAAGATTTGATCGGTACTACTCATATCACGATGGTGCATCTTCTTTTCGGTAGCTCATCACATAATAACTTCAAAGTTAAGCGGGCTTGACTTGGGGAAATTTTGGGATGGGTGACCTCCTGGGAAGTTTCCTAGGTTGCGTGTGAGTGAGTATATAAGCACGCTGGAAAGACTCGTCTTAGTACAGTGAGGACAGTCGTCAAATCTGGGACGTTACAAGTGGTATCAGAGCCGACCTCTCTGAGTACGGTGTGGTTCGGGGACGAACCAAGCGGAAGCTGGTGGGCATGTGAGGCCCGGGGCCGAAGAGGGCGGGGAGTGATCGCCGGTGCCATGAGGTGGCACGGACAATGAGCGGCTCCTGGTAGACTTCTAGGTGGAGGGAACATGAATGAACCGTTCTTACACCGGAAGGAGAGGGATTCCGAGACTGTTCAATGTAATGGAACATACAGTTGAAGAAGGCTTAAAAGATTTGATTGGTACTACTCATATCACGAAGGTGCATCTTCTTTTCGGTAGATCATCACATAAGAACTCCAAAGTTAAACATGCTTGACTTGGAGAAATTTTGGGATGGGTGACCTCCTGGGAAGTTTCTTAGGGTGCGTGTGAGTGAGAACATAAGCACGCTGGAAAGACACGTCTTGGTACAGTAAAGACAGTCGTCAAATCTGGGACGTTATAAGTGGTATCAGAGCCGACCTCTCCGAGTACGGTGTGGTTCGGGGACGAACCAAGCGGAAGCTGGTGGGCATGTGAGGCCCGGGGCCGAAGAGGACGAGGGGTGATCGCCGGTGCCATGAGGTGGCACGGACAATGAGCGGCTCTTGGCAGGCTTCTAGGTGGAGGGAACATGAATGAACCGTTCTTACACCGGAAAGAGAGGGATTCCGAGACTGTTCAATGTAATGGACTGTACAGTTGAAGAAGGCTTAAAATATTTGATCGGTACTACTCATCATCACATAAGAACTCCAAAGTTAAGTGGGCTTGACTTGGGGAAATTTTGGGATGGGTGACCTCCTGGGAAGTTTCCCAGGGTGCGTGTGAGTGAGGACATAAGCATACTGGAAATACTCGTCTTGGTACAGTGAGGACAGTCGTCAAATCTGGGACGTTACATTACCAGTGGATGTAGAGTCGGGATTCAGAGTTACAGAGCCTTCTGGCAAACAAATGGTCTCTACAAGCATGATTAAGGATGTGGAACTCAAATTGCAAAAGAGACCTTTTTGTATTACCAATGCCCGAATTCAACATTATTTTGGACCTGGATAGGCTCATACAGAACGGAGCTACTATTTATTTTCATCGAAGGTCAGTATCGATTAGACCGTCCAATGGGAAAGCGATCATCTTTGAGGCTGGACAAAACAATCAAATGCTGCATATTGTTTCATGCATCCGTGCAAAGAAGCTTATCCGGAGAGACTGTCAAGGTTTTCTTGCTAGTATTATATCTGTTGCCAATACTGGCAGTCGATCAATATAGGATGTGGAGGTTTTCAAGGACTTTCCGGATGTGTTCCCTGACAATGTTTCTGGTATCCCACCCGAGCGAGAGGTGGAATTTGCAATTGAGTTGATTCCTAGTACTGTGTCGATCTCTAAGGCACCGTATCGCCTAGCACCTGCCGAGATGAAGGAACTAAAAGATCAAATTCAAGAGCTGCTAGACAAAGTATTTATCGCCCTAGTATCTCTCCATGGGGTGCACCAGTACTGTTTGTGAAGAAAAAAGATTAGAGCTTCAGACTGTGCATCGATTACAGAGATCTGAATAGAGTGACCATGAAGAATAAGTATCAATTACCTCGAATCGAAGATTTTTTTGATCAGTTGCAAGGAGCTTCGATATTTTTAAAGATAGATCTATGGTCTGGATATCACCAGCTGAGACTAAAAGAGGTGGATGTGCACAAGACGGCTTTCAAAATACGTTATGGGCATTATGAGTTTTTAGTGATGCCTTTGGGATTGACTAATGCTCTGGCGATCTTCATGGATATCATGAATCGAGTATTTCAGTCGTACCTTGATCAGTTTATTATTTTCGTCAACGATGATATATTGATCTATTTCGAGGGCCGTGAGGAGCATGATCAGCACTTGAAGACAACCTTGCAAGTATTATGAGATCGGGAATTATATGAAAAATTCAGAAAGTGCGAGTTTTGGCTAGAGAGGGTGGCATTCTTAGGCCACATCATGTCAAAATATGGAGTAGAGGTCGGCCCATCTAAGGTCGAGTCAGTTAAGCAGTGGCCAGTGCCTAAAAGTGTGACGGAAATCCACAATTTCTTGGATTTAGCTGGCTACTATCGTAAGTTCATCAAGGGTTTTTCTCCCATTGCAGTACCCTTGACATCTTTGACGAAGAAGAATGTGAAATTTGTATGGGGATCGGAGTGTCAAAACAGTTTTTATCAGTTGAATCAAGCACTCACTGCCACGCTGGTTCTAGCTATGCCGACAGAACAAGGGGAATACGTGTTGTACACCAATGCTTCGAAGCTAGGATTGGGCGCAGTCCTTATACAGCAGGAGAGAGTCGTAGCGTATGCATCTAGACAGCTGAAAATACACAAAAATAATTATCCGACACATGATCTTGAACTTGCAGCAATTGTCTTCGCGTTGAAAATTTGGAGGCACTACTTATATGCTGAGAAATGCAAGATCTATGGGACCACAAAAGCCTCAAGTATTTCTTCACCCAAAAGGAGCTGAACATGAGACGAAAGAGATGGCTAGAACTTGTAAAAGACTACGACTGCAACATTAGCTATCATCCTGGCAAAGCTAATGTAGTGGTAGACCTTTGGAGTAGAAAATGGATAGTCTTGACCCATTTATCAGTGCAGAAGTCTCTACAAGTTGAAATTCAGCATTTTGATATTGAAGTTTATTCTAGGGGTGAGGCCTCTAATCTCACTACGTTGACAATACATTCTACTCTATGAGATAGAATTCGAGTCAGACAGCCTAATGATGAGCAATTGCAGAAATGGAGACAGCGAGATGAATCGAAGGTCATCATGTTATATTCAGTCAAGGATGGCATTGTTAAGTATCGAGGTTGACTATGGATTCCTAGTGGTGATTCACTTAGAGTTGACATTAAGACTGAAGCTCACAATACCCCTTATTCTGTTCATCCCAGAAGTACAAAAATATACAAGGACTTGCAACATTTATATTGGTGGTCGGGAATGAAACGAGATACTATGCACTTTGTATCCGAATGCTTGACATGTCAACAAGTTAAGGTAGAGCATCAAAGACCAGCGTGAATGCTTCGACCACTTCCCATTCCCAAGTGGAAGTGGAAGAACATTACTATGGATTTCGTGGTAGGATTGCCAAAGATGGTGAAATGACTCAATGTCATTTGTGTAATAGTGGAACACCTTAATAAGTCAGAACATTTCCTACTAGTGAAGATGAATTTTTCCATGACACAGTATGTGGAGCTATATACTCAAGAGATAGTCAGACTGCATGGAATTCCTATCTCTATGGTGTCGGACAGAGACACACGATTCACTTCATCGTTCTGGAAGAGTTTACATGCGGCCTTGGGAACCAAACTATTATTTAGTAACACATTTCATCCTCAGACAGACGGTCAGTCTGAGAGATTCACAAATTTTAGAGGATCTACTCCAAGCCTACGTGATCGATTTCCAAGAGAGTCGGGAACCGAAACTACCCCTAGTGGAGTTCACTTACAAAAACATCTATCAGTTATCTATAGGAATGGCTCCATACGAGGCATTATATGGAAGGAAACGTAGATCGCATGTCCATTGGGACGAGGTAGGAGAAATGGCTACGATGGGACCTGAGATAGTTCAGCACACCACAGAAATTGTCACCAATATCCAAGACAGAATGAGTCCAGCTCAGAGTCGACAGAAGAGCTACACGGACAAAATAAGATGCAGAATATGTGAGTCTAGTCTAAATTAAAATGACATTTGTCTGTGTCTTAACAAAATTTGATTTGAGGCTTGAAAGCTTAAGGGATATTTTGGTCACCTCATCGCCAATAGATAACACTCATTTAGTCAGGCATTGTTTGAAGAAATATAAGGAAGTTTGAGCACCAGTTTTTTCAAATGAAATGTGCTTGACCACGTCAATAATCTTGTTGCAATTGCGCTTAACTTCTTCCATTTCAATTTCTAAAGAAGTTTGATGATCAGATGTAGGAGATTGTCCACCTGATGTGCTAGTTTGATGTTCATAAATGCGTACCAGAGCAGCAGTGATGAGAAAGTAGGAAGAGCAATATTAATTATAAGATCATCAATAGCTGATGAATGGGCATCAAAAGTTACATCCGTAGCAGCATCTTGAACAATAGAATTAATCACTTCTCTATTGCAGAGAAATCCCTTACAGAAACCGGTGAAGAAGAGGGCTGAATAGTAGCAGCTTGGACTTGAGCTAGAGAATGTGCGGGAGTATTGGAGACTTCATCCTTAGGATGGATGTTGATTGTTTCCTCTACTTGCTCAGCCATGAATGGTTCTTGAATTACAACAATAACATCTTCTTTTAAATTATTATCAATTATTGAGACTGTCATTTCTAAAGTCCTAAGGTTAGTAAAAAGCTGATTAATTATTTCTTGATCATTAAAGGCAGTGAGAGCTTGATAATAATAATTGGAGCTTAGAACAACCAGTGTCTCTTGTAGCTTCTGAATTTTGACCTGCAAAAGGAAATAATTTCTTATGTTCATTGCATCAATGACAGAGTCTGTTTTAGTGGCAAAAAATATCATTCTTTCATAGGGCATTGGCATATGCACCATTGTTTCTGAAATCTGATAGACGGTGAACTGTGCAGATGCGGACCCAGTCATCAAAGTATGTAATATCCTTTACAGCATTAATCCATGTGGAGGTCAATTTGTGTTTGAACAGAGGATATAGGACCTGCAGCAACTAGTTCTTCATAAACCATATGCATTTTGCCTTAGACCTTGTCTGTTGAAACCTGTTGCTTAAGTCCAGAATGAGTGGACTCTAGCAGTGGATCTTGAATTACTACGCCACCAATTGGTCTTGGAGCAATGAGAACAAATCTGGATCTTTCAGTTTGTGGTTGTCTTGGTGTTGGAGTAGTATTTTGGGTGGATTTGTGTATAGGTGCTTTGGAAGCTTTAGATGTAGTATTGACAACAACATCTGAAGGAGTGCAAGATAAATTAGATATGGTTGTTATTTTTGTGATGCGGATAGATGATTTGGGTCTCTTTTTTTCTCAGTTTGGCTTGTTGGAGGTTGCGTATGAGAAAATGATTCCTCGGAGACAGTTTGTTCAAAGTCACTAACCATAGTGATTAGTTTCGTCTTGGTCCTTGTTTATTTTTTAGGAGTCTCTTGCTTGGTCCCTGTTTCCTTTGTGGCTTCAATAAATTCAGGAACAGAGGGTTTGGGTCAAAGGGCAACTATATTATCTGTTGTCGTACCATCTTTATCAGAAGTGAACCAAAACCAACATCCTTGAGAATTTTGTTGATCTGCAAAGCAAAGCCAGTGCTCTTCTTCATGACCATGTCAAATAGTGTTTTAAAGAGTACAGATTTTCAATTTACTTTGGTTTCAGAAGTAATAGTAGTCATCCCCTGCACATTTTCCTTGATAAATCTGTCAAAGGTCCCTGCTTTGACAAAGATAGATTTGGCAACAATGTCAGCCAGTTCTTGAAATTCCATCTTCAGAAATTTCTTGAAGCAAGATGGAGATAACTCATCTCCTTAAGCAGAGAAAAACTTAAGAGCAGTAAACATATCTTCTTTGGAGATGGTAGAGAAGTCGGTAATCCTAGAAATCGGAAGAGAAAAGGTGGAATTGAGCAAATCGACATCAATAAAAAGATTTTGTCATCTTCAGAGAAGATAATCTTTCCATCCTCAGTGAGAGGCATTCACATAGAAGCCCAACAATGATGCCTTGTAGATGACTACAGGTGATTCCAGAAAAGTACGAAGACCAGATGTCTCCAAGGTTTTGAACATGACTACCAGATGAGTGTCTTGAATAGTGTATACTGAAGCGAAGTAAACCTGGTAAACATTCAAAGTGTATGTGTTGGCCATTTATTCAAATGAGATTTAAAACACACAAAAGAAATGTTAGCAGAAAATCATAAGATTTGTAGAGATAAAGCAGAGAGCTTGAAGATGAAAGGGTTACAAAGTAAGAGAATTGAAATGTACAGCCATAGGTTGAAACATGAAGACATGTGTTAGAATTTTTTCGGTTGATTTTAAAATTTTTAAAAGGTGGTCTGTCAAACGACCAATAATGTAAAATTTGTTTGAATGTAAAAGCAATAGGTTGTACAAACAACTGCTATTAATAAAAACCAAAGGGAGCATGAACTGAGATAATACATGATAAGGTCCACAAAGAGAGCCAACAAATCCAGTAACAATACTAAATCAATAGAGACATTTTCTTATCAACATATATTCTTAATATGATATAGCAAGATTTGATAGAATCTTAACCATATTAAATAATATTCCCCCCTAAACTGATGTTTGAGATAAATCAATGAGACCTAACATATTATGGAAATAAGAAAACTTATTATAGGATAATGGTTTGATAAATATGTATGCCTCTTGTTGATCATTATATAAATATTTCAGACGAATGTCTTTCTTCTGCATAAGATCTCTAATGAAGATGTGTCTAATGTCAATATGCTTGGTTCGGGAGTGTAGAACTGGATTTTAAGTTATGGCTATTGCATTCTATTATCGCAAGAGATACGTGACTCAGAATCATTTATCGCATGATATTTCAATTGTTGTTGAATCCAAAGCATCTGAGAGCAGCAGCTTCCAACATCTAAGTATCCGACTTCAGCAGTAGAAGTGGCAATGGAATTATGATTTTTACTCAACTTAGATATCAGCCAATCACCGAAAAATTGACAGAATCCATTAGTATTTTTTTTCTATCCAACTTGCAACCTGCATAATCTGCATTTGAATGACCTACAAGATTAAATATAGAGTCTTTTGGATACCATAAACCAACATTTTGAGTACCCTTTAAATATTTTAATATTCTTTTAGCAGCTATACAATGAGATTTCTTTGGATCATATTGAAATCTAGCATAGAAGCATACTGCAAAAATTATGTTTGGTCTGCTAGCAGTAAGATACGATAGAGAACCAATTAAACTCTGATACAAGGTCTCTACTAAAACTCATCCTTCATCTTTATCGAGCTTAGTGAAGAACTTGTTTGATTTGAGGCAGCAGTGCATGTTTCCATACCAAATCTTTTCAGTAGATGTTTATTGCATTTCATCTGGTTATGAAAATTACAGACTCGAGCTTTCTAACTTTAAATCCTAGGAAGAATGTTATTTCTCACATCATGCTCATTTCAAATTTCTCCTGCATCATCTTAGCAAATTTCTAACCAAGTTTGGGTTAGTTGACCCAAAAATAACATCATAAACATATATTTGTACTAAGAAGATATGATGGTTTTTGACAAAAGTAAATATTGTTCTATCAAATGTTCTCATAGTGAAGTCTTGATTAATAAGAAATTTATAGATAGTGTCAAACCATGCCCTTAGTGCTTGCTTGAGACCATACAATGCTTTTTGTGATTTAAAAACATGATTTGAAGAGGAATTTCTACAAAACCTAGAGGTTTTTTTTACATAGACTTCTTCTTACAATAAATCATTGTGATACCCTTGTCCCACATATGAAAAATTAAAGATTTAAAATGAGTTTATAAAATGCTACAATGGACTTCTATAGCAACTTGGGTTAATCAATTTCGTAAAGCGAGGACGAATACGAAATAGTTGCTATAGGATCCCATTGTGCAGTCACGCAGGCGCGGGCCCGGGCGCGGGGCTTGACAGAATGGCATCAGAGCCGGTCACCGGCATGGAACACCGATAAATAAGTGTTATGCAGTGCAAAGTGCTACGTGCATGAGAGCCACCTCTTGAATCTGTGGGGCAAAGTGCTACATGACGGGAGCCACCTCTTGAACCTGTAGGAGCCACCTCTACATTCTCGGTGCTGGTGGATCGAGTGTTCAGGCCACAACGGGGACGTCGCGTTCTGAAGGAGGGGTGATTGTGATACCCTTGTCCCACATCAGAAAAATTAAACATTTAAAATGAGTTTATAAAGGGCTACAATGGACTTCTATAGCAACTTGGGCTAATCATTTTCGTAAAGCGAGGACGAATACGAAGTAGTTGCTATAGGGGCCCATTGTGCAGTCACGCAGGCGTGGGCCCGGGCTCGGGGCGTGACAATCATTCTGAAAAAGCACTATTCATATCCATTTAAAAAACTCTAAAGTTCTTGAATGCTACAAAGACTAGAAAGATTATGATGGATTCAAGTCTAGCTACTGGAGCAAGGTTCCATCATAAACTATTTGTTCTTCTTGTCTGAATCTTTGTGTCACGGGTCTTGCTTTGTTTTTTACTGTTGTCCCTTCCTCATTTAGCTTGTTTCTAAATACCCATTCAATTCCAATAAATTACTGATTATTTGGTCTAGGTAAAGAAAAGTCATACTTCATTTATTTTGAATTGATTGAGCTTTGCTTGCATTACTTCAATCCAACTTGGATCATTTAGAACTTCATCAATCTTCGTTGGTTCCATATGAGAGATGAAGGCATCATGCATATAGTAATTTATCATTTGATTTCTGGTTCTTAGAGGTGCTGATGGATTACAAATGATAACCAATGAGGGCAGATGTGTCTTGCTCCATTATAGCTAGGTTCTGAAAAATTGGTCTCTTGATGTGTTTTGACAACAGGTTGCTCTAGAATTTCATCGTCACGTCAAGTTCTAGAACTTCTAGGATGTGTTCTGGACTAACTTGAGTCTCAGCTATAGGTTCTTTCTCGTGAAGTTTTGATTCTAGATTTTGAGAATATTTTTCTTTTGGTGTTCTTTCGTCTTCACTGTCCATATCCAGATTAATCTATAATGGCCTGAAAATTTGTGTTTGAAAATTTGCGGAAAAATTTAAAATTTTTCTTTTAAAAATAATTAAAATTCCTCATTTATAAAATAAACTGATAAATCAAGTTTAATATTCAAAATAGCAGCGGAACAAGTTAAAGTAGTCCAACAACTGATAAAAATATTTGAGCATAACAAAATGGTAAATGCCGTAAATGAGATCCTCGGGTTCCACTACTGCCGACCCAAGCTAGCTCACTGGTACCCGCCCTCGGTCCCGACCTCATCAGTACCTACAACAATCAAATCTAGTGAGTCTAAAGACTCAGCATGCATATATCGTAAATAACGAGTAAATAATATAATAAAATTTCATGCAAGTGAAAATATCATGTCATGAGGCATAACGTAAAATATCGTGTCATGATTAATTATAATACGTGCATAACTGAACTAAAAATCAGAGTGAAAATGTTTGCTCCTTGGAGCTCTGTAATGAAATAGCATGGAATAATTTTATGGTGAGATTTTTGGTCTACGCAAGTGGCCCCTGCACTGAACTGAACTGAACTGACCGGTAACTGGTGACCGGGTGAAGTAATGAACGTCTGATCAGACTAATGCCACAGTATACTGGGTGGAACTGAACTGACTGGTAACTGACAACCGGATGATGCAATAATCCCATGATAGTGAAATGGCCACAAGCAATATCGCATAAATCTCAAAAATGAATATTTTATATTTTTATGCACGTAATATAATTAAATGGCATAATTAAATATCATGTACATTTTACCACATGGGTTGGATCTTTCCCAGGCTCGCTGCGACCTAAATTTAACATGAAAAATATGCAAATGATTTTCTTGACCAAACTTTGTAATTGAATCCAAAAACGAGACAATTACGCCCAACGACTTCGTATTTAATCACGACTCCGTGCCAACCCAAACCAACACCGAACCATCATTTAGTCAAGATTAAAATACACTTTAAATGATGAAATAATGCTCCTAAAATGGAAAGGGTCGAAAGTTTGGTGAATGGAGGCCAAAACATGAAACGCTCTTTCGAGAGTCAATTTGGCACATCGCACCGTAAATTCTCGTACGACCTCAAAACTGATCCGAATCACAAACGGCGACCTTCCTAACTCGATGAGGCACTGACCAGTCGAAGGCCATAGGCTAAAAGCCAACCAAGAACTTGAACGGGCCACTGAACCAAAGCAGCAAGTTGCTGTCACAAAAAATACAGCAGTTGTGCTTTGGTTTCCTTGCGTCGTTTGCGAGGCTAATGGATATTGGGGCTTGAACCACCGACCAGAACCTCTTACCAACTTCCTAAGGAATGATTTGAACCATGGCTAAGGGCTCTAGGCCAGCCACAATTCGTACCACACCCAAAACCAACCGAAAGTTCCACCCGAGAGCACCCTTGCATGCGTGTGGTGTTTTGATTCGTTATTTGTCTCGTGTCGTTCCAGTGGCAATTTGATTGACCATGTCACAATCTAGACATCCAGAGGTATGGTATGAACTGTGGCTAAGGGCCATAGGCCAACCAAGATCCACACCATTCCACAAAACTGAAAGTTACACTTGCTGTAAAATGAGAAGGCCGAAGGGGGAAGGGGCTGTTCTTGTGTTTTGATTTAAAAGCCGATGCAACCATAGACCAAGCCTCAAAATGGAGACTTGGTCATGTCTTAGAAATACTAGGGAAGGGATCAAACCAGGGTTACAGGCCCAAGAGCCAACCAAGGTTCGAACCATCCTTAGATAAGCAAAACAAAATTTTCGAACTCAAATTCTTCACTATGGGGAGGTTGCTGTCATTTCGATTTCCAGCAAGCATGGGGGCTGAACTAATGGGCCAACATGGTTCTAATCCGTCCTAGTACATGCCTAGGAGCAGCCTTGGGAGCCTAGGATCGAAACATCCACCTGAACTCACAAAAACTAGCGAACCGTGAAGCGTGAAATGAAGGACTGAAATTCTGCACCTCATTTTTTGAAAATAGTATCGAAGGATTTCAGTTTTGAGCTTAAATAAATCATGATTATGATGTTTTAAAATACTAATATGGCTTGATTGAAGAGTCAATAAAAATATAAACATGCCTGGTTTCGTTTTGAAAAGAAAACGAACGAAACGCAACGACGCGGCATGGAGGAGACGGAGCACTTTGCTACCTTGTTTTCTTTCTCGGTTTTCTCTCCTAATTCTTGCTATGATGCTCACGTTTTTCTCTCAAAGATGACTCTGAATTTCGGTGATGGGGGAGGGGAATGATGGTTAGGAGAGTGAGGGGAAGGGGTTGCAATATAAGGGGGACGGCAAGACCAAGTCTACCTTTTTTTGAAATTTGAATTTGTTTGATATCAAAATGATTGTTGGAGAGGGAAATGGATGGGGTGGCCGAATCCTACATGCTAAACAAGGCTAGGATCTTGATCTAATATTAATTAATTAAGTGTGATTAATAAATGAAAAGATTATCATGCTAAGGGATGACCAGGAAAAGGTCAAAGGTGAGTTGGCAAAGAATTGATTAATCAACTAAGGGGGCCGAAAATTTGAAATAAAAATGAAGGGAAATATTATTTAGTTAGTGTATTTTTTAACCTTAAGAGCCTTACATATCCTTTAAATAATTTAAGGAATTAACACCTTAATTAAGGAACCTAATTGAACTTATTTCCTACTTACCTCAAGTTACTAAAATAATTCCTTAACCCTCCTTCTAACTTAAATCAACTTATTAGCTAGCTAAAATAAACTCTGGGAATGATTTCTTAATCTTAAATTTTATCTCAAAACTCCAACTCCAATCCGCCCTCACTGAATTAACTGAAAAAATAAATTAAACTACTGCATAAAATAATTAACTTTAAAGAAAAGCATTTAAATACTCATGCAATAAAATCATTTTAATTTAAAATACTAGAATTATGCATGGCTTATACGTAGTCTAATTTACGGGTTCTACATAATCATGTTTAGTCTGTTATTTAAAGTTGAAATATCAGAATTTTCAAGAGCACTATTAATTTCATAAAAAAACATGTATAGTTTCTTCAACATTAAGAGTTTTGTTATTAAATATTTTGAAGGCTTTGTTAACTGCTGAATATCCAAAAAAAATTTCAGCATCTGATTTTGAATCAAAACCAGACAGATGATTTTTTGCATTATTATTCACATAACATCTGCATCCAAATATATGAAAAAAATACATAGCTTACTCCTTTTCCATAGCTAATTTGCAGTCTTTCCATGTCTTTTGTTGACCATGGTTCAATTTTGTGTATAACAATTAATGTTGACTGCTTCTTCCTAAAAATGCTGAAATATACTGCATCTGCAAGCATTGTTCTTGTTGTTTCTTTAAGAGTTCTATTTCTTTTCTCAGTTACTCCATTTTTTGAGGAGTCCTAGCTACTAAATATTCATGTTATATGTCATGTTCAGTCACATATAACTCAAGAGTTGTTGGTAAACTCAGTACCTCGATCGCTATAATTCTATTGACTGAAATAGATTTTTCGTTTTGAATTCGTTTTAGAAGCTTAATTGAATGAGTACTAATATGATCTTTACCTTTGAGAATTACAATCTAGGTAAGTCTATAGAAATCATAAACAATAACTAAAGTATATTTCAATCACCCTAAACTCATTACAGATATAAGTCCGAAGAGGTTCATATGCAGTAGTTATATACATCTTGATGTTGATTTACTTCTTTTGTTCTTGACGCTTAATCTTACATGTTTATCTAGCTGACATGCAGAAAAAACATGATTCCTAATGAAGTTAATATCAAGTAAATCGGTAAGAAAGTTCTATTTTCTGATATTGTTGATAGATTTAGAATTCAAGTAATTTAAATGTTTGTGTCATAAACAATGTTTGTCACTCTGAGATGCCATCAATCATGTAGGATGATCTGTTAGACCAATATTCAAAATAGATTTGTAGGTGTTTCCATCTTTGTTTCCTTGCAAAACAATATAACCATAAATATTTTTAACTGCACATGTGTGTTTCTGGAAAGCTACTGATTATCCATTTTCACATAGTTGACTAATGATGATTAGATTATAGCATAGATTCTCTACTAGAATTAAGTCATTAATAATGATATTTTTGTGAATAATCTTACTCTTATCTACGGTTTTACCTTTTGAGTTGTCCCCATAAAAGTTATTTTTGGTCCACAACAACTAATTGCTTCTGAAAGTAGATTTTCTTCGCCAGTCATATGCCTAAAACAGCCATTGTCAAGATACCAAATGGAGCTACTGTTTGAAATTTTTTTCCGCAATCACAAAGTTCAGTAAATGATACCTAATCTATTTGTGTCTAAAACTGGTTAGTCCCTTAGGAATTCACATTTGTACAATCATGAAGGATTTTTTTCTTCGAGCAGCCTCAAGAGTGTGTACAGTAGATGATTTATTCTTAAAAAAATGCATTTTAGGATGATGTTTTCCCTTGTTGTTCTTGTTTTCTAGTCTATATATCTTCTGGACTGGCTTACAATTATAAGTATTAGTAAATTTTAATTTTCGTTGAGGATTGTTCTACTGAAACAGATCCTTTACTGGATCCAGTGCTCAGATTGGCTTTCTCCTAAGGTTCAACATAACTGAGACCAACATATCTTCCTTTGTTTATCTGATTTATAGGTTTCTCAACTTCGAAATTAGGTTTGTTGTATTCATATACCGTACTGGATTTAACAAAAATGAATGCATTTCTCTTTGAGAATACTCAGTTTTTGCTGAGTAGTTGTTTCAGAAGTGGTTTCGTGCTACTGAATCTAATACCATTTTTGTCTCTGGATTGCTTCTATAGCTCTTGCATCTTCTCTATGAAACAAAAGACATATTCCATGCATTTACCAATAGTTAAAACTTTTGATTCTCAACCAGTAGTGCTTGTTAATCAGCATTCACTCGTTCACTCTCATTTTTCAACATATTCACTTTGGATTTCTAACATTGCAACTGCTCTCTTGTGAACTTATTGATTTAATTTAACAAGCCTTGGTTTTCAGTTTTAACTTCCTCGAATGATTTAGATAGCTTTGAGTACTCTTAAAGCATATCATGCAATGCTTTAACTAATTCATTACGTGTAAATTCTTCCGAATCAAAATCAAATACCTCATCAATAGTCGATATTGAATCAGAATTTGTCATGAGATGCTGAACTTCTTCAGCATCACTTTAACAGAATTAGATCTCTGAGTCAAAAGACTCGGAATTAGAATATGCCCACTTTTGCTTTCTTCAGCAATCATTACCTTGCAATCTTTTCGAGATTTCATGTCGTTGTCCTTATGTCCTTTCTTCTTATAATCATCATTCATGGGTTTAGGACAATCAACAATAAACTTACCAGTCTTCCCACAGTTGAAACATGATACGACCACGGGTGGTCAAGCTCCGAGGAAGGTATGGGATCCTTTGCAGTTGCCGGAGGGACCAGTCACGAGGGGACGCCTAGAGAAGTTCAAGGAGGCAATACAAGGAGTCATGAGTAAGCATGAAGAGGTCGTGATGCATGGGAGTACGTCGGGAGACCAAAAGAATATCATTCAAGCATTGTCGGAGAAGGCTGAGACTACACAGACGTGTACACGGACCTGCACACGGGTTCCGTGCCCTTTACAGCCGAAGATAAAGAATTCCAGTGTCTACACGGACCCATACACGGAGGGGGACACGGGGTCCGTGTCCCTTGTTTCCAGCTGAAGATTGGTTTCCCGAGTGTACACGGACCCACACACGGAGGCCTACACGGGGTTCGTGTCCTTGACGGCTTGGCGAGAAAATTTCCTTTTCTAGAGTTTTAATTATTTTGGAGTCTAGATTTGTGATATCTATTTATTATTAAAACATGTTTGCATGAAAAGTTGATACACAATTGACATATTATTTAGTTTATACAATAGTTTTTGAGATTTTCTCTCAAACTTTTTCAAAGCGTTGCTTTGTAACCAAAATCAAACTTATCAGAGTTTTTAACTTTGTGGCGTTTGTCGATCGTGCTTCTGCGGATTGTCTTAGACTCGTTCTTTGAAGTTCGTTATAGTTCCGATTGTTTATTTCGTGATTATTTGTTGCTAGACTTTTCATAGTTTAGAGGTGAAAATCACAACACACACTTGATTCAAAAGATCGGGACAACACATCGATCCTTGTTCGATATTAAATTGAGGGCGCGATTCATAGTTAATCGTGTTTGCTTTTTATTCGTACGTGGATTCGTATCATATCGATTTTCACGAGGGTTGCCAAGGACGGGTTCTTTGGAGGTTCTCTTGAACGCGATTGTTCCTATCATTGATTAGTTGTTGCTAGACCGCGTGATCTAGAGGCGATTATCACACCTATCGATTACTTGTTTCAAAGATCGGGACAAATCAAAGATCTCGTGGGCGGGATCATATCATTTGGTATCAGAGCTTATGGTTAATTGAATTCAAGTAAGTTTATCATCCGTTCTATTAACAGATCTAATTATTCTTTAGTTCCGCTTTCAGATCTGTGTTGTTATATCGTTCTTCGTCGTTCGTCAATATGTGATACACGAAATTTTGGGTCTTATTTATTTATCTTTGAATTTTAGAGGGAAAAAAAAATTCCAAAAATTCACCATTATTTCTTTTTGATACTTTGTTCTATTTCTATCTGTGAGTCATATATAAGTGTCTCACACAGTCAAAAAAAAAATTTATTCATTCATCTTCAAATTGCTTGTCTACGCAGTCCAAGTGAGTCGATCACATTTGTTCACAAGTTGAAACTTGATTGTTTGATATACAAATGCAATGCTTGAGCACCTTGAGAGAACTCTCGAATTTGAGTGACATTAATTGAGTGCGAGTGAATTTCTTTGGAGTGAACGGTGAGTATTTGTTGTGAGCAAAAAAATTTGAGAGAAAAAACGAGTGAATTTCTTTGGAGTGACCGTGAGCATTTGGGTGAGGATTATTTTATTGCTACTAACGTTTTCTTGCAGGTACAAATTTGAAATTAAATGGAGAGGGAGGTAGGATATAGTTCGAATTCGGGATTGTCCAAGGTCCAAATGGATGCGTTGTTCAGGCATTTTAGTAGGATGATGACGACCCAAATGGAGTCGTTACATGAAAGGTTGGATAAGCTTGAGGTTGGCGTTAGTGGGAGTAAATCTAAACATAAGGATTTGGGTAGAGATGATGAGGAATGTGATTTGGGCGGAGACGAGGAGAGTCAAAATGAGAATTGGGGTAGGATGGGAAGAGGTAGAGGATTTGGTAGAGGAAGAAGAGAAGCCTTACGGGGTAGATATGAGGGGAATAGGGAGGATGGTAATATGGGTAGTATTAAGATGAAAATTCCTTCGTTCTATGGGAAATCTGATCCGGAGGCATATTTAGAGTGGGAAAAAAGGGTAGAGTTTGTGTTCGAATGTCACCACTACTCCGAACCAAAGAAGGTTAGGTTGGCGGTGGTTGAATTTCTAGACTATGCTCTCATTTGGTGGGATCAATTAGTGACCACTAGAAGGAGGTATAATGAGGGACCCATTGAGTCTTGGGATGAGATGAAGAGAGTGATGAGAAAAAGGTTTGTGCCCAATCACTATTATAGGGAGATGTTTAAGAGGCTACAAACGTTGAGGCAAGGGGTAAAGAGTGTTGAGGACTACTATAAGGAGATGGAAGTAGTCATGATTAGGGCCAATGTTGAGGAAGATAGTGAGGCTACCATGGCTCGTTTTCTTTGTGGCTTGAACAGGGAAATTCAAGATCAAGTGGAGCTTCGGCACTACTTGGATCTAGATGAGATGGTACAAATGGCTATAAAAGTGGAGCAACAACTCAAAAGGCGTGGAGTTGGCCGCACCAATCAAACTGGGGGTGCATCATCTTCTTGGAGATCAAATGTGGTGAAGAGTGAGGAGAACAAGGTGGTGGCCAAGCCCAAAACTGAGACCAAACAAGAGGCGCCTAAGCAAGGAGTGCAAGGTAAATCTGAAACTCCTCTTAATCGATATAGAGATGTTAAATGTTTTAGGTGTCAAGGGTTGGATCATATTTCTAGTGAATGTCCTAATAAGAGGGTGATGATCTTGAATGACTATGGTGAGTATGAATCTCATAGTGAGGATGATGATGATGATGAGATGCCTGAATTAGAGGATCCTGATGAGGGCTATGGGGCGATTATAGATGAAACACTAGTGACTAGGCGTATCATGAGTGCCCAAGTCAAGGAGGAGGAGACTAACCAAAGAGAGAACTTGTTCCACACTAGGTGTTTTGTGAATAAAAAGGTTTTCAATTTAATCATAGATGGGGGGGAGTTGTACTAATGTGGCTAGTGTTGAGATGGTGGAGAAATTGGGCTTGCCTACACTAAATCATCCTCAACCATATAGGCTTCAATGGTTAAATGATTGTGCGGAGGTGAAGGTGACAAAACGTGTGTTGGTTTCTTTTTCGATTGGGAAATACATTGATGAGGTTTTATGTGATGTAGTGCCAATGCATGCTTGTCATATCTTGTTGGGTATGCCTTGGCAATACGATAGGAGGGTGACTCATGATGGTTTCAAGAATACGTATTCATTTATGTTAAAAAAGGATTCCATTGTATTACTTCCTTTGTCCCCAAAGCAAGTGTTGGAGGGCCATTTGAAAAGAAAAAAGAGAGATGAGGCCGAAAGAAAGAGTGAACAAAAAAGTGAGGTGACCTTGGAAAATAAAAAGAAATGGCTGAAAAAAAGAGTGATAAAAAGAGTGAGATAGCCATACAAAAGAAAAATGAGAGGAAAGAAAATGACAGGAAAGAAAATGAGAGGAAAGAGGCCAAAAAGAAATCATATATGGCCCAAAAAGGTGAGTTGATGCAATTGATGCACACACATGAACCACTTGTGTTGATTCTTTACAAGGAGATCATCCTTAACACAAGTGATATAGCCGGGTCCCTTCCGAGCATTGTTGTTTCACTTTTGCAGGAATTTGAAGACGTATTTCCGGAGGAGCTACCTCAAGGACTACCACCATTGAGGGGGATTGAACACCAAATTGATTTGGTGCCCTGGAGTGCCTTACCAAATCGTCCAGCTTATAGGAGCAATCCGGAGGAGACCAAGGAGCTTCAACGACAGGTAAGTGAGTTGTTAGATAAGGGTTTTGTGCGTGAGTCCATGTCTCCTTGTGCTGTACATGTTTTACTAGTTCCTAAGAAAGATGGCTCATGGCGTATGTGTGTAGATTGTAGGGCAATTAATAACATAACAATTAAGTATAGGCACCCCATACCTAGACTAGATGATATGTTAGATGAATTGCATGGTGCATGTGTCTTTAGTAAAATTGACTTGAAGAGTGGTTATCACCAAATTAGGATAAGGGAAGGTGACGAGTAGAAAACTGCTTTTAAAACCAAATACGGGTTATATGAGTGGATTGTCATGCCTTTTGGCTTAACTAATGCTCCTAGCACCTTTATGAGGTTAATGAATCATTTTTTGCGTGCACACATAGGAAAGTTTGTTGTGGTTTACTTTGATGATATCCTAGTGTATAGCAAAAATTTGGATGAGCATGTTAATCACTTCAGACTTGTGCGAATCACATTAAGGGCTGAAAATTTATATGATAATTTAAAGAAATGTGATTTTTGTACAAGCAAACTTGCCTTCCTTGGTTTTGTGGTAAGCTCGCAGGGGATACATGTGGATGAAGACAAGGTAAGTGCTATTCGAGATTGGCCAACGCCTACTACTGTTGGTCAAGTCCGAAGTTTTCATGGACTTGCAAGCTTCTATAGGAGGTTTGTTAAGGATTTTAGCACACTAGCAGCACCGATGATAGCGGTAATCAAGAAAAATGTTCCATTCCATTGGGGCGAGGAGCAAGATAAGTCTTTTAATCTTATTAAACAAAAATTGATTAATGCTCATTTACTTGTTTTACCTGATTTTGCTAATACCTTTGAGATTGAATGTGATGCTTCAGGTGTAGGTATTGGTGGAGTGTTGATGCAAGGAGGGCGTCCGGTGGCATACTTTAGTGAGAAGCTCAATGGAGCGGCGCTGAACTATCCCACGTATGACAAGGAGTTCTACGCACTCGTGAGGACTCTAGAGACGTGGCAGCACTACTTGAGGCCTAAGGAGTTTGTGATCCATACGGATCATGAGTCTCTAAAGCACCTTAAGGGTCGACAAAAGTTGAACAAACGGCATGCCAATTGGGTAGCATTCATTGAAACATTCCCCTACATCATCAAGTACAAACAAAGTAAGGAAAATGTAGATGGTCCACATGACAAATTTTATTTGCATCATGGTTTCTTGTTTAAAGAAGATAAATTGTGCATTCCCAAGTCATCAATTCATGAATTACTTGTTAGGGAGGCACATGGGGGTGGTTTAATGGGGCATTTTGGTGTGGCTAAAACTTTGAGTGCTTTGCATGAACATTTCTATTGGCCACGCATGAAACGTGACGTTGAGCGTGTTTGTGATAAGTGCATTACTTGTAGGCAATCTAAATCTAAAACACAACCACATGGCTTGTATACACCACTTCCCATCCCTAGTGAACCTTGGGTTGATATTTCTATGGACTTTGTTTTGGGGTTGCCTAGGACAAAGAAGGGGAGGGATTCTATATTTGTTGTTGTGAATAGATTTTCTAAGATGGCATATTTTATTGCTTGTCACAAAACGGATGATACATCTCACATTGCGGATCTATTCTTTAGAGAAGTCATTAGGTTGCATGGCATGCCTAGGACTATTGTTTCTGATCGCGATGTTAAATTCTTGAGTAACTTTTGGAAAACTTTATGGGCTAAACTTGACACTAAATTGTTGTTCTCTACTACTTGTCATCCTCAAACGGATGGGCAAACTGAAATTGTTAATAGAACTTTAGGAACACTGTTGCGTGCTATTCTTAGAAAAAACTAAAAGAATTGGGAAGATTGCTTACCATTTGTTGAGTTTGCTTACAATCGTTGTGTGCATTCTACTACCAATTATTCGCCGTTTGAAATTGTTTATGGTTTTAATCCTTTGACTCCGTTGGATTTGATGTCTTTACCTGTGAGTGAAAGGTTAAACGTGGATGGGAAAAAGAAGGCTGAATTTGTTAGGGGATTGCATGAAAAGGTCAAGGCCAACATTGAGAAAAGAAATGAACAATATGCCCGGCAAGCCAACAAAGGGAAGAAGAAGGTGGCATTTGAGAAGGGCGATTGGGTGTGGCTACACCTGAGGAAGGAAAGGTTCCCTGAGAAGAGACGTTCAAAGCTATACCAAGAGGCGATGGACCATTCAAAGTTCTTGAGAGGATCAATGACAACGCCTACAGACTCGATCTACCAGGTGAGTATAACGTGAGTTCTACTTTTAATGTTAGTGACTTGTCGTTGTTTGATGTAGCTGACGAGCAAGATTTGAGGACAAATCCTTTTCAAGAAGGGGAGGAAGATACGACCACGGGTGGTCAAGCTCCGAGGAAGGTATGGGATCCTTTGCAATTGCCGGAGGGACCAGTCACGAGGGGACGCCTAAAGAAGTTCAAGGAGGCACTACAAGGAGTCATGAGCAAGCATGAAGGGGTCGTGATGCATGGGAGTACGTCGGGAGACCAAAGGAATATCATTCAAGCATTGTTGGAGATGGCCGAGACTACACGGACATGTACACGGACCTGCACACGGGGTCCGTGCCCTTTACAGCCAAAGATGAAGAATTCCAGTATCTACACGGACCTGTACACGGAGGTGGACACGGGGTCCGTGTCCCTTGTTTCCAGCTGAAGATTGGTTTCCCGAGTGTACACGGACCCACACACGGAGGCCTACACGGGGTCCGTGTCCTTGACGGCTTGGCGAGACATCGATCCTTGTTCGATATGAAATTGAGGGCACGATTCATATTTAATCTTGTTTGCTTTTTATTCGTACGTGGATTCGTATGATATCGATTTTCACGAGGGTTGCCAAGGACGGGTTATTTGGAGGTTCTCTTGAACGCGATTGTTCCTATCATTGATTAGTTGTTGCTAGACCGCGTGATCTAGAGGCGATTATAACACCTATCGATTACTTGTTTCAAAGATCGGGACCAATCAAAGATCTCGTGGGCGGGATCATATCAAAACATGTCATGTAACCGGATGTTGACTCTTCTTGAAGTTTCGATTGGGGTTCTGATATGTTTAATGACTTCTCTTCATGAATCTTGAAAATTTCTTGATGAATAATGACATAGAATCGTTGCGATTTTCTCAGAAATTTTTTAATGGCAGTGTAGTAGTTGAAACACTTGAAACAACAATAGCAGCAGCAACAACTTTAGTTGACTGACTTGATGAAGGCCCTTCACCCCTTCTTACTTCCAGTTCAAACTCATAGGCCTTCAGGTATGCAAACAAGTCATGGAATTTTGGTTTGGTCAAATTCTTTGATTTTCTTATTGTCATAGTATTAACATCTCACTATTGAGCAGTGCTGTAACGTATCATACTTTTTGCTACTTAAAATTTGCGGAAAAATTTAAGATTTTCTTAAATACTAATAAATCTCGCGTTCATAAGTAACTGTCCAACCAAAAGTATTTGCAAAACAAAATTTCTTGTTTAAACAATGTAATCAAATCAAGAAATCAGAGTATTTGACATTTCATAAAAACTTAAAAACTTGGGCGGTCCTCGGGTCTAGCCTCATGCTCAGTCCAAGCCAGCTCCTTGGTCTACACCCCTAGTCTCCTCAAAATCATTCTCACCTGCATCGATCAAGTCTAGTGAGGCTAAAGACTCAACACGTATAAAATGGAAGTAACGAGTAATATGTAATAAAATCACATGCAAATTAAAAATAGAGAGTACATACTTGAAACTTGAACTTGTAATTAAACTTGAAAATACATACATAACATAGACGTGCCATAACGTGAACTTCTCTTAAACATGCTTGCATAGTTGTACATACTTGAACATACATAAACTTCATAATTTTTGCGTAGAGGTATGTTTCAAAGCAAGTTACCCATAACATAAAATGTCTGATCAGACTAAACCACAGTACTGGGCTAATAGGGAAGATCCACTGTAACATACATGAGATCCACGTTCATCCTTTAACAAGTGGATTGGTCACGTCCATGCTTTAACGCTTTCCAATCCTGATCCAAACCCGTTCATGCTTTAACGGGGTGGAGAGGTCCTCGACCACGTTCACCGACTTCCAAACCCATTGATAAATTGGTCACAAGACATTTATCATACCTCAAAAACTTTAAAATGTTTTCTTTGCATGTCGAACATACTTACTTGGCGTTGAGGGATTCGTTGGATCTCGCTTGGGACCGCTGCTACAATATACTAACATGAATTCAACATTTAACTTGCATAACTTAGACGTATTACTCGTACTCAACCACGAAGTACATAAATAGCTTATGACGTTCTAGATCACTCGGGACTTGACCTCGTTAAATCATCGTACTAACCCATGACATCGAACCCCGAAAAATCTCTAAAATGATGTGTGAACATTTCCCCAAAATAAAAGACATGAACTTACTATTTGAACTTGAAAAGAGGTGTAAACCAAACACTCCTTACAGAAGGGTCCGTGCTCGGGAGGTAATAAATTACCGCTCGAGCGCCAAGTCTCTGGAAACCTACCCTCAGACAGAAAGAGCGGCACTCGGGCGGTAAAAAGTTACCGCTCGGGCACCGAGTAAACTAGACTCCGCGACTCAGAAACTTACACTCTCCAATTTCGATTACACAGACTGTGAACAATGCCTCGGGACTCATTCTAGGACGCTATGGCACTGACTCGACACCATAAAATGTCCCAAACGACGACGCACACCACACAAGCAACAAATCCGTAAACTCAAATTTTGACACCAATACAGTTTCTTACGACTACTCGTTCTCCCAAGTGCCTAACGACGCGAAACAAAACGTCAATGACCATCTTAACATCATTAACAATATACCTATACGCAGGAACGATCACCCGTCGATCCTCAATGAAGCCTGCAACCATAAAACTTCAAGAACTCATCAATAGCATATATTTTCAGAAAACGCAGTTTGAGCAGTCCCACGAAAAATGTCATAACTCACTCAATTTTTATCCAAATATTTCGAATTTTATATCCAATCAAAGGTATCGAAAATTTCTACGTTTCAGATGTTGAAAGTTTTCTAAAAATCAAGACCGAAAAATCACAGTTTATAAAATACACGGAAAAAGAAATTTCAGATCTAAAAATTATTTCAAAACTTATCTAAACATTTTTCTGCTCAAACAATGAACGTCATACATGAATTTTTCCACATAATAAACAACACAACGCATAATATGACGAGATCGATGCATAAACGAAAGAATATACATGCCTTTGAATTAAAATTTACCGAACCGACGATACCGAAGCGGAAACGGAGCGAGGCTTGATTCGGGACGATTGTGGCACTAAAATCTTGCAACAAAACTCACGAAAATTTGCTTAAGAAATAAGAGAAGAGGGGCGGCTGCTAATGGCTTTTAGAACCCTAGGTTTTGCTCTCAAAATTATAACAAGGCAAATGAAAATGTGTGCGCGTGTATCGTGTATATGAGTGTGTGTGAATGTGTGTGTGCGTGTGTTTAGACTTAATTAGGGGAGTAATTTTGCTTAAGTAGCTATTTAAAATACTAATTAAAATGCTAACTCCATTAACAAGTCAATAAAAATACTATCCCTGCTAATCTTAAATAAAATCCTCTACTTTAAAATAAAATGAACATTTGCCGCCATAACCTTAAAATTTTAAAATCAAAGAGTCACCTAATAATTAAATTAGGCTTTTAAAATAATAAAACTAAATAAATTATTTAAAACGCTCCATCCTTAACTTAAAATAAATACCGCATTAAATATTTTGCCAAAAATAGTCGTCGGTCATTTCCTCGATCCCACCTCAAATAGTCGCCTGAAACATGAAACTCGAGAAACATTTTAACGTGCATCACCAAACATAATTAATTTAAAATAATACGTTTAAATAAATCATGCATGACTTAAACTCATGTTAAATTTAAATAAGTGAATTAACAATTAAATAAATGCATTGGTTTTACGTGCACTGAAATTGGGCTCTACAAGTGCTCTTGTAACCTTGAGTGCATCTTCTCTAAGTCATATTTTTTGCCAAGATCTGCTGGCTCGTTGATAATGTTACTGAATCTTTCATCAAAGTTAATTAAAATTTTATTCTACCTTCATTTTAACATTTCCGGAACTTTTGCATTTTTGCGGAAAGTTTACTTTCTTTTGTTTGGTCATTTCTTTCACATATCTGGATTAAATTTTTCTCAGATTTCTTTTGCAGAAGAACACATCTTGATTTTTCTGAAGGTGTTTTTGTCAAGGTTCTTGTACAAAATGTCATTGGCTACATTATTCAGTTAGCTTTCTTTTTATCTTCACTAGTCCATTCACTTCTGTGTTTTTTCAGCAAGCATTTGTGGAGTTCCTTCTGTTATAACCATTGTGTATTGGCTTTCATAATCTTAATGGTACCATCAGTGATGACATATCACATGTCATCGTCTTGTGCTGCAAGATTAGTTGTCCACCTGATTTTCTAGTCGTGAAAGTCTTCTTCAGAGAACATGAGAATCTTGCGGAAAGATGTCATAGCACTCCGATACCACTTGTTAGGATCAGTGAAGTGTTTTAGAAGAGGTGATTAAATAAACACTCCTAACTTTTTCTTTCTTTTTCTTCTGAAATATGTGCTTCAAACCTTTTAGGATTCAGAAGCTTATCTCAATCTTTGAAAGCGCAGTAGACTAATTAAAAAGTTCGAAAAAATTCCACAACACTTGATGAAATTTAAAAATAGTAGAAGGTAAAATAACACAAGTTTTGTTTCTGGAGTTCGAAAGATAAAACCCTTCTGTGACTCTTCTTATTCTATTTTCAGAAGGCTAAAAGACTTTGATTAGTACACAATTGTATGAACTCACTTCAGTAAGACTTACTCTTGCCTACTGAAACTCTTAGTATTACAACTCAACACTTAATGAATTTTGATTCTGAGAAATAATTTTTCTACATATTACAAACACTTCACACTTCACACTCTTCAATGGGTAAATACAATGAAAGAGTATGTGAAAATGGTAAAACAACGGTCTTCTGAATCTGCCAGAACTTTATAGTGTGTGCTGGTTTTTGTAAACTTTCGGTGTGATAAGCTAGAAGGTGTGAGTGATTTTGCAATTTGACAAAAACTCAGTATGTTTTGAACACATCGTAAAGCTTTTTTGTAAATCATCTTCATTATTCGAATGGGAATGGCTCTTGTTTCCGTTACAAGTATCTGAATCCAAGAATAGACTTGTTATTTGTTTTTGTACCAAAAATGGTAGTGAGCAATGAATGATACGTACGGTTCATTTTATTACTTTAAATAAAATGTACTATTTTTACATAACGACTACAATAATAGGGATATCCTGTGATAGATAGTATAAACAAAAGGATATTACTAGAGTAGTCTGACATATTATAGTAAAAGACTATCTTTCTGCTATTGCTATTGGATCTATATTACTTCATTATTAGTTCGGTCTACTGGCATTTATATTTAGATTGTGTTCTGATTTTCTTTAAGATGAATGATTCTTCGAGTTCTTTTTAAGAAGAATACTGCTTCTGGTTTTCTCAAGCAATACATCACCACAGTTAAAAGTATCCTTGTCAAATAAACAACAAATATATTATTCTAATAATTTTATTCCTTCTTTCGATTTTATTGTGTGCGAAATGATTCATCGAATAAAATAGTGAATTAATTCACTTACAATATTTTTTAATATTAAATTGTGGAAATGTATGTTATTGTTATATTTCAACTATTAAAGAATTCAAAAAAAAAATGTTAAAGAATTAAATTTTTAAAAATTTTAAAATTACCAAACTAAATGACATCAATAATCTAATTTAGGGGTGATCATATTTTTTATTAACCGCCTGAACCTTCGAACCGAATTGATTTTATAAAAACCACAATTAAAAATAGTAATCATAAATCGCATCACATACGCGGTTCGGTTATTTGTTTTTTTTTTGCCAAGAGCCACAGCAAACCGTGTCGTCTAAAGTGTTTGCCATAATATTTGGCCTAGGATTATAATAATTTGTAAACAACATATTCAATTAAAGAAGTCGTCATTCATTATATTTCAACTATCTTCAAAATTATTGTTCATACAAAGAAAACTTATCTTCTTCTTAATTATTATTTATATTAGTCTTTTATTAGAGTATTTATTTCTTTTACTACAATATTTAGTTTGAAGTTTGAAAGTAAAAAAGATAAAATAGTGTAAATGTCATTTTTGTCGTGATTGTGTTGTTAATTATTAATTTACTTTTGAATCTTGATTATTATTTTATCTATTTTTATCATTGAATTATTTTACATTTAAATATACTATATTATTGTTGTTATCAAATAAATTAGAATATATATTATAATATATTTCATTAAAAAAACTGTAAACCGACTGCAAGCGCCTGAAACCGCTCAAAACCGTAATAATAATTCTACATGTAAAGCCGCGATTATTTTTTAAAATTACTAACCGACCGCATATGGTAATTCAGTTTAAATTTCTTAAAAAAGATCGCAAAACCGCACCATGATCATCCATATTCTAATTAGATAATCAAAAAATAATTATTGACAATAATTATAACATTACTAATTAATTTCACAAATAATTATAAGAAAAACCGAACCCATAATTATTGGGACTAAAGAGATCGCAGGATTTCATAACCATAGGCGGCGTTCTTCCATCGATTCTATTCCTTTTCTTTTCCGAACCATTTTTCTCTCTTTCTCAATGGCTGCAAATTAACAGATTACAATAATTATTTGAATTTTTTTAGTTTCAACCATGCATGAATTATTTGTAGATACGTGTTTGTTGTAATTATACACAATAATTTATTGGCTCATTAGTGATTACAATATTTTTTTATCTCTTCGACACAAATTATGTCTACTCACAGGAGGATAATACATTTGTTCATTGGGAAGATGACGAGTTTCTCATATTTTGTAAGTTAAATTTTCTTTTGTTTTTTCATATCCATTGTTGTATGAATTCACTGCATGCACATAAATGTATACGTACGCCAAGCTTACGACTTCTACATGTGTGCGTGTGTTGTGTGTGTAGGAATGGATTACATGTTTTTGGGATTCAACGGAATTCAAGATTGTTTGTTTCCATTTTCTTTCCCACAAAGAAGACAAAAACTTGTGTGAGACGGTCTCACGGGTCGTATTTTGTGATACAGATCTCTTATTTGGGTCATCCATGAAAAAATATTACTTTTTATGCTAAGAGTATTATTTTTTATTGTGAATATCGATAAGATTGACCCGTCTCACAGATAAAGATTCGTGAGACCATATCACAAGAGACTTATTCCACAAAGAGTACGCAAAATTTTGGAATTTGAACAATACTTTTCTGGGATTCATGTTAAAGAATGACAATAATAATAGGAAGAGAAATTTATAAATTTCAATGATTATAATTATAATATTATCGTCTTGCCTTGTTCTAGCCAGCTGCCAATACGCAGATATCAAAAAGATAGGTATCTGCACGTTCTTTCCCATAGCTTCTCTACTATCTCTTGCATTATTTGTATGCTTATGGTTTGTACAGGACAATAAGCAGGTATGAATTAATGCACTACGAGCAAAGAAAAATATAGATTTCTCAAATATTTTTAGAAGTTATTTACGAGGTGGTTAACTCTCTGAGCTATGATGCAGATACTGTTAGAATCGAACTCACAAATGAGTGATGAAACTGAGAGTAGAAGAAGCTGTGAGGTATGAGTTTCATTGTCTCATATCTTGATCTGTATGAATAAATTTGTTGTTTTGTACTTTGATTATGATTACAAAAAAAATAAACATAAAAATTGTGATGCCTGTCGTAGAATGGATGCAGTTACAGACCACCTGGAAGCGAATCATTGCCTAAAGGGATAGTTGTTAAAACCTCTAACTTGGAAAGACAACCAAACCATTATGGGGATCTCCAGAGGTACTAACTGGAACTAAATTTAGAGTTTTTTCCTATATCATATGAGGCACTATATTCTTTTGGACTAGTGCAGCAGAAGATAAGTTCATCGATGAGTTTGTTTGCTGTGCGTGTTGGAATAAAGCAGAAGATAAATGCAAATAATCTCGTTCAAAAGGATAATAATGATCCGTATCTTCTATTTGTCTGTATATCTATATATATCAGCATGATCATGATATATAGAATCTCAAAATTGCAGTTCCTAGCAAGCAATTTTGTTGTGATGCTTTTCATTATGATGGCATTGTTGATATGTGGAAGGATCGTCAACAGAGCAATCAGGTCATGCATGTATCTGTGAAACTAAATGGAAAGCCTAAAATAAAATTTTACCACTCGCAAATGAGCGGGAATGTATCATATGCTTCGCCTGTATATAACCTTTAGGAGTTTATGGCTCGACCATATCAAAATATTATTTTTGGGACAAGAAGAATGTTCTTTCTCTCCACACAGTCATATTACTTGAAACGGATACATTTACATAGGGTCTCAACTGGGTGGTATCCTTGAACCAATCACGACATGAAATAAAAGGATTGTATCAAGAACCATGTTGGGTGTTCGATTTTCATTCGCAATAATGGATTTTCAGAGGGATGCTAAATCTATTAGTGTCATTGAATAGGTGGTTTGCCAAGAGATTCTTGTATCCTGATATAGTAGCAGATTATGATTATTTTTTCTTGTGGGACGAAGAGATAGGAGTCGAAAACTTCCACCCTGCACGGTATGCAAAACCCATATTTATTCTAGACTCAATTTTCACAAGACTCAATTTTCACACATTACTAGTATTAGTTTTGAAATAGGTATTCGGTGTGCAGATATTTATCAATTGTCAGAGATGAAGGATCAGAGATATCACGATCAGGGCTTGAAATAGGGGAATCTAAGGTGCATCGCCTTATAACTGCACGATGGAAGATATCAGAAATACATAGGTTTGTTCATGCCTATTTCCCTTAATAGCATATAACAATTCTAAAATCTATGAAAAAAAGTGAATGAAACCATTTTATAAGAAGACAATGCAGGTATCATATACAGTTAAATAAATGATAGTGCAGGAGGACTTACAAAGTTGGTGGTAAGGAAACTCAATATGATGATAACAGCACTCATCCTCCTTGCACAGGGTACAACAAATGTTCACATACACGCATGTATGGAGTACAAAAATTTAACATAGATTCATATAATGCTGTTTTCAGATGGATAGAAGTTATGGCCCCTGTGTTCTCCATGAATGCATCGCGTTGTGTATGGTGTATGATGCAGGTATGATTTATGTACTTATATAATTGAAATGAGATGATTTTACAGATAAATCCTTATTGGTTTTGTCGCAGAATGACTTGATTCATGCTTGGGAACTTGACATGCACCTTGGTTAATGTGCACAGGCAATTGACATTCCATCCCTCTTTTTACCTTATACACACACATTCACACAAATATACAGAATGCATGAATAAATACTTTCATGATCGTCAGGGAGATCGAACGAAAAACATAGGAGTTGTGGATGCTGAATACATAGTTCACTATGGCTTCCCAACACTAGGAGAAGAAGAGGTACTGAGTTGCATTGCAATTTGCATGCATGCCTGGAATTTCTAATGGATTTTAATTGGATGATTGATGCTGCATACACAGGGAAGTTCGAAAGCAGAAAAAATAAAAAAGAAAGTCGAGGAGAGAAGACAGTCGTATAACGAGTACTAGATATTCAAAAGGCAGTGGAAGAAAGCAGCAGAGGAGGATCAGCGTTGGACTGATCCATATCCACATCAAACTCTTTAAATTGCTCATCCATCAGCTATGATTTACCAAGTTTCTGCTATTCAACTACCAACCACCACCTTAATTCATAGTTCTGGTTAATTGGTGTAGCTGTAACATTTAAGGGAAGCCAACCATGTTTATACCAATACCAATCAAGTAATGTATAAATATTTTGTAGGACTTCAACGTTTAGAAAACAGATATTAAGATGCCAATGATTTTGTTTCTTCTCGAAAAATTAAAAGAAATTGCCCATGGACCACCCTCAAAGACAGACATCAGCAATAGCAATAAAACTCCAACAATCTATTCTAAATATCAAAATTTTGTTCTAAAGAAACACATTAAGTAAACTTAATTGATCTACACAATTACTTGACTCATCTACTAATCATAAAACAAAAATATACATTAAATGAAATTTATCCTCATTTGTGTTTAACTAAACAAGGATGGATTAATAGAAATTTCATGGATCTTTCCCAGCTCCTAACTCCTCCTATGCCTCTCGTGTAATTCCTACCTATAAACCCCAAATCTCTCCTCATCCTTTCAACAAACAAAATTCAAGGAAATCGAAACTAGATATGACATCCGAAGCAATTACAAGTCTTGGGAGTGAAAGAACAGTAGCCAAAAGGCCTGTTTGGGATGTTGCAATTGATTGCATAGCAACATGGAGATTCCAAACAGTATCTTTTGGCTGTACCCGTACCTCCTCCACAGCAAGTGCACAAGGCACAAACCCCGAAGCTTCCGGCCAGATTTCTCCGGTTCATTGTCAACACTTCCTTCCCTTCTGGCACCATCTCCATCCCCACATTCGAGGCACTCGTAAACCCATTTGCCTGCAAATCCACAAGTGTTGAATTTGGAAGCAAGACGCAATCTTTAACAAGATTATTGATGGGATCTGTGTAACATAACAAATAATACAAATGCAGAGACTGTGTGATAAAGATACTCACAATTGGTGAAAATCTAACTCCACAGAGAGTAAAGGCGAGCAACAAAAGGAACAGTGACCAAGAAATCCCACTCCCACTTGCGCGCATCTCTTATGGGGAGGATGAGAGATTGTAAGAAAAGAGGTGTGGGTTAGGTGTGAGCGCCTAATGAATGATGCACCCCACACAGTTTTCACTTAAACCAGTTACTCGCTGTATGTGTGTACGATTTTTTTTATAATTATTTATGGACAAAAATAAAATTTGACAAATTATAAAAAGATTAAATTGATATTTATTTATATTGTTGAAATAAAAAATATAAAAATAAAAGTGTGTATTTAAATTTAATAAAAAATAGTGACTCTCGTGTGAGACCGTCTCACTGATCATAATTTGTGAGACGGGTCAATCTTACCCATATTCACAATAAAAAGTAATACTCTTAGCATAAAAAATAATATTTTTTTATGGGTGACCCAAATAAGAGATCTGTCTCACAAATACGACTCGTGAGACCGTCTCACACAAGTTTTTGCCTTAAAAAAAACAAAAAACAAAAGTGTAATATTGATATCAAAAGCAGGCATCTAGGAGTTGGAACCTTAGATTCGATAGTACAATCAAAGAGTTTGGTTTTACTAAGAATCATGAGAAACCCTGTGTGTATAAGAAGGTCAGTGGGAGTGCTGTGACATTCCTGGTGTTGTATGTTGATAACATTCTACTCATTGGGAATGATGTAGGGATGTTGCAATCAACTAAGATATGGTTAGCGAGTAAGTTCTCGATGCAGGACTTGGGTGAAGCATCTTTTGTATTGGAAATACAGATCTATAGAGATAGATCAAAGAGATTGCTTGGTCTCACCCAGTACACATACATTGATACCATCGTGAAGCGGTTCTCGATGGATGAGTCCAAGAGAGGACATCTACCAATGTGTCATGGCGTGTCCCTATCCAAGTATATGTCTCCCAAGACTGATGCAGAGATAGCGGCGATGACAAGCATTCCTTATGCATCTGCAATTGGTAGCATCATGTATGGGATGATATCTACACGTCCTGACGTGGCTTTCGCACTAAGTGTAGTGAGTAGATATCAATCGAACCCTGGTCTTCCACATTGGAAAGCTGTGAAAGACATCCTCAAGTATTTGAGAAGGACCAATAAGTTGTTCTTGGTCTATGGAGATGTGGAACTGAAATTGGAAGGCTATACTGACTCTAGCTTCCAAAGCGATATCGATGACTCGAAGTCAACCTCTGAATTCATATTAATGCTCAATGGTGTTGTTGTCTCTTGGAAGAGTTCCAAGCAAGACAGTACAACGGATTCCATCACTGAGGCAGAATATATTGTTGCATCAGCTGCAACAAAGGAGGCTGTTTGGATAAGGAATTTCGTCCAAGAGTTGGGCGTCATTCCTAATGGAGTTGCTCCTGTCCCGGTGTTTTGTGACAACACGGGAGCCATTGCTCAAGCAAAGGAGCCGAGGTCTCATCAAAAGTCCAAACATATACTGAGAAAGTACCACATCCTCCGAGAGATAGTGGAAAGAGGAGATGTCACGATTGACAAAGTCGGCTCCGCAGATAATGTTGCTGATCCGCTAACTAAGCCTTTACCTGGACCATTGTTCGAGAAGCATCGCGAATTGATGGGTTTGAAGCATATGAGTAGTTGGCTCTAGTGCAAGTGGGAGATTGTTAGAGTAGGTGCCCGTTGAGCCAAGTGTTGGTCGAGAGATCATGTTTAAACTCTATGTATAAACAATATTTATTTTAATAATATTTGAAATTATTGTTTTGGCACTTCTTTATCTGTATACTCATGCTAGTTGCATAGATAAAGCCCTTGAATATACAAATAGTAGAATGAATATGATGTCCAAGTGGCTCTCACTTATCGAGTGGAAACGTCCTAGTTTATGGTTGTACACCATTAGTCCTTATGACCCGGGACAACATTGAGACTCTATGTGCTAGCACTACACTTTGACTTGTTTACCGACTCTCAAGGGGTCATCAGGTGGCAAGGTTGGGTGTTCTGTCGAAACATATAGGAGTCGATGCATTGTAGTCAGGGATTCACCGCTTACCTTCGGGTATGGATATCCTATGTGATATCATGTGTATGTAGTTTGAAATCTCTGATCAGAGTATGGTGGTAATTATGAAAGGGGTTTCATAGATTACACCATCGATGCAACTACGACATGACACATACTATCGATTCATTGATAACTCTCGATATACCAATGGTTGTCGAATCGGTCAGGATATATGAGTTGAAGGGACCGTACTGTATGCTAACCATAATTGAATGGTTCTTGCAGGCACTATCATTTGATACCTAAAAAATCATGTAAGCGATGCTGCTAGGCGTTTAACATGATTGGTTGGGTACTATCAGACTTGAGTTCTGACGTTCTTGTTATCAAAGAGTTGATAATTAAGAATGGGACAATTGGGGTATGCTCGTATAAGGAATGTTCAGTCCGAATCACATGGAGATGTGAACCCACGGCTAGTTGTATCAATAAACCATTGAGGGCTACACAAGTACTAGCTTTCTAGATCCCGTTGCGAAGTAAAATAGTTCAATGTGTTGAACTGCTTATAAAAGAGTTTATAAGCATAAGGAAAAATAGAAGTATGACTTCTATGAGGGAAATGTAATTTTTAATTTATGAATGTGTTCTTAAATTAAAAGTTGGCCAAATAAATAATGTATTTGAAAATTGTGATTTTCATAAACATTATTATGGACTAAATTAAATTAATTCAACTGTTGAATTAATTAAACACTAGTGGACCTATTAGAGTCCAAATAATTAAATTACTTCAAGTGTTGAATTAATTAAATAACATTGGACCTTGTAAAGTGCAATTGTAAATAATTATTTAATTAGTGGACTTGAGTAACATCAAGCATTGTTTAGTTGAACTCAAATATGTTTGAGACAATTTAAATTAAAAGTCCATGGGCCTTTTGTAAATATTACAAGCCCACTTGATTTGCATGCTTGAGAGGTGAAAGGTTGTGGACTACTTTTGTTTAAAAAATTGGCATGGCATGCAAAATGTTGTCACTACTTTTTCAAGACCCAAGAAAATTCTTCCCTTCCCTCCTACACAAGTGACTTGGCCGAAATTCTATAGGAGTTCTCTCCTCATTTTTCTCTCCATTTTTTCTTCTTCAATTGTTGAGGATAGAAAATACTTCTCCTTGAAAAATCTTCTTATTTTTCTAGTGCAAAATAAGAAGGGTTCTAGCTTGCAAGTGGTGGGCCTAATTTGAAGCAAGGAGAGCTTGTAGAAGGTCATCCCATCAAGAGCTAAGGTGTTTACACCTTAGTTGAAGCCATCATCAATCCATTGTGATTGATAGGTAAATTTCTAAACACCCTATGAATGTCATAGCTTGTGTTTTTGTATTTGCTACACACTAGTATTGAGGCGCTCGAAATTTTATGCTAGAAAATATGATTTTCGAAAATTTTGTTGCTTCCGTTGCGAATTCGGGCACCTAAAATCGATCCCTTTCAGAATGTGCCCAGCCTCTAACAATTTGCCCACCTCTTTTCGTACAACTTTATCTTTCTCCGGCCCGAAGTGTCTTTTTTTCTGCTTTGCAGAGCGAGCATTCGGCAAGATGTTCAACCGATGCTCTGCAACATCTGGGCTCGTTCTTGTGAGTTCATGGGCTGACCAAGAGAACACGCTGAGGTTAGCCTGTAAGCAAGTAATGAGTTCCTCCTTGACCCTGGGGTCTAGGTCAGGGCTATTTTGAGAGTTTTCTTCTCGGGCCCAAGCGCTATAACCTCAGGCTCTTTATCTATCACCTCCTGAACCTCCTTCCTCTCCACGGAAAACCCACTCCTTCCCCTTCTAATCATATTGACTTCCACCCGCGCCCTCTTTCCCTCTTCCTTCACTATCCCTTCATAACACTTACGTGCGACTTTCTGGTCCCCGCACAAGACTCCGACCCCTTTACCCACATGAAACTTCAGCTTCTGATGATATGTGGAAGCTACAGCTCTAAAATCCTTTAGGGCCGGTCGGCCCAGAATTCCATTGTAAGCGGATGGGGTGTCTACCACGGTAAATGTTGTCATCTTTGTTACCCGCCGAGGCTCCTGTTCCAAAGATATATGAAGGACAATCTGACCCAACGGCGGGATGTCATGTCCTGCAAACCCATATAGAGGAGTAAAGATCGGCTCGAACTCAAATCCCTCCACCTTCATCTGATCCAGAGTGCTCTTGAACAAGATATTCACAGAGCTTCCATTGTCAATAAAGATTCGTGCCACATCGTAATTGGCAACGGTGGCTGTCACCACCAAGGCATCGTTATGGGGAGCCACAATGCCTCGGAGGTCTTCTGGCCCAAAACTGATGACAGGATCTTGGAGTAGGTCTGCACCCCTAGATATTTCAAAGTTTTCCAACCTCCTCCCATGCGTTTTTCGAGCTCGCCCGGAATCTCCATCAGTAGCATCCCCCGAGATCATATGAATAATTCCTCTCGTAGGGTGGTTATCCGCATTCGTTCCCCTCCTCGGTTCAACGGGCTCCCGAGGGACATCCTGACCTTGACCTTCCCTCCTCGGCTCCCCAACCCTCTGATTTATCCATGGAGGGCCTCGACCCCGCCTAGGAGATGGGCGAGATCTCGGCTCATTCTCGGATGAGGATCCTTCTTTCCTGCCCCGCGTTGGAAACCTATCATTGCTCTCCATCCATTGCGACTTCTCCCCCCCTCTTCCCTGATTCCCTCACCTCCATCACTATATCCTGATTCCTCTTTAGAGGAACATGCGATGAGAAATGTCCTCTACCTCTAGTCTTGTCCTCCTCCCTTTCACCCGCACCCCTCTTCCTTCATCCCCTCTTTGCTCCCTCAACTCTTCTCACTCCAGGACGGTGCTCCAACCTCTTGTGCCTCTGGGCGTCCTCTAGATTCACATATTTTTCCTCCCGAGCTAACAGATCATCATAGCTCGACGGAGGTTTCTTGACCAAAGATTTGAAAAACTCTCCTCCCCTCAATCTTTGTGTGAAAGCACTTATCATGATGTCAGGGGTGGCAGCTGGGATTTCTAATGCTGCACTGTTGAAACGCTGGACAAATTCTCGCAAAGTTTCAGCATCTTGTTGTTTCATCACAAAGAGGCTCAAATAATTTTTCTGATGTCTTTTACTGCTAGAAAATCGGTGTAAGAAAGCCATACAAAAATCCTCGAAAGACTGTATGGATTTGGGCTGCAGGGTATTAAACCATTGTTGGGCTGACCTCATCAACTTGCCCAGAAACACCCTGCACATGACTCCATCCAAATACTGATGCAACATAGCTGCATTCTCAAATCTCCCCAAGTGTTCTTCGGGGTCAGTATGTCTGTCATATTCTCCCACTTTTTACTGTCGAAAATTTGGAGAAAGTCCTTCTTCCAAAATGGCCAGTGAAAAAGGACTTCCTCTCTTGGGGGTCGGCGCTCTGCTTCCCACCTGCTGCCTCAACATCAGTATTTCCTTCCACATCTCTCCCATCTCTACAATCCATTCGGTTGGGAGGGGTTGTGTCACTTCAATCCTGCTCTGCTGGCCCTCAATATTTTCCTCGCTCCTGGCGAGTGGCCTGCTCTTCAGCGAACATAGATTCTTGGTTCCTCTTCATAGCCCCATCCACTGTCCGAGTGATAAATTGGCTCAACTGCTCCATGGTCAAGTTCCCCACATTCTCATTGGGATGGGGTTGCTCGACCTTGGTCTCTTGACGAAGTTGTTCAGTTCTTGTCTCCTGACGGGGTTGTTCTTGCCTCGCCTCAGCATGGACTGTTTGGGTCCCATCTGAGTACGCGATGATGCTGAGTCAACTCTTCTGCTCCTTCTCCTCCCTACCATCTCTACGTCTCAACTCAAATGTTCCCACAGATGGCGCCAAGTGATACTCGCGGGAAATTTAGTTTCCGATTCCAGCGAGTATCACTACTCCAAACGCAGGTTTCAAAATGGTCTCGAGCCTGAAATCACGAATAAGACCATTAGAATGGGACCAGGAGGGTGTCCTGGCGTAGCCCCTCCCACGCTCAAGTCAGAAACTGGAGATATAAGTGGAGAGCAGCTAAGGGTGCTGCTGAAAATAATATAGTGAATGAATCAACTGAACACTCAAACATGGTGTTTATAGGAGAATACCTAGGCCCTTTATGAGCTTGTCTTCCATTTGGGCTATGGATGGGCCAGGGGTAGTGGGCTCATCCATGGGGTATCAGAATACCTGGGCCCTTGATGGGCTTGTCTTCTAATTGGGCTAGGGATGGGCCAAGGGTAGTGGGTCCATCCATGGGACATCAATTATTATTATTATTATTATTATTATTATTATTATTATTATTATTATTATATAAAATAATGAAAAAAAGATTTTTTTTATACTTAAATTGTATAAATTTGAAAAAATAAGATTTTGGACGATGAAATGTGGTAAAACATGCATAGGAGCATTGACGGTAGTTTAATTTGTTTGAGGATTTAAAATTAAAATATTTTTGTTACACCGTTATCATTCACGACTTTTGGAAAAACCACACACGACGTTAATAATTTGGAGAATTATTTGTTTGTTGAAAAAATATATGTAATTTAAAAGTGACACTTCAAGATGTACCAGAAGAAACACCGAAAAGAAATATTTTGAATTTAGATATTTCAATCTTTTTAACTTCACGAGAAATTAAGAACATTATAAACTTTATTTCCCCTATATCGATATGCTAACTATAATGTAAAAAATATGATTAGTATTTGTCCGTCAAGCCATTGTTGGACTATTGTTGAACTTTTGTAGTATTGGGCTTTGTCCATTTGAATGAGAAATTGGACTAGCTTGTGGATGGTAAGTGGGAAGTGTCCCACATAGGAAAAAGAACAAGGCATTGGTGAGCTTATATTGATTTACACTTTGTAAAGGTGTAAGTAAGATTGGTCAAGAGGCTCTCTCTCGCCCGCCGGCGCAGGGAGGGTGCAAATCATGGGCCCGATTTATAGTGGAAAAAGGCTTGACTTGTGTGCAAGCGTATGAGCGCGGCCTGGGTGCGTCGAATGTCGGACCGATCAAGGCAAAATTTCCCACCAAGGTTCACCTGGCTTTTGCTAATTTTCTTTTTCGAAATTTCAGTTATGAATGACCTTCCAGCTGCCTGACTCTTCATATGGCTGGCGTGACTGTTGGTGCTCCAGCTGGGTGACGGTTGGTGCTCCAACTGGGCTGGCCTTTGGTGCTCCAGCTGGGTAACGGTTGGTGCTCCAGCTGGGCTGGGCTGGGCTGGCCTTTGGCCTTTCGGATGACCAACAGTTATAGTCATATGGAACCGGAGTGCCTATAAACAGAGGTAGCCTCAAATCCATCAGGGATTATCCAACACACTCTCTTGCACTCTCAAAAGCTTTCTTCTGCTTTCCTATCTCGGTTGTTGTTGCTGCTGCTGCTGCCGGCTGCTGTTCCTCTGTCATTCCTCTGCCCTCGTGATAAAGTTCATGTACTTTTTCAGTTCGCCGTGGTGGTGTCTTGTGCTACGGTACTACTGGTTTTCCGTTGTATCCTGGGAAACAGACGTCCACGTTCATCCTCGCAGCACACACCGGAGGGGACGAATCTGTTTTAAGGACACTGTATTTCATACAGGCCTCGGTTTGCTTTATTTTCTGCACTGTCCTGCTGTTTTGTTTATCGCACTGCTTCGCTTGTTTTGCACATTGCTTTCTGCTCTGTACCATTCCATATATTTTGGATAACAATCTTAAAACAGATTACTTATTACGAGCTTTGTTTCAGATATGGCTACTGAAACTAACGTGCAAAAGGAAACTGTTCAAGTTTTCCCTCCTCAAGTTGTCCGTCATGGTACCCCACGTGCTGCTGCGGTTTCTGTTCCAGCCAGCCACGGAGAAAACCTGAGAAGTTCACTGGTGTCGACTTCAAAAAATGGCAGCAGAAGATGCTGTTTTACTTGACGATGCTGAACTTGGCCAGATTCCTTACCGAGGCATGGAATCATTCTGATTTCTTATGCCGTAACTATGTACTAAACGGATTGGCCGATTCGCTCTACAATGTGTTTTGCGAAAAGAAAACGGCTAAAGAGTTGTGGGAATCCCTTGACAGAAAGTACAAAACCGAGGATGCCGGGGCCAAGAAGTTTCTTGTTGGTCGCTTTCTGGACTTTAAAATGGTGGATTCAAAACCGGTTATCAGTCAAGTTCAAGAACTACAAGTGATTCTTCATGAGATTCACGGTGAGGGTATGACTTTGAGCGAATCATTCCAAGTGGCTGCTATTGTTGAGAAACTACCACCGGCTTGGAAGGATTTCAAGAATTACTTGAAGCACAAACGAAAGGAGATGAATGTTGAAGAGCTCATTGTTCGACTTCGTATTGAGGAAGACAACAAGAGTTCGGAAAGAAGATTGTTCTCTCTTGTTGCTGCTAAGGCAAATGTTGTCGAGCATGGTCAAAGCTCTAAAAAGAGAACCTTCTCCTCCTCCAACAGAAAGTTGAACATGGGACCCAAAGGAGGCGTTTCAAAGAAGAATTTTTCGGGAAAATGCTATAACTGTGATGGCATGGGTCACAAGGCATCTGAATGTAAGAAGCCAAGGAGAAACCGAGAGGCGAATGTGGAAGAGAACATTTCTCAGGAGGTTTCAAACATGAATCTCTGTGCTGTAATATCATAGGTTAATCTGGTGGGTTCGAATCCATGGGAGTGGTGGATCGACACGGGTGCCACTCGCCATGTTTGCTCGGATAAGGAGATGTTTGCAACTCTTGAGGAATCTGAGAATGGGGAAAAGTTGTTCATGGGAAATTCCGCCACTTCTGAAATCAAGGGTCAAGGAAAAGTTGTCCTAAAGATGACATCGGGAAAATAACTGACTTTGAACAATGTGTTGTATGTACCTGACAGCCGCAAGAACTTGGTGTCCAGGTCGCTTCTTAACAAGCATGGTTTCCGCATTGTATTCGAGTCAGATAAAGTGGTTTTGTCTAAGAGTGGAATGTTTGTTGGCAAAGGTTATGTTTGTAATGGTTTGTTCAAACTAAATGTAATGGCTATTAAGCCCGTGATGAATAAAGTTAATACTTTTGCTTACTTGCTTGAGTCTTCTTGTTTATGGCATGGTAGACTTGGACACGTTAATTACGATACAATTCGTAGATTAATAAACATGAAAAGCATTCCTGCATTCCAAATTGATAAACAACACAAATGTGAAACTTGTGTTGAGGCAAAACTAACGAGATCATCTTTTCGTACTATTGAAAGAAATATTGAACCACTTGATATAATTCACAGTGATGTATGTGATTTAAAAGGTGTACAAACTCGTGGTGGAAATAAATACTTCATTACCTTTGTTGACGATAGCACAAAATTTTGTTATGTGTATCTCCTCAAAAGTAAGATGAAGCTATTGACAAATTTATCCAATATAAGAGTGAAGTTGAAAATCAACTTAGCAAGAAAATTAAGGTGCTAAGAAGTGATCGTGGAGGTGAATATGAATCAACGTTTGCTGAGTTTTGTGCTCAACATGGTATCAAACATGAAAGAACTGCACTATATTCTCCTCAGCAAAATGGCATTGCTGAGAGAAAGAATCGCACTTTGAAAGAAATTATGAATGCGTTGTTACTAAGTTCTGGTTTACCACAGAACATGTGGGGGGAAGCTGTTCTAACAGCAAATTACCTTTTAAATAAGATGTCCCGAAAGAAGCAAGATAAAAGTCCACATGAGTTATGGAAAGGTAGAAGTCCTTCCTACCAATATTTGCGAGTGTGGGAGTGTCTTCCCAAGGTAGCAGTACCCACTCCAAAGAAAGTAAAGATAGGACCAAAAACTGTGGATTGCATTTTCATTCGATATGCTCAAAACAGTAGTGCGTATCGTTTTCTTGTATATGAATCTTAAATACCTGATATTCACAAGAATACGATAATGGAATCAAGAAATGCTTCGTTCTTTGAACACATGTTTCCATGCAAATCTAAGGAAGAACCAAGTTCATCCAAAAGATTGTATGAAACAATTGATGAAGAACAAGAGCTTGATCAAGACATTGAACCTAGACGTAGCAAGAGAGCTAGGACTGAGAAATCTTTTGGTCCGGATTTCATCACTTTCATGATGGAAATTGAACCTCAAAGCTTCAAGGAAGCAATTAGTTCATCTGAGGGACCTCTATGGAAAGAGGCTATCAATTCCGAAATGGAATCCATTTTACAAAACCATACGTGGGAATTAGTAAATCTTCCTCCTGGAAGCAAACCACTAGGCTGTAAATGGGTTTTCAAAAGGAAAATGAAATCAGATGGAACAATAGATAAGTATAAAGCCAGATTGGTAATTAAAGGTTACCATCAACGTGAAGGGCTTGATTACTTTGACACATATTCTCTTGTATCGAGAATAACCTCTATTTGTGTGATACTTGCGATTGCCGCATTGCAAAATCTTGAAGTACACCAAATGAACGTAAAGACTGCTTTTCTAAATGGAGATTTAGAAGAGGAAATTTACATGGAACAACCTGAGGGATTTTCTGCAACTGGGAAAGAAAATAAGGTATGTAAACTGGTGAAGTCTCTGTATGGCTTAAAACAAGCACCAAAGCAATGGCACGAAAAATTTGATAAAGTCATGATGGAAAGTGGATTTAAATTCAGTGAATGTGACAAATGTGTATACATAAAAAACACTGAAAATGGATATGTCATTTTATGTCTTTACGTGGATGACATACTTATCATTGGTAGTAATGATAAGATGATTAAATCCACAAAGAAATTATTGAACTCAAGATTTGACATGAAAGATTTGGGCTTAGCCGATGTGATCCTTGGAATGATCCATAGAACATCAGAAGGGATAGTCCTAAGTCAATCACATTATGTTGACAAAATACTTGAGAAATTCAATAATGATGACTCTGCATTGGCTAGAACCCCGATTGACACCAGTCAGCATCTATCAAAGAATCGAGGTGAGAGTATGTCTCAATTAGAATACTCTCGAGTCATTGGAAGTCTGATGTACTTAATGAGTTGTAAAAGACCAGACATAGCCTATGCAGTAAGCAAATTGAGTAGATTCACGAGTAATCCAGGAGTTGAACACTGGAAAGCAATTATCAGATTGCTAAGATACTTAAGGTACACTCGTGATCATGGGCTGCACTATACCAGATATCCTGGTGTTATCGAAGGATACAGTGATGCAAATTGGATATCTGATATGAAAGACTCAAAATCTACAAGTGGATTTGTATTCACTTTAGGAGGTGCAGCAATTTCGTGGAAATCTTATAAACAAACTGTAATAGCCAGATCCACGACAGAATCTGAGTTTATAGCTCTTGACAAGTGTGGTGAAGAGGCTGAATGGCTGCGTCACTTTTTAGAAGATGTTCCAGGATGGGAAAAACATGTGCCGGCTATATGCATACATTGTGATAGCCAATCTGCGATTGGAAGGGCACAAAATAATATGTATAATGGTAAGTTTAGGCATATACGTCGCAGACATAATACCATTAGACAACTAATCTCAACTGGAGTTATCTCTGTTGACTATGTAAAGTCAAAGGATAATATAGCGGATCCGCTAACCAAAAGGTTAAACAGAGAGTTAGTTGCGAAATCGTCAAGAGGAATGGGGCTCAAGCCTATAGAATAAATTGGCGTGAAGAAAAACCCAACCTACGCTGACTGGAGATCCCAATAACTAGGTTCAATGGGAAAACCTAATCGCACTAATTTGGAGAATCACTGTGGGGGTTATCCCTAATCCATTCCTATTATGAAACAGTGAATGTTGAGGATAAGCTTGCGGCTTTTAATGATTCTGATAAGAAGCAATATAGAATCACCTATGTGAGAGAGAGGTGGGGCCGCTTCGAAGGAATTGCAGGGCTCAATTCTAGATCCTCTTGCAGAACCAGGAGTGTGTTCATGGCCAAAACGAACACAATCATGAGAACTGAATAGTATTAGGAAGAGTCTTGTGTGAAGTATATCTTAACTCACACAAACGGCTGTACAGTTCAAAGACATCATGTCTACTGTCAACCAGTGAATTATTATGCTTTCACAAGGGAAGGTTCAAAGGGTTATACCTACCTATCCTATGCAAGATTCAACTGTTGAACTTTATCACGAAAATCGTTGAATATCTTTCAATTTCCATTCATGTGAGGGATTGATGGACTTTTGTAGTATTTGGGCTTGGTCCATTTGAATGAGAAATTGGACTAGCTTGTGTATGGTAAGTGGGAAGTGTCCCACATAGGAAAAAGAACAAGACATTGGTGAGCTTATATTGATTTACACTTTGTAGAGGTGTAAGTAAGATTGGTCAAGAGGGTCTCTCTCGCGTCCGTCGGCGCAGGGGGGGTGCAAATCATGGGCCCGATTTGCAGTGGAAAAAGGCTTGACTTGTGTACAAGCGTACGAGCGCGACTTGGGTGCGTCGAATGTCGGACCGATCAAGGCAAAATTTCCCACCAAGGTTCACCTCGCTTTTGCTAATTTTCTTTTTCGAAATTTCAGTTATGAATGACCTTCCAGCTGCCTGAATCTTCATATGGCTTGCGTGACGGTTGGTGCTCCAGCTGGATGACGGTTGGTGCTCCAGCTGGGCACTTTGGCCTTTCGTATGACCAACAGTTACAGTCATATGGAACCGGAGTGCCTATAAACAGAGGCAGCCTCAACTCCATCAGGAATTATCCAACACACTCTCCTGCACTCTCAAAAGCTTTCTTCTGCTTTCCTATCTCGGCTGCCGGCTGCTGTTCCTCTATCATTCTTCTGCCCTCGTGATAAAGTTCAGGTACTTTTTCAGTTCGCCGTGGTGGTGCCTTGTGCCACGGTACTACTGGTTTTCCGTTGTATCCTGGGAAACAGACGTCCACGTTCATCCTCGCAGCACACACCGGAGGGGACGAATCTGTTTTAAGGACACTGTATTCCATACAGGCCTCGGTTTACTTTATTTTTTGCATTGTCCTGCTGTTTTGTTTATCGCACTGCTTCGCTTGTTTTGCACATTGCTTTCTGCTCTGTACCATTCCATATATTTTGGATAACAGACATTTGTTTGGTGTTCCATAAAATCTAATAATGGGTACAGGGCGGAGCCACCTGGATGGGCTCATTCTCACTATTATGTTTAAAAAACAATTACTAGTTTTAATTTATTTTATTTTTTCAATCTCAAAAAATTTTTTACCCATGTTAAAAATTAAAATAAAACAACTCTTATTAATCATATTTCATTAGCGTCTATTGTTTGGGTTGTTATTGTAGATTTTGATTTTATGCGATTTTGAGGTAAAATAGACAACTCTAAAATTTTATCGAATATCTAGTGTTGAATAATGATGTATATGAATTTCGAGTTTGGATGTTTACGCTAAAATCTCCTGATGCAAATTTTGAGAAAAATAATCAATTGGTTGAAATATTCGAGAATTAATGATGTTACAATTATTATTTAGCTTATATTGCTATTTTCGATTTAGAATAACCGAAAATTGAATAATTATGAGATTTGAAAAATCGATTCGCCTTCATTCGAAATTTCAATTTTAGTTTTAAAAATATATGTTAGTTCGATTTAATTTAGTTTATATAACTTCAGTTATATAAAAAATAATAATGATAATATATAAGCATAATTAATTTATTATTAATTAAAACCATAGCTCGGCAATTAACGAAGATGTACACCTGGCTGGGCCAGGTGCTTAAAACTAGGATGGACCAAAAAACCCGAAAATCCTGATCCAACCCGATCATTCCCATCTCAAAAAAATCTCGACCAACATTTTCCCAACCTGATAAACATCGGGACACGGAGAGGAATCCTCGATCCAATACAACTATTTTTTATAATTTATTTATTTATTAAAAAATATTATAATATTTTTAAAAAAATATTATAATATTATTTACACATTAGGTTGAAATTGTGTTGTTAAATAAAATAATGTTGGGTCGGTCGATATATACAGTATATATAAAAATTGTCTAAACATATTTAAAAAATGATTTTAAAACCTTAAATTAAATGTTTAACTAATTTATCCAAATAAAAAATAAATATTATAATTCAAATTAAATTATACAAAATAAAAGAGAGTTTATCTCATTTTATTCTCTCCAGCCAAAACTAAAAAAAAATGAATGACCCTACATTTATCCTGATATCATTTCTCTATTCCCGAACTTTCGGAATATATTCTAATCTTCACCCTATCCAACGAGATCCCGAACTTTCATGTTATCATCTCTCTATCCAACAAGATCCCGAACATTTTAGATCCCCAATATCCGTTATCCAGACGGGCCACCCCTACTTAGACGCAGCAGGCCCTGCCCATTGGGCACATCTGAAAGCCGAAAGGCACCTTTTGTTGGGCGCACTAATAAATTTGTGGTTACCTTAAGTAACTAAAGAGAAAACCAACTTCATCTACATCTACATCAGCCACACGTTATTTTATTGTTGAAAGAAGAAAGAAAATGGCGGAGTTTTTTAAAGACTTTACAGACTGTGTTTCTCCAAAAATAGCTCTCTTATGCATAAGAAAATACTGCCTTTCAATACAAAACACTGTCCATTGATCATAGTTTCCTCGAAAGAAAGATCAATCTTCGCGAAAATAATAACAATATAGAAATATGAAAATTTTGGAACTTGGGCTACATCAACATAGCTTAAGTTGATGTTCATATGATCGAGGTTCTTTCTTTCTTTATTCACGCGAAGTATTATTTTATGGATATTTTATTTGCGCTATTGTTCAATAGCCTTTAGAGTATATTTGATATTGCATAATATTATAGCAAATTTTACTCCGTACAAGTACATCATAAAAATTTATGCCTAGTGTACCTTACTTCAAGAGCACAACTCGCCTCCAGTACAGCGATGCGCCTCAGAGCGCACTGTCTTAAACTGAGATCAATTCAACTAATAAAGTTATCCAAAACAAGCATATAACTAATACTATGTCCAAGAAATGATAGTGTACCTCATCCCTCATATTAGTATACACGTTTATGAGAATTGAGAAGTCTGTAAAATATCTTCAACAACCAGCTAAGGCAGAATTCAATCGCTCTCCTCATTATTGTCTGCAAGTAAAAACGAGAAAATGTGAGAATCTTCTCATCCATTTCTGTTGTTTGGAAAGAATGGTATGTAATCAATTACTGCTAATCGTATCAAATCTTTTTTAAACGAAGATCACATTTGTGCAAGGTCACAGTCCCACTGAGTGCATGTTCATGCTGTTTAAAGTTCGGAAAAGATCATTTTTAAGTGTCAGTTTTTTGTTTCTAACTTACTAACGTGTATAAAAATGCTGAGTTGCTAGCTCGAGTCATTATGAATTATCGAGCAATTACTTGTATTACGATCTTATGACCAAACAGCATTACTTGAGCTTCCATATTTTTTTCTTTTTTGATATGATAGGTGGCCTTGACCTTCCAGTTTCAATATAATTATTTGAAACACATTATTCACCACCTTCTTAGAAAGCTACTTGGAGGACTTGTGTTGAAACACAGTAATCACATGTAGATTGGTGACTCGTCATTGAAAAGTGGCCTTCATGGAAATTGGTTTAGGTTTCCATTTCATATTAGAAACTATTGGACCAGAAAATAGAAAGGTAAAAAATCAATTCATGTTAATCTAGTTTACCTCCATTAAATTCTTCGCTTTCTTCTTCTTCTTCTGCCTCTTCATCGTCATCATCTTCTACTTCTTCGTCTTCTTCATCCTCCTCTTCCTCAAAAGTCTGCTCATCCTTTGCCTTCTCTACCTTTTCATGTTCCTTCTTGTTCTCCCCTTCCTCCTTATTGTCATCATTCTGATATTTCTTAATTTTTTCTTTGTTTTTAATATCTTTAGGACCAGCCTTGTCTCCTTTGGCACGTGTTTCGAATTTAGGAGAAGATACAAAACTGAAAGTTGACCTTCTTCGAGTACTCGATATGATGTTGCTCATGTCAATACCTTCAAGTTCTTTGGCTGTTTCCTTTCTCTTTTTACAATCCTTGATTTCTGAAAGCATGAATTTAGCGGCAACATTAAACAGAAAGAGGGACAAAGGAGAGCCACAGAGAAGATGCTCAACAACTGAATCCAATAATTCAGATAATATGCTGTGCATGGGTGGTGAATAAAATTTACTGCTGCAGGCAATTAGTAAAACCAAGCATGCTAATCATTCAATTGAGATGGTTTCTTATGAAACAACAAGTAGCTTCAAAATCTGTTCTGACAGTGTGATTCAGAGTCAAGTTACATACACTTGCAGATTTCCAAAGCTTAATCATTTTGACACTTCCGATTAATAAAAATTCAGGAAACATTATCTTCTAGTTACTGATTAATAGACACAGACACTAGATCACTTGAACACACAATTTTAACTGTTGGCAATACACTGAACTAAGTTACATGAGATGGAAACCAAGATACGGCTTGACCATCTTTCCTAAAACTGTACTAACTCGTTGGCCCCTTCAACTAATAGAATAACATGTATGTTCACCATGCACATTGGCCTTCAAAAAGCTGGCTTCTAGATTACATTTTCAGGGATGATGACCACATAAGTGAAAACCGGGAACCGAATATTACCTTTCTCACTGGGATCCTTGGATAGTCCTTCTCTTAAGAGTATCCCTTCCAACTCCTTCACGATAAAGGCCTCTCTTTTTTCATCTGACACTTGCTTAGCTTTCTTGTAAATCGAAGGAGCAACACTGATTCCCAATAAGAAATGATAAGGTGTCATATCATCAATGGGTCCAGGTCAATAACACCAGGGGGGAAATTTTTAAGATAAAGGAGAAGAGCCAAAGTGGTTCCAGCACAAACCTCATTCCACAAGCTTTGATCACTGATTTCAGATGCTCCACCTTTCTACCATATCCAGGAGCTAGTTTTTCTTTCCTCTGTTCATCAAAATGTTCTAGTCAAAGACAAACCAACATAAAATCAATTTATAAAGACACATATATCAGATTTTGAAGGTGTTGAAATAGGAAAGCAATAGCAGTACTGGTTTTTCCAAAGATACTTTAGATTCACCATCTTCAGAGACATTTCCAGCGTCATCTGACTCATTTTCTTCCTCTTTTTGTCTCTTTGCAAGCTTGTTCTGCTTCGTGCTGGAGACATCAAAATCACCCACCGTTGATCTTTTACGTTTCTTCGCCTCTTCCAGCTTTTTTATTTTCTCTATGAGCAGCTTCCTTTCTTGATTTTACTTTACCTTCCATGCTATCACTTTCACCACCCAAAGTATCAGACCCCTCTTCACTGCTGGTCTTTCCTGATCTTTTACTTCGAGAGCTCTTGGAATTTATCTTCATATCTTTTGCAGCTTTAGCTCCTTTGGGTGGATTAAACACCTGTATTGCAAAAGATAAATAAAGGTTATATGTAGCCATTTTAAGAGAATCAGGGCTCACATAAACACTGTATTAACCTGATCTATTTGTTGATTTATATACTTTTTAAAAGGGTCGAGGGTATTTTTATCAAGTCCAAGGTCCTCTTCTAGAAGTCGACGAACCCCAACCAAAGTTGTTGTCCTGAAAAATATAGGAAGAAACATATATAATTGATCATGAGCAACAGAAATGTAACCAAACTTATAATTCAAATTGGCAGTATCATGGTTCAGAAGGCAAGTGTCCGGGATAGAACAACTTAAACTAATTAGAACAGAGCAAAAATAGTTATAAAATGATAATTCTCACTCAGAATTCGCTAGAAAATGATCGGCTCTTTCCCAAATGGCTTTCTTAATTGTGCTCTCGCTCAAAGAAAATGCCTGAGTACCAGATTCAGATTTTGAGGACAAGACACCCAATATAGGGGAGTCTTCCATCATTTCCTTGTCGTCGGGAGTAGATTTTGTTGATTCTTTCTTTGTCTCAGGCTGCTTTGGCAACAGTGCTGTTTCTTTATCACTTAAATGGTTGTCTTTGTCCACATCAGATACTGTCTTCGAGTCACAATTATCAGGACCATCCATTTGCTGCTATTAGGAACAGAATAACGAAACTTGTTAAAATGCTTAAGAATTTCAGATTTGTAGTTACTAGACAGACTCTCTGTTTTTCTCAACAAAAAGCTGTTAGAAGCTAATACACGTCAAAGTTTTCAAGAAAAAACATTCATTTGTCAGTATATACATTCAAAATCAGAAGTTACATGGACAGCAATATCGTGGGATCAGAAATTGGAGCCTGGAGGTATTCACCAGGCAGTCTAAAAATAATTCAAGCAGACACCCACCACCATGAACAGGTAACAGCTAAAGTAAGTAGAAATCATGGCACTAATCAGTATTCCACTTCCACTATCATGTGATGTATTCAGATCAGACGAACTGTCCCGATGGGTTTGAAGGATATGGATCTTGTTCTTTCCTCTGTTTTTATCCCTTATATTACTTACTTCAACATCGGTCCCAACTGAGGGGTTGCCGTTGCACTATAAGGACAATAAGAAGGTGCTTTCTCCAATTAGAGGACGCTAGAAGTTATTCATGAAAACTTCAGGTATCAAGCTGCCCTTCCAGTGTTTGAGTCTTTATCTTCAAGACGCAAAATTTGCTTTTGAAACATTATAAATCAAGATAAATAAAAAAGAATTTCGGCACCAGAAATGCAAATGCTATTCCGGAGAAACTGACCATATTTCAGTCATTCCTAGCTTTCAAGAAGAATGATAAACACAAATAAATTTTCATAGGTACTATAAAGATTCTATCCCAGGTGATCTCAATATGCGTCTTCTTTCATTTTTTTTCTCAATATTCAGAGGAAGGGGATAAAGCAGGAGTTGGGAAGGGTACGACACAACAAAACTAGAAAGCCAAATGGATTACCACCTCCAAGATTTGCCTCAACAAATATTTCAAACTGCCCGGCCAAAGGAAAACCAAACCTTTCAATTCCCCTCAAATGTATACAGAAACCAGACAGCTAGAGACTGTAACACTTACCCATTGTCTACACAAATTACGTAATACATATTCAACCCATTATGTAAAAGAATTCTCTAGCCAAAATAGTCTGAAGCTTCATTAATTTAAATACATGATACCAGCATAGCAGGGAACGTGTTTGCAAAACATATATACACACAACTTAACAAGAGCACCCACAATTTGAAAAACTGAAACACAAAAAACCTACAAAAGAAGGACAGGTTGTTCTCAGAAAACACTCTTCCTAAAACCAACTCCTAGATTTACGAGGCACGAAGTATGGCAAGAAGGAAAGGAGGTAATGATTCACCTTTTCCAAATATTGGCGAATGAATCTCTTGTGTGCATCCAGAGCAAATTCCTCAAGCCCCATATCCTTCTCTAGCAGCCTCCTCACACTTTCCAACGTCAGTGAACTGCAATTCGCGCATCCAAAAAAAGCAAAACCGGATAACAAAAATCAACCGAACAATAACGCGTGTGTCGTATCTTACATATAATTCATACATACTCGGCTTGGTCTTTGAAATGCTGAAGTCGAGAGCGCACGGCATGCTCAATCTGCACTTCAATTCCCGGTTCTTCTTCCATGGCCGCCATTATTATTCGCGGAAGATCGCAATAAAAATTTTAAAAAAAATAAAAAAATAGTGGTGAAGTTGGGGATTGTGTGCTTCGACAAGTGATTGATTCAGCTTTCAAGTCTATCGTTTAAAGAGGGGAGTTGAAATTTCTAAATAAAATTTCAGGTTTTTCCAAAACCCTAATTATCTGTACGAGAACCAAAATTTTGTATGAGATGGATTTAGGAGTGAGCAAGATTTCGCTTAAATCGAATTAACCGACTGAACCGAGTCAATTCAGAAATTCGGTTGTATTTTTCGGTTTTAAATAAAAAATGCGGTTATAGAATCCGGTTAAAAATTTTGAAATGAGAATGATATTATTGATTTATTTTTTTTTTTTTCATTTTATAATATAATTTTAATTTAAATCGAAAATTAATTGTTTATTGTGATGTGTGTGATTTTATGTTTTTATGCATTTGTGTAAAGTGTAGTGTTTAAAAAAAAATTTACATATATAATTAAAGTTAAATCACAATTTTTTTTAAACTAATCGGTTAATTCGGTCACCGACCGAATTAACCGATTTTAATTCGGTTCGGTTTTCATCGGTTATGAAAATTAATTCGGTCGGTTCGGTTATGACTAAATATTTCGGTTCGGTTCGGTTATGGCTAATTCGGTTCGGTCGGTAACCGAATTAACCGAATACTCACCCCTAGATGGATTTACGGGTTTATTTTATTCTATAAAAAATATTATTTTTTATGTTATGAGTATTATTTTTTATTATAAATATTGATAAAGCTGTTCGTCTCACAAATAAAGATTCGTGAAATCGTTTAATAAAAAACTTACTTCTATAGATTTGATTTAAACAATTGATTCATTTAATAAAAATATATTTCTTCGTTTTTTTGAATATAGTATGGTCGTCAATTTGACTGATAAGATAAATAAGTTAAATTAAAATAATATTTTATTTTTTTATTTGACTTATAATAAAATATTAATTTATAATAACAAATAAAATTTGAATTTAACCTTCTATTAGAAAAATCAAAATATAAACAATAGTTTTTAAATATCTATTACTTGAAAACTTGGGTAATACATACAAGCCTTGCTGAATTTTTTTTTTCATTTTATCCTTCAAATTACTTATTATTTTTTAAAATTATGATATATATTCAAATTAATTGAAAAAATTGTCAACTAACATAAAAAGTTACTTATCACATAAGGTGACACTTGAATTTTTTATATATAAAATAAGATTTATATCAATACAAAATTTTATAGTTTCTAAAAATAAAATCAATGTTATAAAAAGTGTAGATTGACGTTAATATCTAATTTTTTTAAATATACATGTATCTTTAACAATTCATATCGTATTAAAAATCAAAATAAATGATATATTTCTATAACAATTTACAGAAACATCGTCTTTCTAAAAATTAAAATTATGGACAATAGTCCAACGTCTAGACAGTAATGACAAAGATATTATCATTTAAAATTTTCAACAATTCTTCTGTTATTTGTTAATTGGACGACAAGGTTATGAAAAAGATTATGTTTCCCTCTCGAGTAACAACGTTATCTTCCAGTCTAACCTCATAACAAATGAATGTCTTCCAATGCTGCATTTTGGTAATTATCTCTTGCGCCTCTACTTGAAAGATTCCCATTTTGAGTCCGCCACGAAGTTCTTCGACAAAATTCCTGAGAGAGATTGTTAGAATCTGGACTACTCTCTTCTCGGAATTATCTGGATATGGGTATCACGGGGCTGCTTTTGGACTGCTTCAGTAACATGCAGATGGAGGGAATTGTTGCCCCCAATGCCTTCACTTTGTCAAGTGTTATCAAGTGCTGTATATGTGTTGGTGATAATGGGGTCCGAATGGGAAATGTGATTGACTTGGATGTCCCTTTGAACAATGCAATTCTTGATCTTTATGCTAAGTCTGGTAGGTTTGCTTGTGTATTTAATTTCTTTGAACCAATGGACGATAAATATCCTAATTCTTGAAACATTGTGATGGCTGCATTTCTAAGCAACTGTGAGATGGAGATATCTCTTGATTTTTTCAAGAGATTGCATTTTAAGAGTGTTTCTAGTTTGAACACTATCCTTTATGGACTTCTGCAAAATGGTTTTGCTGTAAGATTCATATGTCATCACATCACTCATTGATATGTACTGTAAATGCAGGGAATGGAGAAGGCTTCTGTGGTTTTTGGTGAATTGCAGAGTAGATGTTCATAGGGCTCTCGCGATGATAAAAAGTCTCAAACTGTTTCTTGGAGTACAATGATTGCTGGGTACGTTCAACATGGTAAGATAAAAAATGCCTTGGTATGTTTTAGCTCCACATTCATGGGCAACTTGAGGTAGATTTGTCTATTCTCACTACCATTCTTAATGCTTGTGTTGAAACTGCCCGATTGGAGCTTGGCCAGCAGATTCATGCTCGTACACACAAATTAGGACATGGAAACGACGTTATCTTGTGTTCATCTTTGATCGACGTGTATGCAATATGTGGAAAGTTGAATGATGCTTGCTCAGTTTTCAGAGAAACCCAAACTCGGAACATCGTGCTATGGAGTGTAATGATACAAATTCTTGCCAACAATGGACGGGGAAGAGAAGCCATTCAGCTTTTTGAGCTGATGCTGAAGCGAAATAATAATTCCGAATTTAATTGATTTAATTCCTAAGATTTAAATGATTTTCCCAATATTAACTTTTCCTTGTTAATTTGATTTCATATAATATCTTATTAGATTTTGTCTTTCTACGATAATTAGATAATTAAACAAATATATTTTAGATATGCCATTTATGATAATGATTTAATGAGATATGGTATTAATGTTTAAAAAGAGTTTATTTCTAATTAAACTCTTACTTTCCTTGTGCAATAGGTTTCCTTGAAAAGAAAAAGTCTACACCTATAAATAAGAGATCAAGGACATTGGTAAAGAGTTTCTTCCCACACGAACATACATATACGCACTTATGCACGCAGCGAATATCAGAGAAATAAGTCATCAAGGATCCTGCTGTTTTGAAGAGTGGTGATCGCGCGTTGCCTTGATTGTTGGGGACATCTGTAGACAACATCCGTAACGAAGTTAGCTGAAGATCGTTTTCGTGGCTCCTCTTTTGGCATCACGTTTTTATCTTTGCTTTTTTAATTGATGTTTTATTATTGTTGGTTGTTTTAGAAAGCTTTTATTTTCTCAACGTGTTGAGAAAATTGATTTTAGTCTTAATCACTAGTGATTGGTTTTTGTAAACGGTTTGGTTTTCTAGTGAATGATTTTTGCCATAAGGCACCACACAAGTATTTATACTTGTGCAAATTTAAACTTGTCCATCGATATATTTAAAGTCAATTTCTGTTACAAAATATAATATTCCGCTGCATGTTGTCTTAAATATTACAACATTTGACACAACACTTAAATCTGATAAAACACAAATTTACGATTTTACGTCCTATACTGATATTTTTATTATTTAACTAGTATCTGTCGAACAATATATCTTTCAAGTGATATCAGAGCCTACTCTTGATATACTAAGTGTTGATTCTGGTTTTTGTTTTTGTTTGACAGAACTATTCAAATGGATCCATCACTCGCAAACACAGCACTTCGACCACCAGTCTTAGATGGAACTAACTACAGTCTATGGAAAGTAAAAATCCGGTTTCATATAAAATACATAGATGAGAGAGCATGTCAACGAGTTCTAAGCAGTTGGGCTCCACCAAGGAGACTGGACGAAGATGGTGATAGTCTAACAAACCGAAAAGTGACTGGACTACTGACGAAGTGCAGATTAATTACAACTCAAAGGCATTGAATGCACTTTTTTCTTCGTTTGATACGAATATGTTCGGGCTTATCACTAATTGTGTTTCGGCCAAGGATGCATGGGATATTCTCTAAAGACATTGTGAAGGCTCTAAAAGTGTGCGACGAACTAGACTAAGGATGCTTACTTCCAAATTCAAGATGATGAGGATGGAAGAATCTGAGAACATACTAGATTATGATCGTCGCCTATGGGAACATGCAAATGAGGCGTTCACTCTTGGAGATCCAATCTCTAAAGAACGATTAGTTAACAAAATTCTCCGTTTTTTGCCCGAAAGATTCAACGTAAAAATCTGTACAATAGACGAGGCTAAGGACACATCTCAGATGGCTTTGAAAGACTTGATTAGTTAACTTCGAACCTTCGAAATGAACATGGACATGCAGAAGAAATAAAAGGGGAATACGATTGCATTCCAAGTCTCGAACGATTCCTATAATGATCTCCTTCAAATATCCCAAGAAGTTAATGAATCAGACCTCTGTGAAGACTCTATCTCCTTTATCACAAAGAAATTCGGGGATTACTTGAAGAGAATCAGAGATAAGAAGAAGGATGTACAACCCTCGAAATATCCAAGTCAAAGAACAATTTAACTCAAAGAAGTATGATTCAGTACAATGTAGAGAATGCAAAGGGTTCGGACACTATGCAAATGAATGTGCCAACAGATTGCGAAAGAACAAAGGCTACAATACGTCTCTAAGAGATGAATAATCTGATGAGGAGGAGAAATTCAATGATGAAAATAATCACACCTCCTTGACTGCATTATTGACAAAAAATCGCAGGCTGCAGGTGAATCCTTTAGGTGTTGCCATAGGTGTTGCCACTCCTGGCCGCAATATCTGCAAAAAATCGGTGTGTTTAAAATCCACAACTTCTGGAAATTCGAGTGTAGATGATGAATTGGAAGCTGATGATGAAGAGATGACTATTGAGAGTGTTCAAAAGCTTTATGAAGAATTGTTTGAGGATTGGACCAAAAGAAACAAGTTTAACTCAACTCTTGTAAAGGAAAACACTGATCTAAAAGTCGTGGTTGCCAAACTTGAAGTAATTATGAGCAAAAAGGACTTAGAACTCGGTAAGACCAAAGAAGAACTTCAAAAGGCAACTGAAACCTTATCCAAGTTCAATTCGAGCACATCGAAGTTTGATTCCATACTCTTGATGGGAAGAGATGATAAAAAAAGGTTTAGGCTTCAAAGACAATGTGTTTGAGATTGATGAATCATCCAAGTCGACTATCTTTGTGAAAGAAAAAACTGCTACATACACACGTCCTACATCTCCAATCAAAAACTCTCTACCAAAAAGGCAACATGCTGCACCCGTGACTAAGAAAAGAAAACGCAGGTTTGTATGTCATTACTGTTTTAATTCTGGTCATATCAGGCCCTACTGTTATAAACTTAGGGATGACCGCATAAATCAAAAGCCGAGGCGGATGTTGCCCCAAATGTTGCACAACACTTCCCACAACACCTCCAAGAATTGACCTACAGTGAGACAGGTATGGTTACCAAAGGTAAAAATTCACTATAATGTTGTTTATACTTCATTAAAAACTAACATTGCAGGTTATTGGTACTTTGATAGTAGAAGCTCACGCCATATGACAGGGTCACGAGAATATTTCATCGATTATGTTGAACAAAAATATGGCAGAGTAACCTATGGAGGGGGAGCTGAAGGAAAGATTGTTGGAAAGGGAACTTTGAATGTTGAAGGACTACCAAAGCTCCACATTGTGCTCCATGTTGAAGGATTAAACTCAAATTTGATAAGCATAAGTCAATTGTGCGATGATAATTTGCATGTCAAGTTTAATAAACATGTGTGTGAAGTTTTTGATGAATCTAACATACGCATTATGGCAGGTACAAGGTTTTCGGATAATTGATATCAAATAGGTGAAGAACATTCATGCAAACATGCACAAATCACTGAACTTGAAATTTGGCATCAAACACTCGGACATGCAAATTTCAAAACCTTGAAGAACTTGAGTAAGTATGATGCAGTACGAGGTATGCCTAATCTTTCGTCTGGATACCATATGTGTGCGGAGATTCTCAAAAAAGAAAACAGACTCGCTTGTCACACCTAGTGTTGCCAACATCTGGGACAACACGCTATCTGGAATTACTACACATGGATCTTATGGGTCCTATGGAAGTCGAAAGCTTTGGAGGTAAGAAGTACTCTTTTGTATGTGTTGTTGATTTCTCACGGTTTTCATGGAATAGTTTTATTAGGGAGAAATCAGAAACTTTCGATGTGTTTAAACAATTGGTCACAAGAATCACAAACTTCCATCATTTAAATGTGAGAAGGATTAGGACTGATCATGGTAAGGAATTTGAAACTCTTCATTCTCATCTTTTTGTGACAGGAAAGGAATTTCACGTGAATATTCAGCACCAAAAACCCCACAACCAAATGGCATTGCTGAACGCAAGAACATGACTTTGCAAGAAATGACTAGGGTTGTGGGGACCCGAACCTAATTCAATACTTAATTGTTTAAGATCAAAGTTAAATACTAAGTAATAGTGGGACATAAATTTTTTTTAAAAAAATATACAAGAGCGGAAACGTAAGATAATAAATCTGATACACTTGTCAGTGTAATAGTACAAATCTTGCACAACATTTATTTAACTTAATTAAATTTCAGTCGCTATGTCAAGTACTGAAATCACTCTACTCTAAGTCCGGATCTCCACGCTAATCCTGAATCTCTCATCCTCTTCCTGATCCTGATCATGCCCCACCTGTTGTCATGCACACATACAAAACATGACAACAGCCGGATAACTCCGGTGAGAAATACATCTCAGTATAAACAATGTATACATGCAATAATATACACAATATAAAAGCATATAACAGATATTCATAACATGTATCAAATCAGAAACATAAATCAATATCAAGCAATGAATCACACTCAGACTCGGACTCGACTCATTTCTAATCTAGGGATCCCGGTGTCTGGATATTGACAAATATATCGAATCTCAGTCGATAGGAATGAATCAACTCCTAAACGGTATCGATATAATTCATATATCCAGTGTCTGGGCGAATCGGCCACAGAATTGACGAATCAGTCAATGACTAAGCGAATCAGCCAGTGACTAGGCGAATCAGCCGATAGCTAGACGAATCAGTCTATGACTCAATACATACATTGTCTATGAATCAATAGACCACACACATCAATATTATTGATTGCAAATATCACTGCAATAAACTAAGGTGTGTGATTTAGGGAAACTCGAATCAAACCTCACTCGAGTTATGCAATCTCAACTCAACATTAATTTATACCTTTCGTTCTGTTACTCTGACTCTGTCAAAGACTCGAACTCAAAGCCTATCAATATCAATCTGGCAATGACAATATCAAGGAGTATAATATCAACACCCGTGCAAATCACTATGGGATATAATCAGAATCCAATCAAATTCCGTTTCAACGGCATAATGCCATAATCTCAATATACCCCGCCATATCATATCTATCAGATATCAATTCTAACATCTCATAATCAATAACGACTCAATTCTGATATCCAATCAACTCCGAAATTCATAACAATTCCATATGGTATTTATTCTTTAGTCCGATTTCGATTATACGATGTTTAATTAATAAGAACATCATATATGAATCATATCATATTCTGACAATACCATAATTTCAAAAGATATCAGAACGTAGCAAAACTTACGTCAAGTTGTAGCCTGCATCGATAGGAGCACAGTACTAAAGTCAGATTCAAAATCTAACGGACGGATCCAAATATAAAGGCGTAGGGATTTTTCACAAGTTCTCAGGAGCCTTTCTCGATTCTTCTTTTTTTGAAATTCTGAAGGATTCGTACATTTATATATATAAGTCATGCATGAGAAGGCTATGTGGCTCTTCCTTCACGCTGCACGTCTCGCGCATATGCGCGACCTCAACCGGCGCATATGCGTGAGACCTACTGGTCTCGGTGATAAGCTTCTCGACAGCTCGCGCATATGCGCGAACCCTCTCCGCGCATATGCGCGAGGTTCTCTGGACTTCACACTTGTTCCTCGCATAGCTCGCGCATATGCACGCCCTCACTCCGCGCATATGCGCGAGGTCTTCTGCCCATTTCGCGCATGTGCGTGCATTCTATCGCGCATGTGCGCGAATGGTACTGTCCTCGCACATTAAATCTCCATGCAATCCCATTTCATGTCTCGGAACGATCCTTCATAATCATATCAAATCATAAATCAATAATTACAGATTATCAGGATAAAAATCTCGGGCATTACAAGGGTGATGCTAGCCTCAAAGAATATTTCAAAGCGTTTTTGGGCATAAGCTTTTAATACAGCTTGCCATATTTCAAATAGGGTGTACTTGAGAAGTGGTTCAACCATGACTTCTTATGAAATAATCATGGGAAAGAAGCCCAATCTTAAATATTCTCATGTTTTTGGTTGTGTTTGTTACACTTTGAATGACAGGGATCAACTTGCAAAGTTTGATTCAAAAAGTGATAAATGTTTGTTTTTGGGATATGTCACTAATATTCGAGCCTATCACATGTTTAACATAACAAATAGAACTATTATGGATTCCATTAATGTTGTTTTTGATGATTGTGAAGATCTCAAGAAGAAAACTGCTGATGATGACATTGAAGACCTTCTGGAAAACCAAATCATACTGGAAAATGCAAGTGTTTTCCCAAATGTTACAACATCTAGCACAACACGTGACACAGAAGTCACTGAATTTGAGGACGAAGCAAATAATGATGATGACACAGCATATGATGGACAGAATATACCGACTAAGATCCAGAGAAATCATCCATCATCTCAAATAATTAGAAGTGTGCAAGGTGAAGTCCAAACTCGAAAGAAAGAGAAAGTCGATTACCGAAAGATGGTTGGATTAGTGTACATGAGTACCATGTACTCACATGTCAGATTTTCATGTTTTGTATCTCAATTTGAACCTAAAAATATTGACGAAGCCTTAAATTATGGGTTTTGGATCCATGCTATGCATGATAAGCTTGAAGAGTTCGCTCGAAATGATGTTTGAAATTTAGTTCCACCTCCTGACCATGGTAATATAATTGGAACAAATTGGATTTTTAAAAATAAAACTGATGAGTCGGGGGACATAATTCGAAACAAAGCAAGGTTGGTTGCTCAAGGGTACACAGAGGTTGAAGGAGTTATTTTGATGAGACCTTTGCTCCTGTTGCCCGCATTGAGTCAATCCTAATCTTGCTAGCCATCGCATGCTACATGAAAATGAAATTGTCCCAAATGGACGTCACAAGTGCATTTTTGAATTATATCTTGTGTGAGGAAGTATATGTTAGACAACCTAAAGGATTCGAAGATCCACATAATTTGAATTATGTGTACAACTTGAAAAAGGCTCTCTATGGTTTGGAACAAGCACCACGTGCTTGGTATGGCAGATTGACTAATTACCTACTCGATATTGGATTCAAACGAGGTGAGGTAGATAAAACACTATTTATTCAAAAATCCAAATGTGAGATCTTTATCTGTCTAATCTATGTTGATGATATCATTTTTGGTTCTTCATCCCAAAAACATGTTAATGATTTTGTTGAATGCATATCTACTACCTTTGAAATGAGCATGGTTGGTGAATTACATTTCTTTCTTGGTCTGCAAATCAAACAAATACATGATGGCATCTTCTTGTGTCAAAGTAAGTATGCCAAAAATCTAATAAACAAATTTGCAAATGAAAGCACCAAGCACATAAAGACACCTATGGGCTCAAATGAAAAATTATCCAAAGATGATGCTGCCGAAAATGTTGACAACACCTTATACCACAGCATCATAGGAAGTCTCCTGTACTTGACTGTTAGCCGCCCTGACTTAATGTATAATTTTTGCTTATGTTCTAGATACCAATCTAATCCTAAGATTTCTCATTTAAAAGTCGTAAAACGTATCCTACGATACATAACTGGAACCATTGACTTAGGATTATGGCATACTCACGACACCAACTTGACTTTAGTAGGGTTCTCAGATGCTGATTGGGCAGGGGATTTGGATGATAGAAAAAGCACCTCTGGAGGCTGCTTTTACCTAGGAAATAACTTGATATCATGGAATAGTTGAAAACAGAAATGTGTTTCACTTTCAACTGCTGAATCCAAATATGTGGCAGCAGGAAGTGGTTGCACTCAACTATTGTGGATGAATCAAATGATAGAAGATTATGGACTTAAGAGTGAACCCTTAGTTGTGTAATGTGACAATTCTAGTTCAATAAACATTTCAAAAAACAGTACAACACTCTCGTACTAAACACATTGACATTCGACACCAATTTATTCGAAATCTATTAGAGAAAGGATTGATTCGGATGAAATTTGTTGATACAAATAACCAATTGACTGACATATTCACAAAAGCATTAGACTTTGAGAGATTCTCCAACCTTAGGAAATCTCTCATCATGTGTTCTACCTGATCATTCATAGATGTTGTGTCAGATGTTACAACATCTCGGACAACACCTAACATGCATGTGCATTTTTTTTCATTAAACATTCTGCATTTTCATGCATACTGTGATATAATGTGTTAGAATGATGTTGCTTAATCTTCTGTTACACTTACGATTCCTTATTCTATCTTGTTTAACACACTTGGACATGAATTAGTGAAGGATAATCATGTACATCATAAGTTTGTCCCATGTGAAAGGTAATTTGAGTAGATTGAAAATATCTATATTCATGCTCTGTATCAGAAGAAAAGATTAAAAAAGCTACCTAAAAGAGTCCAATGAAGACTGTACTTTTAGTGTGGAAGCTACCACTTCTGAATTTAATACAGAAATCAAAATAGAAGAAAATGGAAAAAAAACTACCTAGAGGAGTCCAAAAGAAGACTGTTTTTCTAGTGTGGGAGCTACCATTTCTATGATCAATAGTTACTAAGTCACCAAGTGTGGAGAAAAATCAAATTATTTTTCTGGAATTGTGCGTGTTGTCAGAAGATGTTGCCAACATTTGTAACAACACTTCATCCGTTAACTATCTCATACGTATTCTCATGTTTCTAATTCTGTTACATTCTATTACTAGGCATAAATAGGTCATGCATAAACATAACACTGTGAATATTGTTGTGTCATGAGGTTATGAGTACTTCAACAAAGTAAAATTTCAATAAAAATCCAATTTTTGCAGAAAATCGAATTCATGTGTTCTTGATGCTCAGTGGAGTTAAATTCGATGTGGGTTTTATTTCTGGAATTATTTTTGAATTAACATTTCACATAATTATCTCGATAATTTCTGAAGAAAGTAACGGTTATTTTTTTATGTCCGTTGTTTTTACCGTTGGAGTTAATCAGTTATTGAATTTTTGTTACCGTTGCACTGTGATTTCATGCTTATCTTCTTGATTTGCAACAGCTAACTCATCATTATTTGCATAACAGTTTCTCAATTTTTTTTTCTTTCGAGTCTCCCTCACGCGATTTATCTCTCTGTGTTTGTATTCCTCATTTTCTCGCAATCTAAATTTCACCAATTTCAATGGCAAGAAAAGAATATGATCGCCATGACATACAGAGTAAAATGGGTCACACGAATGATGTTGCCCCCACAGAGACAACATCTCCAGCAACACCTCAGGAAGCCTCTCCTATGGACATAGTTCTCGCTGCTGAAAAACCCACACCACTGGAAGTAATTCTCCCAGGTAAGCCTGGAAATGCGATTGATCTTGAGAATTCGTCAATAATACAGGTTTTTAATCATCCACGTCCCCCTGTTCGCCGTTCAAAGAGACAAGCAGGTTACAACCTTGATTTGACTACATCAAAGCGTTTCCGCTGAATGGGTGAAGGGCCGAGCCATCCTTCACTTGCTGATCCAGACAATAGCTCAGGTGACGACTCCAACGACGCCGACTATGAGCTAGTGTCCTGTAAAAAGCCTACACCATCAACCACTACAAAATCGGCATTTTCTTCCTCCAGTAAAAGCACTTCCACATCATCCGATACCATACCAGTCACTGCACAGCAGGAGGCTACTCCATCCGATGAGGAAGAGGTGTCCTTGCCTCAAATCCTAGCTAATCTCAAGAAGGCCAAGAAGTCCTCATTTGCTTCTCCGACACATCCTTCTTCTGACCAACCTGCGGCTGATGCTATAGAGGAATCCTCAGATGAACATTCAGTAAGTGATGACTCTGGTGCACCATCTCCTCACTTTGAGGGAACTTCTCATGAGGCCACCGCCTCTGGTGATGCCAGTAACGAAGCTGCTTCTGAACCTATGGATGTTGTGTCAGATGCTGAGGACACCTCGGACAACATCGACCTTAGCGATTATGATCTGTCAAGCAGTTTCCACAACATGTTCTATACAAAGGAATCGTTCTCCAACTGGTCCCTCTACACCAACCAGGAGTTTATTGAAGAACGAAATGTTGACATTGAAGCCTTTTCCCGGAAAAATCTGATCGAGTTTCTCAAATCTCGCGGTCTGTTCTCTATCGTGTCTTCTGTACTCCCCTATTGACTCCTTGAATTATATGCCAACATCTCATCGGGTGTTGGTGATGAAAGATCGGCTAAATTTGGCCAGGTTTTTGTGCGCAATAGGTTGTTTAACTTCAAAATTACTATGGCACTCCTGATATTGACGACGAGATTCAACCTGACCTCCACCAGGTTACATCTGTACTAACAGGAGGAATGATCAACCGAATCCCTTCTCATCCGGAGAAGCTATCTGCAGCCACCTTGACTTCACTATACTCTGTCCTTCACAAAATAGCTATCTGAAATTGGACTCCCTCGACAAATTCAATGAGACTTACCAAGTTTCAGGCACTAACCTTTTTTGCCATTGGCAACTGCACCTTGAACTTTGGGCGTTTGATCTTTCAAACTGTTATGCAGTATGCACATGGAGGATTGAAGTCATCTAAGCTTCAATTTCCCTCTCTCATTTATGTTATCTTGGAGTCACAAGGATTTATTAAGGACATCACAGAACACTCCACAGATGACAGTGAGCTGTTGAAAATCGTTCCCGCTCTCTTCAAAGGAAATAAGAAGGTTGATCTTCCTTGGTCCGAGCCCCGTAATACTTCTGCAGCACCTACTGGACCGCCAAGCACTCATGATCCTCCACAGACCACTGCTTTCATCATGCTCACTATCCCAGAAGTGCAAACGCACATTGATCGTGCTATGGCAAAAATTGAGCAAGCAAAGGCTGATATGGCCTGCTATGAAGATGTGGCTGCACACTTCCGGCTACTATTGCAGGTAGGAGTCTTTCCCGGACAAAAAGAGGGAGTTGATGATCAAACAGAGGCTGGTCCATCAGGGACCAAGGATAATGAGGAGGATATTGATGATTCTGACGAAGAAGAGGAGATAGATGAAGGAGATGGAGGAGATGATGAAGTTTAAAACTTTTACTTCATGTCTTTCTTGTTTTAATGCTGATGTTCTTGCTGTCTTATTTTTGCTGATGTTTCTGTTTATATTTTGTTTCTGCGCCTGATGTCTCAGTAAACTGCTAATGAAATGGGGCATGTGTTGTTTCAAGTGTTGCCAACAATTCTAACAACACCCGTGCGAACCTTATTTTATTCAGGGGGAGAAAAAAATTCTCTAACTCAGGGGGAGATGAATTGAGCTAAACAAGGATAAATGGGTTTGATCTCATTTTGTCCGAGAAAGGCAAAAAGGAGGAGATTGAAGGAAAATAATAATTTCGAATTTAATTGATTTAATTCCTAAGATTTAAATGATTTCTCTAATATTATCTTTTCCTTGTTAATTTGATTTCATATAATATCTTGTGAGATTTTGCCTTTCTAAGATGATGAGATAATTGAGAAAATATATTTTAGATATGCTATTTATGATAATGATTCAATGAGATATAGTATTAATATTTAAAAAGAATTTATTTCTAATTAAACTCTTACTTTTCTTGTGCAATAGGTTTCCTTGAAGAGAAAAAGTTTACACATATAAATAAGATATCAAGGACATTGGTAAAGAGCTTCTTCCCACACGAACATACATATACGCACTTGTGCACGCCGTGAATATCAGAGAAATAAGTCATCAAGGATCATGCTGTTTTGAAGAGTGGTGATCGCGTGTTGTCTTGAATGTTGGGGACATCTGCAGACAACATCTGTGACGAAGTTGGCTGAATATCGTTTTCGTGGCTCCTCTTTTGGCATCACGTTTTTTTTTTGCTTTCTTAATTGATGTTTTATTATTGTTGTTTGTTTTCGAAAGCTTTTATTTTCTCAACGTGTTGAGAAAATTGATTTTAGTCTTAATCACTAGTGATTGATTTTTGTAAACGATTCGATTTTCTAGTGATTGTTTTTTGCCATAAGGCACCCCACAAGTATTTATACTTGTGCAAATTTAAACTATTCTATCATTATATTTAAAGTCAATTTGTGTTACAAAATATAATATCCCGCTGCATGATGTCTTAAATATGACAACATTTGAAACAACACTTAAATCTGATAAAACACAAATTTACAATTTTACACCCTATACTGATATTTTTATTATTTAACTAGTATCTGTCAAACAATATATTTTTTGAGAGGGGATTCAACCTAATGCAGGGAGATTTGTAGGGCTTCTTACCGCATGCAGCGATGTGGGTTTGATAGTAGAAGGCGTATTTTAGAATGATGAGACATGTCTTACACATTCAGCCTGAGAATGAACATTTTTCTTGCATGGTAGATCTCTTGGGCCGATGGGGTCACTTGAAAACATGATGTTATCATGAAGGCGACAATAAAATATAAATATATATTTGTAATATATCTTAAAAGTGGCAATAACTATACAAACAAAGTAATAATATTCGAGAAATTCTAGACTCATTTTTGTCCTAGAGTCACATAAAAATTCCAAAAAACATCATGTTCATTTCTAAATTTTTCTTTATCAGGTTCCAACTTGACGATGCGACATTTATTTAAGATAAAAATTGTAAGTTATTTTTTTAAGGAATGATGTTAAAGTTGTTGGACTGATTTAAAAGTGAGTGGCTATAATGAGATAATAGGGAAAAAAATACAAAATAAAGATGATGTTATATATTTACGTATGATTTTGTGCATGAGATAAGACTGCAAATAACAATAATTAATTATACTAGAAGCGTTTTGACCCAGTTATTTATAATCCCAAGAAGACTATTATTAATCAAAACTTACCATTTTCAAATTGAGTAGAAATCAGCGATGGTTAGTTTGTAAATGGTTACCTAGCTAGGTACTCGAAATTTCAACTTTCTTTCTCTTGAGATAACTTTTTCCAACGAAGTTTTTTGACTAGATTGGTTCAGGAGGGTCCTAGGGTGGTCTAGGAACGGTTGGTTCGGGGCTGGCTCGGGTTAGTTAGGAGTAGGTTAGAAGGTGGCATCGATGTCTTTGGACGTTTTTCTATCGCAGGGTAAGCGTCGCGGCGCTGCCCTTTAGGCGCCACGACACTTGGTCTTCGAACATGTAAAGCTGCAGCGTTGATGCCTGACGCCTATGCGCTAACTAAGCACCGTAGCGCCACAATGTGAGCGCCTAGGGGCTAGTCCAGGGTTTGAGGAACTTTTTGTTTAAGCACTATTGGTTCGTTTGTGTATTGGTACGTCGTTTTGACCAAGCTTGGTGAGGGTTCGATTGGGTCATGTGAGGTTGACTAGGAATCTTTGAATTATAATTTAAGAGGGGCGTATTCAGGTCGAGTTAGCAGTCATGGCAGTGCACTAAACACGTTTTGACATGTTTTAAATGTTTATGTTACCATGAATATGACTTTTTATGTAAATATGAAAAAATCGTTGCATGCTTGATTTTAAGAAAAAAAAATTACGTATATGCATAGTTTTATTAAGTGATGAATATGATGACATGTTTTGAAGGATGTGAGTTGGTTGTCACTAATACGATGACACGATGACATGTAAGGCCAGGGCTCAGTGGACGGGTAATGCTTCCCCGCCGTCAGGAACAACGGTTACACGTAGATGGATTCATCGACTGACATGATAATACAAAAGTCACAACTAATGAACGAAATTCAAATTAAGAAAAACGAACAAGTATATGCTGATATGATGTGATATGTTATGGAAATATTTATGCTTCGACAGGTTATGATTATGCATGCGACTTTTACGATTATGAAACGCCTTTTCATTACAGTACTTTTCACTACTACTTGTTATGTATATGTACTTGCTATAACGTTACAAGTGCGTTGAATCTTTAGACTCACTAGGTGTGAATGATGCAGGTGAGCAAATTGATCAAGAGATTGGAGGTGCCAAAGACTGAGTAGGCGGAGTTGGATATGCGCACACGAAACCGAGGACACTATTTCCTCCACACATCATGTTTATGAGATAGGAGTTGACATGAATATTTTTACTCATTCATTTTATTATGTTATTGGTTATCATGATTTTTATTCGTTCTATTTGTTTTATTTTTAAACTGCAGTATTTTTATCCGGTAGATGATTACTATTATTTTTAAAGGTGAAATTTTCAGCAGTGTTGCATGCATGCATAATTTATGAATTTTTGAGAACGAGCTTGTAAAAAAATATTTAATTCATTAAAAAAATTTAATAAAATACAAAATAAATTTAATAACTTGTATGCATGTTGTTTACATGAACTTTTAAATTTTCGGAAAGTTACATACACTATAACGCAGGGGGAGCTTAACTTAATGCTGAAATAATCAAGATTATCATTTTTGATGTTTCGTCCAAAAAGGCAAAAAAAAAAAAAAAAGGAGACTGAAATGAATATTTTATTCCTTTATTATTTTTTGCTAAATTGGTATCAATTTAAGATTTTTCCTTTCTATATTAAAAAATCTTGTTTGATTTAATTCTAAATGATAATATATTGTATCAATTTAAGATTTTTCCTTTCTATATTAAAAAATCTTGTTTGATTTATTTATAAATGATAATATATTGCTTGATTTATCTCTAGATATTATAAGATTTGTATTTAATATGACTTTTATCTCTAAGATATTTTATCCTTATTTAAAAAAGTTTTATCCCTAATGAAAATATTGTTTCCATATTTTATAATACTCTTTTATGAAATTGTTTTTAGGTCAAGCATTGGGTATAAATATGTAGAGCCTTATAGCCGTGTATGAGGCTCTTGGGGGAAGGTCGGTAGAGGAGTAGTTGCATGGAAGAAAAATACGAGAACCGAGCCTATTTTGATGAAAAGCTTTTGTGTGATCGATCGATTACTTTGTGTAGCTACTGGAGTTTTTCTGAACATACACAAGTTCAGTATTGGAGATTTTCGTGTGAATAGTTTGGGTGATTGATTCATAGATTTACCGTGTTGCTGATTGGTGTTGACGAAACTTGAAAAACGACATTACGTGAAGTGTTGGTTAAAGAGTGATTTCGTTTGGTTTTTAAGCAATACGTTTTTTGTTTTATGCATCTAGTATTTCTTTTGAATTTTATTCATTTTAATTCCTTGGTATTTCAAGGAATTTAGTTTTATTATTTTCACTATTATTGTTTTGGTATAAACAATTTACGTAATTTTCTAATGAATTTTTGACATGAGCCATTGCACAAGTATTCATACTTGTGCATAATTTAATTTGGTCCATATTTATTCAAGTTATACTTTTGTGTCAATAATTAATTTTCTTTGAATGTTGTGCGCTCGTGTTGAAAACACCCGAACACAAAAATAACTTCTGATACACACAATATATTAATTTCATGTACATTTATGATCAACAACCCTTTTACTTAATATTTTTTCATCGTATTTGTTTTGAAAATAAATTTCTACCCTTGCAGTGTCAAAGTTTGGCAAGATGAGTATATGGTGTTAATTGGATCTCAAGTCTATCGTTTTTTTTTTAATGAATATGTTCCACATTATATATTAATGTCTATATAAGAATTATGCAGAAGTGAACTTTGGAGTCTTGATTTGAATTTTTTTTCATGGACACAATTGTGCAGATTCATATGAATTTTACTTGTTTTTTTTTTTTCCTTTTTTATTTGATTCATATTCCTCAGTATATGTTTTCTTGATTATGTAGAGTGACGTGTTTTATATGTTGCAACTATAACTTATCGACAATACAAAGCAACATAACCAGTAACACAACCAAAGGTTCACACCATACAACAAACAATGTCTTGCCAGACATCTTTGATAGAATTAAACAATTACGCAATGTGTAAATCACCAATCCTACCACTCGAGCTTGTCTTTCTTCTCGAAGGTGACACCATGCTTGATTCACATTCTAGCAATCTTTTTTTCCTGTCAAAGTGTAAATTAAAAGTACTTATCAGCAAACAAATAATAATATAGTAAACTTTGTGCAATACAAAATTTAAAATATTTAAGAATTCCACGAATAATTCAAACACCAACTCAATGAAACAATAACGCTAGTTTATAGCTTCTTTCCAGTTACGCCTGTTGTGGCATGTCGTATGATGACTACACTTCGACATGCGTGATTCAACTTGCTATAGTATTCTCTTAGTCCTCCGTTGGCCTGGCTAACTACGCACATTAAGAGTGTTGATTACATCTACTTCATCATATAGGAAATATTAATGTCAAAATTTGGGATTTGATTATGAATTCTTTTGTATTCTTGGCATAACATTTCAATCTTGAAATACTTGTCACAAAAATCATAAAAGATAGTGACTTCGACTCAATGGTGGCACAAGCATGCTTACGTGGAAGCTTATTGATTTGTTAACCTCTGCATTAACAAGTCATATCTGCTAAATCAATAGCAAATTATCAACTACTTCAAATCTTCAATTACATTTTGACGCACTTTCAACTTCCGAGATTCAAGATATACACTAGCAAGAGCCTTCTCCTTAGATGGACTTAATTCTTTAACCTTGCCAATGTTGGTACACGTCGATGTTGCATCATGTTCTTTATTTGAATCTGTATGTGTTGGGGATTGATATAGAGTTTAGAGAGGGGGTGAATAAACTCGTTACTTTGACGGTCGTTTTTACGAAGGGTGCTAGAATCTTGTTAGAGATTATAGCTAATCTTGTTCAAGTGTATAACCAGCAGACCACAATATAGTGCGGAAACGATATGATGGTTTAAGGGTGAATAAAGATAAAACAGTAGGCAGTAGACAATGGTTGTTTACGGAAGTTCTAAGATGAAATCTTCTACATCTCCCGTTCTTCTGTTTCCAGAAGATATCACTAAAAGACTTTGGGTTTTACAGTACAATACATGTACACACCCATTTCAGCAGGACTTATCCTTTGCCTACTGAAACTCTTAGTTTCTCAACACAATAAAACAAATACAACAAAGTTCTGGAAAAGACTCTTTTCCAGTTTACAAACTCTTCTCAAATATATAGTAACGTGATTATGATTGTAGAGAGAGTAAGAAACAGTCAGCACAATATGATCTCAAAAGCTCAGATAATTATTATGAAGTGTGTGCTGCTTTTCTGTATATTGAGCTTGAAGATGATAAGTAGTTTTAAGTGTTGAAAACGACGTTCGTATGATAGAGAATGCAATCGTTGTTTTTGGTAATGTATAAATGTCGTTGATCTTGTGTATTTATAGAAGTCTTGAATCCAACGTCTATAAACAAAATGGCTTCTTTGACTTCTGATAGAATCCGCTTTATTGCCTAAAAAAGTTCCTGCAAAAAGGCTTCAGAACAATCAGTCTTGTTTCATACCAAAATAAGTAAGACATATTAAATCTTTATTCAGTATTAATGATGCATTTATTACTCGTACTAGGTAGAGTAACGATAATATTTAATATATGATCGATAGGTTCTGATTTAGTAAAAGTCAAGTTCTGCTTTTGTTTATCTAAGCTGACAAATACTCGAAGAGTATTGCTTTGTTAAGGCGATACGAGAACTTCTGCTTTTATACTATCTTCTGGTTTTACAACGCGATCTACTGGTTTTGACTACAATCACCACAATTAAATTAAGTCTATCAGTATGTGGTCAACCATGGTCACAATATGAGAGAACGAGCCAGTTTAACCCAATTATTCAAACATTCTTCTATGTTATTATTTATAACAGACAATATGTTACAAAGAAACAACTCATACGCCCAACTCTGTGGCTCATATTTTGCAATGAAATACCTGGAAGTGGCATGGAATCATGGATATTTTTTTTTATACGTTTTTCATATTCCTAAAAAGATGGAACATACATAGCTTTCTTGAATACTAAAGACCAATGTATTTTTTATAACTTCGCAACACCTAAATGTGTCGAGCAATATGCATGATGACTACCCATAAATAATAGCTTAACTATATTGATAATCTCATGATGTCTATCAAAAAAGTGCACTCGTTGAACCGAAAGTATTTGATAAAAATTTAGGACATTTCTCAAATGATAACAAATTATTTCCAATTAACATCATTCTCTGTATCCACAAGAAAATACGCAATTGTGAAAAGATCATCATTGATATCTTTCGAAATAACAAGTAGGATACAACCTTTATAGTTATTTTTTTTACGTGACTCTCATCCAAGTTTAAATTTATTATTGACATGATCAATCTCACATTCATCAACACTGTCAAGATTTGTTTCTCGAACCGTATGACAATAACATCTAATTCTATCGTAGCATCCCTTCTACGTGCCATGAATATCATGCATCGCTAGCTCCTTGTCCTTCTACACTTAGGGATGTAAATGAGCCGAGCCGAGCCGAGCCGAACAGTAGCTGGCTCGGGCTCGGCTCGTTTAACTATTTTTTCGGCTCGGGCTCGGCTTGTTCGGAAATTATGACGCTCGGGCTCGGCTCGAGCTCGGCTCGTTAATGGCGGTTCGCTAATAGCGACGGATTTTGAGTAAAAGCGTCGCTAATAGCGACATGTATTGACAAAAACGTTGCCAATAGCGACGGTTAAGCATAACGTCGCCGATCTAGATCGGCGACGTTTCACCGTCGCTATTTTAGCGACGGTATGTTAAACCCGTCACCATTAGCGACGGGTTTTATAAAACGTCGCTAATATCGCGACAGTTTGAACAAAAAACCGTCGCTAATTGTTTTTTTTTAAATGTTATAATTATTTAAATCTGAAATAAAAATATATTGTACTGTATAATCGAAAAAAAATTAACAAAATTTGAGAAATGTAATCATATTATTAATCTGCAAATAATAATACAAGTGTTTCATACAAAATGAATGAGCCATGTAGCGCTCCATCTCCTCCTGTGATGTTGATTTAAAATGAATCAAATTGAATTTTCTTAATGTAACGTTGATGAGAATAAAGAAATTTAATAAACTTACGTGGAGCAGGCGGGATCGCGTGTCAACGAAAGATCCATCTGCATGTCGATGTGTGTGAACGTATAGCTCCCATGACGTTGGATCTCTGCCATGTCGTGCTCGCTAAAGTAAATTCAATAATTGTAAAAACATTAACATTTATAATTAATGAAATATATATTTTTTCCAAAGTACAATTCAATAAATGTCACGAACATCGTCGCTCGAATATTGAACCTCTTCTGTTTCACTTTCAGTTCAAATCAATTTCGTTGTCGTACATAACATTAACATCGACTAGATTTTGAGACGATAAAAGAAATTGAGTTGAGATGTCATGAGGTCCACTTTCGTTGTTTTGAAATGCATCGTTCGCATCAATTTGATTATGCTCAGTATTTGGCTCAACATCAGTGACATAAGCTCGCCTACGTAGAGTACTCACATGCATCCAATCTGATTCTGCTCTCTTCGTTGTTGGATAAGTCAAATACACAACTTGCGAGGCTTGCGTAGGAAACACAAATGGTTCGTAGTATCCAAGACTCTTTTTTCGATTGACATCAACAATTTTGTATTTTTTATTAGGAAACACAAATGGTTTGTAATTTCGTCTAAATATGGTTTGTTCTGACATTTTTTTCGATTGTAAGGATAACGGATATATTTATTTAATAAACACTCAGGATGACTAAGTGCAAATGTTACAAACGACTCTAAACGCGACAATTTATAGACAGTTTGCTAAAACCCTGAACCCTAAACCCTAAACCCCAAAACTGTTGCCATCAGCGACGGTTTGCTAAAACCGTCGCTTATATTAATCGGCGACGGTTTATTCATAACAGTCGCTATTATAGCGACGGTTTGATATAAACCATCGCTATAATAGCGACGGGTTTTAGTAAACCGTCGCTTAATTTAATATGCGACGGTTTTACTGCAGACCGTCGCTATATAGTAAAAACCGTCGCTGATATTTCCGTTTTTTTCGTCCATCAACCACTTAAACGAGCCGAGCTCGAGCTCGAGCTCACGAGCCAGCTAAACGAGCCGAGCTCGAGCTCTAGCTCATGAACCTATTATCGAACATGTTCACGAGCTAACGAGCCGAACATCATTAATCTCAAGCTCGGCTCAACAAAATTGTCGAGCCCAAAATAAGGCTCGGGCTCGGCTCGATAAGCTTAACGAACGAGCCCGAACGAGCTTTTTAACGAGCCGAGATCCGAAAAGCTCGCGAACAGTTCGGTTCATTTACATCCCTATCTACACTTTATGGTAGTCTAACTCTACATTGTAATTTCTTTGTAAGTCTTTCCTAATTGTACAAAGACGATAAGATGACTCTCCTATCAATTTTTCTTTCACCAAATGAGCGATCCAAGTTGTATCGGCTCTTGGATGCCTCATAGTATGTAAATTTTCCTCACGACATGTATGCTGCAAGTTGCATTTTTAGATCCCAAATATATTATTTGCGTTATATTTAGAGCTATAGATTCCCAATCCACAACTTTTTCACTACAAATAGCAACTAAATTTTAGCTATCATTATTTTTATAAATAAATAAACTTCTTGTAGCTACAAAATAAATTTTCAAACATCTTCTAAAATCAGCAACATCGTGGAATGTTTGCCCTTTTCCATAGATGCAATTAATCCAAGCATCTGGGGATTCGAAATCTGACCTTGATCAACATCAATATCATTCTTTGATTGTGTGCCTTACTCGTCAACCGTTACCAGTTTGATATTAAATTATTAAGATGAAACAAACAAAATAAAGTATAATATACAGAATGCAAGAAATTAAGTGTAAACAAGATTAGTATTTTGAAAGAAAGTATAAAAAAAAATAAAGTACACCAGATATGAAAAATGTTTTGAAATCTAGGAAGATTCATGAAGCACTAATCAACTAGAAAATTGTGTAGTGCACAAAGATTTAAATTTTGAAAATTTTCGGTCATTAGAGAAGTAAAATAACACATTAGCAATATAGAATATGACAAGGAATATAATCTAATATATTTTATCTTAGATCGTGACTTGGGTTGACGAAAAATTCGTTCTTGAGCTATGCTCTCAATTCGATAATGGTCAACTGCAAACTAATGTGTGTAAGAAATTATGACACATATTAGAATGAAAATTCAAAAGGAAAATTAAAAATGTGTGTCAACAATGACGACGGCTATTGCACACATTTTTTGACAAATTTTGCTTAAGCACTCTCAACTTTAGAAAAATAAAGATGCGTTAACAATTTTTCTTTTGAATCTCGTGCTCCCGCATTAACTCATTGATGGTATGAGACGCCTATATATACAAGCTTTTGAGGTCCCTAAACATACAATTTCATACAGAATAATACACCATCTATAAAGAGATTGGAGTGTTTAGAAGACTTCAATCGGAGGGATATCATATAATACTTAAAGATGATTCAATGATCGGAGGTAACGCTCGATTTAGCTTCCGCATGTTTGTTTATCATGTTTACATACGTGCAGAAACATGATTTTAAAAAAATTTCTAATATTTGGTATCAGAGCCGTGATACATCTGCCTTGAAAATTTGCTTTCATTTTTCGAATATCATGAACTTTAAGAAATTGATTTCTGAAAGTTTACATACAAAATGAAATTTTTGAAATTTCTGAAAGTTTATGTAAAAATGAAAATCAGATATAATAATATTAAAAAACTTACCTGAAAATTTTTTCTCAGTTGCATCTTGAAGTTCTTCTTTGAAATCTCAAAAAATTGTAGATTTGATTTCTAAATTTTTTTTTACGAGAGTTGAAAAATTTTGAGAGAAAGTTTGGAACAAAATATTCAGAAAGCTTGAAGAAGATTAAGTAATACATTCATTCCGAATTAATTCCTTCTGATAATGAGCATGGCTGTCACTGAATGTTTTCATATTGTAGACAATCACGTGAAGAAAAAATAAATAACCTGTAGTGCATTAATGAAAAGGATAATGTACTATTTGTTTATTATTATTAAAATAATAAAAAATAATGATTAATGTTAGTTATGTATATGTGTGTGTGTGTGTGTTGGCTTTCGAAAGTGTTCCACAATTAAAGACAAAGATTGAAGAATTTGTCTTCAATTATTTGGTCAATTATTTATTTTTAAGAAAATGTGACACATATCAGAAGAAGAACAGACGTGTAGGAATTGGCGACGATCATTGCCTACAACTTTTGACAAAAATGATACATGCACCGTCTCAACTTTAGAAATTGAGATGCGTACACGATTATTCTTTTGATTCTCGGCTCCCGATACACTCCTCGATGATATGAGATGCCTATAAATAGCAGCGATTGAAGTCCCTAAGCACACCATCATAAGAAAATTATACATCATCTATCGAGAGGACGGAGTGCTTAGAAGACTTCAACCGGAAAGAACAGCAGAGAAATCAAAATTTTTCAATGTCCGAAGGTAACACTCGATTTATTTCCTCATATTGATTATCATGTTTATATACGTGCAGAAACATGATTTTTTATAAAAAAATTATAACATTTGGTATCAGAACCGTGATACCTCTGCCTTGAAAATATTTGACTTTAAGAATTTTTTTTTGAAGTTTTACGTAAGAAATTTGAAACTTGAAGTTCGAACATAATAATCATAAGAAATTTACCTGAAAAATTCTTCGAATAATTTTCTTCTTGACCGGAGTCTCAAGTTCTGAAATTAAATTTTTGAGAGCAAAACATCCGAGAGGAGAAGATTAACGAAGGTTGAATATGAAGTGCATGCAATTCATTCTGATTCAATCATGCAAAATGAGTTAATAAAGGAGCTCATGTCTTCAATTAGCTTTCAAAAATTGTCGGTAATTGATTAATTAATTTTTTTATTTATTATTATTTTTATTTTAAAAATAAAAAAAAAAATTTACCGACAATTCTACATTTTTTTGACAAAATTTGCATATGCACTCTCAACTTTAGAAAAATTGAGATGTGTAAACAATTTTTCTTTTGAATCTCGTGCTCCCGCATTAACTCATTGATGATATGAGACGCCTATATATACAAGCTTTTGAGGTCCTTAAACATACAATTTCATACAGAATAATACACCATATATAGAGAGATTGGAGTGCTTAGAAAACTTCAATCGAAGGGATATCAGAATACTTAAAGATGATTCAATGATCGGAATTAACGCTCGATTTAGCTTCTGCATATTTGTTTATCATGTTTATATACGTGCAGAAACATGATTTCTAGAAAAGTTTCTAACATTTGATATCAGAGCCGTGTTACCTCTGCCTTGAAAATTTGTTTTCATTTTTCGGATATCATGAACTTTAAGAACTTGATTTTTGAAAGTTTACGTAAAAACTGAAATTTTGGAATTTCTGAAAGTTTACGTAAAAATGAAAATCAGATATAATAATATTAAGAACTTACCTGAAAATTTGTTTTCGGTTGCATCTTGAAGTTCTTCTTTGAAATCTCAAAAAAAAAAAATTGTAGATTTGCTTTCTAAATTATTTTTACGAGATTTGAAAAATTTTGAGAGAAAGTTTGGAACAAAATATTCAGAAAGCTTGGAGAAGAAAGAAGTATTACATTCATTCCGAATTAATTCCTTCTTATAATAAGCATGACCCTTGTCGTTAAAAGTTTTCAAATTGTAGACAATCACGTGAAGAAAATAATAAATGACCTGCAGTGCATTAATGAAAAGGATAATGTATTATTTGTTTATTATTATTAAAATAATAATAATAAATAAAAATGATTATTAATGTTACATATATATACATACATATATATATATATATATATATATATATATATATATATATATATATATATATATGAAGACGGGATACCAATTTTAGATCAAGATGAAAATCCCCAACAAGATGTTGTAGATACTTTAATCCAAATAATCTCTTTACATTTTATAGGTGATCATTCACATTTAAAAGATAAAAATGTTGAATTATTATCAAATCTTAAATGTAAAAAATTAAGTGATTTTCAATGGTATAAAAATACTTTTCTAACCAGATTCATGCTTAGGGAAGACTCTAATCAACCATTTTGGAAAGAAAAATTCTTAGCAGGATTACCAACTCTTTTAGGAGAAAATGTTAGAAATAAAATTAGAGAATCATGTAGAAAACAAATAATTCCTTATAATGAATTTACTTATGGTCAATTAATTAGTTTAACTCAACAAGAAGGTTTAAAAATATGTCAAGATCTAAAATTACAAAAAACATTTAAAATGGGAAATGAAAAAAACGAAACAAGAATTAGGAACTTTCTGTCAACAATTTGATATAAATCATAATAAACCTTCTCCTTCTAAATGCCTAGGAAACTGTAGTGAATCTAATGAAAAACCATATTTAAAAAAATTTAAATACAATAAGAAAAATTTTAAATCAAAAGAAGAATTTTATAAGAAACCTTATAAGAAATTTAAAAATTTTCAAACGATATCCTAAAAAATCATTTAAAGATATTGAATGTTATAAATGTCATAAAAAAGGACATATTGCTAATTATTGTAGATTGAATAAACAATTAAATGAATTAAAATTAAATGAAGAAATATTAAATAAAATTTCTAATCTTTTAATTGATTCTTCTGAGTCAGAATTAGAAAAATTTTCTTCTAAAGATGAAAATGAATCTTTACAAATAGATGAATTAATTACATCTAGTAATGAATCTGAAAAACAAATTAACATGCTTTCAAAAGACAACAATTCCTTCTTGATATTATAAAGACATAAATGATCCCAATATTCAAAAAGAATTCTTCTTGTTCTATAAATTCTGTTTTGACAATACCTTCTAAAATCCATTCTTCTGGAAGTGTTATATCTTTCCATTGAATCGGTTTAGGAATTACTGTATTAGATTTTCTTAAATCTGTTTGTAATAAAAGAGTTTCTCCTTTTTTACTATGAAATTTTACTTTTGTCGCAAAAGCAGAAATCATGGCTTTATAATGTACTTTAAAAATTAAGGGTACAGAAATGAACCTTGAAGCATATTATAATTATGAGTTTTAACTTGTAGAACTAAAGATTTTAGAATATTTTTATCATTTAAGGAGACTGAAAAGTTTGGATAGCAATTAAAAGAAATTGGTCCCGTACACAGACTAGATTCAACGGAACTTAACAAGGAGTCTTCAAAATTTGTGAATCTGGTATCTCTTAAAATAGCAAGAATAGAGGTATTTAATCCTTCTTTTGTTAAAGGTTTTATTCCAACTTGGACTAATCCAATATGAAGGTATTTATAATTTTTATCTCTATGTTTTTGTAAAGAATTTTGGGAAAATAAATTTATTGTTTCAAAAGGTTTTGTAAGTTGAATATCTCTTTCTTCTATTTTAATTGTAAAATCAGTTTTGAAAAATATATATCTAGAAGTTTTATAGATTTGATCTTTATTTACTTTAGGAATTTTCCAGTTTTATATATATATATATATATATATATGTTGGCTTTTGAAGGTAATCCACAATTACAGACAAAGATTGAAGGATTTGTCTTCAATTATTTGGTCAATTATTTAATTTTTAGAAAATGTGACGCATATCAGAAGAAGAACCGACGTGTAGGAATTGGCGATGGCCATTGCCGATACCACCTGTTGTGGTGACCCGAACGCTAATTCATTTCTTAATCATCTTTGGGAATAATTTGATCAATTATAATAACCAGGGTCTAATTTTTTAAAAAAAAATACAAATGCGGAACATAATGGAATCAGTCTAATATAGACATCAATATAAAGTACAAGTCTTGTATAATTACACTTAACTCAAACGAGGGTTCAACTACTATATATCAAGTGCTGAAGCCTATATACTTTTGATCCAGATCTCTACGCTAACTTGTCATCTCTCATCCTATTTTTGACCCTGATCATGTAGCACCTGTTGTCATGCACACATACAAACATGACAACAGCCGGATAACTCCGGTGAGAATATAATCCCAGTATAAATCAATGTTAACTGGGAGATCGACTCGAGTCAGATTGGACTTGGGTTTCCCAAAAATCACATACTTTACTTTATTGCATTGATTTTTGCAATTTCATGAGATGGATATGCTTAGTCTATTGAGTTATAGCAGAGCGTGTATTGAGTCAAGGGCGGAGATGCCTAGTCTTAAACTTTTGACAAAAATGATACATGCAGCGTCTCAACTTTAGAAATTTAAGATGCGCACACGATTTTTCTTTTGACTCTCGGCTCCCGATACACTCATCGACGGTATGAGATGCCTATAAATAGCAGCGATTGAGGTCCCTAAGCACACACCTCATAAGAAAATTATACACCATCTATCGAGAGGACGAAGTGCTTAGAAGACTTCAACCGGAAGGTAAATCAGAGAAATCAAAATTTTTCAATGGCCGAAGGTAACACTCGAAGTATTTCCTCATATTGATTATCATGTTTATATACGTGCAGAAACATGATTTTTTAGAAAAAATTCTAACATTTGGTATCAGAGCCGTGATACCTCTGCCTTGAAAATATTTGTTTTAAGATCAAGAACTTTAAGAATTTTTTTTTGAAATTTTACGTAATAAATTTGAAACTTGAAGTTCGAACATAATAATCATAAGAAATTTACGTGAAAAATTCTTCGAAAAATTTTCTTCTTGATCGGAGTCTCAAGTTCTGAAATTGGAATTTTTGAGAGCAAAACATCCAAGAGGAGAAGATTGTCGAAGGTTGAAGATGAAGTGCATGCAATTCATTCTGATTCAATCATACAAAATGAATTAATAAAAGAGCCCACGTCTTCAATTAGCTTTGAAAAAATTGTAGGTAATTGATTAATTAATTTTTTTATTTATTTATTATTATTATTTTTTTATTTTAAAAATAAAAAAAATTACCAACAATTCTATATTTTTTGAGAAATTTTGCCTACGCACTCTCAACTTTAGAAAAATTGAGATACGTAAACAATTTTTCTTTTGAATCTCGTGCTCCCGCATTAAATCATTGATGGTATGAGACGCCTATATATACAAGCTTTTGAGGTCTCTAAACATACAATTTCATACAGAATAATACACCATCTATAGAGAGATTGGAGTGTTTAGAAGACGTCAATCGAAGGGATATCAGAATACTTAAATATGATTCAATGATCGGAGGTAACGCTCGATTTAGCTTCCGCATATTTGTTTATCATGTTTATATACGTGCAGAAACATGATTTTTAGAAAAGTCTCTAACATTTGGTATCAGAGCCGTGATACCTTTGCCTTGAAAATTTGTTTTCATTTTTCGGATATCATGAACTTTAAAAAATTGATTTCTGAAAGTTTACGTAGAAAATGAAATTTTTGAATTTTTGAAAGTTTAAGTAAAAATGAAAATCAGATATAATAATATTAAGAAACTTACCTGAAAATTTGTTCTCAGTTGAATCTTGAAGTTTTTCTTTGAAATCTCAAAAAAAAAATTGTAGATTTTCTTTCTAAATTTTTTTTTACGATATTTGAAAAGTTTTTGAGAGAAAATTTGGAACAAAATATTCAAAAAGCTTGAAGAAGATGAAGTAATACATTCATTCCAAATTAATTCCTTCTGATAATGAGCATGGCCCTTGTCGTTGAAAGTTTTCAAATTGTAGACAATCACGTGAAGAAATAATAAATGACTTGTAGTACATTAATGGAAAGGATAATGCATTATTTGTTTATTATTATTAAAATAATAATAATAAATAAAAATAATGATTAATGTTATATATATATATATGTTGGCTTTCGAAAGTGGTCCACAATTAAAGATAAAGATTGAAGTATTTGTACTCAATTATTTGGTCAATTATTTAATTTTAAAATTATTTATTATTATTATTTTAATAATAATAAAATAATTTTAGTTTGAGAATTAACTTCTCAAGGTTCAAGTTGTGAAATTTTCAATACAAATTAATTTTGCGTGTTATATCAAATATTATAGATATTTATTTTTGGACACGCAAATTTAATATTATGTTTGCATTTATTTTTTGAAATTTTTAAATGCAAATTATATTGAAAATATTTTGGTAAATCAATATTCAAATTATGTTCATATTAAATTATATTAAGTTGTTTATAATTTGAAATGAACATATCAAGTAAGATGTGAATATAATATAATAAAATATTTCAGATATTCACAAATGAACAAATAATCCTCACTTTATCACTACTCTGATAAAAGAGAAAAACTGATGAGGAGCCCATATTTTCACGTAAATATTATCGTCACTTTATCACTACTCTGATTGAAGAAAAAAACTGATAGGGAACATATTTGTTCATGTTAAGTAAAAATGTGAATATAAAATTATTTAATGAAAAAATTTGGCTTATAAAGATTCACATAAATGTGGATAATTAAGTTGAATAATAATTATAAGGTTACGTAAGAAAACATGATATGAGAGAGTTTTTCATAGATCGGTTTAAACTGCCTTGACTTGCCACTGGTCTTCCTGAAGAATGTTGCTCTGATTAGAAGTTAGGTATTTAAAAGGCCTTATCATTACCTATCTTTCCTGAGAGCACTCTTAGAAAGTATTGATTGTGTAACAAAATATTATTATATAAAGATTTAAGTAAAACCAAAATTTTTGTCCAATGATCCGTATAAATAATTAAGGTTTAGTCACAACAACCTTAATTATGAGAAATTATACATTAAGTCGGTTAAAGATCACATAAAGGACATTTATAAAATCAAAATTTTTGTCTAGTGATCCGTATAATTTTAAATAATTAAGGTTTAGCCACAACACCCTTAATTATGAAAATTATACATTAAGTCAAATTTGGATCACATTAAGGGCATTTATTAATTATAAAAATAAATAAAATTATTCAGTGATCCGTATAATTTTAAATAATTAAGGTTTAGCCATATCACCCTTAATTATGAGAAATTATACATTAAGTCAGTTAAAGATCTTATAAAGGACATTTATAGAATCAAAATTTATGTCTAGTGAACCGTCTAATTTTAAATAATTAAGGTTTGGCCACAACACCCTTAATTATGCAAAATTATACATTAAGTTGGCTGAGGATCACGTGAAAGACATTTATTAAGAGCATAAATATTTAAAAATTTGTGATTTAATGTTTTAGTGATTCGTATAATTTTAATTTATTAAAGAATATCTATAGCATCTTTAATTGAATTAAAATTATACATAAATTATGAAGATCACATTTAATTATAAGGGATATAAATTGTAATTAATTATATTTTAATATTGAAATTTATCCCACAAGAAATTTCGTTATATTAAATATAATTAATTAGGATACAATATTGAATTATTTTCTTAATTTATCCACATGGATTAAGAATTGAATATAATTCAATAGTAATATCATTAATTTGTATGAATATAATTGAATTAAAAATTCAGTATACTGACAATTTTTATGCCAGTGATTCATATGTAGATCATGATTTACATGGGTAAAACAGGACATATGGTTTATTGATTCATTTATAACATTAGCATGTATTCATTTATTTTGCAGCATATTGCTATTACTCTGATATTAATTTCTTCAGAATGACTTGATTAGTGGCAGTGATCAAATTCAGAATATTGATCTTTATGATTCTCATTCATCAACACAAGTTATATGTATTGATTGCTATTCACAACGTCCTTCATTTAAAAAATATGTTGTGAAACCAATCATATAATTTCCATAAATTGTTGGTCATGATATTGTAGTTCTTAATGCTCATAAAAATATTGAATGATAAAAGAATTCAATAGCAAGTAATGAAAGTTGTAGCTCTATGTCTTGGCTTGAATCTTCGACTGGTTTCATGTCATTTGGAGGTCTGAGTAAAAGGTTATGCCCATTCTCCCAACATGTGTCATTGTAAGAGTGACGTACACACAACTCACTTCGGGGCGCTTTTGGCTTGTCTTCCACAATGATTTGGACAAAACTCAAAATAAGAAAGTTGTAGCATTATATCTTAGCTTTCTAATGGTTAAGGCCTCACACAATTTGGATCAATATTCAAATCATTATGCTAAAACCCGTACGAACTACTATATTTACATCTCATTTCCCACAACTTCCATTACACTATCATCACCTACACATCTTACTCTACTATTTAGACATATATTCATTCTCAATATACCATGGGCAATATAAAGGTCATGTTCAATCTCAATATCGATACCTGAATCATCACGTGGAATCTAACGAGCTACATAACTACATAATAAACGACATAAACGCATTATTATCATTTGTATGAGTAACCGGGCATTACAATTCTCCCCTTCTTCAAAGAATTTTGTCCTCAAAATTTGACGTACCATATAGTTCAGGATATCTCTGTTGGATCTCGTCTTCTCGCTCCCAAGTTGCTTTTTCAATCGCATGATTGCACCATAATAATTTCACCAAGGGTATTTCCTTGCCTCGTAACACTTTTGATTTCCTATCGAGGATTTGGACCGGTCGTTCTTCATATGAGAGATTCGATGCAAGCTCCAATGGTTCATAATGAAGAACGTGAGAAGGATTGGCCAAATACTTTCGTAGCAAGGAAACGTGAAAAACATTGTGAACATTTGACAAGTTCGGAGGTAAAGCAACTCAGTAGGCTCTGTCTCCTATTCTTTCCAAGATTTCAAATGGACCGATATATCTTGGACTCAATTTTCCCTTGTTACCAAAACGCAAAATTCCCTTCAATGGTGATATCTTTACAAATACATGGTCACCAACCTGAAATTCCAATCGACGACGTCGCACATCAGCATAGCTTTTCTGTCGACTCTGGGCAGTATGCATTCTTTCTCTGATCTTAGTTACCAATTCAGCTGTCTGTTGTACCAATTCAGGGCCTAATAATTTCCTTTCTCCTATTTCATCCCAATGTACTGGAGATCGACATTTTCTACCATATAATGCAGTATATGGTACCATTCCAATGCTTGACTGATAGCTATTGTTATATGTAAACTCAGCCAACGGTAGTTTACTGTCCCAACTACCTGGGAAGTCAATAGTACATGCCCTCAACATATCTTCTAAGATCTGATTCACTCATTTTGATTGTCCATCAGTTTGAGGGTGGAATGCTGTGCTGAATGACAATCGAGTTCCCATAGCATGATGCAAGCTTTTCCAAAATGCAGATGTAAATTTGGGATCTCTATCTGATACAATGGAAACTGGGATGCCATGAAGCCTCACTATCTCTTTGATGTATTCTTCAGCATATTGATTCATCGTGTATGTGGTCTTCACCGGAAGAAAGTGAGCTGATTTTGTAAGTCGATCCACAATAACCCATATAGTATTGAACCCTCTTTGAGTTCTTGGCAAACCAAGAATGAAATCCATCGTGATGTGTTCTCATTTCCATTCAGGAATGGGTAGGGGTTTCAGGAGTCCTGCTGGTCTTTGATGTTCAGTCTTGACCTGTTGACAAGTTAGACATTGTGCAACAAATTGAGCAATGTCCTTTTTCATACCTGGCCACCAAAATAATGGTTTCAAATCCTTGTACATTTTAGTGCCTCCTGGATGGATCGAATAGGGAGTAGCATGAGCATCAATAAGAATGTCGTTCCTGATCGTTCCTTGTTTTGGCACACACAATCTACCCCGATATGTCAATATTTCTTCCCCATTCAATTCAAAGTTCGAATGTCCTTTATCCTCATCTCGCTGTCTCAATTGCTGGAATTCAGTATCTGTATTTTGTTCGGCCTTGATCCTGTCTACAAGCGTTGGTCGAACCATGAGAGATGATAATTGGATGGCAGTGCCCTTTGGCATAACATTAATCTTCAAATTCTGCAAATCCCATAAAATTTGTTCTTGTACTTGCATTGCAGCAATAGAACTGGACTTTCGACTTAACGCATCTGCAACAACATTGGCTTTGCCTGGATGATAATTAATAACACAATGGTAATCCTTCACCAATTCCAACCAACGTCGTTGTCTCATATTCAGTTCTTTTTGCGTGAATAAAAATTTCAAACTCTTGTGGTCCGTATAAATTTCACATCGTTCGCCATACAGATAATGACGCCATATTTTCAATTCAAATACCACTGCTGCCAGTTCTAAATCATGTGTTGGATAGTTCTTTTCATATTCTTTCAATTGTCTGGAGGCATAAGCATTCACATTCCCGTGTTGCATCAAGACTGCTCCTATACCTTGTTTCGAAGCATCACTGTATACTACAAAATCACCTGATCCTTCTGGAATAGCAAGGACCGGTGTTGAAGTCAATTTTACCTTTAACTCTTGGAAACTGCGATCACATGCTTCGTCCCATACAAATTTCACATTTTTTCGAGTTAAAGCAGTCAAAGGCAATGCTATCTTAGAAAATCCCGCTATAAACCGACGGTAATAACCAGCTAGCCCAAGAAAACTACGTACCTCGGTAACAGTGGTAGGTCGTAGCCAGTTATTAACATCTTCAATCTTACTTGGATCCACTGATATGCCTTCTTTTGAAATGATATGACCCAAGAATGATACTTGTTCAAGCCAAAATTCACATTTCTTCCATTTTGCATATAAATGTTTATCTTTCAAAGTTTGCAAAACTAATTCCAGATGTTCTCGATGTTCCTCTACAGTTCGTGAGTAAATTAAAATATCATCTATAAACACAATCACAAACTTGTCTAGAATTGGCTTGAAAATTCTATTCATTAAATCCATAAAAGCTGGTGGTGCATTTGTTAGTCCAAATGGCATTACAAGAAATTCATAATGCTCGTATCTGGTTCGGAAGGCAGTCTTTGAGATATCATCTGATTTAACTTTTAATTGATGATAGCCTGATCGTAAATCAATCTTCGAAAAGATAGCAGCTCCTTGTAGTTTATCAAATAAATCATCAATTCTAGGGAGTGGATACTTATTTTTGATTGTCACTTTGTTCAACTCCCGATAATCAATGCATAGACGAAGGGTACCGTCTTTCTTCTTCACAAACAAAACAGGTGCACCCCACGGTGAAAAGCTCGGTCTGATAAACCTTTTATCAAGCAACTCCTGTAACTGTTCTTTCAATTCTTTCATTTCTGTAGGAGCTAGTCGATAAGGAGCTTTTGAGATCGGATGAGTTCCTGCCACAACATCAATTACAAATTCGATCTCTCTATCTGGGGGTAAGCCTATTACATCATCAGGAAATACTTCTCGAAATTCACAAACAACATCTGTATCTTTTAATTCACGAACAGGTGGATCACTAGTTAACACATATGCTAAATATCCTTGACACCCCTTCTGTAGTAATTTACAAGCCTTCATACAAGAGATTATCCGAAGAGGTAAGGATATACCTGCACTTGCTACGGTGAATGGTTCAGCTCCTACTGGTGCAAACTTGATCATCTTTATGCCACAGTCAATAGTAACTCTGTACTTCGAGAGCCAATCCATTCCCAATATCACATTAAAATCGGTCATTTTCAAAACAATCAATTCAGCATACATCTGATGACCTTGGACATATATTGGACATCCTCGCACAATCTGATCTGTCTGTAATTCTTGCCCGGAAGGTAAGGCTATAGCGAGTTGTGTCTCTGTTGTACTTGTTGTAATGCCCAGTCTCCTTACAAACGATTCCGAAATAAAAGAATGTGTGGCTCCTGAATCTAGTAAAACAATAGCAGTAATACCAGAAATCAAGAACATACCGCTGATCATCGATGTATCCGCATCCACTTCTTCTTTGGTCATGGAGAAAAGGCGTCCATGTACTTTCTCCGAACTTCCTGGACAATTCTTGGCAAGATGTCATGGCTTCTTGCAACAATAACAGACATTAGAACCCTGCATACACTCCCCGCCATGGAGTTTGCCACATTTAGGACAAGGTGGCCTATCATGTTCTTTACGTGGAGGGGGACCCTTGCTACGGGGTTCCTCTGGTCGAGCACCTTTGCTATCGGTCTTTTTGCCTTGTCCTGTTCCTTGGCTCTTTTGAAAGTACTGTTGCCTTCGTTGTTGCATGTCTATGTCAATGTCATGTTCATCTTGTTCTGCCATAAGTGCTCTTTCTACTATCTCCCCGTATGTAGCAACTTTCGACATCCTTACATCTCTTTTAATTTCAGAGCGAAGTCCCCGCATGAAGTGTTCGCCCTTACTCGTGTCATCTTGTGCAATATACGGTACATATTGGACTCCAGCCTCAAATTGTTGTATGTATTCCGTCATTGACATGGTCCCTTGCTTCAAATTCAGGAAGTCGCTGGCTTTCTTGGCTCGTACGTCTTTACTGAAATATTTGTTGTAAAACACAGTTTTGAAAGTTCCCCATGTCAACGGTCCAACCGGTAATGCAACTCTTGCACTTTCCCACCATATTCTTGCATGTTTCGTTAAGAGAAAGATGACACAAGTTACTTGGTCAGCATCATCCATATGAAGGTAGGAGAAGATGGACTCCAATGACTTAATCCACTCTTCTGCTACTGCTGGATCGGTGCTTCCCACGAATTCCGGAGGATTCAAACGTCTAAAACGATCATATACGTCTGTTTGAACAGGCACATGTCTGTGTACTATGGCTTGAGCTTGTGCCTGTTCATGAGTAGTCCGTTGCATCTCCAGTAGCTGCTGGATTTGTTCACCATGGACTTTTGCTTGTTGTTGGAGTAATTGCGCGAAGTCATCTATCGGTCGTGGCGCACTGCCCTCACCTTCGACTGCTGGGACCTTGCCCTTGGATGACTCTCCTTCATGTACTTTACGTTTCTGTGGCATCGTCGCTTATCTTAACCTACATGTAGGTCACGTAGAAACACATAACTTAGCATAAACTATGGAATACAATGATACTTACTTGCCGAGTTCCCCATGTAAGGATGAAGTGCAGTGTCTTCCCTGTCAAAGAACCGTGGGCTCTGATACCATAAAAATGTCACACCCTTACTCTATACTTAGCATGATTACCATAATCAAAATAAGGTTTGAATGATATAACTATATTATGAAGAAAATCAAACAAGAGGCGTCACTTTGATGGTTTATAAAATTTTTGGCATGATGTCCCTACATTTTGTTTAAACCAAAACCTCAAGCAAAACCATATATACAACAATACGATACCAACTAAAATGTCATTCAACTCAATCAACAACCTCAAGCATATTTTGTATCATCATAACCATCGTAAAAACTTGTTCAAACCCTGACATATTTTAGTACAATACATATGCGGAAGCTATACAATACTAAGTCCCGGTTCTTGTCGAGGTGATGCATGTCACAATCATCCATTGGCGAACCGGCATCCTATGCATCTTCGCTACCTGATCCTGTAATACATGAGCTACATGAGTTTATAAAACTCAATAAGTTGGCACTTGTACATATCAATATGCGTCGAAAGAATATACATATCAAGTCGTGACAACAATGAAACTTTAAACCATGTCATATCATATCATATATTCATGTTCATTTTTGTACTTGAGCCTCATTAGTTGACCTATACTACTGTGCTTGCTTTATTATATAGCTACTACTGTGTTGGACGTCAGGGAGCAACCTTTGGCAACCCCACGCCCCATGAACATATATTGGCAAATAGCTTTGGTGGACTTAAAACCACCCATGATGTCAACAAGCTCTATATCATGTAAAATCAGTCATTTTCTTTTCATGTTCATGTTCTTGTTCATGACATAGCACCCATCATCAATATTCATGAGTTCCTTTCATATTTAGTACATAACAATGGAATATGGTGCTATGTTTCATCAATAAACATACTAACAATGTACATATAGCAATAATCAATGGGAAGCATTTGAAATCATAATATTACTCATGTATTACTTCAAGAACATGCCAACTTACAGTCCAATCGTACGAATACTTGTTTGAGACGATGTTTCTCGCTCCTATACTGTCAAATATACCAATAATTCAGTCACTATTGCATAAACTAGATGAAAATCATTCCTTTATTGTCACCTACATGTACCATAACTAAAAGAGAAGAAAACTTACACCCTTATGAAGTTCTTGTGATGGAGAACTAAGTTCTCACTTCAAAACAATGAAGGAAATGAAGAAAGAGAGCTTTGGAGGAAGATTCTAAGTTTTTCTTTCGTGCCTTGCTGTGAAGGAAAGGGGAAAGAACTGATACAATGGCTCAGAAATTCGAAACTTATCTTCTTGTATGAAAGGCGGCGCTCGGGCGGTAGTTTTCTACCGCTCGAGCGCGGAATGTTCTGTCCAAAACGTAAAATTTTAGTGCACCGGCGCTCGGGCGGTCATATTCTACCGCTCGGGCGCCATATGTTCTGTAAAATTGGTGAGCTTGTAAAGTACCGGCGCTCGGGCGGTAAAATCTTACCGCTCGGGCGCCACCTATTCTGCTTCTGCGCACTAGATCCTTAAAGATCGCTCTAGAAACGTCTCTTCCGTTCATAATCTGGAAAAGTGGTAAACTAGAAAGTTGTAGCTCTATGTCCTGGCTTGAATATCCCACTGGTTTCATGTCATTTGGAGGTCTGAGTAAAAGGTTATGCCCATTCTCCCAACATGTGTCATTGTAGGAGTAACGATACACACAACTCACTTCGGGGCGCTTTTGGCTTGTCTTCCACAATGATTTGGACAAAACTCAAAATAAGAAAGTTGTAGCATTATATCTTAGCTTTCTAATGGTTAAGGCCTCACACAATTTGGATCAATATTCAAATCATTATGCTAAAACCCGTACGAACTACCATATTTACATCTCATTTCCCACAACTTCCATTACACTATCATCACCTACACATCTTACTCTACTATTTAGACATATATTCATTCTCAATATACCATGGGCAATATAAAGGTCATGTTCAATCTCAATATCGATACCTGAATCATCACGTGGAATCTAACGAGCTAAATAACTACATAATAAACGACATAAACACATTATTATCATTTGTACGAGTAACCGGGCATTACAATTATTATCAGAGTAATATAAGTATTTGACCACTAAAAAAAAAGCTGCAAAATTTTGGGATACCTTTATGGTATTAAAGTTTTACATGCTTATGTGAGACGAATTGACAATTTGGAAATTGATTTGCTACTTCCACTATTGAGTCAAAATTCTTCATTGAAGCATTATTGTGTGGTGTATTTTAAGGAGTTTCATTATGGGATTAGAATTATGGATTCTATGTCTAAGCCTTTAAGATTATATTAATGCAATTCAGTTATGGTCTTTGTGACTAAAGCGGTGGTCGAATTAAGTATATCGACATAATATATTTTAAACCGTTGGAGAACGTGTTAATAAAGTGGTCATTGAACACGTTAGCACTGAATTGATGATCTTTTAACCTAAAGGCTGATTCCATAATAAATTTATGTTATATACATTTGGTTTTTATAATGAAACACATTCAGTTATGATATTTCTCATATTCAGTTATCTTGAGAAAAATATCAATAAAGTTGGACCTCGAATAAGCATTGGGTTTATTCATTAAATTATACAGATTTGAGAGACATAATGTATTGTGATACGTGGAAGATCATACTCGTTTTTAGAGAACCGGTCGCCAAGATTCATGTATTTTGTTTTCTCTTATGGTGAATATTTGTCAATAGGGAGAATGTAAGAAATTATGACACATATTAGAATGAAAATTCAAAAGTAAAATTAAAAACATCAACAATGGCGACGGCTATTGCACACGTTTTTTGAGAAATTTTGCCTACGCACTCTCAACTTTAGAAAAATTGAGATGCGTAGACAATTTTTCTTTTGAATCTCGTGCTCCCGCATTAACTCATTGATGATATGAGACGCCTATATATACAAACTTTTGAGGTCCCTAAACATCAATCTCATACAGAATAATACACCATCTATAGAGAGATTGAGTGTTTAGAATACTTCAATCGGAGGGATATCAGAATACTTAAAGATGATTCAATGGTCAGAGGTAACGCTCGATTTAGCTTCCGCATATTTGTTTATCATGTTTATATACGTGCAGAAACATGATTTTTAGAAAAATTTCTAACAATGTGAAGATGAATCATGTTAAGGACGTCATCAAATCATTCAAAGACACACACATCTTGTGATACGGAGCTACGCATGAAAAATCATATAATCGTGTTTAATCTCATAACAAATTTTTTCAAGACTCGTAAATATATCCATCAAATGACAAACACTAAAAATTTAAATACAAATAACTGTTTTTTCAACTTACAACTACCAAAAAATGGCTCAAGATTCCATTTCTCGCCTAACACACCAACACAGACACAAAACGTTAGATTTAATATCACCATAAATGAATATCAAAGTATAATTCATATAATATTCAACACAAAAACATACCTAGTAAGTTGTATGCAAATTTAAATACTCAAAATAATTTATAGTTAATCTTTAAAAATTGATTAGCTTTACAATTAAAAACGAAATCATTAAAATAAAGAATAAAATTGTTTTTTTTTTACTAGAAAATGCATTCATTCAATAACATATTGGTAAAGGTACAGATCCATAAGGGCACCAATACACATTGGTGTTTCTAACCAAACGCAAGGACTAGCGTAAAAACGAGAATGCTTTGCTAACACATGTGGAATCTCCTTTGCTTGTCTACGAGTAAAATGAACCGAAAAACCTGGGTTTGTAGCTAATATGTCTCTACATCTACCCATTATGCCTCCAAACTCCGTTATTTCGGCAGCTGATTCCGTCATAGCATTGTATACTGTTAGCGCGTCCACTTCAAAGAGAACCTTTGGATATTTCGAGTTGCGGATCCAAGACAGAGCTTCCAGCAGTCATATTGCTTCTCCTTCTCTGACACAACAGAGACCTCTGATCAAATTAGTTCTGGCCATAAGAAATCTTACCTCGTCATTTCGCACCACCATACTTATCCCGGCAGATTTTATGTCATCAAAAAAGCTGCGTCAATATTACATTTAACACTACCACTAGGGGGTGGTGTCCAAGTACCATAATGCGTCATGTACTTCTTTGTTGCTCCTGGCTAGTGACATCCAGTCGTAAAGAAAACTCATGGCTGTGACTACCACTCTATTTGGTGTATCTACGTGGTTGTTCCATAATGCGTAATTCCTTTGTTTCCAGATAGCCCATAGGATAGTTGCGAATTTTCTCAGTTCTGCTCCGCTAAGGTCTTGGATGATCTTGAATAACCACTGTGTGAAGCCTTCTGCTCCTTCGGCTTGGGCTTCCACTACATGATTCAGCTTCGCATTGGCCCAACATTCTCTTGCATATGGGCAAGTAATAAACGTATGCCATGAAGTCTCCATGTCCTTGTTGCACACCACACATAAAGCTGACACTTGAATTCATCGCTTCTGCAGATTAATGCGGTGAGGAAGGCATTTTCTACATGCTCGCCAGAGGAAGCTTTTAATCTTTCGAGGGACATCCACCTTCCAGTTTCCTTGTATTTTCCTTTATTCAGGATTCACATCCAAGCTCATAGCCACATGGTAGTCTGACTTCATTGTGTAAGACCCAATTTTGCTGAAATGCCAAATTCGCTTATCTTGGATTTGTATCTGTACTAGTGGAATTTCTGTGATTTCTTTAGAGTCCCTGGCCTCAAAGATAGATTCAATGATTTCATTATCCCATTCTTGTGAGCTCGGCACCATCAAATCTTGTACTGTCCAGTCATGTAACTCCGGGATCATAGATTTTTCCACAAAAAAATTTGAGGAATCACGAAGCCACGGGTCCTTCCATATGTTGATGTGACTACCATCACCGATCCTCCATCTATAGCCTCTGTTTAACATACTTGGGAAGCCAAAATGCTACGCCAAGCAAAGCTTGGGTTATGCCCGAGATTGGCATTTAAGAAATCTCCTCTTGGGTAGTATTTAGCTTTGTAGATACGACATATTGTAGCATTAGGATCACTCAAGAGTTTCCATCCTTGTTTTTCCACCATTGCCAAGTTAAAACCATAGAAGTCTCTAAAGCCCATTCCGCCAAATTCTTTTGGGACGCACAATTTTTCCCATCGAAGCCAGTTCAGCCCTTTGGTTGCGTTATTTTTCCTGCCCCACCAGAATGAGTTGATCATCCTCTGTATTTCTTCTGCCAATGAGGGTGGGAGGAGGAAAGTAGACATGCAGAAAGTTGGTATTGCTTGAGCCACTAATTTGATGAGAATCTCACACCCAGCTCTTGACAGTGGCTTTGTTCTCCATCCTTGTAAGCGTGCCCATACTCTGTCTTTAAGGTAAGCAAAAATCTGTTTTTTCTTCCTTCCAATCAATGAAGGGAGACCATTCAAATATAAGGATAAAATCGTTAGATTCAAAAACTATCAGGATTTTATAGATATAATTAAACCATTCAAATATATGAAACACATAACCACTGACAAAACTAAACCCTAAATTTTGGTAATAAAAGCGGTAGAGTTAACAACATATAGAGAACTTCCATCAAATAAATATACAATAAACAACAAATCTCATACAATAATTATATTTATATAAAAAAATAATAATAAACTTACGCCATTTTCCCTGGGATTTTCAATGCTTTTAATTCTTTTTTCAAAATTAAACTCACATAGCAGAGAACTTTTTTGAAAGTTGATGGAATTTTCGTTTCTCAAGCAGAGTATGCTATGAGTTTCTTGTTTAATTCCATGAATGATTGAATGTTAAAAAAAGAAATAAAGATAGGGTTTAAATTTAAAATAGGATAATATGTTATTTTGTTAGGAATTTGGAACACATTTATTCTGAACTATGGATTTGCAACCAACTAGACTTGTTGGGATTGGCATTAGATTTGTCAAAATGGGTTAGGTTCGTCGGCCGGCCTGCCCCGCCATAAAAATTGAACGGGTTGGGTTGATGAAAAGCACGAATTATATAGCATTTTAGGGATCTTATTTTGTCGTTTTCGTGCTTATCTGGTATATTTTATTCCGAGTTTTGCGCTTAATTCGTACTATTATGGCAAATTGTAGGTTTGACCAAAAGAGGAGGAAAGCCAACGAAATGAAAGAAAAGTCAAACTCCGCAATGTCACGTCAGAAATACCCGGAAGAATAGGAAGAAAACATGAAGTCCAAACACAGACCCTTACACGGACCCCGTGTAAGGGTCCGTGTACATCAACCTACGAAAAAGAGAAAAGCCGAGTCTGCACGGACCTATAACCGGACCCCTACACGGGGTCCGTGTCCTTCACCATCCGAGAATCGATTTTACAGAGTCTACACGGACCTCAGGACGGACCTCTACACGGGGTCCGTGTCCACCATTCCGGAAGAATTCTTGGACAGAGTCTACACGGACCCCTGTCCTGATACATGCACGGGGTCCGTGTACACAATATCAGATCGAGATTTTGGCGAAGATTTTGCTCGTGATTTGGGAAGGAAATAAAAAGGAAAAACCTAGAGAAGACCAGGGTTGTAAAATTTTCTGAGAGGTAGCCGACTTGGAAAGAAATTAAGAGAATTTTCGGATCTTTGAGGACGGCGACGGCAAAGGGAAAAACGCGAGAAATTCGTACACTTCTCACGCAAGAACCGTGCACCATCACTGAGAATTTCTCTTCTCTTTTATTTTCCTATTTTTCATACATGAATTCAAACATTAAATTTGATTTTACTTTTGAATTTATGGAGTAGTTTCTTTTGTGATCGGGACCACGATATGGAAAAACAATTGATTTTTGGTTATTCGTTGGATTGTTTGATCTATGAAATTATTTCTCGTTATTGATTAATTTTTGCGTAAATTTCGTGCTTTTGATTTGACCAATTAATTGCATGTTTGTTGTTCAATCTTGACTCGAAAGGGAATAGATTGGAATTAGCTTCAAAAATATTAATCAACACACAGTTAAACCGACTAGAAATAGTATTCGGTTTCAGTGTGCGATTTTAGGCGACAGCTGTAATTCTATTGTTGATAAATGCGTTTTTGTTTAATGAAATTCAATTAGAAATAATTGGACTGTTAAATGAAAATAGGATTATAAATTCTAGAAATAGATTTATAATTAAATCAGAGAATTGCATCGTGACATTGAAATAATCTGTAGTTAAATAATTTCAGTGCATGATTTTAATCAGAGTTTGTTACCACCGTGTGTTCCCGGTCATTTTATTTGAATTTGAAAATCTCCAAGTTCCAACGCTTCTCTGATATTTGATTTAGTCATTAAATTAGCATAAATTAGTTTAAAGATTCACTTAGTTGAAAGAATAATCAAATCGCTCGTTATTGCTTGCCTAGATTAGATAAAATAATTAAATCTTAGTAATTAAATAATAGTCTCTGTGGGATCGATACTTGGACTGTTCATCCATTTACTATAACTTGACCTAGTCCGCTTGTTAGAACTAATCCCAACCGAAATCGTCGGTCAGTTGATAAAATAGCAGCCTATTTGGAGGCGGGCCAAATAGGTTGAGTCCGTTTGGGTTGCGGGTCAAGACGGGTCGGACCCAAACGGGACGGGCTGGCTCGCCAAATTAGGATAAAATTTTATATTTTTAAGTTTTAAGTTTTATATAAAAATTGGAATAAGTTTCATGCGCCCCATGTATTAGAACAAATATATTAATAATTTACTCTTAGAATAAATATACATAAAGAAAATAAAAAGAGATAAATTTACAGATATATATAAAGAAAACAAAAGGGAAGAAATTCATGTAAATTTTATTCATGAATCTTAAAATAATTATTAAGCATAGCAGTTGTTTGTGAACCCAAGAGCGGTTTCGTTTGAAGTCCGACGAGTTGCAGGTGAAATTTTAGGACCCGGCGGAGGTTTGCTAATTAAGCGTATTGTTGAAAACATAATATTTTTTAAAATTTACAATCGTCTCTTTTCTCAACTTTATGTTCTCTTTCATGTCTCAATCTTCATGTTTGATTTAAATACTTTATTTTTTATGGATTATGTTGTATGCTTTCTTAATTTCTTATTTCAACGTTTTTAAGTATTTTATGAAACTATTTGACTGAAATATATTTTTTTTCTATGTTTACTGTGATACTCTTTCGATTTTTTTTTTAAAAATAAGCGGGCGGCCCGCCTAACCTGCGGCTCAAGGTGGGTTGATCTGGGTTGACCATTTAGAAGCCCGCCCGTAGGTTGCGACGGGTCGTGGGTTGACCCGCCCCGTCAATCCGTTTTAAGATGGCTAATTGGCATTTTAAATAGCCCGTATTTTATTATTTATTTAATTAAAAAACAAATTATTTGGCAGTTGGCAGACACTAGCCTGTTCACATAAAGCGGGGCCCATGGCGCCACCGCTCTTGTAATTCTGAGTGGTCCGTCCCTTTCTGCGGCATGGCGACAACCTCGAACTATTTGACGGAGATTAGGCTGAATCCTATCGAAGCAACCCCGGAGTCCTTTCATGAATTCGGGCAACTTGTCGAAGCCTCGCCGGACGGCGACAAGTTCGGACCCCACGACGCGCAGCTCGACCTCTCCCGTGGGATACCGAGGTCTTTCCGAACTAAATTATTTCTTATTTATACTCCATCGTGAGATATTTAAAAACCAGAGTTTTGATATCTTCGGGCCACGGGTAATGTTATTATCAGAGTGAGTTAATTTGCTGAAAGTGTTTGGATTGTATGGGATAGAATCTATCTGTGTGATTGTAAATTTCTTTTTCATTTGTAAATTTGTTGTTCTTGTTGATAATGAGGAGATTTTCTGATTTTTATTGAGTAATAATTCGTTCATTTTTTTCTAAAGATTTGGTTTTGTGATATAACTACATTATACACTTTGGTATAAATGATAGTTAAATATTATTTGTTGCATTTTACCAGGCTGTCTGTCATGCATCTAGAAGGCAGGCATCTCAAATTTTCCTCGATTACACACCACGCCAGTGTGACCCAGTGCCTTGGTTCAATTGGTGGTCATTCATGGTATCTTGGAGTTGCAAAACCATCTCTTGTTGATCCAAGTGAAATCAACGGCGCCGTTGGAGCAGACATTTTGCAATCACATTGTGGTCATTTTTATGTCCCTCCAGCAGTTGATGGTGTGCGTGTTTTTAAAATTTCAGGTCCCAAGTTTTTGAAGCTTAATAAGGGTACATGGCATGCTGGCCCATTATTCCTTCACAAAACAATGGACTTCTATAATCTGGAATTGAGCAATACAAATGTGAGCACTTCTTGCTTTTAACTCCTGTAACGTAATTAGTAATTAGTGATTGACATTGTTAGGCTGAGTATCTTAAGGTTGTTTCAAAAGTTGTATAAATGGAGACAATTATTCTGTAAAGGTGAGTTAATTTAACAATATAAACTAGGATTGGTGGGCCATAATCATGGAAATGTTTTTATCAACACTGGTGCTTCTCAAAGAACTACCTTTGTGGAATTCAGCAATTTTTTCTTACATTTATTATTAGAATTCATTTACTTGATCACCTGTCAGTTTGGTGGAAACATTGATTTTGCTCTGAGGAACTATTATCGTAAAAATAAATTGGAACCTTTTGTAACAGAAGGGTACCTTGAATTATGTTGACAAAGGTACTAATTTATTGTCATAAATCTATTGACTTGATCATCAGATTTATATTCATTTGCTTAGATTCTGATCACTGAATTGTTCTCTGATTAGAATTTTAGTGTTCTGGTGGACAACATTAAAAGTTCTTCTGAGGCAGTGTTGCTTGTGAGAATATTAATTGCAACGCCGTTGTTTGAAGTTATAGAGCTTCAGACCTGCTGAAGCTCAAATATATTCGGACCCGCATTAGATGCTTGATGCTTATATTTTTCTTGATCTTGTAACTATCATAGGCTTGTTCCTCATTTTCAATTGGAATCCTTTTCTTTAATTTCTTTTGAGTAGAAAAGGTATTGTGCATTTCTTCAAGTTGGCTTGGAAGTCGTGTCTGTACTGCCCTGGAACTCAGCTATTTTATAGATGTGATACAAATACACTGGAGGGGTTTCTAAAAATTTTCATTAAATTGTCACCAATCTGATTTTCCAGCGCAAGGTATTTCGACATTTAAGTTCGTAGTCTTGTTAATCATTTAGCATGTTTAAGGAGATAAACCAACGTACGACAGTTAATTGACCTAGTGTTAACACCTGCTCACGGTAATGATTAATTATGTTTTTTTGTTCTTCTGTGCAGGTGGTGGATCATACAACACATTATTTTGCAAAGAAGAACAATGTGGTTTTTGTGATAGATGAGTAGCAATATTATTACATTTGTCGTATTATAGTAAGCTAGATGGAAGAATCAAAAAAATTGTATGTTTTTTCTTTTCTGCTGATAGTTGTTCGGAACTCTTGCAAAGAGCTACTGAAAGGTTGGATCTACCATATGTAGCAGATTATGTATCTCTTCGTTTTACTTTTGCAATGTTACTTTGTGGCAGATATAATGATTCTTATTTGCGAGGAAATATCTTCTGTGTCAATATGTTGTGCACGTACTTGAATGAACACCATCACTTAGTAGTCTTCATATGCAGATATTGATGCCGGAATCAACTAATATCATTGCGTTCCTTGCGTTCCTCGATGGAAGGAACGAAAGAAAAGTTCTTATTTGTAACGGCTAGTTTAATCCCCACAACCTCGAAACACTTCATTTTACCCCTATTAGATGTTGGTCTGCAGAAGACTGGAATTTTTGGATTCTTTGGTTCTTCACCTTTGTACGACTCCGATTTCTCTTCGAAGATCCAACCATATTGTTGCATGTAAGTATTGACTATGTATGGTCTTCAAAGGGTAGTCAGCGATTATATCCTCCCACACATTTCCCTCCACCAAATCCCGAACAACTTCCCACACACAGCTATCGCACTTGAAACCAGAACCGAAACTGATCATCCAAACTTTGTCACCTTTCTTGAGCCTCTTCCGTGCCTCCATGTACCCCAGCATGAACCAGAGGCTGCTGGCCGACGTGTTTTCAAATCATTGAAGAGTCATTTTAGATGGCTCCACATCATGCTCAGTTGGCCCCAAACCTTTCCTAATTTGTTCAATCATAGCCGTTCCACCAGGATGTAAACAGAAATTATCTGTACCGGCTCTAAGATTGAGAATTGCTGCTCTTTTCGCATATTTCAGCGCTGCATAGCTAATAAGTTCTGTTAATGGCATAAGTTTTGGTGCTAACTCTGCTATATTCTTGGTTAAAGCCCGAGCAGTAACCTTCGGGAGGTTCTTACCAAGAAAAAATCCATGTTTTCCATGATCACCCTCCTTTTGCTTGCAACAAGTGTGTGCTTCATCACTAGCTCCCAAATTAGTACTCACCAGGCAGTTCAACCACATTTTTGCTCCATCTTTAAAAGCTCTGTTGTTCGTCAGGAGAATCGAGCATCCTCCTGAGCGGAACAAGCAGTTGGTAAGGATGATCGACTTGTCTTTCCCCGAATACTAGTTTGGAGCTACGGACTCAGAAGTTACCACAACCGCGCAAAAGCATTCTTTTTTTACTTGAAAAAGTTCTGCACAAGATTGATGGAAGTGAGGCTTGCACTGCATCCCATGCCCGTGAGATTGGAAGTTTTGACATCATGCCTCATTTTATAACGGTTTACTATTCTTGATGTCAGAGAAGGGACTGACGCAAGTCTCTTCTCCTATCCCTGAATTCACGAGGGCACGCATGAAGAACTGGTGCTCTTGGAGGCCAAGATTTTTGTTTCGACTAATGATATCGCCGCAGAATTTTGTACTAATTTTTCTGTCATGGTTAGGTTTGTGGCACTCATAATTCAGGAGGTAGCAGCATTGATCTCTTGTTTCAGTAGCAAGCTCATATAGAATGAAAAGGAAAAAAACAGAAGAGAATGAAAACTCAAGGCTATCATCAATTGTTCCATTCTCTTTTTTATGAATATTGAACTATTGTATATACGAGTGAGACATCTATCTATCCATCCATATATATATATATATATATATATATATATATATATAGACACACACACACACACACACATAAAGATATAGATAGAGAGAGAGGGGAGGAGGAGGAGGTTCTTGAGCATTTGACTGAAAAAATGGGCAGTAGAGTCCAAGGTTGGTAAGAATAGAGGCTACTGAGTTTTATTTATGCTAAATAAGTCAATTGTGTTATTCTGCATTGGGGGTGGCCATAAATAAGTTTTTTAAAAGAATAAAAAAAATTATTAAAGATTAATTTGAATACAGAAGACTTGGTTTAAAAAGCGATTTATTAAGCATATTTATTTAAGAATTTTGTTAAAGATCAGAAGCAATTCTATGCATGCATATAGAAATGAAAATATATTTGATTTTTTGAAATAGAAACTGAAACAGAAGAATAAAAATTATATTAGTAAAAGTCAAAATATTCAAAATCTGGATTATACAATGAGGTAATCTTCCAAATAAATATTAGGCTCCTCAACCTCTATCTCTCCTCTTCCCAAGATAGTACTAAACAAAAGAGTTAAGTTGGGTGTAGAAATTGTTTGGAGGTTTCTCAATTACATTTGTTTGTACTTTGTATTCATCTCATTTGTGAAGCTTGCAATTTGTCAAATTTTTGCAAATGAGATTTTGTAACGTCCAAAAATCAGTCCACGTAAGTCACATATATGCAAATTCTTCAAATTTTTTAATTGTTTTGTTTAATTGGTTTTAAGTGCTAAAATAATACATAATATATAGTTGAAGATCTAATTGCATTATTTCATGTAAACTAAAGATTTTTTTGGACATTCAATAATAAGCTTGGGAAAAGAAATTGGAGACGAAAACGATAAAAATATTTTTCCATAAATGTTTTGAGGCTTGATAATATGATTAAAATTTTGTAGAAATGCTGGAGTCCAAATTATTTTACGAAGCGAGCTCTATTTTATCCGGGAAGTCGGTTTTAGTCTAACGAAAGACTTTTAAAGGCCCAAAAATTATTATTTTTGAAAAATTTATAATAAAATTTTATTTTACAATTAAATAGGTCTTAATGGGCCTAATTTACCTAAGATTAGTGGGCCTAATTATTCCTAAGAAAAAACCCAAAACCCTAACACATTAACACCTAAATTTTCGAAAATAATAAATAAGAAACTAGGGTTCTAGAGACTCCATTCAGCCGAAATTTGCACACACCACACACAATAAAATTCGAAATTTGGAGTGCAAAAATTCAAGGATTTTTCGTCGCTCGTTCTTCCCTCTTCGCAACCCACGCCAACGATCGAATATTCGAGCGTTTTTAACTCAAAGACATGCTTCTTGTAAGGTCCGGGAAATTTAATTTATGTAACCTGAATGCATGCAATCTAGGGTTTTATTTAAATTATTCGTTTATTTATTTTTATGCATTTGGTGCATAATTATTGTATGGTTAGAAATTATTTCACCAAATTTTTAAAAGTTCACGCATTAAGGTTTCTAGATGCATTTCATGCTCGATCAAAGAACGGAGATCGGGGAATTATCAGGAAAATTATTTTTATTATATGATTAATTTTATTATGAGGTGTTTTTAAGGGTGTTTTTCGAAAATGGGCCTTGATGGGTAATTTTTACTCGTCAGTCGTAATTTTTATTAGTATGCAAATTTTAACGATTCAGATGACTTTTTGAGGGCTCATGCGATATTTTCAAAAACGTACCAAAGCGAAATATTTTTCGGGAGCATTTTTGGGCTTGTTGGGTTTGTTTTATTGATAAATGAGCTCAAAAATCATTTTAATCCTTTTAAAATTATAATTGAGGTCCCATTAGTGCATTTTAAATAAACATAACCTACTTTCACTAGCCCTAAACCTAATTAACACATAGCAGCCGACCCTCCCCCTCCATTCAGAAGCTTCCTCTCGATTTTCTCTAGCTAGGGCTTCGGCCATTGTTGTCTTTCAAGAAGAGGTCTTTCCCTGCTCCTCCGACGCCTCCCCGACGTGGAATTCTTCAAGTTTTAGTTCATAAATCATAAAGGAACGCCATACAGTTTCGTTTTCGCATCATTCGCGTCATATACCTGCGGTTTTGTGTGCTTCGTGTGTTTAATGTTCAGTCCATGCATGATATTTTGATTATGTCTTCGGTTGGTATGATATATGGATAAAACCTTCTCACCTCTCACATTTTTATTGCAAGGACGCAAGGGACTGCCGAGTAAGTGTCATAAGGGGCGGTACAAGTCGAGAAGTGTGGTGTCACTAGGCTAGAGTCACGACTTGGTGGTGTGGGTTGAAGGCCGAGTGGTTGTAGTGGAGGCGGCTAGGGCTCCTTGCGATCTCCGGGCATTTGGGCATGCATGGAGTGTCGGTGGGCTTAGGGTTAGTCCAGTGAGGTCCATTGTTATTGGTCATGGTCCTAGGGTGGCTAGCTAGGGTCCGGCCTTGGTGGTTTGGGGCTTGAGTCGAAGGGATAGTGTGTAAGGCTCGGGTAGGGCGAAGGGAACTTGTGCTATAAAACTCCAACAGCCGTTGGGATGATTTCCGTGAGTCGTAGGTGTCCTGTAATTGTTGGTTTAGGGGCTGGTCTAGTAGATTTAAGACATTAATTGAGTTGGGAAAATTTTCGTAATGTTTCGGGTTGATTCGGGTTAAAACCGGGACCCCGGTCCAAGTTTTAAAACGAATCGATCACGTTTTGAAACGAGCTCGAGTTTACGTCTAAGGAATATTCATAAATATGTTTTGGGATGTTTTAAGAATTTTGGTAAGCTTCAGGTCGAAATTTAGTGGTTCAGTGTAAAACGGTCATTTTGGGTTTCCAAGGGCAAAATGATCTTTTTGCACCCGGGGTGAGTTTTTAGTTTTGCCAGCGTTTTGAGCACAATTTTATCATGTTTTTGAATGTTTATGCATCATGTATATGATTTTTAGGTAATTATGAAAATTACGTTGCATGCTTGATTTTAAGAAAAGTTTATGCATATGCAAGTTTTATTAAGTGATGATTATCATGATGACATGTTTTGAAGTAAGGGAGTTGGTTGTGACTAATACGAATACGTTAATACGATGATATGTAAGGCCAAGGTTCAGTGGGCGGATAATACTGTCGCTGATGTCTCAGCCACCGGGTACTGTGGTTACTCGTAGATGGATCCGATTCACATGATAATACGAAAGTGTTAGCTAACGAATGAAATTCAAATTAAGAAAACGAACTAATATATGTTGATATAATGATACATGCTATGGTTATGATTATGTTTTGACAGGTTATGATATGCATACGTTTTTTCTATGATCATGAATTTGTATGTTGAATACAGTTTTTCACTGCTGTGTGCCATGTATATGTATTTACTATTGACGGTATATGTGTGTTGAGTCTTTAGACTCACTAGGCGTGCGTGATGCAGGTGAGCACTTGGATGAGGAGACAAGAGGCGCCGAACTCTGAGTAGGTGGGGCTGGATGTGCGCTCATGACCCGAAGACCACACTTTTCCACACGTCACGTTTTTTATTCACGTTTAGTAGACATGATCAGTGTTGTAAGTTTTTATGATATTCTGTTGATTCTCATAATTTTACCCGTTTTATTTTATTCATGCATGATTGAGGGCCGAGTTGACAATTTTTAAACTACGGTGTTTTATTTGTCTATTGTTTACGATTATTTTTAAAAAAATGTCATATTTTTCGATAGGGTTGTATGCATGAAAACTATTTAAATGTTTATTTCTGAAAATGTGAGCTTTACAAAAAAATAAAAATTAGCACCATTTTAAATTAGTAGAGCCACACTTCTAATCCTTATTTATGCATAATTCAAATCATATTATACACGATTGATGTTTGCTTGCATGAAAAACAATTGAGTCCAAAATAGTCACCGCTTTGACAATTATTCTCAAATTTTATGATTTTATGCGTATATGAGCGGGTTATGAATTATAATGGGTATGCTGCCAATATAAGATGTTTAAGGGATGGATAAAGAGTCTTTTAAGGGAGAAACATGGGCTAGAGACATGAAAGGCTAAGGGAGAGTCGACCTAGGGTTATCCTTGGGGCTCAAGAGACAAAGTGGTTCGACCAAGAGGGAAACACAACAGGGGCCGTCCAGGGCTAGGTAAGGGTCCTGTGTTGGCTGCAACCAAGTGAGATACATGGGTCTTTGGTGGCTGGACTCGGCGACAGCGGGAAAAAAGAGACTCTGCAAGCTCTAGGACTCTTAACTCACGTATTTATGTGGCGGGTTGCAAGGGGCGGGGCTGGTGCGCGGGTCTGGTCGGGTTCAGGAAGGGTTTAGGAAGGGTCCAGGAGAGTGGTCTAGGGATGGCTAGGCGTTGGGAGATTGTGTCTTGAAGAGGGGCCAGAATCGAGGGCTAGGAAGAAGAAGAGAACTTTCACGGCTTAGGGTTAGGCTGGTCAGGGTGAGTCCAGGGTGGTCTAGGAGTGTCTGCACATGGTCAGGGTAAGGTCTGGTCCAGCATGGCTCGGTGGTGGCTCGTGGTTTGGGCGAGACGAGTGGTCCTAAGAATGTTAGGGTTCGAACAGGAGAAAATAAGGGGGCTCGAACCGTGGCTCATGGGGGATGGTTCATGGCTCACGGGAGTATTTTAGGTATGAAAAACTTTGTTCAAAATTTGGGAAGAAAATTTTAAGTTTGGAATTAATTTGGGAATAAAACGCTTGATGGTTTAATTATTAAGTCAATAAATCGAAAGGCTCGGGTTTACGTCTAAGAAAAATGTTAAAAGTCAAATATAAACTTACATGATGATTTGGGATATGCTCGAGTCAATAAATGTAAGAAAAAATCAAAATCGAGAATTTTAGAGTCCAAAGGTAAAATTGTCATTTTATGTCTCGGGTAGTACGAAAGGTCTCGCTATGTACCAAAGAATCAGAATACATATTAAATGATATTTTAAAAAGGTTATGATGAAAATATGGAATTTTATGATATATGCTAAAGATGTACGCTTTTTCCTATTAAAATTTTATTTTACGAATTTTGAAGGACACAATATTTTATGAATAAAAAGGAAAGAAAATATTTTTAATGATGTGAATTGACTATGACCGTGACAAACATGATATGATATGATTGGGAATAATGACAGGGAGAAGGCCCCAGAGAGAGCCCGTTCACGGGAGAAGGCCCAGATGGAGCCCGACGATCATATTTCCACTTTTGACGAGTCCTCGTGCCCGTCTCCATGTACAATGGTGAGTTTAGACTGATCAGTCGACCACATGATGATAGGATTACAGCTAGTCATTTTCAAATATCAAACTTCACCCAAAAATGATATACGATTATGGAAAGTTTTACGATTAAATGATTTATGATTCATTTACCCTTACAAATTTATGCTAAGCTTATTTAATTAAAAATATGGTTTTAGTGCATGTGTCTGTGTATGTACTATTTGCTACGTATGGTTAGAACGTGCTGAATCATTAGACTCGCTAGGTTTGGATGGCTGGAGGTGAGGATGAGATTGAGGGATGCGCTGACGCTTGAGTGGATCGAATCCGACAATACACTCCCGATAGACATGTATTTCCGCACTTTCTTAGTATTTAAAGTTTTTAAGAAAAGATTTTGAGGATTTTCTATTTAGAAATTCATACTTTATTTTGAAGTTTAATTTTGGATTATTGTTAAAATGTTGACATATGATTATGATGACAATTTATGGATTTTTATGCAATTAAGATTTTGAAACGTTGATTTATTTTGGTATGGATGATTCGAATTTTATTTAAAAATAAATAAGTTTAGTAGGATTTTTTTATAAAAAAAGTAATGAATGTTTTAGATTTGAACACAATTTCTCATAAACACTTGTTTGTCATGTTTACAGCACAAGGTGGCGTATGGGATTATAACTTGGGGTAATTTGGTACATGACTTTACATATAACTTAATTTTAAAATATAACATGTTTATTTATTTTTCTAAATGAGCTTCTTTTCAATTTACAAATATGGAGATTATAAACGGAAAAAAAGGTTAAAAAATGTTATAAATCAAGAAAAAGAATTGGAAAGGGTAATCTTTTAACATAAAAATAGACTCAAAATCCAAAAATCAGCCACACCGTAAAAAAGCTACTCAAATACAAGAAAATATAAAAATATATACATGACATGTGCCCCTAAAACACTAGAATACATACATGAAGACATATATGTATGTATAAGACTCTAACACGCTCTTGTAGCGTTGACCCAACCATTAAATTTTGGAAAAAAACATTTGATGTAACCAAAAAATATCTCAGGTCCGGTCTGATGAGCCAATTTTTTTTTGTATTTGAGGTGCGGGTCGGATAGAGCTTTGATGAGGATCGGCACGGACGAACAAGAGTTAAAGGGCAAGTAAAATGTTTCTGGTGTGATCTCACCGATACTTAAATCGGTATTGTGAAAAACTTAAGAGTGGAAGAGAAAACGGTACTTAGTGATAATAATGTGTGCATGTTCAAGATCAAAGGGAGTACCTGATATTTATAGAGCTGAGAAGGGTCATATGCCTTGTATGAGAATAAATCTATTAAGGAAAGTTACTTCAAATAAGTAATTTGTTGCCTGATTCATACTGATTTACATCATATTTGATAAATTTTAATAAATATTAATATCTTCCAGATTCTTCCCTTATCACTAAATATTTACATATGTATCCCATTTTTAGAGAACTCTTCGTAATATTAGTCATGGCCCAGCTTAAATAGTCATAGCGAATGCTCGGTTATCCTGGAACTTTATATTCATGAAATGCTTTCCTAGGCATAACCATTTCAGACTCTTTTTAGAGTTTCGGCCCTCGCCATATTTACTTGTAATAGATATGGGCATGACACACCTTTGTGAATGAGCTCACATTCGAAAGTGTGTCAGATCGTTCTCGTGTTGGATCAACTACCCGATGATATCAGTATTACTTCATTTTTTTTAATCTAAAAGAAGTATAAGTTTAGACCAAGTATTTGGATCGAGGCGGGGCCAACCGGAGTAGTTTGTGTTAGTCCATGATTTGTGTTATCCTAATGTTGTTCATTGATAAAAGAATAGATGGCCACAATTATATGCTAGTTCATTTGAGGCCACCATTCGAATTACATCCTCAATCTGGGTCGTAGGACCCATCTTGATCTAATAGTCACCATCATTCATCTTTTCCTATAAATATGTGGCCCCCTCCTTCATTTTCACTTTTTCTCTTTTCGTGTCATTATTCTGCACAATTACCAAGCGATTCTCAATTGGATTTTTGTGCTCGATCCTTTTTATTCTTATTAGTAAGTTTTTATTTTTTAGAATGTCTAGCCCTAACCCTTCGATAGTCCAGGAGGTCAACATGTATGCAGACGCAACCTCGTATTCTTACTCAACCCTTCTTTCCTTAGGACTTCTCTTTAGGTACTTTCAAATTCCTATTATTGTAGCCCCCCTCCTTAAGTTTGTTCATACCGAAAAGGTCACCTTGGGTTTGTTCCATATAAACCGAGCACCAATTATTGGGGAGAACCATACCTCTCACAAGAGCTAGCCGAACCGATTATTTTTGGTTCGCTCTCACTGCCTGAGACCCCCTTCTCTTGATCCAACCATAAATGTAACCAACTTCCTAACCACTATAGGCGTATGTTGCTTTAGGAGCCTGAGCCTAATGAAGGACAATATATTATGTCATTTTAGATTCTATGAGAAGGGGGTGGAAGTGGAAGGGTCTATAGGGGGGTCTGAGTTCTTTAGTTATTTCCTTTGTTTTATTTTATATGTTTGTCTTGCTTTATTTTATTAGGACCCTGAGCCTAATGAAGGACAATATATTATGTCATTTTAGATTCTATGAGAAGGGGTGGAAGTGGAAGGGTCTATAGGGGGGTCTGAGTTCTTTAGTTATTTCCTTTGTTTTATTTTATATGTTTGTCTTGCTTTACTTCCTCAGCCTTTCCGCCTTGTAGAAATATAACTATCTCGGAGATCTAGGTCCCAAGGGTTTCAATATGTCATGTCATCACATATTCTTGCTTCTCAATTCGGCAGATAAGATCAGCAGTGTGTTTGTTTTGAGTATCTTTAAGTTCTAAAATCTGAAGGGAATGCATATTCATAATGGTAAGTACTTCACTAATATGTTTTTGTTTTGAAAAGATCAAGATCCAGAGAAGATTACATCTGATCGGCCCTAAATCAAGTGATGTCATTATGCATATTCATCAGTGATTGATGAATGAAGTGGATTCCATCAAATTAAGGAAATTCTGGATTATGTCCTTGATCTTGATCTTGGAACTTTGGAGGAAAGATTGGTGGAGAAGTGTGTGTCAGCTCAAGTTCAGCCACTTCTTGTTCTGTTTGAAAGGATGTAGGTATTTCCAGTTCAAGATCCTCATCGATATGATCTGTTCGTATTTCTACTTATTTTTCTTCTTGAGTCAGTAGCTTTGTGGAGTAATGATGCATGTAATTTGAAAGATGTTGTGAATTATTTCATCAATAGATGAGAGCTGAGTCGAATATGCTACATCCGTCTGATCTGTTGTATGTATTTGTTGAGGACTTTTCTATTCTGTCATGGATGCATCATCCAAATTGGAATCAACTATTGCTATTGATTGTCGTGGTATAGCCATAGTGATCAATGCATCAGTTTCTGGAGCAGATATTGAAGTTATTTCAGGAGTAATCATTCTGTCTAGGGTATGCAGCATCTCTGCTAATGTAAGCAGTGAAATTTCAGGAAGAGCTTGTGAACAGTGTGTGGTCACTGAGTTTTTCTTAAGCTTTTCACATTGTTGAGGGTGCAAAGTTTCTTTGAGAATCTGATCAATGGAAGGATCAGATGTAGGATGTTGGTCAGCTTGAGTTATCGTTTCTTTTTCTCTATCAAACTGTTTGAATTGTTCATTCAGATCCATGTCATCTGAAGGACTGTCTTCTTGAAGTACTTCAATAGATAGAGTTAGTTGAAGCTCTGTTCTCATCAAATTGACTCTCGAGAACATCTCATATGTATCTATTTTTAACTGTCTTATGATTGCCCAATCATCATCTGTTTTTGGGTCATGAGGATTATTTTTTTGTCTTTTCTTGCTTATGAGGAGCCTTAAACGTCTCTACCTTATCATTATGGCCAGAAAATCTATTATCTTTAGAGCTTAAGGAATGACATGAGTCTCAGTCCATTTTAGAATTTGATTTTCTTGAGCTGTCATTTGTTCGAGTTTCTTCAGATTCTTGATCTCCCAATAATGTCTGAACGTTCTATTATTTGCCCATTTATCAAACTTCTTCAGCTAAATCTAGACTTTATTTTCCACATCCTATATGGCCAGATTGATACCCATTTGAATATCTAACAACAACTTGGGTGGTTCAATAAGAGTGCTCTTTCCTTTGGCTTTGAGTTCAATCTGAGGTAAGCATGATTCATGAAAGGCAATGTTTGTTTCAACTATCTTGATGCCTGGTAAAACCTTGCTGATCAAAACAGTTGGGATGGGAGTTGATATGATAGAATCGTTGAAGTGCTTCACAAGTTTGGTTTTCTTGGTCCTTTTCTTCTTCTGAGGAGCTGATGAGAAGACTCGAGTGAAGCTTCTCTTGATTACAATAATTGACTTCCAAATCAGACACCTCAGCTTTAATTTTTTTTTATTGTTGTATTTTTGGATGATTTCTTCTTCTTATTTTCTTCATCAACTCCTTTATTGGCATTCAACAGGTTATCTGTAATGATGGTGTTCTTTTATTTGTAAACATCAATGGACATTTTTTTTTGAGCACCTTATGAACGTGCAGATAGTGCTTGAGACTTTTCCATTTGTCGGCATATTTGAACAGAAAATCCTTGGTGTTGTTTGTCTGGATGAGAGACCATTGCCACTAATATGTTATACAAGACTACATACCAGTTGATTTTTATACCTGTAGTGATAGCAGACATCATTTCCAATCTTTCCATTGTGGAGGCATCAAAGGAACCTGCATTTGCTGTCAGAGGTTTGGCCACTATGTCATTCAACAGTCTGAATTCAATCTTCATATCATTATTTTTCCCGAATGATTTGAGAAGAGCACCTGATAGAGAAAAGTTGACTTTCATTGCTTCAATGGTTGCAGATGGCTGAACTCAATGATTCTTATTGTTGGCAGACCAAAGGTGTCAATGAACTGTTGTTGGTTAAAGGATAAGGTTTGATCGGTGATAGCATAAACAACAAATTCATCTTCAATTCTTGCAGATGCAAAGAATTGAGATAGCTCTTCTTCAAAGATATGGCTAAGCCAAGAATTCCCTTCAGTCCGATGGCTTCTAGAGTTTTGAACATGGCCACCATGTCATCATCCATCAATAGAGAAACTGCATCGAAGTCGATTTGAAGAGAGCTGCTGACGAATGAAGACATTCTGATTGTTAATGAGTTGTTTTGAGATAAATACAAATGTTTGTAAGCTTGATTAGCAAGGAAGACTATAATCAGTAGATGTAAAAGAAAATGAATTGAAAAATTATGGATATATACAGTCGCGTAAGACAATCGTGTCAGTCCATGTATCAACATATTTGTTGAGAATTTTTAAAATTTGAAAGGTAAAACTGAAACATCAGAGCCGTACCATATAAGGCGGTAAGTAAATTTGTCTTGTAAAATTTAATGAGATATGTTCGTAATAATGAGGATAGTTGACCGTTCTTGCTAGTTTTTTATTGGGAAACTTACTGACCAATAAGACAAAGTCGAGTTTATCATCATCTTGAGTTGTCGTACATCTCCAGTTGACTGATCATTTGAGCTCATGACCTCAACTGCTATTTTATCAGCTTAATATGAAAGTTCCTCCTAAGATCATGTTTAATCAATTTAAATCTACAAGAACTAAAATATTTCTAAAATGCGAAAACTTAAGCTCGGGTAATGTCTTGGTGACAGTGTTTGCAACTTGTTGTTCTATTGAGACAATGTCCAGTCTGATGTCCATCTTTATGACATGATCTCATATGAAGTGATGTTTTATTTCAATGTGCTTGGTTCTTGAATGTAGCACTAGATTGTATGTAATTGCAATAGCGCTTGTGTTGTCACAGAAGATATGAGACTCATTGCCTTGAACTGCGTAGTCTCTGAGTTATTGTTGTATCCACAACAGTTCCAGCAGCTCGGTATTTTGCTTCAGCTGTTGAAGTAACAATTGATGTTTACTTTTTGGTGAACCAAGAGATCAGTCTGTCGCATAAGATTTACAAATTTCACTTGTGTGTTTCATATTTATTTTACAACCTGTATACTCTACATCATAATAACCAATTAAATTGAAACTTGAATCTTTTGGGTACCAAATTTCAACATTTTGTGTACTCTTAAGATATTTCAATATATGTTTAGCACCAGTTTAATGTGATTTTTCATTCTTTTCCTGGAATCTAGCATATATGCATACAAACATGATGTCTAGTATGCTGGCAGTTAAGTAGAGTAAGGAACCAATCAATTCTCTGAATAGTGACACATCAAAATATGGTCCAATCTCATCTTTATCCAGCTTGATTGAAGGGCTCATAAGTGTTGAAGCGACTGAGCAATTGTGGGGACCCGGACGCTAATCATCTTCTTAATCATCTTTGGGATTTAATTATCAATTAAGATAATACAGGGTCTAAAAATTTTTCTTTTTAAAATAAAGTGCGGAAGGTAATGGCATCTATCTATTATACAAATCAGTATAATAATTATACATTTCAGTATAAAAGTACAATACTGTACAATCTAAGTCTAAGGTTCGATTACTAAGTTCAAGTAATAAACCAAATCTGCTACAAGTCCGGAATCACCACGCTAACTCGTCTTCTCTCATCGTTATCTCGACCCTGATCCAGCCCCACCTGTTGTCATGCACACATACAAAACAAGACAACAGCCGGATAATTCCAGTGAGAATAAATCCCAGTATAAAACATGGTAAGCATGTATATAAACAAACTAATTTATAAAACATGCTATCATGTATAGAAACAATCTATTTCATAATCTATGAAATTCATCAAATAAGCATGCAACTCAAATCAGATAAACATGCATATAAACAATCTTAATCATAAAACATGCTAACCCAACTGAAAGCAGTAATGATGGGTCCCATAATCTAGGAGCCACATCCATATAAGCATGCAGTTCTAATCAAATCATGTCTAGACTTGACTTGATCTATAACTCTAGGGATCCCGGTGTGAATAAGACGTCACTGGCTGTCACCTACCCTACCAATCGAGGTGCTGTACGTCTTATTCCTAGACTTCGGCCTGATCTGTATCCGCATCTACAAAGGGGCGGTGATCTTCCCCTAAGCTGAGATTTCGCCGAACGTCTAGCAGTCTGGCTGATCTCCAAACTGTCCTATCTTAAATGCATGAATACAATCAGTAAACCAAGCATGATCAGATAAAACATAAACAAGAATATAGTATGTGATTTATTGGGCAACTCAAGGATGATCTCGATTGAGTTGTTTCTTCCCGAATATCACATGAATTATACTTTTGTCGTCCCGATCTGACGAAGACGAAGTCTTGTATTCAAATCTGTCCATCTCGAATCTGAAATGACAATATCGAATACGTTGTATCAGTAATAACTTAATATTCCATCTGTTCTGATCAATACTCAATTCAGTATACAATCTGATCAATATCTGAACAAGATACAATCTGAGTCATATCAATAATATCACAATCAAATCGAAATCATATCTGAATCTGATCAATCTAATTCAACTGATGTTTCGACGGCATAACACTACAATCTGAATAACCCCGTCAATCTGAACATCACAATATAGTACTGGCACTCATAGTCTGAATATCGGAATATTCAAAATCAGTAATACACAATTTTGATATCAAAATCTCGGCCAACATCTTTCGAAAATCATAACAATTACAGAAATATTCTGTTCTTTAATCTGACTTCAATTCTACAATGTCTACGGTAGCAGAAACGCCATATCTGAATCACATGCAATTCTAGTAACATCATACTTTCAAAACATCTCAAAACGTAACAAAACTTACGTCCTTGTGTAGCTCGAGTCTAGAGGAGCACAGAACTGAAGTCGAATTTGAATTCTGATAGACGGATTTCTCACAATCGCAACTCGAAAAGGCGTAAGGATTTTTCTCTCAAAATCTAGGCCCTTTTCTGAATTTCTGAAGAAATAACGTGTCAAACATCTATATATATATATTGCATGCGAAGTCTGAAACGTGGCATCATTTTTCATAGTGCACGTCGCACCGCGGGTGCGGTCATGCCAGCACCGCGGGTGCGCTCAAACGGTGATTCCTATCCATTCTCTCAAAACTGAGACCGCGGGTGCGCTGCCTACACGACCGCGGGTGCGGTGTCATCAGCGCGGGTGCGCTCCATCTAATACCGCATGTGCGGTGTGACTACGGCTTTGCACTACATTTTCTGAACACGCACCGCGGGGGCGGTCGTGCTAGCACCGCGGGTGCGGTCGTGCAAACTTCTAAATTCTAGTTTTCTGATCATGCCACACCTGGTTTCTCAAGTCTTTCCTTCCCTCATTGCATGACATGCATTCTCATATCTTCCGTGTCTCACATTAATAACGATTAATAATCTTGATTATCGATTCTGTAATTCTTGGGCCTTACAGCAATTATCCATACCAAACTTCATGAGGAGTTCTTTTGTGTATTTAGCTTGATTTATGAAGATTCTAGCATCTAGTTGTTTGACTTGTAAGCTGAGAAAGAATGTCTGTTAATCCATCATACTCATTTCAAATTTTTCATGCATTATCATGGAGAACTTCTGACAGAGTTAAGGTTTTGTTGACCCAAAAATAACGTTATCTACATATATTTGAACTAACAAAGTATGTTATCTTTTTCTGAATTTGAACAATGTTTATTATCAACTATACCTTGTATAAGGTGTCATACTAGGCTCTGTGAGCTTGCTTCAAACCATATAATCTTAATCTAATTTAAACACATAATTAGGCAGTATATGATTCACAAATACAAGAGGTTGTTCGACAAACACATCTTCTTATAATAAACCATTTAATAATGCATTTTTAATATACAACTGATATACTTTGAAGTTCTTAAAAATAACAAGAAATAATCTGATGGCTTCCAATATAGCTACTGTTGCAAATGATTCAAAAAAATATATTCCTTCTTCTTGCTTACATGTTTGTGCTACTAGTCTTGCTTTATTTATAATCACAATGCCATTTTCATCATGTTCATTTTTAAAAACCCATCTTGTTCCTATAAAGATTGTTCTGATGGTCCGGAAACTAAATGTCAACACTTTATTTATATCAAATTTTCTTAATTATTCTTGCATGAAATTTATCCAATTTGAGTCAATTAGAGCCTCAACAATTTTCTTTGGTTCATTATGAGATATAAATGCAATAAGCAAAAATTAATCAATAATTTGTTTTTTAGTTCTTAAGGGAGCATAAAATTACATATTACCAGCTCAAGTAGATGATTCTTATTATACTGGTAACTTGGTCCAAGAGGATTTGAATTTACCGTAGTATAATTTAGTTCTTGAATACGATCAATTTGTCCCCCAACAGATTCGGTTTGATTCAGAACTTTATCTTCTATTGGTTCACTTGGCTTTGGATCAGCTCGATCTGTTGTATTAGGCTCATTGTACAAGTCATATGTTCGTCTAATTTGGATCTCATCATCATTGTCAGATTGAAGAGTGATATTTTTCATTCTACTTGACATACCATTTAAGTGCGTGTTGTGTACATTTGAGATAATTAACAATTAATCAAACACTATTTGAACTGATTCTTCAACAGATAATGTTCGAATATTAAAAACACGATATGATTTGCTAATAAATGAGCATTCTAAAAATATTTCAGCATCTGATTTTGCATTGAAGGTAGTTATTTGATTTTTATTATTGTTATGAATAAAGCACTTACACCAAAGTACCTTAAAGTATGAGATTTCTAGTTTACTTTTATTCTAGATCTGATAGGCGTCTTTCCATGCCTTTTGTTGATCATAGATCTATTCTGAGTATATCAGGTAGTGTTGACAGCTTCAGCCCAAATGCGTTGAGAAATTCCAGAGTCTGCTAGGATGGTCGTGCTGCTTCCTTGAGTGTTCTATTACGTCTCTCAGCAACACCGTTCTGCTCAGGTGATCTGGCATCAGATGAACTTATGTTTGATTCCTTTGTCTTCCAGGTAGTTGTAAGTAGCATGTGGGTAAATTTAGTTTTATTCGATCACTTCTTATCCTATCTACCTTTAGGGTTTTCTCATTTTGTAGTTGCTTTAATATCTTTATCAACTGTGAGCTAGTCTGATCTTTATATCCTAAAAAAATAACCCATTTTAATCTCGAAAAATCATCAATTATTACTATGATTATACCTCATTTCCCCTAAACATGTTACATGTATAAGGCCAAATAGGTCCATATGAAGAAGTTCCAAACATCAGGTTGATGAGGTACAATCTTTGTTTTTGAAGTTGATATGACTTGTTTTCTCATCTGACATGCTGAGCATACTTTATCCTTTGAAAAATCAATCTTGGACACACCAGTTATCAAGTTATTCTTAATCAAATTAGAGATAGTTTTAAAATTCAGATGATTTAATCATTTAGGAACAACCAGTTTTTATTAGTATTGACAACTATAAAGCATGTAGGATCAGATGTTTGTTCAACATACCAGTCTATTTTATAAATATTACTATTTTTGGTACCTATTAATGCAATTTTACCTTTTGAAGCCTTGATAGTACATGTGTGCTTGAGGATTTCTATTATGTATCCATTATCACATAATTGACTTATGTTGATTAAATTATAACATTAATTTCAATTAATAAAACATCATTTATGACAATATTATCATGGATAATCTTACCTTTACCCACATCTTTACCTTTGGAGTCATTTCTAAACGTGATTCATGGACCTTGATAATCAATTATTTCTTATAGAAACAACATTTTTTTTATCATATGTCTTTAGAATCCACTGTCCATGTACAAGATTGACTTCTTCAACAGCTCCATCTGTTGTTCCTCTATTCAAATATTAAAAATTAATTTGTTAACTAGATCTATTTGGGTCCAGAACAGATTAGTCCTTTCGAAACCCACACCTAAATTATCTTGACAGATTTTCCATTGCATGTGTCCACTAGGTTTTGTGCTTAAATCTTGTTAGTGTTGTATGATGTGTGCTTTACAAATATTTGTTTAGGTCTTATTCTGATTATTTAGCATATATCTCTTTTTAACTAGTTTGCAATTGTAGTAATGGTTATTTCTAAACTTCATAGAATTTTATCTAGTACGACACTTACCAAACCAGCTTGACTTGGAATGATGATCATATTAATTTTTGCTTAGTCGGTTTCTGAGCCACCTGACTTAGAACTCTCGGGTTATACATATCCAAGTCCATGAAGTATTCTGTTGTTCTTTTGATATACATGTTTACTGACTTGAATTTCATGTTCTAAATGTTTATATATTGTATCTAATGTGACAAAATCTATGTTTTTATATTTGTATTTCTCTAAACACAACTGATTACTTATTTCAGATAAGTTCATTCATTATGAACAAATCATAAGCCTGATTTGTCACCAGCTAGTTTTGACATTTCGTGCATCTTTTCAAGTGAAATAGAAAAATTTGCCCAAATGATGATTAAATGAGTAAAACTTTTATTTTCAATCATTATTACTTGGATCCAAGACCATGTTTTATCATTTTCGATCTTGAGCATACTATCTTTTGTTTTAAGACTGTCTAATTCATCGAGTTGCCCATAGCTCGAGTTGCTAGACTTATCTGCTAGACATTTGTTGTATGCTTTGACTTCCTCAAACATTTGCAAAAGTCTTTTGTAATCCATTACCATCACATTTGTGCATTGATCAGATCGTCCCGTGTTAATTAATCAGAAGTGAAATCAAATACCTAATCAAGGTCAGATTCTAGATCTTCATCAACCATTAGACACTTTAACTGACTCTTCATCACTATCAATGGAGTCACATATGAGCTGGTGGTTCCTGAGTATGTCTCAGCCTAGTTGCTCTTACTTTCTTCTATCATCAACAACTTTTGTTCTCTCTTTCTTCCAAAGAAATTTTTAACGTCTTTAGTTTTTCTTTTGTCTAGATGATTTCCTGTCATCCTTATTTGGTCTAGTGTCGCCGACAATGAAGTGGTAGACTGTTCTGCCACAATTAAAACACGCTTTACCAGAAGAATTTAATTCTTTATTATAATTGTTCTTTTTATAAGAGTTTTGAAGGCTAAAATGATTCTTCCACATGAATTTCCCAAATTTTTTGACAAATAGTGACATGACGTCATTGCTCAGTGGTTCTGCTAACTCGGATGTGGATTCTTCTGTTGTGATAAAGGCTTTTGTAACTGGTGGAACATATTGTTCTTCTTCATTTCTGGTTCCTAGCTCGAATTCATAAGCCTTCAAATCAGCAAACAGATCGTGTAACTCTAGTTTGTACAGATCCTTTGACTCTCTCAAGGCTATGGTCTTGACATCTCGTTATATAGGTAAGACACTCGTCAATTTAAGTGCAACCTCCATGGTGTTGTAGTCCTTGCCTAGAAAGCTTGATTACTATACTGTTGAACCTTTTGTCAAATTCATTCATTGTTTCTCCAACCTTCATCTTGACATTATCAAATTTATGAATGGCCACCATCATCTTGTTCTCCTTTGTCTGATTATTTCTTTTACAAAGTTGTGTTAGTTTTTCCTAGATTTCTTTAGCATTTGAACGTGTTTTAATTTACTGAACATTTTTTTATCTTATGTCTTACAAAAGATATCTTTTGCAACGTTGTTCAGATTTGATTTTTTTTGTCATCGTCTGTCCATTCCATCCTGGGTTTCTCTACCATTTGAGGAGAACCATCTGTTACCACAACGGATGTATTTGCTTTCATAATCTTCATTGGTCTATCCGTGATGACATATCACATGTCATCGTCTTGAGCTGATAGATGTGTCTGCATTCAGATTTTCTAATAATAATAGTATTCTTTTGAAAACATAGGGATTTTGTTAAAAAAGACCATTTGATATATAAGATATTTAGATATTGGAATAAACCTCTCTAATACTACTTGTTAGAATCTAAGATGACAGTTTAGAGGATGATGAATTAACTGTTATGCAAATTATATCAAATAATGCTAAGTTTAAGCTGTGTTAGTAGCTTAAGACAATATTTCAATTTGACTGAGTAATTTGAGCTACTAGAAACATGTTCTAAGTGTGGAACTGCTCAAATTACTCAGTGATTATGATACAAAACATAAAAGCTCGATTTACTTCAGTTCACTTATCAGCACATATGATAGACTTAGCATCTCAAGTAAATAGTAGTAAATAAAGAGGCAAGAAGTTGTTTATGGAAGTTCGAAGGCTAAGCTTCTGCTCTCGTTTTTTTGTTCCTAGAAAGATTATACTAGAAGATTTGATCAGTACGACGACTTGAACAAACCCACTTCAGATCGGTGCCACAACCCTGATGAGTTGAAACTCCAAGTACTCTTTTCTTCAATATGATCTGTTCAGAAACAGATTTCAGACAGTTACAATTGATTCTCATAATACAACACTCGTTTATAAAAGATAAATGAGAATACAAAGTGCACAATATTGATCCTTAATATATTTGATGAGAAAATGAGTGTGTGCAAGAACAACTTAAAGTTTTGTTGAAAGATGTTGTATGATTTGAATGTTTGATGAAGATTGACAAAATGAAAGTAGTTTATTCGAGAGCTCTTCAATCTTGATGCATTCCTGATTTATAGGTATTGGTCCCCAATGAAATAAATAAATTTGATACGCACATATGTACTGGGTGACCAACATTTACGCGGATATAGCCACGTGTCCTATTGATTTGTCAGATATAGTGTCATCCTTTTAAAATTCTTTGGATACTAGCTGAAGGAGTAACTGATCAGAATAAAGAATGTTTGATAGACTAGTCTTCAAGTTGATATGTTCTGTTTGAGCAGCTTGGTTCAAGTCGTGCTGATGAATAAACTCTATTATATCAAAATAGTTGAAGAACTTGATTTGTCAGTTCAGTTTAATAGTCTACATTAATATAAACTTGAGTTAGATCAATTTGTTTTGTGGTAACCAAAACTTAAATATAATTTTTTTTCTTGACAACTTATTTCGTTAAGCGATTGGTTCAGGGCGATGGCTGCAGAGGAGCTCTCTGTGCATTCCATATCTTCCCTTAGTCTTCTCATCTCTTTAATATGTGCTTCCTGATTCTCAAGATACGATTGTGGGAGGTTGTCCCCTTGCCTTCAGTCTAGCGCTTGTTCCACAGTGGCGCGATCAATTGGGTGAGTTCTGCAACATTGAGAGCCAAAGACAGGTGCTCGTTGTTGTGTTATTCCCACTATTCTTCTTGATGTTCATCTCCACAATTCTCATTTTCGCGATTTTCGTTCTCATGATTTTCATTCTCGCGATTCTCATTTTCTTGATTTCCTCCACAGGGTTCTCTTCTTCTTTTTCTTAGATTCTCCATCTTATCTCTAACTAGTATTATTAAAAATTAATTAGTATAAAAAATAAAAGATATTTAAACTGTAAAAAAAATTAATTATAAAAAATAAAAATAAGAAACTATTTTTTTCGTTAATTTTGAAAAAATTTCTTAAAGACAACGTATGTTGATTAATTGTGTTAGTATAAGACAATGACATGCTTCTTATCGTGTTTAATGTACTAATGTCGACCACCAACCTAAATACATATTTAGTTCTTTAATTTCCGAAAAGCTATATATATTATTATTTTTTAACATGTGATAAATAAATATTTTAAAATCAAATTCAATAAACTAATGATAAATAGTTTTTTCAAAATTCAGTAATTTCGTCTAAATCCTCATTCACAAACAATTTTGTGACATGGTACGTGTTCGACATATTTGAAGGATAACAATAAATTTTTTCATCAATATCTTTATCCAAATAGATTGTGATTTTATCCACAAAATACATCTATAAAGTACACAACAACTTAATATTCCTAAAGAAAAATGAAATATGTGATTATAAGTAAATTGTGTATAAACCAGAAAAGATATTTTATTAACATTTACTATATGTATTCCAAAACAATTTCAATAAGTTTTATAAGGTGTCCTCTAATAAGATGTATACTTCTTTTAGAATTAGCTCAATCCTTTCCATTACGGGACATTTTATAATATCTTGTATATGTGAATTTTGTAATATAGAAGAAAATTATAATATTACCAAATGCATAATAATTAAAATTTTGTACAAATAGGAAAATAATATTTTTGACTTCTCGATCATGAAAGGCAGATTCCAAACTTAATGTCTCATTGTTCTCGTTGTTCACATATGTAGGTAGTTAATATTAGCGAACAAATCTAAATTTAAACGTCCATTGAAACTTGGTAGGATTCAACTCAAAATTGGTGCCAAAAAGAGAAGTTATTTCAGAATTTAGTTTTGGAGTACATAAATTTAGTAAGATAAATAGAATAAAATTGGTTTCTAATATACTATGCAATAGTGCATTATTTATATTTAAAATTCAAATAAAGCAGCAGAAGAGAAAAAAATTATACAGCGGATGCTTTTGACAGAATTATATCATGCATTAACTCTTTCAAATAATGAAAATCTCGAATGAGTGGGTCTCATGTAAGACCGTCTCACGGATCATAATCTGTAAGACGGGTCAACCCTACCGATATTCACAATAAAAAGTAATACTCTCGTCTCATACAAGTTTTTGTCATCTCGAATTGCATACATTGGGTGTCAAACTTTTCTGATTATTGAGGATAATAGACATGTTTATTGAGTGTAATTTAATATATATATATTTGAAATTTTTTTGAACATCTCTCTTTTAATTTTCTAGGGCTATCTCATTTATAATATAGAAGAAAATTATCCCATTACCAAATACATAATAATTAAAATTTTGTACAAATAGGAAAATAATATTTTTTACTTCTCGATCATGAAAGACAGATTCCAACCTTAATGTCTCATCGTTCTCGTTGTTTACATATGTAGTTAGTTCATAATAGCGAACAAGTCTAAGTTTAAGCATCCATTGCAACTTGGATGGATTCAACTCATAAATGATGCCGAAAAGAGGAGTCATTTCAGAATTCAGTTTTGGAGTACATAAATTTAGTAAAAAAAATAGAATAAAATTGGTTTCCAATATACTAAGTAACAATGTATTATTTATAATTTTAAATTCAAATAAAAAAACACAAGAGAAAAAAATTATACAGCGGGTGCTTTTGAGAAAATTATACAATGTATTAACTATTTCAAATTATGGAAATCTCGAATTGCATACATTAGGTGTCAAACATTTCTGATTATTGAGGGTAATATACATGTTTATTGAGGGTAATTTAATGTATATTTGAAACCCTTTTGTATATCTCTTTTTTAATTTTCTAGGGCTATCTCATTTGGATTTTAAGAAAGCAGACCAAGAGATACAATATACATATGATTTTGGAAGAAAATTATTGTGCATTTGTTTCAAATAAAGGTAATCTCGAATTAACATGCATTTGAAGTTAAACATTTATGATTAGAAAAAGCTAATTTAATGTTCATTAGAAAACATTCTTTAATTATAACTTTTAATATTCAATCGATTTTTTTGAAAAAAATTAATGAACTAATTAAATATTATATTTTTTTAATAATTAATTTGAGTAAGAACTGTCTAATTTCTTGGAGATTAGAATTAATAAATAAAGAAAAATAATATTTTGTGAAAAAAAATAATAAACTAATTAAATATTATATATTTTTTAATAATTAATTTGAGTAAGAACTTTCTTATTTCTGAGAGATTAGAATTAATAAATAAAGAAAAAATAATATTTTGCAAAAAAAAAAAAAAATTCTAAATTGGATCAATTAAAAATCTGTCTAACCAAATTGCCATTGGGGCGAGTAAGATTCGGGTTGAATTAAAAACCCCTGTTAAACCCTAGTCACGACCTCTTTCTGTGATACGTTAGGATTCAGTTCCAGGACCACAATTCGTGAATACCGCAGCTTTCTGTTGGAAGTGAAGCCAGCGTCCGGAATTCAATCTATCTATCGGAGGTGGTGAATTTTTTTGTTTTTGGGGAAATAAATTCAATTGAACTTGTCTGTTGAATATTTTCATTTTTCCCTTCCCCAATCTCATTTTACTAGATTCTGATTGCTGTCAGTGAGTCCAAGGATAAAGAAAAATGGGGAAGCTTGGGAAAAAAGCGAGGAAATTTGCGAAGAAGAATCTTCAGTCCGTGCTGAAACAGAGACGAAAAACTAAGGCTTTATTCAAGAAGAAATCGTCCAGTACTCTCAATCTGTCCCTCTCTTTGTATATATTTATGTGATTTATATATCATCAATGGACCCTCATTAAAATGACATTTCCTTCAAGCTCTGTTTTTTTGTATGTTTCTTTTTTTTTTTTCCAAAAAAAAATATGCTTATTGGATCTTTATTTTTTACTGGCATGTGTATTTTCCACTCATTGTTTTTTACTGTTAACGTTGTTTGGTTCCTACTCCTGTATTATGAAGTCTGAAAGTGGTCCATTTTTATTCTTTTTGGTGCGCATAATTAATGTGATTACATATTCCTCTAATTTACGTGTTTGTGTTTTTTTAGCAAAAGCCTCTATTGGTTTTTGTTTCTTTTCTTTCTTTATTTCCTTCTTTTATTTTTTACGCTGATATTTCTGAACTCATGAAATGATGATTATTGGAAAACATGAAATTCTGGGATTTGCAAAGCTTTATTATGTGTGATAGCTCTCATGCTTCTGAAATTGACCAAGAAAAGATAACTATTTGTACAGTCAACATAATTTTGTGCTTTACTTGTTCTGCAGAAGGTGTTTCGAATGACAAGAAGGAAAAATTGGTTAGTCTGGTGGAGCCTTCAAATGAAAGGTAATAAAGATGAATTGGATGTTTTTGTCTCATGTTGTAGCTTTTGATGTTCTGTTCTGTTACCAAAGTATTCATATTATAATATAAGGTTATAGTGCAAAAGAGCGACCTCAATCAGATGATTTTTAAATCAAGAAGTAATTTTAAGTTCAGGCTTCAGAATTTCAGAGTTACCAGTCTTTAAACTGTTAGCATGAAATAACATTCATAGTATGAGATAGTTCATGCATTTTCAACTTCACAATCAATGCTCTGTCACAATACTTCTTCCTGGTGCACAAATATTTTATATGCACTAGACCTAGTGGGTGGAGTGATTGGTAGGCTGTGGATCCTGCCAATGCATATGTTCTACTTTCCTCTGATTGGCTCACCATCAATGATATGTGTGCTCTATATCTATATGGTCTTCCTTATGTTCTTGGAAATGCTATATGATCCTTTGGAGAATCACGCCACTATGATTTTATACTATTAATCTTTAAATTTGTTCTCAGGGGCACTGAATCCAGAGTTACCGAACATATTTCTCTTGATGCAATGTTCGCTGAAAATGACAACAGTGACATCGTAAATGAATCAGATAGTGATGGTTATCTTTTCGAGGTTTCAGACTTACTATCCTTCGATGTCATTCACTTTGCATGACTATGATCTATTTGCCTACCGTTGATTGTGTACTCTTGTATTTAGGACTCGGGCTGTTCGAATGTTGAAGAAAATGGGACTGAGGAAAACCTTGGTCAGTTCTCCCATAGATTTTCTTAGTTCTACTTAAATCTTTCTATTTCCCAATCAAAATATCTGCTTGTTACCATGAGTCGTGTGTGCAGATGAGACAACTACTAGTACCTCTTCGGCTCGGAACCAAAATTTGTTTGCCGATGTGGCCATTTTGAAGAAAAAGCTGGATAGATTGAAAAAGAAGGTGACTCTTTATGATTTGTTGATTCAAAATTATATGAGCAATTACAAGTCCTTCGTATGGTGAAACTTGATGATTGATGTTCTTTCCTAGTATGATCATGTACATGCTGGCATGCTAGAATCTAGATATTCAAAGTTTAGGAGGAAATTAGATAATTTAGTCAAAACTTAATGATACAAGTATCTACCTTCCTCTCTCTATTGGTTTTTGACAATCTAGCAAAGCCGCGATATGATTACACCGTGCATGGGGATTGGGGAAGACTAAACTGCTACTGGAAATTTCCTGACAAGGGAGAATGTATAAAGATAGGGCTACATCAAGAATCAACTTTAAGTTTATCTTTTTTCACTTGTCATAGATGAACTCGCAGACATATTCATGACATGGTGCCTTGGTGCATTTTGTTTGCAGATGTCATTGTCTTGGTAGATGAGGTTCGTGAAGAGTAAACTCCAAACTTGAAACTTGGCGAGAAACGTTGGAAGATAAAGGTTTTAGACTTAGCATAGCAAAGACAGATTACATTGAATTTAAGGTTAGCAATACTAGAAGCAGTGAGCCAATAGTTAAAATAAGAGATGTCGAATTGCTGGCGAGTGAAGTATCTAGGATCATTTTTACATAAAGATGGGGGTATTGATTGATATTTATCGCATAGAATACATGTAGGAGGGTCGAAAGTGGAGAAATGCATATGTTATTCTGTGATCGTAAAGTACGCCTAAAAAACAACTTGATATGGCATGTACACATAAAAAGAGGACTAATAGAGGCTCCAGTTAGGAGATGCGGGACCATGACTAGTACCCGTATTAATAGACGAAGAGGGAGACTAAAAAAGACTTGGACCACCAACTACCCTTTTCGATCTTAGCCCACCTCCACCTGCCCTTTCCGACTCTGCCCCTCTTCGTCGTTCGTTTATTTGTCTTCATCTTCTTTTCGAAAATGTGTCTCCTTTCTACCCCTGACTAGCGTCGAAAGAGTACAGATTTACAGAATGATCTAGAAATGCAGAGTTATTTGTTGGAAATAGATTTTGGTTGTACCCAATGATTGTGTTTGAAGCTTTGGGATTAAATCAATAATTCTAAATCATGTCTGGATTTTAACCGATTCAGGGGCAACAATGTTGTTTTCTATTCAAAGGTTTGTTAATAACAGAGGTAGCTTTTTGGAAGTGTTAAAATTCATTCAACAAGATAAGAGGCGGCGCATCATACTACAGAGTGGTATTGCTATGAGGGATTGGAAGTGCTTGGCTAATCATCTGTCCAAAGTCATGCGTAGGAAAAAAGGTACCGGTTCATCTGCGTGTAGGTCGAGAGCGATATAATGATGCATTCCAGAAAGATGACCATGCACGGAATAAGCCAACGTCTACCATTTGTTGAGAAGAGGTTAAACTTTTTAATTGCAAAGATAAGGTGAAGCACTTATTATCACTTGGGAGGAAGTCAACATTTCTTGGAACTTGATTCGGTTTGTTATTTGTAAGGCGGTCAAGCGGCGCATTGAAAAAAAATTCATTTCAAGCCAATAAAGCAGTGTGGTGGCCGAACAATGAAGATGATTCTACATTTTATTTGAGGATGAGGAGATGCTTTTTTGAAAAGAGAGTTACTTTGTCATTTGAACGGCGAGTCAGGAGATATACAAAAAGGAGGCAGTGTATGAGTGTCGTGATAGTTGTATTATGATTTTCGGACTTCCGTGGAACATGTGGTCAACAGATTTGCTTAAGATTATCGGGGATTCTTGAGGAGGTCTGTTGGAATTTAGCAAGACACAGCTATGCTTAAGGATTTATCTGCGGTGAAATCAAGGTGGTAGGACATGAAGGCGATTTTTTTACTAGTTTGTTTCAGGTCCAATCACAATTTGGTCTTTTGGAGGTTCGAGTAGTGGACTTTGTTAATATGGCAGCGTACGAAATCTTCTAACGACAATCATACGCTCAGGTGGTGATTGACAGAGCGAGAATGATGGTTGGGTGGGGGAAAATGGAAGGTGTTTTTGAGGAATACAGTGGATCAAGATCATCTACATGTTCAAATAAGGTAACTGTGCAAGAGCCAAAGATCGAGGAAGTAGTAGACAAGGAGCCAAAGATCGAGGAAGTAGTCGTGGAGACAACAATTGTACCTGGGGTTTGTGTGAGCGAAGAGAGGGCTATCTCTAAGAATCTTAATGATGCTTGGGATTTTAGCCATACTCACAATATCAGAGGAGTCGACTTGTTTGTTAGTGAAAATCAAGAGTGGGACAATCTTAAAGAAAATGTGGCAAGTTCGGCAAGCAAGTGTTTTGGGCCAGAACCGTTGCTAGGAGGCAGATGTATCAAGATTCTCGTGAGGATTATTCCTAAAAAAGTTGGTGATTTCAGAAGAATTTCTATTCAAAATATAAACAAGTCAAATGTTGGAGGTGCATAATTGCCTAGCTGCGGGGTGGTGAGATAGGTGTCACTTCAGTGCATAATTTTGAGAGTGTATACTATAGAAGAAAGTCTCGTACAACAAGTGGTAAGGACAACTCATTCGCGGATAACTTATCAAGGGGAGATCCATTGAGGTTGGAGGATCGGACGTTGGGCGTTGGAGGTCATAAGGACTTCGAGGATCCAATGCACAATGATTTGATCGAAGATAGTTTTGGAGAAGGTTCAAAATCATTCGTGTTTGGCAGCCTTGTTAGCTCAAATATCTCTATGCCTGCTTGTTCGGGTATGGAAGTCATATGAGGTCTTTTTGCATTTTCTCCGAGTTCTAAGCAATTTCGCATGCTGCGTACCAAGGATTTTTCAGATCCTAAAGTGGGAGAGGTCCTTCTTTCTATTCAGAATTGACCTCTAAAACAATCATTTTATCGTAACTCTTTATTTCATTCATCGTTTTCTGTTTTGGGTCTATCTAAGGGAGAGGTTGTGCAACCACTACTTGGTGAAAAGCCAGGTAAGTTATTGGATAGTCATTCTGAGGATGAGTAGGAGAGGATGTTTTAAGGGAATGTAGAGGGAACGACAATGTGTTTTACATGATTGGTGAAAGTAGTAGGGAGTACGTCGAGATTGAACAAATCCAGGGAGTTAAAGTGGTTGACCTTTGGGATCAATTATGAGAAAATATCGTTTCATAGGGGCTCTGCAGTTGTTAAATGAAGATTTGTTCTTGTAATATTAGGGGAAGAGGCTTAGGTAGTCGTAGGGATTAGTAGGGATTAGTTAGAGCAGTTTTGCGTAAGGAAAGGCCATATAATGTTGTTCTTCAAGAAATTAAGAGAGAGTCAGTGGATATGAGATTTATTGGAAGTCTGTGGAAGTCTTTGTTTGTCGAATGTATATTACTACCTGATAGAGCTAGATCAAGGGGTGTTTCGGTAAAATGAGACCTTAGATTGGTTTCGGTTACGGATAATCTAATTGGAGACTTCCCAGTTTCAATACAAATCTAATTCGGTTAAGGATCTTTATTTTATTTTATTTCAGTTATCATCGGATCATAATAAGCCCATTTATCATTTTATCTAGTGGCATGATTCTTCCTCTTCTTCTTTATCTTGGGTCTTGCATTTGCAGAGGGAGCTGGGGGATGAGGAAGTGAATGAGTTGAGCTTTTTGTTAGGATCTTTAGGGAGGGTCTGATTAATTGAGGATGTCGATGATATAAGGGTTTGGGACGGGGATCATTCAGGGGCATTCTTATTCAAATCTTTCTTTCTGATCAACGGTTTTTTCTCTCTTTCATGTCATCTGGAAAGTTTCGATCCCACCAACTTCAAGTCTTATCGTCGACCGCGGTGCTAGGTAAGCTGTCAACTTGATGCAAAAGAGATGACCTTCGTGTGCTCTGTCTGAATTGATGCGTGCTGCAGCGGAAAGAGGTGGAGAATCAAGATCATCTGCTTATTCATCGTTCTTTCACGAGGTGTCTTTGATTTAGAGCTTTGTAGGAGATGAGTTCGGTTTGGGTAGCTCCAAGATCTTCACACAAACTATTTGCTGCAGACCTTGGACGCGAACTACGACAGATATAAAAATTTTGACATTTAGAAGAATCAGTTGAAGAATGTTAAGACGAGATTAAGATTAGGGCATTTATTTGGATTGGGAAGTATGTATACTTTAAAAACTTCTCGATTTCAGATTAATTGACGGATTGGAGATATATATGTTGTTGATTTGAGCAGGGTTTTTGTACTCCATATTTTGTTTGATTGTTTTTTTCCTTTCCATTAATCGATTCTAAAACAAATTGAAGAAAAATCTATTCTATATATAAATATAAATATATATATATATGTATATATATATATATCTATTCTGTACTACTATAAATATATGACTTTGGATTGTGAATTTACATGTATCTCCTTATCTTAATTATCTATATATATCTATATCTATCTGTATATCTATGACTTTGAATTGTCACTTTACATATATATATGTTCTTATCTTCATTGAATAATAATAATTACACTTCTCTTTGTTTGTTTTTTCCGTCTATTAAATGGATTCTATATATATATATATATATCCGCTTACACTGCTCATTACAGCTATTCATTATTGCATTTCCTTTGATTTATTCATGCAGCATAGCATCCTTTGGATTTACTACTTGGTTGAAGATTTTCTATCGCCAACCTCTGTGTGAAAATTAATTTCCATGGTTCTAAACTAATCATCTACAGACATGCGCACACTTTGTATGCTTCTTATGTGCACTTCAATATTAGTTCATTCTATCTTAACTTTTATATTTCTTTAAGATTGCGATATCTCTTTTGGATTTCTCTCCTTTTGGGTGTCCACTCATTTATTCTGTTTTACTACTTAAATTCTTGATCTTTCATAAATTTATTACATGTATACAGTATTTTATTTGTTGAAGCTCCTTTGTTTGAGCATTTCAGGATCCTGAATTTAGTAAGTTCTTAAAAACCTACGACAGCCGGAATGAAGAATTCCCAAATGGAGATCTGGTGAGATGTTTTACTGTCTTTTAATTAACTCCCCCACTATTTTCTTTCCTGTTGAATGGCTTATTTAAATATCATGTTTGGAATAATATGCTGTTTTTTTATTTATTTTTACAATAATGCTGACGCCTTCTTTAATCAGACAATTATTTCTCTACAAGTTATGTTTATTTTGGGATTTTATATTGCATATTCGTTCTTGCCAATATCCAGACTGCAAAATGTAGTTTCACATTATTAGTTAGGTTATTAGATAATTACCTGGATATGTACGAGAAATTGTTTTTGAAGTTACTTGATAATGACTGGTTCCTTCTATTGACAATTTTTCGTACTTTATACTTATCTTTCTGTTCTTTTCTATAGTACTCAGATGAAGATAGAAGCGATGAAGGAGAATTGGATGAAGGTGGAGTGGTCGCGGAGAAGGGGAAACTCTTGACAAATAGTATTGTTAATACATGGTTTCAAATGATTAAAGAAAACCGTAACCAATCTGCATTCATTAGTCTGCTGAATGCTTATCGCACAGCGTGCCGCTATGGCGCTGGATCAATTGGCCATAGGATTGACAACAGCGAAACCTTCTGCAACATTCTGGTTTTCACACTTTCGAATGCAGATGACACATTTCGAGAGTTGTTGCAGTTATCATCTTCAAATCTCATGAAAGAGAAAATATTGGAACTGAAAAAAGTTTCAAAACGTGAAAGCTTGAAACCACTTATTAAGTCATATATGAGAAGTACATTGTTTCTGTTGGATCAGGTTACTGACAGAGACATTTTGGCTTTTGCTTTGACAAGGTTCAGATCTTCTCTAATATTTTTTGCTGCTTTCCCATCACTGGTACAAAGGCTCATGAAGGTATTTTATTTGAAACCTACGATGTAATTTTGATTATTTATTATTTGTCATGCTTGATTACTTTTTGCATGCTCATGGATTATGCTATCATTGTACTTTTGTAATTTCCCTTTTTGGGTGAGCCACAGATGAGCGGTATTGAGGTTTATATCTGTTCAAGGAGAATCCCACTTGGTATAGATGCCGTCTGTTAGCTTTTTTTAGAAAAAGGTGCAAGTTAATTTGGTGATGTAATCAATGTATCTGGCAGTTAGGATTTAGTTGTGATTCTGTTATGAAATTCGATGGGCATAGCCTAAATGTGAGTGTGAAGCTATAATTTTTTTGGTGTCGATTGTTATAAGTTCCCGAGTCCGTAGGCACATTCTAGTTATGGATGTTAACGTGCTTGTGCACGCACCTGGATGGAGTACCTGGATATATAGTTAGCATAAACTTGACATGGGTCTGGACGTTCCTTTTTGGAATTCAATCAAATAATATTAAAAATAATGCTTTTATATAGAATTTTATAGTTTTTTCATTATTTTTACTCATCTGATTCTGGCAATTCCAATTTAAAACAGGTAACCGTGCAATTGTGGGCAACAAGTGGAGGATTTCTGTCAACAGCTTCCTTGCTCATCATACGAGATGCTGCTGCCATGTTTAGTTCCATTTATTTTACCACCTGCTTGTCAAAAACTATGATAGCTTTTATTTCTCGGTCTAGAGTTACAGAAATTACCGATATCAAACATATGCAGTTTTTAAGAGATTCAATAGTTGATTTGTGTTCCCTGGATGTGCAAAAATCATCTGTTAAAGCTGCTGCTTCTATTAGTCAACTTGCAAAACTAATGCAACACGGGTTGCAAACAAAGACGAAGGTATAAGTCTGATATCGCTAAGTTTAGTATAATGATTATGAATCTTTTTTCTTGTTCTGCAAAAATTCGGCTTACACAGTGACAGTTACACTTATTGATGGAATTACCACTCTTGTTCCTTTCTGCTATTTGTTTGTTTTTATTAAGTTTTGTTACTTGTTTGTATTCATTTTCTTGCAAGACAGGAAGCTGTTAAAACGATTTGCAGTTGGGAATATATTAATTGCATTGATCTGTGGGTTAGGTTCATATCAACCAACATATGTGACCATGATCTCCAGTCTTCATTCTTTATGACCATTCAACTTATATATGCCTTGGCTCTCATGTTTCCTGGTCCGAGATATTTCCCTTTGAGGCTTAAGTGCCTTGAGTGGCTTAATTGTCTCTCCAGTTCCAATGGTAAATTTATTCCACTTGCTTCACTGGTGTTGGATATTTTGGAATACAAGGTTGTCAAGGAAAATAGAAAAGCTCAAAATAACTTCAATATTGCATCGGTCCTGAAGGTTAGGGGATATACCTACTATATCGCATGAAAATACTTTACTGATTCCTTTTCTAATTCAGAACCTTCATGATGTTAATTGAGAATTAATCTCTACAGTTGCCCAAGCACTCCCTAAAATCAAAGCATTTCCAAGAGGAAAGTGTACGCTCAGCCATTGAACAGCTCTCACTGCATTTTTCTCAATGGAGCTCCCATATTTCCTTCCCTGACCTAGCTTGTATTCCACTGATCTGTATGCGCAAGTTTATTGAGACCACGACTTCTGAGAGTTTACGTCGTTTGGTAAAGCATTTGATGGACAAGGTACTTAATTCTTAGTTGCGCCTGTATGTTAAATACAACTGTTCATGATCCTATATCATAAGTTAATACACAGAATGTCCATAAGCATGAATGCTTGTTTTGGATCTGCAGGTGGAGCAGAATGTGAACTTTGTGCAAAGAAAAAGAGACGAGGTGTCTTTCTCTCCGCACGATCAGCAATCCGTAGACTCTTTCCTTCAGGTTTGGGCATTATGAATTCGTCTGTCAGTACCTCTGCAAGTGAATGAGCATGATTCGAACTAACATCTTACTAAAAATGTCCAGCTTGAAAAGTCCAGCCTCAACAATTATTCTTTTACCAATTATCACAAAAGCCTCCAGGAGAAGGCCGCTGAAAGGGTGTAAAAGAGGACAGTGAGATGAAGCCACTTCTAACTGTAATCTGTGTTCTTTGAGGATCTCAAATTGTTTCAGTGGGGACATAATCCAGCAGCAGAGGCGGGTGCATACAAGTTTTGATATGGATTTAGAGATTCGTGGATTCAACATAATAATTATATATTTTTATTTTTTAGTTTGGGCAGGGAAGTGCAATGGATGTGAATTATAAAAACATACATACGAAAGTTTTGATTATAATTTTCATCGTTTGTATGGAGCTTAAGTAAGTCTAAGCATCACTGGCTAGCTAGTTAAAGATTCATCGTTATCTTGCAAACTTATCAGTTGAGACAATCGAGTCCTATTGGTGAATAGAACAATAACTCGTACCGAATTCATAATTATTTTGAGAGTCGTATTCGTCTCATCTAATAAATATATAATTTGTTACGTTTCATCATGTTCAATAAAAAAATAGTAGGGTTTCACGAATTTTTATCTGTGAGACGAGTCAACAATATCGATATTCATAATAAAAAATACATTTAGCATAAAAAATAATATTTTTTCATAGATGACTCAAATAAGAGATCCGTCTCATAAAATACGACTCGTAAAACCATCTGATACAAATTTTTATCATAAAAAAAATTGACATTTCACGCTATAAATATTATATATAAATATATAATACAATTTTGATATGATTCGTCATTTTGAACGTACTCATTAAATATGAACATAAAATAACATTGGGTGGGAGAAGGTAAATTAATTTGATATAGAAGAGGGAGAGATATTCGATGGCGGAGAGAGCGAACAATGAGGCCGCCACGATGACGAAGAATAGCAGTAGCCATTTAGATACTGGTAAGGCGGACAGACACGTGTGGCTGATGAAATGCCCTCCCGTTGTCGCACGTGCCATGCAACGCCACCACCACCCGCCTCAGCCCTTCACCTCCGCAGTGCCATGTCCCACCGTCGCCAAAGTCATCGTCGCCGTGGATCCTCTCCTCCCCAACGATGACTCCTCCACCCAGGCAATTTACCATTAATTTGTTTGCTATTCTATTTTTACTCTTCTCTTGTTAATTATTTCTTCTTTAAATTGCATGCAAAGGATATCGATCACTTTATCTCTTTGAATTGGATGCATTGAATGTAATTTTTGTTGGGATTCTTTTTGAAAGTTGTGACTTTATAACTTTATATTTTGAATGCGTCATTAATCTACTCCATCATTTAGCTTCAAGGCTTTTTTTTTTCTTTGGTTCTGGATGATTTCATGGAAGTCTCTTCTCCCAGGCATTACTCCTTGTAATTTTCGTTTGCTTTCCTATGGTCTTTAAAACGGTTTCTCATTTTTAGAAAAATCAGCTTGAACGTATTACTCTCATTTGGTTGTCAAATATTTGTCATTGTTGTGCAACTTTTAAGTTCAACTAGTTGCTTGTTTTGCAAGGCTTGAACTAAAGTAGATTTAGAGGCTGCTCTCTGTGTCTTATGATCTCCAAGTTCTAGTCTTAACTGGGGGTATAGTGTACAGTTCAAGCTAATTTACAATTTTGTAGTTTTTTCCCCTGATATTGTACTCTGCTTTGTTTACTCTTTATCCATTGCTCGCTTATGTGCCAATCTGGTTTCTTGTCTAGTATTGGGTATTGGGTAGTTCATTTTGTCCATCTCTGGTACAATTTTTTTATGCTAGTACGAAAGTAAATCATGGTTTAGAATTTATGCTCCATGTTGGGAGTTTTGTAAATACTGTAGTTTATTTCTCTCTCATATGGGAATATGAATTAAAATCGTCTGTTTAAAAGAAGAACAAAAATAGCCACACTGCCTTAAAAAACGTATATCCTTAATGTTGTTCCTTCCATCTGTCATTCACTCCTACTAAGGATATCATCCCATTGAAACAACACCCGCTGCACTTCCGTCCCCAAACCTCCTCTTTCAATGTAAAGAATTGATCTAGTGGGTTCAACTGCTTAATATATATATTTATAAAAGTGTGAAAGATCAGACACTAATTATAGTTTTGTGGATTTATAGATCTAACCAATGCTACGGGACTATGGGCCAAGTGGTGAACTGAATACGGATAAAGAATAACAAGTGGAGTTGTCTTTTGTGCAACACCTCCTTCATATTGAACTCGAACAGTTAACTATATATTGAATAAATGGCGACAGCAGTTACATTTAACTCATTGGTTCAATTTGCGACATGCACTTGTTTCTCAAATCTGATTACAGAGGGTCGTTTCTCTTAGCGTGTTCAATTCTTTACTTCAATTCTTCTGTTAGCTATTAAGTTTGTGAATGTTAATACATGGAAAAGCTTATTTTTCTTCACCATTCTTGGGACCTGCTCACTCTTTTTCTTTAGCGTTTAGTAATGGATATGAAACTTCGAGAACAAATGGTATTTTCCGGACTGTTTGAAAAACTTTTATCCTTGTTTCCCATATTAGGAAGTGAAATTTTTGCTCCTACGTTTCTGTTCCCATAGAGCTAACTTTCGTTTATTCTCTATTTTTTTTGTTTTATCACAAAAAAGTAACATTTGAACATGTCTTTTTTGGGTCATGCTTTTGGCCTTACCTAAATTTGCATGTAAATAACTACATCTTTAAGTTCTTATAATCAATTCTTAAACTATGTAATCTATTCCAGATTAATGTTAAAGGGCAGAGTTATTTTTCTGAGTATCAACTACTATTGTTTCCCCTGATTTTTGATGAAATATTTGATGTTATGATCAGTTTACAATGGAGTTGGCTGGTGCTACATATGAAAACGTGCCCAGGTGCTTCTCAATGGACATTTCCAAAGATGTTATTCCTATGGCAGTATTTTCTGAGTCACCAGAAGGTAAGTAACCATCTCACTGTTAATGTATGAAGAAATTTGGTTGTTTTCCCCTCTTCTAGTTGATCACTACGCAAAATATTTCAGTCCAAGTCACGTTATGGATAAAAAAAAAAATTGTATAGCCCACGGATAGAGGAATTCTTTGGTTGGAAAGAATCAATTGTGAAGATAAAATGGTTGCATGAGATATGATTCTCACAACATTGTCACATAAGAGCACCTTTTTAAGGTTTTCTTGAAGATTTTACCCTTGATCATTTTAGGAGACATGCCATTTGTTGCTCCAAAAAGAGTGCTGCCAATCTCTATCCTGTTCCTTGTTGCCCTACATGTGAATGTAGAAATAGAGTTTAATACTTAACTGGCAGTGGACAAATTCTCTAAATATATTATTGGCCATTCTTCATCCCAATAATTTATTCACCAATTGTAACTAAACTAACAAGTAAAGATCAATCACATTTTGAACTAGTATCCATGAAGATGTTGGATTATATGTGTTGATGATGAAACTATAATTATTTCTCCAAAATAAAATTCTTATTAGGAACTTACTTTCAGCTAATTGTAATTCCTAGGCAAAATATGTATTGTTTAGGGAACCTTTCCATGAAGGGGAAAATCTACCGGAAATTCGACATGAAGCCTCACAACAAAAACATCGAAGACTATGCAAAATTATGCCATGAACGAATGACCAAATATATGAATAGAAGTAGACAAGTGCAGGTAACTCCTTACCTTTTTTCCAAGAAGAGTTAATTATCACCTTACTTTCATTACTTATTTTATAAGAGGTGTTACTTGGCCCTTATATTCTCTTTCCGTGAATTTTATGCAGATTATTGATAATGACAGTGGAATGCATATGAGGTCGATGTTCAGAGTGGTTGATGTTAAGGCATCTGGAACAGCAGTGATTAATCATTACCTTCTAACTTTTACTTATCGAGTGATTTTCTTTAGTTGTTGGTTGTGCACAACGCATTGCCTGATAATTAATCATAGAAATGAATAAAACTTGAGGTAACGTTTGTTAGGATAAGAAGAAGATTCCAGCAAAGGGACCAGAAACGAAAAGAACAAGAAGAGATCCCCAAGAGATGGAAAAGATCATGTTCAAGCTTTTTGAGAAACAACCAAACTGGACACTGAAACAACTGATTCTTGAGACTGATCAGCCTGAGGTATGCTCTCTTTTATTTTCTTGACCTTAGCTAATCAACTCATGTCCTGATCTTGTCGACAGCAATTTCTGAAAGACATGCTTAAGATTCTGTGCGTCTACAATAACAAGGGAGTGAATCAAGGATCTTATGAGCTGAAGCCCGAGTACAAGAGATCAGAAGACATATCAGCTTCGGTGTAGGCGAAACATTTCGGGACATTAACATGCCATATTCGGTGATTATCTGTGTTTTTTCAAGAACAATCAAGCGATTGATGCATTTGACCTTTTCTGTTAGAAGCATTCTGCCTAGCTAACGGTTGATCAAAGTTTCTCTTTGATTGATCTTACAGAGATATTGGCTGTTTTGTTCTTTCTCCTTTCATAAAAATACACTAGCTACTTACCTGCGTTATGTACATATAAATCATTATATTTTCAAAATGGCTTTTTAGAATAAAATCGAACATTTAACAGTTCCATAATTAATTTTTTTCCTCAAGGAAATATAATTATCTTATATATTGTATGTATAATAAAAAAAATTAGAAGAAATTTGTAAAATAATTATGATCGACTATTTTTTTAAGAAAATAACTTTCTCAAGTGTATTTCATACCCCTAATTAAAATGTATTTGAGGAGATTATTTTCTTAAAAATTAGTCGATTAAGGTTAAAAAAATATCCATAGTTAATTATGGATAATATTAACACGTAACGAAATATATAATTTAGATTTTTTTTTTCAAAATGAAATTTTACTTTAAAATAAAAATTTAGTGTACATTTTTTAAAAAATATAAGAGTATTTTTATAAATACACTTAATAAAAAGTCAAACTTGTTTTACACCTTACACTTAATTTCTTCTATTTTATCAAGGAAAAGTCGTATATGATACTAATAACTATAATGATGTCATTGAATGTTAATTTCATTTTTCTAATATATCTTTGTAAAGTTTTTTTATTTTTATTTTTATTTTTCTCAACTCGATAAAACGCATCACCCCTCTAATTAATGATAATTTTTAATATTTAAAATTAATCAATTATAAAATGTAATGCACAGTGGAAGTGCTCATATGCTGATTTGTTAGCCCTTAAATCCTCTAGCCCAATCTTGGGTTTGGGAACTGTGTCATGTCATGATTTTTGTTCCCTATCTTTGACATTGTAAGCACGGAAAATAATGAAATAGATATTAAATAAAAAGAATTAGTTCTACACGCGTGCACATACATATATATTAGTTATTTTACGCACATGATGTTTGTGTATAGTTTTTTTTATCATTATCGATGGACTAAAGTGAAATTTGACAAATTATGAAAATACTAAATTGATATTTGAATTGTTGAAATAAAAAAATAAACATAAAAGTATGTGTTGAAATTTTAACACAAAAACAAAAAAAATGTAATATTAGTATCATATAAGGGTAAAGTTAGGAAGAAAAAGTTAGTGTTTTTCCTAGGTAGTTACTATCATGTACTCAACTTTAATAAAATAGAATAGATAGAATAGATATATATTTATTTATCGTGACAAAAATATATAAATGTACATATATTTATACAAATGAGTACACACATGTATGCACATATACGTATACATTCGTATTTGAATTGAAAAAAACTCAGCAAAATTATATATATATATATATATATATATATATATATATATATATATATATATATATATTTAGTGCAAATATTTCGGTTAGGATTGAAGATAACAATTTAGAAGAGCAAATTAAGTGTTATACAGGTTATGTCAAATAATACAAAGTTTAAGTTGTGTTAACAACTAAAGACAATATTCTAATTAAACTGAGTAATTTGAGCTGTATGATATAAGAGGCAACAACTTGATCTGCTTTAGTTCACTTATCAGCACGAATAATATACTTGGCAACTCAAGTGAAAAGTAGTAAATAAAAGACAATAAGTTGTTAATGGCAGTTCGAAAACTAAGTTTCTACGTCTCTGATTCTTCTGTTTCCGGGAAGATTCCACTAGAAGATTTGATCAGTACAATAACTTGTACAAACTCACTTCAGCTCTGTTCCACAATCCTAATGAACTGAAACACCTAACACTATTTTCTTTAACTTGATATGTTCAAAAACAGGCTTCTGACAGCTACAATTGATTCTCAGAATACAACAATACTCGTGTGTAAAAGATAAGTAAGAATACAAAGTGCACAATATTGATCATTAATCGATCTGATGAGAAACTGAGTATGTGCAAGAACTACTTAAGGATGAATCTTTTGAGGGATGCTGTGTGATTTGAATGCCTGATAAAGATTGACAAAACAATAATAGTTTTTTCGAGAGTCCTTCGGTCTTGATGCATTCTTTATTTATAGGTATTGGTCCCCAGCAATAATAAATATATCTGGTACTCACAGATGTACTAGGTAGCAACATTTATGCGGATATAGTCGCATGTCTTTTTTGATTTGTCAGATAGAATGTCGGCCTTTTAAAATTGTTTGAACACTAGCTGAAGGAGTAACCAACAGATGCTGACAGCTTTGTTATGAACTTGTGGATAATAGAGAATGTCATACTAGTCTTCAAGTTGATGTTATATTCGAACAATTTAGTTCAAGTCGTGCTGATGAATAAACTCAATTAAATTGAAATTGTTCAACGGCTTGATCTGTCGGTTTAGTTTAATAATCTACATTAATATGAGCTTGAGTTATATCAATTTAGTTTGTGATCATCAAAACTTAGATAAAAATATTTGCCTTAACAATTTTTTTCTCTTTTGATGCTTTCAAAACTAAGTTCCTTTTTTGATGATTTCAAAACTAAGTTGTCTATAATAAGTAAGATATAAGAACATATATTAATGCACAACAATAAATTATAAAAGTTTGTAAAAAAAATTAACTCATGATTTATCATTTCTTGAACTGTTGATGAGGGGTATGGCTTAGTTCGTATGTGCTACTTGAGTTGCTGTGATGATGACCATGACCACCGCCACCCGAACTTCCTTCATGAGGCTTCTTATGATGAGATGACGATGATGAAGTTTAAGATTTATCTTGTACTTTCGGCATTCGCCCTTTTTTGACATCAGTCTTCCAACATTATAAAAAATGTAACCGGCCATTTCGGAGATCTGATTCCCAAGGGTTTCAAAATGTCCTGTTAGAAACAGCTTCTCGCTTCTCAATTTTGCAAATAAGATCAGCAGTATGTATGTTTTGAGTATGTCTAAGTTCAGATAAATGACTAGAATACATTTTCATAATCTTAAGTACTTTAGTGATCTGTTCAGAGAGATTTGTCTTGAAAAGATCAAGATCCATAGAAGATGACATATGATCAGCTCTAAATCCAATGATGTCATTTTGCATATTCATCAATGATTGATGAATGAAGTGCATTCCATCAAATGATGAAAATTCTAGATTATATCCTTGATCTTGATCTTAGAACTTTGGAGGTGAGATTGGTGGAGAAGTGTGTGTCAGCTCAAGTTCAGGCGCTTCTTGTAAAGTATGAAACGATGTAGGTATTTTCGGTTCAAGGTCCTCATTGATATGCTATGTTGGTATCTCTACTTCTTCTTGAGCCAGTAGATGTTGCGGAGTAATGATGGACTAAATTTGAGACATATTGCAAATTATCTCATCATTAGATGAGAGCTGAGTCAAAGATGTTACATCCGTCTGATTTGTTGTATTGATATGTTGAAGAGATGAGAGACACCCGTCTGTTATGTCAGGGATGCAATGTTAGACTTGGAATCAACTATTGCTACTGATTGTCGTGGTATGACCATTATGATCAATATATTAGTCTCTGGAACCTATGTTGAAATTATTTTAGGAGTATTCATGATGTTCAAGGTTTGAAGCATCTCTGTTGTTGTAAGGAGTGAAATTTCAGTTAGAGCTTCTGAACACTGCGTGGTCACTGAGTTTTTCTTAAGCCGTTCACCTTATTCCTGGTGCAAAACCTCTTTGAGAATCTGATTGATGGATGGATCAAATGTTAGTCTTTGGTCAGCTTGACTCATCGTTTCTTCTTCTCCTTCAAACTGTTTGATTTGTTCCTCCATATCCATGTGATCTGAAAGACTTTCTTCGTGAAGTGCTTCAATAAATAGAGGTAGTTGAAGCTTCGTTATCATCAAATTAACTCTCATGGATAACACATGTGTGTCCATCTCTAACTGACTAATTACTGCAAAGTCATCATGTGTTGTTGGGTCTTGCTTATCAAGAGCCTTAAACCACTCTCCCTTATCATCATGACTAGAAAATATCTTCTCTGAAGAGCTTCAGGAATTATCTAAGTCTCAGTCCATTCCAGAATTTATTTTCTCGAGTTGTAATCTGTTCAAGTTTCTTCAGAGTTTTGATCTCTGAATAATGTCTGAACATTCTATTGTTTGCCCATTCATCAAACTTCTTCAGCTGAATCTGGACACTATTTTCCACTTCTTGCGTGGGCAAATTGACTGCTTGGGTGGTTCAATATGAGTGCCTATAATGCCCAAAAAAACCAGTACACGTAAACCACATGCATAATTTAATGAGTTAATTAATTTAAATGATTTAAATGGATTGAATGATGAATTCAACATGTTTAATTTAGTTTAAATATTTATATGTTTATTATTTTCTTAGGATTTAATTGTATATCTAGAGTTTAAGATTTTCCGACGAATATTCGATACTTGACCAGGGATAAGAGACTAGAGACGATTAAGGTGCAAAAATTAAATGTCATATTTTTTATTGTAAGCCAAGAATTATTTATTTCAAATGATTTATGAATTTTAGCATTTTAAATTAAAATTATTAGGTGAATTAAAATATTTTTAAGCATGATATTAGCAAACTTCCATAAATAAGAGATTTTATTCTTGAGCGTAATGTTTAATATTTTATTATTGTTTAGCTAGTATTTAATTAATTTGCAAAGTTTTTTTAAAAAAGAGAATAAAATCACACACAAACACACACATGCAAATACACACTAAAACACACACAAAAAAACGTGAAAGCTAGGATTTGACCTCCAAGTAGCCTCCTTCACTTCTCCAAATCTACCTACAATATTTTTGTGCATTTTCACAAGCTTTTGGCAAGGAAAATGTCTAGCAATCATCCTTCGTTCATCCTCTACGTTCCCTCGCGCTGGTATTTGTTTATTCGAGCGTTTAACACAAATACATATTCTAAACCTTTCTTTTATGCATCAATATTTTTAAATACTGTTATTTAAAGATAAATATGCATAAAAAATATTTCCCTACATGAAAGATTTGAACCAAAATCGTTTATACACATGTTGAAATTTTTTGCACAAGTTTTCATGAGTTTTTGATGCATATGCTTCGTGTGAATCGTCCGGGTTGTTGATGATGAGTATGAAGATGTATTGGGATGTGTTTAGATATTATTTATCAATCCTTGAAGGGTCAGAAGTGGTCTGGTCGTGCAAAAGAAAAGGCAGAGCTCAAGCTGCCGCCATGTGCGCTTGGGGCTATTTTCGTTGTTTGGGCTGGGCTAGGGCTCATGGATAGGGTCTGTATCGTGTATTAGGATATTAAGGTGGGTCTGGCCTTGGTCTTTTATGGCCAGATCTGGTAGGAAAGGTGCTGGAGACAAAAAGGGTTTCGCGCGCACAAGGGCATGTCACGGCCGGTTGTTCCCACGAAATCCACTGGCGACCTGAGTTGGTAAGGACTATATCAGTAGCTTGGTTTGGGTCTAAGTTGATGGTCTATTGCTTGTGAAGAGCTAGTTTGAGCCGTGATTTGTTTGGAGCCATAAAGAACCCGAACGTGTCAAAATTGAGTTGAATAGAGCATAGAATGAGTCTCGAGTTGCATGGCTTGCATGGGATGGTTTGATTTGTTCCCGAGGTGGTCCTAAGGGTCTGGACAGTAGGTTAGGATGTTGGTTAAGGGTGATTTGAGTCCCGAGTCGTTTGGTAAGTCGTAAGTCATTTTATTTAATTCGGGAGTCATACGAGTGAGATGCAAGTTTATGGGCATGTCATAGCCGGTTGTTCCCACGACGTCCACCGGCGACCTCAATTGATAAGGACTATATCAGTGGCTTGGTTTGGTCTAAGGTGATTGTCTATGGCTTGTGAAGGGCTGGTTTGAGCCGTGATTTGTTTGGAGCCATAAAGAACCCGAACGTGTCAAAATTGAGTCGAATAAAGCATAGAATGAGTCTCGAGTTGCATGGCTTGCGTGGGATGGTTTGGGTTGTTCCCGAGGTGGTCCTAAGGGTCTGGACAGTAGGTTAGGATGTTTGTTAAGGGTGATTTGAGTCCCGAGTCGTTTGGTAAGTCGTAAGTCGTTTTATTTAATTCGGGAGTCATACGGATAAGATGCAACTTTATGAGCTATTTTGAGTTGTAAGATTTAAGTTGGTGCGACATACCTGGGGGTCGATCCAACGAGGTTCACGAAGTTAATAAATAAATATAATGTGCAAAAATTTCATTTTTGAGGTATGTAAGTTGTCTTGTGGACAAATTATGCATGAACGAGTCTGGAAGGCGGAGAACGTGTCCTGGGACCTTTCCAACTTATCTTATGATTGGTAGTGAATATCCAGTCCAAGGACTGTAGTGACCCTTACCGGCCAAGCTCTGTGGTATTACTTTGATCAAATGAATTATGTTATGGTGCCAAATTTCAATGAGCAGAACTCTATGCAAAATGTTTAAATTTATGTCATGTCAAGCGAAGCATGTTTTATGAAAATGTTTGTGCAAGAAAGTAAAATCATATTTACTTATGCCTATGTAATTTACGTATCAAGTATGTTTAAATTGCATGAATTTTTATTATGTAATATTCGTTATTCACGGTTTATGCAATGTAGTGACCCGTTCCAGAATCACCTACTAATCAAAAACTAAGCATGCAATTAACCTAATTAATTATAATCAGAGATAACAGCGGAAATATGGCCAACAACAATAGTTATACAACCCAATCGAAATCGAAGTTTAGACTAACTCAAAATGAAATATCCAGTACAACCATATCGAATCAAATGGAAAACTAAACCAACCAGCTACTCAACGTCCTCCTCCTGCTCCTCCTGAGCCATCCAACCTGAGGCCTGCCCCGTGGGAATGGGGTGTCCAAGAATAAACAAAACCGAGGACGTGAGCGATAAGAACGCCCAGTACAAAAGTATGAGTATACAAACCTATATGAAATACACATGCTATGATATGATACCAGGGTAGTCAAGAAACAGGAATCACAAAGGATCTCAAAATGCTCAGTCTAGAGGCGCCAAGTGGATAGTGCCGCGCGGTCCAACCTCTGGGTCACTGCATCCACTACAAGACAGACGTGGACCTAAAATGTCCCGGACCACCGAAGCCCTCCCGACCCGTCGGCCACTGTGTACTCTCGGTGTCCATGCGTCCACAAGACAGGGCTGAGCGGCCCCAAGATATAGCTTATCTCGAAAGAGATACAGCTCAACAGTAAAGGCTATCTCGAAGGAGATACGGCTCAACATGATATGCAATATGCATCATAACTCGTGACATAATAGCATGCATCATATGACATATAACAATGCAGCAAATACTCATGCAACACATATATGAATGTATACTCAACCAGGATATCTCGGATAGTACTTTCGTACCTCTAACACAGCAAGCCTAGCCTTACGCAACACCGCTAATCAGGTCTAGCACAAGCCTACGCATCAAAAGCATACTCAATCAATACTACCATGCTCGACTAGCAAAACCAGTACTCCCTAGTACTACCAAAGGTTTAGGGTTTACCTTCGTCCGTCGACAGCCCTTTGATGTCGATTGCCTTGAAACTCAGGCGCCGCTACGCTACTACTCCTGGCAGCTCTTGGCTATCGCTCGACCAACAACTAACTCTAGAAACCTTCCAAATCCTCTCAACTATGAGGCAAAATCATGAATTGGCAAGTCACAAATGAGAAATCCGAGCACTATTTATAGGCCATGTTCGGATCCTCCGAACAACACGTCGGAACGTCCGAACGCTACGTGTCCATTGGCTCTTGACAGCTCATGATCGGATCCTCCGATCATACACTTCGGACCGTCCGAACATGCATGGAAAAATGACGTGTCGATCAACACTTGACACCTATGATCGGATTCACCGAACTACACTTCGGATCGTCCGAACTCTTCGGTGCTTCCGAACCCTCTTCGGTCCGTCCGATCATGACCATAGCCAAAATTACACCTTAAACCTTCTTAATCACCATTACTCCGTTAATTACCCAATTTGGAATTCGGGCTACTACATTCTCCCCCCCTTAAAAGATTTCGTCCTCGAAATCAGGCTTAGAGAATGAACAAAACGAAATAACAACATCATTAATACATCTCAATTGTTGTTGAATACAACTGATACTATGATTACAACTGAAAACACAAACTTATACAAAGCACAACTCAAAAGAGCTCTGGATGTTCCGAACGCATACGACTCTCTAACTCCCAAGTGGCTTCTTCAGTGCCTCGACGCTGCCACTGCACTAAGACAAGAGGAATGATCTTATTCCGCAACACCTTATCTTTGCGATCTAGAATCTGAACTGGTCGCTCCACGTAAGACAAATCCGTATCAAGTTGAACTTCAGATGGATGTAAGATGTGCGACTCATCTGCTACATAACGTCTCAACAAGGATACGTGGAACACATCATGAATACTTGATAGGTACGGCGGCAACGCAAGTCTGTAAGCTAAATCTCCCACACATTCCAGTATCTCGAATGGACCAATAAATCTCGGAGACAGCTTACCCTTGAGACCAAATCTCAAAATCCTGCGAAAAGGCGAAACTCGGAGAAACACCTTCTCACCTGGCTGAAAATGAAGAGGTCGACGCTTTGTGTTCGCATAACTAGCCTGTCGATCCTGAGCAGTCTTAATCCGCTTCTTGATTACTGCAACCTTATCTATAGCCTGCTGGACTAACTCCGGTCCCTCTACCTGTCGTTCCCCGACTTCATCCCAGAATAATGGAGTACGACAACGTCGCCCGTACAACGCCTCAAATGGTGCCATACCAATACTACGATGATAGCTGTTGTTGTACGCGAACTCAATCAAAGGCAAATGATCCTGCCAAGCGGGTCCGAAATCCATAACACAGGCTCGCAACATATCCTCAAGCGTACGGATAGTCCTCTCTGATTGACCGTCAGTCTCCGGATGATAAGCAGTACTCAGACTCAGTGTAGTACCCAAAGCTGACTGGAAACTACCCCAAAACCGTGAGGTAAAACGAGGATCTCTGTCACTAACAATACTGACAGGCACTCCATGCAAACGTACAATCTCCTGAATGTACAATCGAGCCATACGATCGAAAGTGAAATCACGATTATACGGCAGAAAATGAGCAGACTTGGTGAGTCGATCCACCACTACCCAGATAGCATCGCTGTTCCTCGAAGATAATGGCAAGTGAGTAATGAAATCCATCGTAATATACTCCCACTTCCATTCTGGAATAGGTAAGTTCAACAACAATCCTCCCGGTCGACGGTGCTCTGCCTTAACCTGTTGGCAAACTAGACACTTGGAGACAAACTGATACACGCTGCGCTTCATCCCTTTCCACCAAAACCGCATCCTCAAGTCTCTATACATCTTGTTGCTTCCTGGATGAACACTTAACTTGCTTCGATGCGCCTGAGACAATATCTCGTCCCTCAAAGTGTCATCCTCTGGTACTACAACCCGATTAGATAAGCACAGAAGACCATTGGACTGATAATGGAAATTGCTATCACCACCAACTAACCGAGCTAATCTCTGAGTCTTGAGATCAGACATCTGAGCTTCTCGAATCCGAGTGAACAAATTGGGCTTAGATAAAATGGTAGCAACACGAATGCTCTCCATACCTTTCCGATGCTTGAAGTTAAACCCCAACGAGCAACTATCCTGGATGGCACTAGTCATAGCACAAGTCTGAAGTGCAGAGGCTCTCACCTTGCGACTAAGCGCATCAGCTGTGAGATTCGCAGAACCTGGATGGTACTTGATCTCGCAATCATAATCCTTCAGCAAATCCATCCAACGACGTTGCCTCATGTTCAACTCAGCCTGAGTGAACAGATATTTCAGACTCTTATGATCAGTAAAGATTTCAAACTGAACACCGTACAAATAATGACGCCAAATCTTCAGCGCAAACACAATAGCTGCCAATTCCAGATCATGAGTGGGATACTTCTCCTCGTGAGATTTCAGCTGTCTGGAAGCATAAGCAATCACATGACCGTTTTACGTCAACACACACCCTAAGCCTTGAGTGGAGGCATCGGTGTAAACACTGAAACCATCAGATCCTGACGGTAATGCCAAAACAGGTGCAGAAGTCAGAAGTCGACGAAGCTCTCTGAAACTATCTTCGCACTCGGATGACCACTCAAATGGAACATCCCTCCGAGTAAGTTGCGTCAATGGTCTGGCTATCTGAGAAAAATTCACGATGAAGCGACGATAATACCCTGCCAGACCTAGAAAACTACGGATCTCAGCCACCGTCGTCGGACGTGACCAATTCAGCACTGCTTCAATCTTGCTGGGATCCACAGAAACTCCTTCCTTGGAAATCACATGACCAAGGAATACCACACGATCAATCCAGAACTCGCACTTACTCAGCTTAGCATACAATTGCTTCTCGCGAAGAATCTGCAACACAATCCTCAAGTGTTGGGCATGCTCTTCCACACTGTGGGAATAGATCAAGATATCGTCGATGAAAACCACAACGAACTGATCTAGAAAATCACGAAAGACTCGGTTCATCAGATCCATGAACACCGCTGGCGCATTCGTCAATCCGAATGGCATAACTAGAAACTCGTAATGCCCATAACGAGTACGAAATGCAGTCTTGGAAATATCATCATCTCTGACTCTCATCTGATGATAACCCGATCGCAAGTCGATCTTGGAGTAAACAGAAGTACCCTGAAGCTGATCGAACAAGTCATCAATACGGGGTAAAGGGTACTTGTTTTTGATCGTCACCCGATTCAGCTGGCGATAATCAATGCACAACCGCATCGATCCATCCTTCTTCTTGACAAACAAGACTGGAGCTCCCCAAGGCGAAACACTCGGGCGAATATAACCCTTATCAAGAAGATCCTGCAATTGCTGCTTCAGCTCTCTCATCTCTGACGGAGCAAGACGATAGGGGGCACGAGAAATCGGTGCAGTCCCTGGCATTAAATCTATGCCAAATTCCACCTCTCTAACCGGAGGAAAACCAGGAATCTCATCTGGGAAAACATCAGGAAATTCACAAACCACTGGAATATCCTCTAGACCAACACTACCTGTGGATGAATCAAACGCATAGATGAGGTAGCCTTCCCCGCCCGACTCTAAAGCACGACAGGCTTTCAGAGCAGATACCACTGGCATCGGAGGTCGCGCTCCCTCACCATAGAAAAACCAACTAGAGCTTTCAGTCGTACGAAACTGAACAAGCTTCTGGTAACAATCCACGGTAGCTCGGTAGGTAGTCAATAAGTCTATACCCAAGATACAATCAAAATCTTCCATCTCTAGGATCATAAGATTCGCAGTCAACTCGTTACCCTCAAAATCTAAGGGACAACCCATCACTAGACGCTTCGCTAACACCGAATGACCCATCGGAGTAGAAACAGAAAGAATGACGTCTAGAGAAACATAGGGTAACCTATGACGCTTAACAAATCGTGCAGAAATGAAGGAATGAGAGGCTCCTGTATCAATAAGAACAAAAGCAGGAATACCGCATAAATGAAAAGTACCTGCTATGACTCTCTCCGTCTCATCTGCAGCCTGATCCTGGTTCAGCGCAAAAACCTGACCTTGGGCACGAGGTCGAAGATTCGAACTACCCACTGCCTGACCCTGCCTCCTCTGCTGAACAGTCGTCTGAGATCCAGAACCGGATCCTGCTCTACCTCGCAACTGAGGACAATTCTTCTTAATATGCCCCATCTCTCCGCACTGATAACAAGCTCCTGCGGCTACTCGGCATTGCTCCGATGGATGGTTCTTCCCACAATGCGCACAAGACTCCTTCTTCTTACCAAAGCGGAAAACACCACTAGATCGAGATCCAGATCCAGAAGAAGATGAACCAGATTTCTTGAATGACTGAGATCGAGGCCTCAAAGTACTCGGAGGTCTAGAAGAAGAAAGAATAGCCCTACCACGCTGGAGACTGATCTCTGCCTGGCGACACCGGTTCACTAACCCATCATAAGAAGTAGGATTATCACAGACAGTGACTCGATCAAAGATCTCCTGATTAAGGCCCTGGAGGAAATGATCATACTTGGCCTCAGAACTGCCACTGATATGAGGAGCGAAGGGTAACAACTCAAAGAAATTCTGCTGATACTCATCAACAGACATACTCCCCTGCTTAAGGTTCAGGAGCTCAATCGTCTTGGCCTGGCGAAGGGCTGGAGGAAAGTACAGCTGCATGAACGCTGCACGGAAATCGACCCAAGTCGCTCTACCCTGCGACTGAACTATCGGCGCAGAAGTTGATCGCCACCACCTGCGAGCACGGCCCTCGAGAAGAAAACTAAGGGTCTCCATCTTCTGCTCATCGGTGCATTGGAATGCGCGGAAACAACTCTCCATGCGCTCTAACCAATCCTCCGCATCATCGGGAGTCTCACCGCCAACTAAAGGCTTAGGCCCCATCTGCATGAAACGATGCATATCGAAACGCCTAGGACCATCCCGACGATGACGATGCTCACGATGACGTCTAAGATCGTCCTGGTCACCCCATCGACCTACACTCCCCTGACTACTCCCGTCATCAAAATGGTCAGCCATCGCTACAAGATAGAATAGGGAAAATGGTAAAATGGTCAACGGAAATCCCAAAACAGAATCTATATCCCAAAATCATACGCATGCTCTGATACCATAAATGTAGTGACCCGTTCCAGAATCACCTACTAATCAAAAACTAAGCATGCAATTAACCTAATTAATTATAATCAGAGATAACAGCGGAAATATGGCCAACAACAATAGTTATACAACCCAATCGAAATCGAAGTCTAGACTAACTCAAAATGAAATATCCAGTACAACCATATCGAATCAAATGGAAAACTAAACCAACCAGCTACTCAACGTCCTCCTCCTGCTCCTCCTGAGCCATCCAACCTGAGGCCTGCCCCGTGGGAATGGGGTGTCCAAGAATAAACAAAACCGAGGACGTGAGCGATAAGAACGCCCAGTACAAAAGTATGAGTATACAAACCTATATGAAATGCACATGCTATGATATGATACCAGGGTAGTCAAGAAACAGGAATCACAAAGGATCTCAAAATGCTCAGTCTAGAGGCGCCAAGTGGATAGTGCCGCGCGGTCCAACCTCTGGGTCACTGCATCCACTACAAGACAGACGTGGACCTAAAATGTCCCGGACCACCGAAGCCCTCCCGACCCGTCGGCCACTGTGTACTCTCGGTGTCCATGCGTCCACAAGACAGGGCTGAGCGGCCCCAAGATATAGCTTATCTCGAAAGAGATACAGCTCAACAGTAAAGGCTATCTCGAAGGAGATACGGCTCAACATGATATGCAATATGCATCATAACTCGTGACATAATAGCATGCATCATATGACATATAACAATGCAGCAAATACTCATGCAACACATATATGAATGTATACTCAACCAGGATATCTCGGATAGTACTTTCGTACCTCTAACACAGCAAGTCTAGCCTTACGCAACACCGCTAATCAGGTCTAGCACAAGCCTACGCATCAAAAGCATACTCAATCAATACTACCATGCTCGACTAGCAAAACCAGTACTCCCTAGTACTACCAAAGGTTTAGGGTTTACCTTCGTCCGTCGACAGCCCTTTGATGTCGATTGCCTTGAAACTCAGGCGCCGCTACGCTACTACTCCTGGCAGCTCTTGGCTATCGCTCGACCAACAACTAACTCTAGAAACCTTCCAAATCCTCTCAACTATGAGGCAAAATCATGAATTGGCAAGTCACAAATGAGAAATCCGAGCACTATTTATAGGCCATGTTCGGATCCTCCGAACAACACGTCGGAACGTCCGAACGCTACGTGTCCATTGGCTCTTGACAGCTCATGATCGGATCCTCCGATCATACACTTCGGACCGTCCGAACATGCATGGAAAAATGACGTGTCGATCAACACTTGACACCTATGATCGGATTCACCGAACTACACTTCGGATCGTCCGAACTCTTCGGTGCTTCCGAACCCTCTTCGGTCCGTCCGATCATGACCATAGCCAAAATTACACCTTAAACCTTCTTAATCACCATTACTCCGTTAATTACCCAATTTGGAATTCGGGCTACTACATGCAAGCTGAGTCTTTAGACTCGCTAGATTTGATTGATGCAAATGTCATTGTCGAGGAGGCTGGAGGTGATGACTAGACTGTAGGAAGTGTACGCCTAATGACCTTGCAATTTATGAGTTTTAGGCGTGTTAAAAATAATTTAATACTGCGATTTATTTTATTGCATTTTTTGTTGGGAAACAAATTATATATTTGGGTGTCATAAAATATTTTGTGGATGTCGACATAGATCATTTTTACGCATCGAAATAATAAATATTTGAATTATTTTTTTTTATTTCGAACTTTTATGTTTTAATATTGAGAATTTTCGAAAACTATGTATAGGTGATGCTGCAAAACTTTTCGTGTGACCTACCATGGTACCCATCAGCAGCCACAGTAGTCCCCCAAAATAAAATATTTAAATTAGGATTCTAGTATGAAAATAGTTCAACAATAACAACAATAAACATAATCATGCATAAACATATATAACATGAATTGTGTTATGCATGAAACATGGCTCAATAATAACAGGAGAAATACGAGCCAATAAACGGTACGATAATAATAGAAGTAATACCCGAGCAACAACACACAAGGAGCTACATCTTTATGCAGCTAAACCGCTCTACCAAGCATGTGAGGTATTTTGTGCTCTGCCTAATAATGACTTATTATTCGGCCTCCATACAGCTGATAACAATACAACAGGAAGGCACAATCAAACAACTATGATGTCAACATTTCAAATGTATATCACAGAGAAAATGCATCAAGAAATAGACAATCATAATTTCGATATCAAAGATAACTCGACTCAAAAGCCGCCAACTGATTCCGAAATAACCACGTGTGTCAGGAATACAATATAACAAGAGGGACGGATCACACTATTCAGAAAACCACTGCATGCATACAAGAAATGTTCAGAAAACTAATTGTTACTGATGTGTGCTACAAAACCAGACTATGGCCACTCCACCACACCCACGAAACAAAGGCCAACGAATGGCCGAATAATACCAAATCCACAATTTCCCACAACAACCAAGCGTCAAAATAATGGGCCCAACTACTCTGATGAACCAATTGTCCAGACCTTAGTTTCTCGAACATGGAGAGAAGTAGAGAATACACACTCGTCCTTCATACACACACAAAGTCATCATACAAAGCAGGAAAGAAAATTCCAAGTCAATCAAGACGACCAACAACATTCAACATTCAAGGAGCCGAGAAACACTAAATAAAGCTCAAGAAAAGGAAAGAGAAAATACCCATGGTAGTGGAGGGCAAAATCAGTTGCACCAAGAACTCCACGGAAGCCGTTGCGACCACAGTTGGGATCGAAGATTGCATGGAAGGAACAGAGGCAGCCGGGGGAGCGTTGAAAATCGCCATGGCCATCGTTGGGTGGTGACTCGAGCCGAGAAGGGCAGTCGCCCTTACAAAGGGGGGACTGACTAAAACCCGAAGGCACGCCTGTTGAAGACCCAGAGGCGACGGAAAAGGAGTTGGGACCGATAATAGAGCCGGCGACGCGACGGGAAACGAGGCAACAACGGTGGCTTGGACGGGGGCGGCGCCCACGACGCTGGATTCAGGAAGGTGCGCTGAGGTAGAGTCTTGGGTCATACCATGTCTTCAGGCGACAAAGGCGATGGAAGCAGAGAACGAGCGGGAAGAGCAAGGGACGACGGTCCTCCACACTAGCAGCGAAGAGCAATCAGACGAAGGGGCGGGGAGGAAATGAAGAAAGCGGGCTACAGAGTTTGAATTGAAGAATGAATAAAGTAAACACAATTGTGTAAAAGTTCAATACGAATCGGGCTTGGGTGCTTGGCCCACTGCTACAAGTCCAATTCACAAAAAATGATTGTGGGCTTCTATAAATGGATGAGTTGGAATTGGGCTAAATAACAAGCATTTTTTGCCCAATGGGTCAATGCTTGCAAGGGCATTTGTTTGGGCTAAAATAATTAATGATGAGAGCCCAATTTAATTAGCAGATCAAATTAAATTAGAGAGATTCAATCAAATTACTCAAGCCCATCAAAAGTAGCAGATCAAGCCCTAACAATTTGAAATGATCACGAAGCGCAGAAGAAGGAGAAGATCGTGGCATGGAAGGGAGAAATCTTGGAATGAAAAGCGGAAGAACATGGATTATGGGAGAGTGGAGAAGAACCGCACAGGCGATAGTAAGAAAAGGGACTTCGGCAAACACGTAAAGGACACACAACTTGCGCAAAAATCTACAAATACTCTCTGCTAAATTTCAATCTTCAATCACTAGTTTTAAGCGTTCGACACACCCGCAAATCAAATATTGTACAAATAATTATGTAAAGCTATACTTTCTGCGTCCCCGGGTCGTGGCCATACCCTAGGGGAATGCTATGAGTAAGATGACTAAAAACAAGAATGAATAGTTTTCTGAATGCAATTTCTGTAATGCCCGAAATTTTAGTTTAATACTTTTGAGTTATCTCATATTATGAATAAGGGAATGAAAGAACAGACACGGAGAAGCGATGTTGCAATTTGAGTTTAGTTGCAAAGTATAATGTTGGAGGAGAAAGACCAGCGCACCCGCGGTGGTTCTTCTGAAATTTTGGAGGTGGTACAGTAGAGTCAGTGTACCCGCGCCATAAAAGTGAACTTACCCACGGTGTTGGTACAGTAGAGTCACCGCAACCGCGGTCAAAAATGCAACGCACCCGCAGTCGTGCCTTCTGAAATTATGGAAGTGATCCAATACGCTCAGCGCACCCGCACCCGCGGTGCAGAGTGACCGCACCCGCGGTATGACGTGCAGAATAAATAATGAAACATGTGTCTTCACCATGCAAGATATATATATGAATTGTCATAATCTCCTTCATTTCAGCAGCCAAGGACCGAGAGCAAATTCAGAAATTCCTCCAAACTTCATTCCAACTTAGATATTTAATTGTGAAGAATCTAACCATCCGAATTTTTATCCGAGTTCATATTTGTACTCCTCTCATCACCGGCTACAAAAGGATGTAAGTTTTATTCCGTTTCAGCATGTTTCGAACTTGATGTATGGGAGAAAGTATGATTTGAACTCTAAAATATGTTCTTGAGATTACGAGATACGTATATTCGAAACCGGATCGAAGAAATGTTATCGTATATGATTATTACGATGTTCCAGCATATATGTGTATGAGATTATGTAGATTTCAGCATAGTAGATGTATTATGATGAGAATTAGGAGCTATTGTTATTGATTATTAATGTTTGAGTTGACCGGTATCGTGAGATTACGCCGTTATGCCATCGAAATGTACCGAGATTGAATTTTGATCTGTAGGTGTATTCCTTTGAGTTGGAGATTGATATGGTACATGTCATAAATATCATTTCAGATTGTATTGACAGAGTTGATATCGAGATTGCAAGACTTCGACTTGTTCAAACCGAGACTTCGACGAGAAAGGTATAATTCAATGTTGATTGGGGAGATATAACTCGAATCAGATCGGGTTTGAGTTTCCCATAAATCACATACTAGATTTCTATACCTTGTTATGGTGTGCTTTATATTGATTTATATACAAGCATTGAGATAGGAGAGTCACTGGTAGATATGCCAAGTTTCTAGACGTTCGGTGGTATCGAGGCATAGGAGAAGATCGACTCCGATTGTAGATATTCGATACTGACAGGGCTGAAGTCTAGGAATAAGACGTACCGCCACCCCGATTGGGAGAGTAGGTGGGAGACTTGTTACGTCTTATTCACACCGGGATCCCTAGACTTAGATATAAGTCGAGTCAAAGAATAAGAGTCAAAGATTGTTTTATCTGTCTTCACTAATGTGTCATGATTACTGATTCATGTATTATGATTTTGTATTTAATTGCATGATATGCATGTGTACATGTTTTATACTGGGATCTGTTTTCACCGGAGTTTCCGGCTGTTGTTGTGTCTGTATGTGTACATGACAACAGGTGGGACAGGATCAGGGTCGAGACAAAAATGAGAGATCGAGATAGCGTAGTGATCACGGGCGTAGAAGATGGACTAGTAATTTTTACATTTGATATGTAATGTGTTTCAAATACTAGTTTGTTTAAGTATGTAATGAAACAAGACATGTACCTGCTTTGTTGAAAATAAAATAAAGGTATCATTTGTGTATGATTTATATACACTTGTTTATGTTATTAAAAGAAATTTTTTTTATGACCCACATTTTCTAGCAAATATCCAATTAATCTCAAAGATAGTCGAGTTAGAGCCCGGGTCCCCACAATTTCATGGATTATAAGGTTGATCATGCCGGAGTTTAAACAAATCTGTTTTCATTTTGAAGGTTATCAAAATCATCGCACCTCTCCCATCTATTCTACAGACGCAAAAAGAATCCAAAGAAGCAGATGGTATGTGAAAGATACTCTATTTTACATGAGTAATTCATTTGAAGCAAATTTGTGAAAGATTTTGCCATAAATTTTCTTTTCGGTTTTCATTGTCAAATGTGTAGATCGAGCTAAATTCATTGTTTTTGCACTAAATATCCATTGAATTTTCTAGCTATTATGTTTGATGGATAAATAGAGTAGCCGTGTAGGTAATAATCAATATTTTTTCCCAATTATTAAAAAAGCATAATCGAAGTGATAATAATGCCATTTCCATTTTAATTATTATATTTTTTTATATAAAAAACCCTCAATTCAATATCGGTTAATATTCCAACAATATAGCAAATTAAGAGATATGAGACTGTTATTATTTTTATTTGGATGAATTTTTTTTTTTAAAAAAGGTATGATTATTTAATTAGATAGAAAATTCAATTAGAAGTGATGAAACATTTAATTAAGTTTATAATATTCTCATAACAAAAAATATATAAAAGAGAAAAAAAACTTACAATCTTCACTCTATCTATTTCTATGCACAACATTTGGTATTGTATATTGTATATTGTATAGTCGTTGGATTGTGTGGAAGAAACATAAAATCATATTCAAATTCCTGTATTTTATGATATACAGAAATCCATGTATAGAGAATAGAAGACAAATATAAGAGATAAACAAGTTTCTTGTGAGACATGACGATATAATTTAAAAATAATATATTTATATGAAAAATAATATTTTTTATAAATTGAATTAATAAAACCTTCTCAAGTTTTTACTTTACAAGTGATTAGGGGTGAGAAAAAATATCGAAATATCGAAAATAATTTTTTATTATTTTTTTTTAAATTTAAGTTCGGTATACCGACAAAATTTTCGGTTTCGGTACGATATCGTTATAAACTTTTTTCATACCGAAAATTCGATATACTGAATATGCGGTATACCGAATTTTCGATATCGATATCCATATATTTTCGATACGATATACCGTACCATACTCACCCTAGAAGAGATACTGATTTGTCAATGATAAACAACATAAGCGTTGACAATGGACATTTGCAAAATTAATTTTATTTATTTATTTTTGGAAGAAATATTTCACCGGCAGCTGTGTTCCTGTTACGCGTAGTCGAAAAATGAAACTCAGAAAATTTGCATTCCTCCCAATTTTATCGGTATTTTCTTTGACGGGATTTGTTTATTACGTGATAATATTTAAAATTATTCAAGAATGGTTGGGGTTATGGAGCTCATCTGGTTTGCTAAACGCTCTGATCTTCACTTTCTTGGCCGCTCTTTGCCTTTTTTCTTTCGTTTCCTGCGTTCTCACGGACCCGGGTGGAGTCCCAGCTGGTTACGTCCCTGATGTTGAGGAAGATCAAGTCCCGGATCAAGAATTCAAGAAAAGCGTGAGTTTTGTTAAAACTTTCTTCGTTTTGGGAAGAGCTTTTTTTGGTGAAAAGATGAAATCTTGATGAGACCCGTATAGTTTTGATGCTTTAGAATTTCTGACCAGCTTATTTTGCAATTAATTGAAAATTTTGATGTATTTGTTTGGTCATTTATGAATCATTTTTAATTGGGTGTGGTGAATGAAGGATGAACTGGGGATGGAACTGTGAGTTGAATTGATGTGTGTTGGGATTGTGGGTGCATAAACTATTACATTAGGGTGCAATTGTTGGATTGGATTTGGAACCTAAGGCCACTTTGACTCTTTGGACAAAAAAGGGAAATGAGTAGTTGAAATCCAATTTTTTAGGATAATGGATTCGAACTAAACTAATTTTGTTGGATTTGGAATTAACTCCTAACCTTTGTCTTTTGAAATTTCTTGCATCTTCGTTTCCTTTTTAGTCCCAAATCCAGATGTGAAAAATGATGAGGTGGGTAATTTCTCATTGCCTCCACTTTCCCGATTCGTCCTCACGAGCATAATTTTAATTTTATAAATAAGCGTATCACCAATGAAATTTAATGCTATAATCGTGCACAAAATATTCGCCCTTCGGAAAAAAAAAGGTGCTTTGTGGCCATTTATTTGATATAAATGTTCTAGGTTTGTATCATGGCATATTATTTGTTATTTTAGATCAGCGTAATGTTTGTTTAGCTATATGTGAACTGACTTGTTCGGAAATTTTTAGTATGTATGCATATTTTTTCCATCATTGAATGATATATGTTTCAACTTATCTAAATATTTTTTGCACATTCTCCATCACAATAATATTTTGTATCTTCCTTTCAAGATTGTAAATGTATTCTGCCCAAATTAAAGAAATCTATGCTATCTTGAGTCAAACATGATTAGTACTAGGTTTAATTTAAAAATATATGAATTACAATGTACAAGTCTTCTATAAACTTTAGGTTATAGATTTTTGGAGCAAATAATTATCTTTTATGTGGGCAAACAGATCTTTAAGTTCAATTCCCTCAAATTTAAACACACATGTATTTCTTTTCTTGGATGTGGGCTGAAACTAGATTACTTCATGGATTCATGGCTTTAGGGCGTGCATCCTAGACGCTGTGACAAGTGTTCTGCCTTCAAACCTACCCGGGCTCATCATTGCCGTGTCTGCCGAAGATGTATTCTGAGAATGGTGGGTGCTCTTCCACAGATTTTTGTATGGATAACATGGATATGTGATTTCATACGTCTCAGAGTTTATTAAATCTTCCAACATTTCTGTGGATCAGGATCACCACTGTGTCTGGATAAATAATTGTGTGGGCCACAGAAACTACAAGTCTTTCTTCACTTTAGTTTTCTACTCAACATTGGCCAGCACTTATTCAGCAGTAAGCAAAATCTGTTACCTTCCGTGTGTACTTTCCTGTCCTTTTTATTTGCTGTTTATTGATGTTTTGTGTATTCTTAGATCACTGTCATAAGTTGTGCGCTTCATAAAGATATGGACTCCTCAGGAGGCTATTCTCTCAAGAACTTTTGTGTGAGTGTTCAGTAAACCCATCGGTAAACTATTCATTATCTCTATTATTTCTATTAAGTTTGCATAGAGAACACAAGCAGTTCGTTGATTTCACTTCCAAAGTGATGTTTTTTTCTGGACTGCATTGTAAATAATTCTTTAGGCAGCATCTGATTAAATTTTATGTTTCAGGTTGCTTGCGGAGTTATCACTGTGGGTTTAAGTGTGATTCTAGGAAGCCTCTTGGTCTGGCATATATACCTCATTACTCATAATCTGACAACTATAGAGGTATGAAGCATGTCTTGTATATTTGAGTCGGCTCCTTCACAAATATTTCTGCCTCTGTCTTCGCTTTTGGATTAACTTCATTACCATATTCTGATTATTTAGTCTGAAACTGCAATCTGATGGTGAACTTCTGTTTAGTACCATGAAGGAAAACGATCTGCATGGCTGGCAAGGAAATCAGGGCTAACATATCGCCATCCTTTTGATGTTGGTGCTTATAAAAACATCACTTTGGTATCCCTCTGTCTCTTGTTGTATGTATGTTGTAAGAAATTTAATAATTGTTTTGATCCACATTTCGATGAGATAGTCAAACAGAGAGTAATAATTGTTTCCTTGGTAACCATCGATGATTTTTTTGTGTTCTTTACATCTTTGTTCAACAAAATCTATTTTCCAGACATGGACAAGATGTGATTATGCCTCTTTTTTATGCTTAGATCCTGGGACCAAGCACGTTGAAATGGATGTGGCCGACGGCGAATAGTCATATTAGAGATGGACTCAGCTTTCGGGTTGCACGTGATAATGATAGCTCGTAACTACTGTCACTCTCTCCTACAAAAATTTCTGGTATTCCTCCGAGTATTCCTTACAAAATGTGTGTTGTAATTGATCTTCTTATGCTTAAAGGGTAAGCCACTGAGAATTGTGGTGATTTTAGCTATTGTGATTTTCAAATCCATGGCGCGAATCCACGGTGTGTTTTTTGTCAAAAGATGAACTCGTGTATTCCCAATTCATATTCTTTGCCTAATACATTTTTAGTACATTTGGACGGTATTCTCAATCGACTCTAATCCGTTACTCGCTCTCCAAGATTGTCAAGAACTTGAGCTTTCATTTGACGGTAGACCTTTATTCATCAAATATGATTTTTGAGATGTGTAAAAAGCTTGGATACCTGAGTTTACTAAAAAATTGATTATCGAGACGGTCAAAAACCACGGATACCTTAGTTTTGCTTGGATACCTAATATACCCAAAGACTGATTTTCGAGAATTTGAGCTTTTGTTTGAATGATGTGTTGGAGTATCGTTTTTTCATACCCAGAAGTAGCCGAGGTTAAAAATTTTGTGTTTTAACAACCAAAATTCTTTTGGGCTATTATTGATTCAATTAATCATTCATAGGATATTTAATTTAATTTACCTTTACGTTTGAAACATTAATTTCAACTATCTTGTTGTTTAGAAAATAATAGTTCTTCTTGTATATCATTACGAATGATCAAATGAATTTTTTCATTCTTCAATCGTCTAATTAGGTTAACGATCGAAGATTGCATCATTTGTATAGATCACACTAAAAATTTATACGAAATTATGTGTCGCAATTAGAACCTTGGAATTTCGCAACTCCGACAGTGGTGTACGGCGGTGGGCAATGGCGGCATACGGGGGGGCTGTGGGAAGAACTTGGTCGTGAGCCCTTGATGCACAAGGTAGTGATCGACTTTTTGATGTGTGAGGAGAGAGTTTTTAACATTTGATGTGTATATTGCGTTGTCTTGTATGTCTTGATTACGTATATCAATAATATCAAAATTTTATCATAGTCTAACCAAGAATCTTCTTTCATAAAACTCTCAAGTTTTTATCCCTTGGGCTCCAATGTGTTATTAACTATGTAGTATTTGTCAACTTTTGACAATACAATTAATAGTTAAATAATTATCATTTTTTTTATGAAATGTTATAATTTAATTAAACAACTAAGATTATTCTATAATAATTTCATATGATAGTCAAAATTACTCGATTATCAGCACGTTCCAAATACACTAATTAAATAATTGCGAAATCATTATTTGCCAGCGGCTTATTTTGAGAATCCGTCACTAACTTTTGCAGTAGCAGTCAAGATAATGATGTGAATCTGGTTATGCATGAACGGCGAACATGAACTAAACCCATTTGCACCTTCAATTCAATGAACATCAAGAATTCTCGTGACCATCGATCTTTAACTTTGAAAAAATAAACGTGATATTCATACTTAAACGACGTTGTTTAGTAACAAAATAACACAAATAATAACAATAGATCTCAACTGAACTTTAAAAGAATTCATCTTTTATGATCCTCGTAAAGAACAATCGACAAATACCACAACATATGAACTTTGATAAATTTGATTTTGAAAAACACACAAACCCCACTTAGTGGTCGGTCCGCTAGTTCACGCAAATCCGAAGAAGTTATCCCAGACGAGCCACATGCAGGGAAACTTGCACATGTGGTTCTGACCGGGCTTTCCTGAGGTATCTAATAACCTTACTTCTGCTCGCCACTGGTGCACCTCTCCTAACTATTGCCTATTTATTCTGGAATAATCTTTTTAGGAGGAACAATTTTACCCCGGGTAGATTTCTATTCCGCATGGATCAGCAAGTTCATCTTCCCTTTGTGCCCCCTACTACCGAATAGGGAGAAATCGACCTAAAAATCACCATGGTCGACCCAGAAATCACCAGGGTCGACTCAAAAACTGACCAAAAACAAAATTCCATCATAAATACTTAAATCGAAATTAAAAAGATCAATACAATATCCAATAATTAAAAGATAATACAATGTCCAATGATTATCATACATATTACATGCAAAAAATATTTGAACTCAGATACAAGTCTATCATCTAAATTTAATACTATATGATCACTGTCCTTAGATAAGGCATATCCAGCAGCAGCTAAGACAAATGCTCCTGAATCCTCACGGTACAATTAAAAAAAGTACTAAGTTATTATTATTTTTTGTATAAAAAGTAATAAAATTATTAGTCATATGTCAATGCTAGACATATTACACATTAGAGATAAGACAATGTATTGTTTAATCTTAGCTCTGAATTCATCATATCGCTTTATATTCCATGGCCTCTCAGGTTGTGGATTGTTCCTAACAAGGAATAGCAGACGAGCAGTGTTGATAAGTATAGACTCTATGTCCTCATTCAGAGCTTTGTAGTTAGGGTCGTGCTTTCGCTGCAAGTCAAATATAATGCACTTATTAACCCCTGCCACAATTTTGAGCAAAAACTAGAACCCACAAATTTTATCAAAAACAAGCACTGACTTTGGTCGACCCAAGCAAAATGTTGGGTAATTGGTCGAGAAAAATGTTATTAAAATAACATTTTGGTCGACCCAGTCGATCGCTTGGTCGGGTCGACCCTTTCTTCTTCAAGCGAGTCTAATAAACAGAAGCAATAAATCAAAATAAACATTAATATTACCAGATTTTTGTCAGTCATTTGTCCGATTGAGTTTGCTTATATTGGAAGGGATCTGCCAGACGATTTGTATTGAGAATCGTCGTCTGAAAAGAAATAGAAGAGGGTCGATGTAAGATAAACCTAGTTTGGAGTCGATTGAATGAGATGTATAGATTTAATGTTAATGGTTTAAGTTAAGGCAAAAAATTTTGTGAGACGGTCTTACGGGTCATATTTTGTAAGATGGATATCTTATTTGGGTCATCTATGAAAAATATTACTTTTTATGTTAATGCATTATTTTTTTATTGTGAATATAGTTAGAAATATTACTTTTTATGTTAAGAGCATTATTTTTTATTTTGAATATTGATAGGATTGACCGATCTTACAAATAAAGATTCGTGAGGCCGTTTAATAAGAAACATATTTGTAGGTTAATGGTATATTTACATTTAAACACATGAACATTTATTTGTAGATTTTTTTAAAATAAGTCACAGTACTCCCTTTTCCCTACATTTCATTTTGTGTCAGTAGCTTAGGGTTAATTAGTGGGTTGTGTTGATGGCGATGAGATCTGTGATTACACGCAGTGGAGTTCGTGGTTTAATGGAAGGCAGCCGGGGAACATGGGCTCTCGGGCCGCGCTATTTCAGTGATGGCAAAGGCCGTGTACTCAGTGAGGAAGAACGCGCCCAGGAGACCGTCTACATTCAGGTTATTTTTCTTTTCTTTTCACAGTTCATGTAGCAGACTTTTGAAACGACATTTATGTTGTTGGGTTTTATGTGAAAGAGAATGGAGAGGGAGAGAGCGGAAAAGTTGAAGAGGAAGGCTGAGCTTGAGAAAGCTGAGAAGGAGAAAGCTGGCAAGGTAATTAATCTGTAAAGATCTGTGGAGGATGCTATCTTCTGATTCTTTTCACAGTTTATGTCCCATTTTTTTGTGGATAAGGATGATTGTACAGGCGATCGAGATTTTGTGTATGTTATTAAAAATTGTTTGTCTGAAAATATTGTTACTGATTGAGTCTTTGAGACTAGGTATGATGTGCTCGTTTTCAGGAGTCTTTGAGTCATGGTTTGGATATAAAAATCGTAAATTTGTAAATTCTGGGTTGTGATTATGAATCATAAAATTTTGAATCTTTAGTTTTAAACCCATGATCACCTCTTGATGTTGAGGTTTGGTGACTTTAAAACATCATTACCTCATATAATCACAAATCATAAATCGAATGGTAAAACCACTCATAAATATTTAACAATCATACCATGAATCAATAATAAAATGAGGCTGTTAGTTATTTGGCGAAAATTCGACAAAATTGGCAATTTTAAAGCTTAGTTCCCCTATAGTAGTAGGAGCTGAGGGTTGTTCTCCGAGTAACATAAGATTGTATAAATGATAAAGAACTTTTTACCCAGTTGCCAGATAGGGATTTAGATTTATTGACCATATAGCATTAAAAGATACTTTGAAAGGAGAAATGATGCGATGACTTGAGCAAATGCTGTGTAGTAGATCAACGTGTTTCAAGCAGTGATGTTTGTTTTATCTGCATCATGAACATCAGTCAGCCAGAATTACCGATTTGCTTCTTCCGACATGAACCCGATGAGTGTTGGTTGCTTAAGTTGCTGCCTTGTTGACGTATTTCTAACTTCCATGTTATCATGTTGTTCATCTTTACGAAGTCAATTTAGTTGGTTTACTCGTCTTTTACCAGATTGCTGAAGAACAGACTCAAAAAAGCTGAAGTGTGGGTACCCTGCTCTGTAAAGACTTGTGATCTTCTGGTTTCTAGCCTATGGAGAAAATAAATGTTACCCGTCTAGCAGTTGGTTCTTGTACAGAGTACTTGTCAATGATTTATGATCTGTTTGCTTTTTATTGGGCTTGTTCAACAGGCTCCAACCAAGTTGAAGAAAAAATGGGAACTTAAAAGGCCCTCTTTAAATCTGTTTTTCGTTGTCTCTCATTGCCAGCCTCACCAACATTCTGTCGTCAATTTACTCCCACTTTCTTAATGTGATGACACTCTTGAATGTGTCTTCGTGGTCAGAGATGTAATCGAGCTAAGACGATTCATAATTCAGCCGAACTTGAGTTTTATTCAACGAATATATTTATCACTTTGTTCTTAAACGAGCTTAATAAATATATGGTATAAATTTAAACATTCATTAAATTTATTAAAAACTAAATTATCCATATAAAAAATATAATAATCTTATTAAGATTTGTAATTTTATTCAAATAATAAATTAATAAATTTTTTTTATATATTTTTTAAAATCAATAAATCAATATCAAAACATTATTATTTTTATTTAAGAGCTGATTCATTACCCTATCGACAACTATGTTCGTTAGTTAACGACCCAATGTTATAAAATTTGAGTTTGATCCGTTTATTTTAACGGGCTTTTATTTAATCGATTTTTTTATCAAAATGTTTTCATATAGTTTGTGGGGCCCTTAGCTCATAATCGTTATTACAATGCAATTTGATTAGGGTTAATTAATTACAGCGGAAAACGAGTTTAAATTTTCTTTACAATGAGCCCAAGTCATTTTATTTTAATACTAAAAATAGTATCTCATCTCACGTCATAATCATGCCCACACGTAATCACAACCAATCACATACAAACGTCTCATATCCTCGAGACATGCCCCGGTATATAGATATATATATATATACTGGGAACAAGACATAAACATAAACCTCAACCCAAGCTGTGGCTCCCACCAGAAGTACCCTCTCCGATCTCCTGATATCCTGGAATACCTGCCATTGTCCACACACAAAGACAACAACAGCCCCCCTTGGGGGTGAGCAAAGCTCCGTATGGAACAACCAATCATATATACCACAGATATCTAAACAATGATATATGGTATGCAATGCATGTATGTCGTGGAGGTATCAGGTCAAATGCCCATCCACTGAGGACATGTCAGAATCAATCGAATCGCTATCAAATCAAATCAATGCTCGAGCTGGCACACCGGCCGATATGGGAATACACGTATGATAGCGTCGGCAAAGCGCCATCAAATCCAACATCTCATATCCAATCATATGGGGCCACAATTATCTATGCTTTACGGGTCATATAATACCAGCATAGCGATTGTGTTCACAAACCCCGGAATCCAATCTCATCATATCAGGGTATCCAAAGCTCATAGCTCAACGTGCATGTCATGTATCGATGTATGTATAAAATGACGTGTGTTAACAAAACATTTATTTTATACATCGATATTCAAATCATAATGTCATGTATGCCACATCAAATCAACAAATAGGCATATAGACACGTATTCCAATCCAATCAATCCAATCATATATCATATAATACAGATACATGTCGTATGTTACCCGGTCGCAACTTACCTCAATTCTTCGTTTCCAGTTGATGTAGCCTGAAGATATTGATATTATACTTTATCTACATCAATAACATAGTCATTCCAGTCAATAACATACTGCAAAATCATTAATATGAGTTTCAAATATCATTTGAAACTTCAAAAATTCATATCAAATCAAATTCATATCATAATTCAATTCCGACTTCGAATATAAATTTCTTGTCGGTTATTCTACTACATATCAGAAATTCAACTTCAAATACATGTTATTCCAGCACTTGGATATTTCAAGCTGCTAGAACTAGAAGAAAATTACCTCAGTTAGAAGCCCTCGACGCGACGATCACAAATATATAATTTGTTTCGCGTTTAGACAGCGTTTCAAAGTCGATTTGTAAGAAAGAAAATCGAAATCTCGTACTCTCTCTCGAATCCTCGAAAGTAGAAGTGAAGAAAGAAGAAGAAAAGAAACATTCTTATCCTCATCTCTCTCGCGCTCGGGCGGTAGAATTCTCGCGCCCGAGCGCGAGACATTCTGCCCCGAGTTTCGAATATACCGCGCTCGGGCGGTCAAACATTACCGCTCGGGCGCGGCATGTTCTGTCCGCGAACATCATTCTACACATCCTGGCGCTCAGGCGGTCATTTTATACCGCACGGGCGCCACACATTCTGTACAAATATTTATGTTTGTACTATATTGGCGTCCGGCCTCTCCACTCGAGCTCTTACAACGTCAATTCATATTCAATATTCAATTCTCAATTCATTGTCACGATTTACATCAAATACATAATAACATGACAATTTCATTAATTATCGATAATCAAACAGGATTTACGATAATACGATACACGGTCCTTACATTTCTCCCCCACTTAAAAGATTTCGTCCTCGAAATCTCAAACATCTTTATATACATAACATTGGCAAACAAACATATGTCACCAGTTATAATACATATCAAAACTAAAATCAGAATAAGGATCAGAATACATCGAATACAATGGAACAGATGGACTAGCATCAAATAAATGCGGATACGAGTCTCGCATTTTGCTTTCCAATTCCCACGTCGATTCTTCAACACCATGTCGTGTCCATTGCACTCGAACTAGAGGAATCGATTTGTTTCTCAATATCTTCTCCTTTCGATCCATAATGCGAACAGGTTCTTCAACATAGGAAAGAGAAGGATCCAGTTCAACCTCATCAGGTGCAAGTACATGTGATGGATCAGGTTCATATTTCCTCAGCATAGAAACATGAAATACATCGTGAATGGCAGATAGAGCTGGTGGTAATGCCAATCGATACGCAAGATCACCGACTCGATCCAGAATCTCATATGGTCCAACATATCGAGGTGATAACTTACCTCGCATGCCGAATCGAACAGTGCCTCTAAAGGGAGATATTTTCAAAAACACTCTGTCACCTTTCTGGAATTCCAAGGGTCATCTTCGTTTATTTGCATAACTTGTTTGACGATCCTGGGCAGCTTTCATCCGCTACCGAATTAACTGAACCTTATCATTTGTGGGGACCCGGGCTCTAACTCAATTCTTTTTGGGATTTATTGGATCTTTGCTCGAAAATGTGGGTCAAAATTTTGCTTTTAACATTAACTCAAATGTGTAATCAAAACATGGCATATTTTTATAATAATAAAACAACATCAGGTACATACAAGTCTGTTTCGTACAAGCATACACTAGTGTTCAAATACCAACTACAAACATAAGTGATACAAGTCTAGTAGGAAACACTAGAAATCTTCAACGCCCGAGATCTCCACGCTATCAACAATCTCTCATCTTCCTCGTGACCCAGATCCTGCCCCACCTGTTGCCTTGTACACATACAGACACGACAACAGCCGGATAACTCCGGTGAGAACATATCCCAGTATAAAACATGGATGCATGCAATGTAATAATCATGTACAAAAGCATAGCATATATCAAGTAACATGAATGCAAATCTAAACATGTAGAAGAATACAAATCTGTATTCAACATTTAAATCTTGACTCGACTCATTTCTAATCTAGGGATCCCAGTGTGAATAAGACGGTCTGTCACCTACCCAACCACTCGGGGTGACGGTACGTCTTATTCCTAGACTTCGGTCAACTCTGTATCGAGGGTCTACATATAGAGCAAATCTACTCCTATGCGTCGATACATCGAAACGTCTAGTTTTGGCCAATCTGCCAATATCTCCTATCTCAGGACTCGAATATAAATCAATAAACAAGACATTACATAATCAATGTAACAACAATCTAGTATGTGATTTAGGGAAACTCGTATCAAATCTGAATCGAGTTGTGCAATCCCGTGACCACATGAATTATACCTTTCTTGTCGAACAATCGGTGTCGTAGTCGAAGTCTCGAGTTCAATGTTGCCAATATAAATCTGAAATGGCAATGTGTAGACACATTCTATCAAAATACATCTCAATCAACTCAATGTACCAATCTGTAATTGATTTTAATACAATTCAACGGCGTAACGGCGTAGTCTCGCGATACCGATAACTCAATCTCAACATAACAATATCGTAATAAATCCCAATAACTCATAATCTCATCTAACATCAATATATATTCTGAAATCTGCATATTTTGAGTCCAACACATGCTGGAAAATCGAACCCATATCATACGGTCTCCGAAAATCAATCCGGTAACGAATATATCATGCTCAATACCCCAAGAATACAATATAACTAACATATTACAATTTCTCCAACATCTATAATTCGAAACATGTTGGAATTACATAAAACTTACATCACCTTGTAGTCGTCGATGCAAGGAACACAAATCTTAACTCGGAATTAAAATCGGATCTCTAGTTGTTGCATAATCTTTGTTACTAGTCTAAAAGCTTGAAAGGATTTCCATGAAGCATCTCTCGGTTCCCTTGTTCTGAAAATTAGCTGAAATGAAGACAACACATCTATATTGCATGGTTTAGAACACATGGTTCATTCTTCAAAGGCCACGCATGACCGCAGGTGCGGTAACTCAGGAGCGCGGGTGCGCTGTGCCCACGGCATGCCTAACATTTTCCGGAATTCTCAGACCGCGGGTGCGGTCATTGCAGGACCGCGGGTGCGGTCGCACCACCGCGGGTGCGGTCTTGCTCGCACCGCGGGTGCGGTCTTGCTTCGCACAAATCCACCAATTTTCTATCTAGACACCGCGGGTGTTGTGCCTCCTAGCACCGCGGGTGCGGTGTAGCTTTGGCCATGCTCGCTCAAAATTCCATAATTCATGCAGTAGTTTCTAATTTCATCCTATAACATGCATTTTCCTATCTTCCAAGTCTCTCATGAATGAAAACTAATGAATCTCGAGCTTTACATTTCTCCCCCTCTAAGAAATGATTTCGTCCTCGAAATCACACATCATTCAATTACTGTAAGCATCAAAAGTAATAACATCAAAGTTAGATTAATACTTACATCATTGAAATAACTCGGGGTGCTTCTGTCGCATATCTGCTTCTGTCTCCCAAGTTGCTTCTTCGATGCCATGACGACTCCAGTGAACCTTCACAAGCGGAATGGCCTTGGTTCTAAGATGTTTCTCCTTCCGATCAAGAATTTGTATCGGTCTTTCAACATAGCTCAGAGTCTGATCTAGCTCGGCTTCGTCAAGCTGATGACATGAGAATCATCCGGCATGTATCTGCGCAACATCGATACATGAAAAACGTCATGTATACCGGACAGTGAAGAAGGAAGAGCAAGTCTGTAAGCTCGATCGCCAATCTTCTCAAGAATTTCATACGGACCGACGTATCTAGGAGACAACTTCCCTCGCTTGCCAAATCTGACAACGCCTCTGAAAGGTGAAATCTTCAAAAATACTCTGTCTCCCTGCTCAAACACTAACGGTCTACGTCTGACATTGGCGTACTTCGCTTGCCTATCTTGTGCCGTCTTCATTCGCTTCTGAATGATCTTCACTTTCTCGGTCATCTCACGAATCATATCAGGCCCCAACTCTGGTACCTCAGAGATATCATCCCAGTACAACGGAGATCTGCACTTCTTTCCGTATAAAGCTTCGAACGGTGCCATCTCTATGCTCGTCTGATAGCTGTTGTTGTATGAAAACTCACACAACGGCAATGAATCTTGCCAACTAGTACTAAAGTCTAGTACTACAGCTCTCAGCATGTCCTCTACAGTCTGGATAGTCCGCTCTGACTGTCCGTCCGTCTGAGGATGATAAGCAGTGCTCAGGTGTAAAGTCGTACCCAAAGCCTGCTGCAAGTTGTGCCAAAAGTGAGAAGTAAATCGTGGATCACGATCTGATACGATCGACTTCGGCACACCGTGCAATCTGACGACCTCTCTGACATACAACTCTGCCATCTGATCGTGTCGATAGGTCATTCTGTACGGAATGAAACACGCTGATTTGGTCAGTCTGTCTATCACAACCCAAATCGCGTCACAGCCCCGCGAAGATCGAGGTAACTTCGTCACGAAATCCATGGAAATGTGGTTCCATTTCCATTCAGGAATAGACAAACTCTGAAGTAAACCTCCGGGCTTCTTTCTTTCTGCCTTCACCTGCTGGCAATTCAAACATTTAGACACAAATTCTGCAATATCGGTCTTCATTTGCTTCCACCAGAATTGTGTCTTCAAATCATTGTACATCTTCCTGCCACCAGGATGAATGCTGAACCGACTACAGTGTGCCTCTGACATGATCTGTCGTCTCAAATCTGAAACCTCTGGCACTACTAGACAGTTATTCACATACAGAACAGAATCTCTAACCTGATACTCTGATATATGACCAGCTCTGACCATATCAATCGATTTCTGAATACTCGGATCAGTTTTTGCGCTTCTTTGATCCTCAAAATCAAATCTGGCTCAATCTGAATTGCAGCAAGTCGCAACGGTCTACTCTCTATATCAAATGTCAATCTCGACAAGCAACAATCCTTTACTAAATTCGATACACCTACTGTCGATAAGGAAAACGCACATACCTTTCGACTTAAGGCGTCTGCAGCTGCATTCGACTTCCCTGGATAGTACTTGATCTCGCAATCAAAATCTTTCAGCAGATCAAGCCATCGTCGCTGCCTCATGTTCAACTCTGACTGAGAAAAGAGATACTTCAGGCTCTTATGATCGGAATAGATCTCAAATTTCTCGCCATACAGATAATGGCGCCAGATCTTGAGTGCAAAGACAATCGCCGCCAATTCAAGATCATGAATTGGATAATGGGTCTCGTGCGGCTTCAGCTGTCTAGAGGCGTACGCTATCACGTGCCCTCGCTGCATTAGAACACATCCTAGCCCTCTGTGAGATGCGTCACAGTATACAACAAACTCACCTGTACCTGAAGGAATCGTCAAGACAGGCGCACTAGTCAGCCTCTTTTTCAGCTCCACAAAACTGGCTTCACAATCTTCAGACCATACAAATGGCATGTTCTTCTGTGTCAACTGGGTGATAGGCTTCGCTATACTGGAGAAATCTCGGATAAAACGACGATAATACCCGGCTAGACCCATGAAACTGCGTAACTCAGGCACAGAAGTCGGTCTCGGCCAACTGATCACAGCCTCAACTTTACTCGGATCTACCGCAATACCCTCTCCAGATATAATATGCCCCAAAAATACAACCTGTTTCAGCCAGAATTCGCACTTGGACTACAACTGCTCATTTCTCAAAGTTTTCAATACAATTCTCAGATGATCTGCATGTTCAGTCAGACTTTTCGAATACACCAAAATATCATCAATGAACACAATTACAAAATCATCTAAATATCTCTGAAAGATGCGGTTCATCACACTCATAAATACCGCAGGTGCATTCGTTAAACCAAAAGGCATAACGATAAACTCGTAATGCCCATACCTGGTCCGGAATGCAGTCTTCGGAATATCAACGTCTCTAACTCTGAGCTGATGATACCCTGATCTCAAATCAATCTTCGAGCATACAGAAGATCCCTGTAACTGATCAAACAAATCGTCGATGCGAGGCAAAGGATACTTGTTCTTCACTGTTGCCTTGTCCTACTGTCTGTAATCAATACACAATCGCATCGAACCATCCTTCTTTCTAACAAAAAAGCACCGGAGCACCCCAAGGAGATACACTGGGTCTGATATATCCCTTGGACAGAAGGTCTTCCAACTGTGCTTTTAACTCTTTCAGCTCTATCGGTGCCATTCTATACGGAGCTCTCGAAATAGGAACACTGCCTGGCACAAGATCTATGCTGAAATCAACCTCTCGAACCGGAGGCAACCCTGGAATCTCATCTGGGAACACATCTTCAAACTCGCAAACCACTGGCAGATCTGCCAATGCTGGGCTCGACTTCAGTAGATCTACTGAATATACGAGAAAGCCCTCTGCTCCTCTCTGAAGCAATCTACTCATAGTCAGAGCAGATACTAAGGGAATCCGAGATCTGGAACCCTTGCCGTAAAATTTCCACTCATCTGTCATTTCGGTTCTGAATCTGACAATCTTGTGGAAACAATCTGCAGTGGACCTGTACTTGGTCAACATGTCTATACCAACTATACAATCAAAATCAGCTAAATCAAGTACTACACAATCAAGATCGATCTCATGCCCCTCAAACTGAAGCATACAGTGTCTAACAGTAGTCACAGATATCAACCCACTTCCCAACGGAGAAGCTATAGACACTACCGTCGACATCGACTCAACAGGCAATGAATGTCTCAATGCAAAATGTTCAGAGATGAATGTATGTGATGCACCGGTGTCTATCAACACATATGCAGGATAACCACAAAGGAAACAGTTACCTGCAATGACGTCATCTGGTGCCTCCTGCGCCTGCTCCTCTGTCAGCGCAAACACCCTTGCCTGCTGTCTCGGAGGTTGACTCACTGTCTGACTACCTCCTGGTCTCTGCTGGGTCTGTGTGGATGGTGGCTGAAAGGAGTGTACAGAGGATGCCTGTCTCTCCATCTGTGGCACTGGTGCTGATGACCCTGTGCTCTGGAATCGTTGTGCACCTCTCTGGGGACAAACTCTGGCGAAGTGTCCCTGTTGCCTACAGATGTTGCAGCGTCCCATAACTCCTTGACACTGCTCCGTGGCATGTCGCCCTCCGCACGAACTACAGTACGCGCCACTGTAATCTGACCCCTGACCTCTCTGTCGAGATCCACTCGAACTCGATGAACTACTCCCAGATTTCTTAAATTGCTTGCCCTTAGCCTTCAGAAATTCCTTCTTGCTACTACCACTAGATCCACTATCGAAACGAGGAGGAGGTGGTGGAAACTGAGTGGTAGGCTGTGGCGGTCTCTGCCCCTGAACACCGTAAGAAGCGCCTCGCTACCTGATCAAGCCAGCCTCTGCTCCCTTAGCTCTGTTCAGTGCCTCTGAAAAAGTATTAGGCCGTCCCGTGTTCACCAAAGTAAAAACATCTGGGTTCAACCCATTGATGAACTGATCGGCCACTGCCTCGTCGTTCCCTGCTACATGAGGTGCAAATCGTAGCAATGCAGAAAATTTAGCCACATACTCCTCGATGTTCCATTGTCCCTGTCTCAGATTCGCAAATTCAGCTCCTTTATCTTTTCGGTAGGAGACGGGGAAGAAGCGCTGATAGAACTCATCCTTGAAGACTTTCCACGTGATGTCAATGCCTCGGTGCTCCAAGGCTCTCTTTGTAGTCAACCACCAACTCTTGGCAACCTCTTGCATCTGATGCTCTATCAATTTCACACGTCGCTCATCAGTATACGCCAAAGACTCAAACAACATCTCGATATCATCAAGCCAGCTCTCGCACTCTACTGCACTCTCTGTGCCCTTCAGGGTAGGCGGATGGAAAGACTGAAATATTTTCAATAAGGTCTCCATCGGCGTAGCGGTAACATCCATCTGTGCACCGGATCTACTACCCTGCTCTAGCACCTGTCCTGCTACTGGTTGTGGCACTCGTCTAGGCGGCATAAATCTGATTATAAAACTGATTAGTACACAATCAATATCATCTGTCTCAGCCCTCCTCTGATCATATACCTCTGATCAAGAATCGGTTCTGATTCAGGCTTGACAAGTATATGCTGTAAATCAATTCAGATACAAGACAACATATAATAGGGAAAGCAATAAATCATGATAGCATCTCAAAATCAAGGAAGATGACTCGATCTACCCCGCTCATTCTATTCTATCTCAGTCTACAGAACCTACGGCTCTGATACCACCTGTTGTGGGGACCCGGGCTCTAACTCAATTCTTTTTGGGATTTATTGGATCTTTGCTCGAAAATGTGGGTCAAAATTTTGCTTTTAACATTAACTCAAATGTGTAATCAAAACATGGCATATTTTTATAATAATAAAACAACATCAGGTACATACAAGTCTGTTTCGTACAAGCATACACTAGTGTTCAAATACCAACTACAAACATAAGTGATACAAGTCTAGTAGGAAACACTAGAAATCTTCAACGCCCGAGATCTCCACGCTATCAACAATCTCTCATCTTCCTCGTGACCCAGATCCTGCCCCACCTGTTGCCATGCACACATACAGACACGACAACAGCCGGATAACTCCGGTGAAAACATATCCCAGTATAAAACATGGATGCATGCAATGTAATAATCATGTACAAAAGCATAGCATATATCAAGTAACATGAATGCAAATCTAAACATGTAGAAGAATACAAATCTGTATTCAACATTTAAATCTTGACTCGACTCATTTCTAATCTAGGGATCCCAGTGTGAATAAGACGGTCTGTCACCTACCCAACCACTCGGGGTGACGGTACGTCTTATTCCTAGACTTCGGTCAACTCTGTATCGAGGGTCTACATATAGAGCAAATCTACTCCTATGCGTCGATACACCGAAACGTCTAGTTTTGGCCAATCTACCAATATCTCCTATCTCAGGACTCGAATATAAATCAATAAACAAGACATTACATAATCAATGTAACAACAATCTAGTATGTGATTTAGGGAAACTCGTATCAAATCTGAATCGAGTTGTGCAATCCCGTGACCACATGAATTATACCTTTCTTGTCGAACAATCGGTGTCGTAGTCGAAGTCTCGAGTTCAATGTTGCCAATATAAATCTGAAATGGCAATGTGTAGACACATTCTATCAAAATACATCTCAATCAACTCAATGTACCAATCTGTAATTGATTTTAATACAATTCAACGGCGTAACGGCGTAGTCTCGCGATACCGATAACTCAATCTCAACATAACAATATCGTAATCAATTCCAGTAACTCATAATCTCATCTAACATCAATATATATTCTGAAATCTGCATATTTTGAGTCCAACACATGCTGGAAAATCGAACCCATATCATACGGTCTCCGAAAATCAATCCGGTAACGAATATATCATGCTCAATACCCCAAGAATACAATATAACTAACATATTACAATTTCTCCAACATCTATAATTCGAAACATGTTGGAATTACATAAAACTTACATCACCTTGTAGCCGTCGATGCAAGGAACACAAATCTTAACTCGGAATTAAAATCGGATCTCTAGTTGTTGCATAATCTTTGTTACTAGTCTAAAAGCTTGAAAGGATTTCCATGAAGCATCTCTCGGTTCCCTTGTTCTGAAAATTAGCTGAAATGAAGACAACACATCTATATTGCATGGTTTAGAACACATGGTTCATTCTTCAAAGGCCACGCATGACCGCAGGTGCGGTAACTCAGGAGCGCGGGTGCGCTGTGCCCACGGCATGCCTAACATTTTCCGGAATTCTCAGACCGCGGGTGCGGTCATTGCAGGACCGTGGGTGCGGTCGCACCACCGCGGGTGCGGTCTTGCTCGCACCGCGGGTGCGGTCTTGCTTCACACAAATCCACCAATTTTCTATCTAGACACCGCGGGTGTTGTGCCTCCTAGCACCGCGGGTGCGGTGTAGCTTCGGCCATGCTCGCTCAAAATTCCATAATTCATGCAGTAGTTTCTAATTTCATCCTATAACATGCATTTTCCTATCTTCCAAGTCTCTCATGAATGAAAACTAATGAATCTCGAGCCTTACATCATTCATTTCCTGTATCATTTCAGGTCCATGCAATTGTCTCTCACCAATCTCATCCCAGAATAATGGTGATCTTCATCGTCTCCCATATAGAGCTTCAAACGGTGTCATACCGATACTCGTCTGAAAGCTATTATTATAAGAAAATTCAACCAATGGTAAGGCATCTTGCCATCCCATTCTGAAGTCCATCACAATTGCACGCAACATATCCTCTAATGTTTGAATCGTATGCTCGGTCTGGCCATCAGTTTGAGGATGATAAGCAGTACTCATAGCCAAACGCGTACCCATCGCCTCTTGGAAACTACCCCAGAATTTGGAAGCAAACCTGGGATCACGATCAGATACAATCGAGACTGGCACACCATGCAGTCTCACAACATTCTCAATGTATAAACGGGCCATTCTCTTAAAAGGATAAGTCCGCTCATATGGAATGAGATGCGCATATTTCGAAAGCCGATCAATAATGACCCAAATAGCATCACAGCCCTTGGGCGAACGAGGTAAATGAGTCACAAAATCCATAGTAATATGCTCCCAATTCCATTTCGGGATTTC